>NW_026622886.1:54525347-55125347 GCF_023065955.2 Ursus arctos
ACCCTAACCCTAACCCTACCCGAACCCTAACCCTAACCCTAACCCTAACCCTAACCCGAACCCTAACCCTAACCCTAACCCGAACCCTAACCCTAACCCTAACCCTAACCCTAACCCGAACCCTAACCCGAACCCTAACCCTAACCCTAACCCTAACCCGAACCCTAACCCTAACCCGAACCCTAACCCTAACCCTAACCCTAACCCTAACCCTAACCCGAACCCTAACCCTAACCCTAACCCTAACCCTAACCCTAACCCTAACCCGAACCCTAACCCGAACCCTAACCCTAACCCGAACCCTAACCCTAACCCTAACCCTAACCCTAACCCTAACCCTAACCCGAACCCTAACCCGAACCCTAACCCTAACCCGAACCCTAACCCTAACCCGAACCCTAACCCGAACCCTAACCCTAACCCGAACCCTAACCCGAACCCTAACCCTAACCCTAACCCTAACCCTAACCCTAACCCTAACCCGAACCCGAACCCTAACCCTAACCCTAACCCTAACCCTAACCCGAACCCTAACCCGAACCCTAACCCTAACCCTAACCCTAACCCTAACCCTAACCCGAACCCTAACCCGAACCCTAACCCTAACCCTAACCCTAACCCTAACCCTAACCCGAACCCTAACCCTAACCCTAACCCTAACCCTAACCCTAACCCTAACCCTAACCCGAACCCGAACCCTAACCCTAACCCTAACCCTAACCCTAACCCGAACCCGAACCCGAACCCTAACCCTAACCCTAACCCTAACCCTAACCCGAACCCGAACCCTAACCCTAACCCTAACCCTAACCCTAACCCTAACCCGAACCCGAACCCGAACCCGAACCCTAACCCTAACCCTAACCCTAACCCTAACCCGAACCCGAACCCGAACCCGAACCCGAACCCTAACCCTAACCCTAACCCTAACCCGAACCCGAACCCGAACCCTAACCCTAACCCTAACCCTAACCCTAACCCGAACCCTAACCCTAACCCTAACCCTAACCCTAACCCTAACCCTAACCCGAACCCTAACCCTAACCCGAACCCTAACCCTAACCCTAACCCTAACCCTAACCCGAACCCGAACCCTAACCCTAACCCTAACCCTAACCCTAACCCTAACCCGAACCCGAACCCGAACCCTAACCCTAACCCTAACCCGAACCCGAACCCGAACCCGAACCCGAACCCTAACCCGAACCCTAACCCTAACCCTAACCCTAACCCTAACCCTAACCCTAACCCTAACCCTAACCCGAACCCTAACCCGAACCCTAACCCTAACCCTAACCCGAACCCTAACCCTAACCCTAACCCTAACCCTAACCCGAACCCTAACCCTAACCCGAACCCGAACCCTAACCCTAACCCTAACCCTAACCCGAACCCGAACCCTAACCCTAACCCTAACCCGAACCCGAACCCTAACCCTAACCCGAACCCTAACCCTAACCCGAACCCTAACCCTAACCCTAACCCTAACCCTAACCCTAACCCTAACCCGAACCCTAACCCTAACCCGAACCCGAACCCTAACCCGAACCCGAACCCTAACCCTAACCCGAACCCTAACCCTAACCCTAACCCGAACCCGAACCCTAACCCGAACCCTAACCCGAACCCGAACCCTAACCCTAACCCTAACCCTAACCCGAACCCTAACCCGAACCCTAACCCTAACCCGAACCCTAACCCTAACCCTAACCCTAACCCTAACCCGAACCCGAACCCGAACCCTAACCCTAACCCTAACCCTAACCCTAACCCTAACCCGAACCCTAACCCGAACCCGAACCCTAACCCTAACCCGAACCCTAACCCTAACCCTAACCCTAACCCGAACCCTAACCCGAACCCTAACCCTAACCCTAACCCGAACCCGAACCCTAACCCGAACCCTAACCCTAACCCTAACCCTAACCCTAACCCGAACCCTAACCCTAACCCTAACCCTAACCCGAACCCTAACCCGAACCCTAACCCTAACCCTAACCCGAACCCTAAACCGAACCCGAACCATAACCCGAACCCTAACCCGAACCCTAACCCTAACCCTAACCCTAACCCTAACCCTAACCCGAACCCTAACCCGAACCCTAACCCGAACCCTAACCCTAACCCTAACCCTAACCCGAACCCTAACCCTAAACCGAACCCGAACCCTAACCCGAACCCTAACCCGAACCCTAACCCTAACCCTAACCCTAACCCTAACCCGAACCCGAACCCTAACCCGAACCCTAACCCTAACCCAAACCCGAACCCTAACCCGAACCCTAACCCTAACCCGAACCCTAAACCCTAACCCTAACCCTAACCCTAACCCGAACCCTAACCCGAACCCTAACCCTAACCCTAACCCTAACCCTAACCCTAACCCTAACCCGAACCCTAACCCTAACCCGAACCCTAACCCTAACCCGAACCCTAACCCTAACCCGAACCCTAACCCGAACCCGAACCCTAACCCGAACCCTAACCCTAACCCTAACCCGAACCCTAACCCTAACCCTAACCCTAACCCGAACCCTAACCCTAACCCTAACCCTAACCCTAACCCTAACCCTAACCCGAACCCTAACCCTAACCCTAACCCTAACCCTAACCCTAACCCTAACCCGAACCCTAACCCTAACCCTAACCCTAACCCTAACCCGAACCCTAACCCTAACCCTAACCCGAACCCGAACCCTAACCCTAACCCTAACCCTAACCCTAACCCTAACCCGAACCCTAACCCGAACCCTAACCCTAACCCGAACCCTAACCCTAACCCTAACCCGAACCCTAACCCTAACCCGAACCCTAACCCTAACCCTAACCCGAACCCTAACCCTAACCCGAACCCTAACCCTAACCCTAACCCTAACCCTAACCCTAACCCGAACCCGAACCCTAACCCTAACCCTAACCCGAACCCGAACCCTAACCCTAACCCTAACCCTAACCCTAACCCGAACCCTAACCCTAACCCTAACCCTAACCCGAACCCTAAACCTAACCCGAACCCGAACCCTAACCCTAACCCTAACCCTAACCCTAACCCGAACCCGAACCCTAACCCGAACCCTAACCCTAACCCTAACCCTAACCCTAACCCTAACCCTAACCCGAACCCTAACCCGAACCCTAACCCTAACCCTAACCCTAACCCTAACCCTAACCCGAACCCTATCCCTAACCCGAACCCTAACCCTAACCCTAACCCTAACCCTAACCCTAACCCGAACCCTAACCCTAACCCGAACCCTAACCCTAACCCTAACCCGAACCCTAACCCTAACCCGAACCCTAACCCTAACCCTAACCCTAACCCTAACCCTAACCCGAACCCTAACCCTAACCCTAACCCTAACCCTAACCCTAACCCTAACCCGAACCCTAACCCGAACCCTAACCCTAACCCTAACCCTAACCCGAACCCGAACCCTAACCCGAACCCTAACCCGAACCCGAACCCTAACCCTAACCCTAACCCTAACCCTAACCCTAACCCTAACCCGAACCCGAACCCTAACCCGAACCCTAACCCTAACCCGAACCCTAACCCTAACCCTAACCCTAACCCTAACCCGAACCCGAACCCTAACCCTAACCCTAACCCTAACCCTAACCCTAACCCGAACCCTAACCCTAACCCTAACCCTAACCCTAACCCTAAACCCGAACCCGAACCCTAACCCTAACCCTAACCCGAACCCTAACCCTAACCCGAACCCTAACCCGAACCCGAACCCGAACCCTAACCCGAACCCTAACCCTAACCCTAACCCTAACCCGAACCCTAACCCGAACCCTAACCCGAACCCTAACCCGAACCCTAACCCGAACCCTAACCCGAACCCGAACCCGAACCCTAACCCGAACCCTAACCCGAACCCTAACCCGAACCCGAACCCGAACCCTAACCCTAACCCGAACCCGAACCCTAACCCTAACCCTAACCCGAACCCTAACCCGAACCCTAACCCTAACCCGAACCCTAACCCGAACCCTAACCCGAACCCTAACCCGAACCCTAACCCGAACCCGAACCCTAACCCTAACCCGAACCCTAACCCGAACCCGAACCCTAACCCGAACCCTAACCCTAACCCGAACCCGAACCCTAACCCGAACCCTAACCCTAACCCTAACCCTAACCCGAACCCGAACCCGAACCCGAACCCTAACCCTAACCCTAACCCTAACCCGAACCCTAACCCTAACCCTAACCCTAACCCGAACCCGAACCCTAACCCTAACCCGAACCCTAACCCGAACCCTAACCCGAACCCGAACCCTAACCCTAACCCGAACCCTAACCCGAACCCGAACCCTAACCCGAACCCTAACCCGAACCCTAACCCGAACCCTAACCCTAACCCGAACCCTAACCCGAACCCTAACCCTAACCCGAACCCTAACCCTAACCCTAACCCTAACCCGAACCCTAACCCGAACCCTAACCCTAACCCGAACCCGAACCCGAACCCGAACCCGAACCCTAACCCGAACCCGAACCCTAACCCGAACCCGAACCCGAACCCTAACCCGAACCCGAACCCGAACCCTAACCCTAACCCGAACCCGAACCCGAACCCGAACCCGAACCCGAACCCTAACCCGAACCCTAACCCTAACCCGAACCCGAACCCGAACCCTAACCCTAACCCTAACCCGAACCCTAACCCGAACCCGAACCCGAACCCTAACCCGAACCCTAACCCTAACCCTAACCCGAACCCGAACCCTAACCCTAACCCGAACCCGAACCCGAACCCTAACCCTAACCCGAACCCGAACCCTAACCCAAACCCTAACCCGAACCCGAACCCGAACCCGAACCCGAACCCGAACCCGAATCCGAAACCGAACCCGAACCCGAACCCGAACCTGAAACCGAACCCGAACCCGAACCTGAACCCGAATCCGAACCCGAACCCGAAACCGAACCCTAACCCGAAACCGAACCCGAACCCGAACCCGAACCCGAACCCGAACCCGAACCCGAACCCGAACCCTAACCCGAACCTGAACCCGAACCCGAACCCGAACCTGAACCCGAACCCGAACCCGAACCCGAACCCTAACCCGAAACCGAACCCGAACCCGAACCCGAACCCCGAACCCGAACCCGAACCCTAACCCGAACCCTAACCCCAAACCCCTAACCCCAACCTGAGGAACACAGCATTGAGACACATTTGACAAAAACCCACGTCCAACGAAAAATATTTTCTTCATGTGCAAACCGTATCATAACTGCTTTCGGCAAGGTAAGGAAAATGTCATATGCTTATCTGTAAGAAACAACAGTGCCCTGGAACAGTCTGAGCCCTAATATCAGCACTGTGCTTTTGGTAGCGGGAGTTAAAGCGGAGGTAAACAGCACTAAGACACATTTGGCAAAAATCGTGTTCCAACGAATAATATTTTCTTCCCTTTCAAACCCTAACGTAAGTGGTTAGGGCCAGATAAATAAATGCCATACACTTATCTGTAAGAAACAACAGTGCCCAGGAACGGGTTTCCACGTGAAGAAAATATTTCTCGTTGGAACTCCGCTTTTTTACTTTACCTTCCACAACCCCTTGTGATAGGGTTTCCACGTTAAGAAAATCATTTTCGTTGGAAGCCGGTTTTTCCCAAATGTGTCTAAGTGCTGTATTCCTCGGGTTTCACTCATGCTACCAAAAGCCCAGTGATGATGTTAGGGCTTAGACTGTTCCTGGGTAATGTTGTTTCTTACACATAAGGGTGTGGCATTTTCTTTACATTGCCCAAACCACATATAATAGGGTTTCAACATGAAGAAAATATTTTTCGTTGGAAGCGGTTTTTTTGTCAAATGTGTCTCGATACCGTGTTGCTTGGGATTAACTAATGCTACCAAAAGCACAATACTGATATGAGGGCTCAGACCGTACCTGGACACTTCTGTTTCTCACAGATAAGCCTATGGCATTTTCTTTACATTAGCACAAACAATTATGATACAGTTTGCAAAAGAGAAAATATATTTCATTGAAAGGCGGTTTTTGCCAAATTTTCTCAGTGCTGTTTGCCTCGGTTTTAACTCATGATACCAAAAGAACAGTGATGATCTTAGGGCTCAACCGTCCATGGGCACTGTTATTTCTTACAAATAAGTGTATGGCACATCCTTCACCTTGCCACAACAACGTAAGATAGAGTTTGCACATCAAGAAATATATTTCATTGGAACCCGTTTTTGCCAAATATGTCTCAATACTATGTCCTCAGCACTTGGGAACAAGTCTGCACGTGGAGAAGGACTTTCTCATGGGAAGCCGATTTTGTCAAATGCGTCCCAGTGCTTTGCTCCTCTCTTTTCACTCCTGCTACCAGAAGCCCAGGGAGGATGGGAGGGCTTAGAACACGGCTGTGCACTGGGGTTTCTTCCAGAGAAGGGGATGGCATTTGCTTTCTCTTGCCACGACCCCTTGGGATAGGGTCTGCACCTCAGGAAAGCGGTTTCCGTGGGAAGACGGCTTTCTGCCCAACGGGACTCAGGGCCGTGGGCCTCGGGGGTCCCTCCGGCTCCCCAGAGCACAGGGACGAGGTGAGGGGCTTAGACCATGCCTGGGCCATGTTGTTTCTTCCACCTGGGTGTGTGGCATTTTGTTGACCTGGCTACCACCACTTGGGATAGGTTTTCCACAGCAAGAGCATATTGTTCGTCGGAAGCCGTTTGGGCCCCAGGGGGTCTCCGGGCTGTGTTCGTTGGAGTTGAACTCCTGCTGGCAAAACCGCCGGGATGAGGGAAGGGCTCAGACTGTGCCTGGGCCCTGTGGTCACTTCCAGGTCAGTGTATGGCATTTCCTTCCCCTTGCCACAGGCACTGGGGAGCATGTCTGCACGTGGAGAAAGACTTCCTCGTGGGAAGCCAGTTTGTCAAACGGGTCCCCGTGCTGTGCTCCTCTCTTTTCACTCCTGCAGCCAGAAGCCCAGGGAGGATGGGAGGGCTTAGAACAAGGCTGGGCACTGGGGTTTCTTCCAGAGAATGGGATGGCATTTGCTTTCCCTTGCCACCACCCCTTGGGATAGGGTCTGCACCTGGGGAAAGCTGTTTCCATGGGAAGCCGGCTTTCTGCCCAACGGGCCTCAGGGCTGTGGGCCTCGGGTGTCCCTCCGGCTCCCCAAAGCACAGGGACGAGGTGAGGGGCTTAGACCATGCCTGGGCAATGTTGTTTCTTACACCTGGGTGTGTGGCATTTTGTTGAGCTGGCTACCCCCACTTCGGATTGGTTTTCCACAGCAAGCGCCTATTGTTCGTCGGAAGCCGTTTTTGCCCCAGGGGTCTCCGGGCTGTGTTCGTTGGGGTTGAACTCCTGCTAGCAAAACCGCCGGGTTGAGGGAAGGGTTCAGACTGTGCCTGGGCCCTGTGGTCTCTTCCAGGTCACTGTATGGCATTTCCTTCCCCTTGCCACGGGCACCTGGGAGTATGTCTGCACGCGGAGAAAGACTTTCCCGTGGGAAGTCGGGTTTTGTCAAACGGGTCCCAGTGCTCTGCTCCTCTCTTTTCACTCCTGCTGCCAGAAGCCCAGGGAGGATGGGAGGGCTTAGAACATGGCTGGGCACTGTGGTTTCTTCCAGAGAAGTGGAGGGCATTTGCTTTACCTTGCCACAACCACTTGGGATAGGGTCTGCACCTCAGGAAAAATGTCTCCGTGGGAAGCCGGCTTTTTGCAAAGGGGTCTCAGGGCCGTGGGCCTCGGGTGTCCCTCCGGCTCCCCAAAGCACAGGGACGAGGTGAGGGGCTTAGACCAAGCCTGGGCAATGTTGTTTCTTACACCTGGGTGTGTGGCATTTTGTTGACCTGGCTACCCCCACTTGAGATTGGTTTTCCACAGCAAGCACCTATTGTTCGTCGGAAGCCGTTTTTGCCCCAGGGGTCTCCGGGCTGTGTTCGTTGGGGTTGAACTCCTGCTAGCAAAACCGCCGGGTTGAGGGAAGGGTTCAGACTGTGCCTGGGCCCTGTGGTCTCTTCCAGGTCAGTGTATGGCATTTCCTTCCCCTTGCCACAGGCACCTGGGAGCATGTCTGCAAGCGGAGAAAGACTTTCCCGTGGGAAGCCGGGTTTTGTCAAACGGGTCCCAGTGCTCTGCTCCTCTCTTTTCACTCCTGCTGCCAGAAGCCCAGGGAGGATGGGAGGGCTTAGAACATGGCTGGGCACTGTGCTTTCTTCCAGAGAAGTGGAGGGCATTTGCTTTACCTTGCCACAACCACTTGGGATAGGGTCTGCACCTCAGGAAAACTCTTTCCGTGGGAAGCCGGCTTTTTGCAAAGGGGTCTCAGGGTCGTGGGCCTCGGCTGTCCCTCCGGCTCCCCAAAGCACAGGGACGAGGTGAGGGGCTTAGACCATGCCTGGGCAATGTTGTTTCTTTCACCTGGGTGTGTGGCATTTTGTTGAGCTGGCTACCCCCACTTGGGATAGGTGTTCCACAGCAAGCACCTATTGTTCGTCGGACGCCGTTTTTGCCCCAGGGGTCTCCGGGCAGTGTTCGTTGGGGTTGAACTCCTGCTAGCAAAACCGCCGGGTTGAGGGAAGGGTTCAGACTGTGCCTGGGCCCTGTGGTCTCTTCCAGGTCAGTGTATGGCATTTCCTTCCCCTTGCCACAGGCACATGGGAGCATGTCTGCAAGTGGAGAAAGACTTTCCCGTGGGAAGCCGGTTTTTGTCAAACGGGTCCCAGTGCTCTGCTCCCCTCTTTTCACTCCTGCTGCCAGAAGCCCAGGGAGGATGGGAGGGCTTAGAACATGGCTGGGCACTGTGGTTTCTTCCATAGAAGTTTAGGCCATTTGCTTTACCTTGCCACAACCCCTTGTGAGAGGGTCTGCACCTCAGGAAAACTGTCTCCGTGGGAAGCCGGCTTTTTGCAAAGGGGTCTCAGGGCCGTGGGCCTCGGCTGTCCCTGCGGCTCCCCAAAGCACAGGGACGAGGTGAGGGGCTTAGACCATGCCTGGGCAATGTTGTTTCTTACACCTGGGTGTGTGGCATTTTGTTGAGCTGGCTACCCCCACTTGGGATAGGTCTTCCACAGTAAGCGCCTATTGTTTGTCAGAAGCCGTTTTTGCCCCAGGGGTCTCCAGGCTGTGTTCGTTGGGGTTGAACTCCTGCTAGCAAAACCGCCGGGTTGAGGGAAGGGTTCAGACTGTGCCTGGGCCCTGTGGTCTCTTCCAGGTCAGTGTATGGCATTTCCTTCCCCTTGCCACAGGCACCTGGGAGCATGTCTGCACGTGGAGAAAGACTTTCCCGTGGGAAGCCGGGTTTTGTCAAACGGGTCCCAGTGCTCTACTCCTCTCTTTTCACTCCTGCTGCGAGAAGTCCAGGGAGGATGGGAGGGCTTAGAACATGGCTGGGCACTGTGGTTTCTTCCAGAGAAGTGGAGGGCATTTGCTTAACTTGCCACAACCACTTGGGATAGGGTCTGCACCTAGGAAAACTGTCTCCGTGGTAAGCCGGCTTTTTGCAAAGGGGTCTCAGGGCCGTGGGCCTCGGCTGTCCCTGCGGCTCCCCAAAGCACAGGGACGAGGTGAGGGGCTTAGACCATGCCTGGGCAATGCTGTTTCTTACACCTGCGTGTGTGGCATTTTGTTGAGCTGGCTACCCCCACTTGGGATAGATGTTCCACAGGAAGCGACTATTGTTCGTCGGAAGCCGTTTTTGCCTCAGGGGTCTCCGGGCTGTGTTCGTTGGGGTTGAACTCCTGCTAGCAAAACCGCCGGGTTGAGGGAAGGGTTCAGACTGTGCCTGGGCCCTGTGGTCTCTTCCAGCTCAGTGTATGGCATTTCCTTCCCCTTGCCCCGACACCTGGGAGCATGTCTGCACGTGGAGAAAGACTTTCCCGTGGGAAGCCGGTTTTTGTCAAACGGGTCCCAGTGCTCTGCTCCTCTCTTTTCACTCCTGCTGCCAGAAGCCCAGGGAGGATGGGAGGGCTTAGAACATGGCTGGGCACAGTGGTTTCTTCCAGAGAAGTGGAGGGCATTTGCTTTACCTTGCCACAACCACTTGGGATAGGGTCTGCACCTCAGGAAAACTGTCTCTGTGGGAAGCCGGCTTTTTGCAAAGGTGTCTCAGGGCCGTGTGCCTAGGCTGGCCCTCCGGCTCCCCAAAGCACAGGGACGAGGTGAGGGGCTTAGACCATGCCTGGGCAATGTTGTTCCTTACACTTGGGTGAGTGGCATTTTGTTGAGCAGGCTACCCCCACTTGGGATAGGTGTTCCACAGCAAGCACCTATTGTTCGTCGGAAGCAGTTTTTGCCCCAGGGGTCTCCGGGCTGTGTTCGTTGGGGTTGAACTCCTGCTAGCAAAACCGCCGGGTTGAGGGAAGGGTTCAGACTGTGCCTGGGCCCTGTGGTCTCTTCCAGGTCAGTGTATGGCATTTCCTTCCCCTTGCCCCAGACACCTGGGAGCATGTCTGCACGTGGAGAAAGACTTTCCCGTGGGAAGCCGGGTTTTGTCAAACGGGTCCCAGTGCTCTGCTCCTCTCTTTTCACTCCTGCTGCCAGAAGCCCAGGGAGGATGGAAGGGCTTAGAACATGGCTGGGCACTGTGGTTTCTTCCAGAGAAGTGGAGGGCATTTGCTTTACCTTGCCACAACCACTTGGGATAGGGTCTGCACCTCAGGAAAACTGTTTCCGTGGGAAGCCGGCTTTTGCAAAGGGGTCTCAGGGCCGTGGGCCTCGGCTGACCCTCCGGCTCCCCAAAGCACAGGGACGAGGTGAGGGGCTTAGACCATGCCTGGGCAATGTTGTTTCTTACACCTGGGTGTGTGGCATTTTGTTGAGCTGGCTTCCCCCACTTGGGATAGGTGTTCTACAGCAAGCGCCTATTTTTCGTCGGAAGCCGTTTTTGCCCCAGGGGTCTCCGGGCTGTGTTCGTTGGGGTTGAACTCCTGCTAGCAAAACCGCCGGGTTGAGGGAAGGGTTCAGACTGTGCCTGGGCCCTGTGGTCTGTTCCAGCTCAGTGTATGGCATTTCCTTCCCCTTGCCCCAGACACCTGGGAGCATGTCTGCACGTGGAGAAAGACTTTCCCGTGGGAAGCCGGTTTTTGTCAAACTGGTCCCAGTGCTGTGCTCCTCTCTTTTCACTTCTGCTGCCAGAAGCCCAGGGAGGATGGGAGGGATTAGAACATGGCTGGGCACTGTGGTTTCTTCCAGAGAAGTGGAGGGCATTTGCTTTACCTTGCCACAACCACTTGGGATAGGGACTGCACCTCAGGAAACTGTCTCCGTGGGAAGCCGGCTTTTTGCAAAGGGGTCTCAGGGCCGTGTGCCTCGGCTGTCCCTCCGGCTCCCCATAGCACAGGGACGAGGTGAGGGGCTTAGACCATGCCTGGGCTATGTTTTTTCTTACACCTGGGTGTGTGGCATTTTGTTGAGCTGGCTACCCCCACTTGGGATAGGTGTTCCACAGCAAGCGCCTATTGTTCATCAGAAGCCGTTTTAGCCCAGGGGTCTCCTGGCTGTGTTCGTTGAGGTTGAACTCCTGCTAGGAAAACCGCCGGGTTGAGGGAAGGGTTCAGACTGTGCCTGGGCCCTGTGGTCTCTTCCAGGTCAGTGTATGGCATTTCCTTCCCCTTGCCACAGGCACATGGGAGCATGTCTGCACGTGGAGAAAGACTTTCCCGTGGGAAGCCGGGTTTTGTCAAACGGGTCCCAGTGCTCTGCTCCTCTCTTTTCACTCCTGCTGCCAGAAGCCCAGGGAGGATAGGAGGGCTTAGAACATGGCTGGGCACTGTGGTTTCTTCCAGAGAAGTGGAGGGCATTTGCTTTACCTTGCCACAACCACTTGGGAAGGGTCTGCACCTCAGGAAAACGGTTTCCGTGGGAAGCCGGCTTTTACAAAGGGGTCTCAGGGCCGTGGGCCTCGGCTGTCCCTCCGGCTCCCCAAAGCACAGGGACGAGGTGAGGGGCTTAGACCATGCCTGGGCAATGTTGTTTCTTACACCTGGGTGTGGGGCATTTTGTTGAGCTGGCTTCCCCCACTTGGGATAGGTGTTCCACAGCAAGCGCCTATTGTTCGTCAGAAGCCGTTTTTGCCCCAGGGGTCTCCTGGCTGTGTTCGTTGGGGTTGAACTCCTGCTAGCAAAACCGCCGGGTTGAGGGAAGGGTTCAGACTGTGCCTGGGCCCTGTGGTCTGTTCCAGCTCAGTGTATGGCATTTCCTTCCCCTTGCCCCAGACACGGGAGCATGTCTGCACGTGGAGAAAGACTTCCCCGTGGGAAGCCGGTTTTTCTCAAACGGGTTCCAGTGCTGTGCTCCTCTCTTTTCACTCCTGCTGCCAGAAGCCCAGGGAGGATGGGAGGGCTTAGAACATGGCTGGGCACTGTGGTTTCTTCCAGAGAAGTGGAGGGCATTTGCTTTACCTTGCCACAACCACTTGGGATAGGGTCTGCACCTCAGAAAAACTGTCTCCGTGGTAAGCCGGCTTTTTGCAAAGGGGTCTCAGGGCCGTGGGCCTCGGCTGTCCCTGCGGCTACCCAAAGCACAGGGACGAGGTGAGGGGCTTAGACCATGCCTGGGCAATGCTGTTTCTTACACCTGGGTGTGTGGCATTTTGTTGAGCTGGCTACCCCCACTTGGGATAGATGTTCCACAGCAAGCGACTATTGTTCATCGGAAGCCGTTTTTGCCTCAGGGGTCTCCGGGCTGTGTTCGTTGGGGTTGAACTCCTGCTAGCAAAACCGCCGGGTTGAGGGAAGGGTTCAGACTGTGCCTGGGCCCTGTGGTCTCTTCCAGGTCAGTGTATGGCATTTCCTTCCCCTTGCCCCAGACACCTGGGAGCATGTCTGCACGTGGAGAAAGACTTTCCCGTGGGAAGCCGGGTTTTGTCAAACGGGTCCCAGTGCTCTGCTCCTCTCTTTTCACTCCTGCTGCCAGAAGCCCAGGGAGGATGGAAGGGCTTAGAACATGGCTGGGCACTGTGGTTTCTTCCAGAGAAGTGGAGGGCATTTGCTTTACCTTGCCACAACCACTTGGGATAGGGTCTGCACCTCAGGAATACTGTTTCCGTGGGAAGCCGGCTTTTGCAAAGGGGTCTCAGGGCCGTGGGCCTCGGCTGACCCTCCGGCTCCCCAAAGCACAGGGACGAGGTGAGGGGCTTAGACCATGCCTGGGCAATGTTGTTTCTTACACCTGGGTGTGTGGCATTTTGTTGAGCTGGCTTCCCCCACTTGGGATAGGTGTTCCACAGCAAGCGACTATTGTTCGTTGGAAGCCGTTTTTGCCCAGGGGTCTCCGGGCACTGTTTGTTGGGTTTGAACTCCTGCTAGCAAAACCGCCGGGTTGAGGGAAGGGTTCAGACTGTGCCTGGGCCCTGTGGTCTCTTCCAGGTCAGTGTATGGCATTTCCTTCCCCTTGCCACAGGCACCTGGGAGCATGTCTGCACGTGGAGAAAGACTTTCCCGTGGGAAGCCGGTTTTTGTCAAACGGGTCCCAGTGCTCTGCTCCTCTTTTTTCACTCCTGCTGCCAGAAGCCCAGGGAGGATGGGAGGGATTAGAACATGGCTGGGCACTGTGGTTTCTTCCAGAGAAGTGGAGGGCATTAGCTTTACCATGCCACAACCACTTGGGATAGGGTCTGCATCTCAGGAAAACTGTCTCTGTGGGAAGCCGGCTTTTTGAAAAGGGGTCTCAGGGCCGTGGGCCTCGGCTGTCCCTCCGGCTCCCCAAAGCACAGGGACGAGGTGAGGGGCTTAGACCATGCCTGGGCAATGTTGTTGCTTACACCTGGGTGTGTGGCATTTTGTTGAGCTGGCTACCCCCACTTGGGATAGATGTTCCACAGCAAGCGACTATTGTTCGTCGGAAGCCGTTTTTGATTCAGGGGTCTCCGTTTCGTTGGGGTTGAACTCCTGCTAGCAAAACCGCCGGGTTGAGGGAAGGGTTCAGACTGTGCCTGGGCCCTGTGGTCTGTTCCAGCTCCGTGTATGGCATTTCCTTCCCCTTGCCCCAGACACGGGAGCATGTCTGCACGTGGAGAAATACTTCCCCGTGGGAAGCCGGTTTTTCTCAAACGGGTTCCAGTGCTGTGCTCCTCTCTTTTCACTCCTGCTGCCAGAAGCCCAGGGAGGATGGGAGGGCTTAGAACATGGCTGGGCACTGTGGTTTCTTCCAGAGAAGTGGAGGGCATTTGCTTTACCTTGACACAACCACTTGGGATAGGGTCTGCACCTCAGGAAAACTGTCTCCATGGTAAGCCGGCTTTTTGCAAAGGGTCTCAGGGCCGTGGGCCTCGGCTGTCCCTGCGGCTACCCAAAGCACAGGGACGAGGTGAGGGGCTTAGACCATGCCTGGGCAATGCTGTTTCTTACACCTGGGTGTGTGGCATTTTGTTGAGCTGGCTACCCGCACTTGGGATAGATGTTCCACCGGAAGCGACTATTGTTCGTCGGAAGCCGTTTTTGCCTCAGGGGTCTCCGGGCTGTGTTCGTTGGGGTTGAACTCCTGCTAGCAAAACCGCCGGGTTGAGGGAAGGGTTCAGACTGTGCCTGGGCCCTGTGGTCTCTTCCAGGTCAGTGTATGGCATTTCCTTCCCCTTGCCCCAGACACCTGGGAGCATGTCTGCACGTGGAGAAAGACTTTCCCGTGGGAAGCCGGGTTTTGTCAAACGGGTCCCAGTGCTCTGCTCCTCTCTTTTCACTCCTGCTGCCAGAAGCCCAGGGAGGATGGAAGGGCTTAGAACATGGCTGGGCACTGTGGTTTCTTCCAGAGAAGTGGAGGGCATTTGCTTTACCTTGCCACAACCACTTGGGATAGGGTCTGCACCTCAGGAAAACTGTTTCCGTGGGAAGCCGGCTTTTGCAAAGGGGTCTCAGGGCCGTGGGCCTCGGCTGACCCTCCGGCTCCCCAAAGCACAGGGACGAGGTGAGGGGCTTAGACCATGCCTGGGCAATGTTGTTTCTTACACCTGGGTGTGTGGCATTTTGTTGAGCTGGCTTCCCCCACTTGGGATAGGTGTTCCACAGCAAGCGACTATTGTTCGTTGGAAGCCGTTTTTGCCCAGGGGTCTCCGGGCACTGTTTGTTGGGTTTGAACTCCTGCTAGCAAAACCGCCGGGTTGAGGGAAGGGTTCAGACTGTGCCTGGGCCCTGTGGTCTCTTCCAGGTCAGTGTATCGCATTTCCTTCCCCTTGCCACAGGCACCTGGGAGCATGTCTGCACGTGGAGAAAGACTTTCCCGTGGGAAGCCGGTTTTTCTCAAACGGGTCCCAGTGCTGTGCTCCTCTCTTTTCACTCCTGCTGCCAGAAGCCCAGGGAGGATGGGAGGGCTTAGAACATGGCTGGGCACTGTGGTTTCTTCCAGAGAAGTGGAGGGCATTTGCTTTACCTTGCCACAACCACTTGGGATAGGGTCTGCACCTCAGGAAAACTGTCTCTGTGGGAAGCCGGCTTTTTGCAAAGGGGTCTCAGGGCCGTGTGCCTAGGCTGTCCCTCCGGCTCCCCAAAGCACAGGGACGAGGTGAGGGGCTTAGACCATGCCTGGGCAATGTTGTTCCTTACACTTGGGTGTGTGGCATTTGTTGAGCTGGCTACCACCACTTGGGATAGGTGTTCCACAGCAAGCGCCTATTGTTCGTCGGAAGCAGTTTTTGCCCCAGGTGTCTCCGGGCTGTGTTCGTTGGGGTTGAACTCCTGCTAGCAAAACCGCCGGGTTGAGGGAAGGGTTCAGACTGTGCCTGGGCCCTGTGGTCTCTTCCAGGTCAGTGTATGGCATTTCCTTCCCCTTGCCACAGGCACCTGGGAGCATGTCTGCACGTGGAGAAAGACTTTCCCGTGGGAAGCCGGTTTTTGTCCAACGGGTCCCAGTGCTCTGCTCCCCTCTTTTCACTCCTGCTGCCAGAAGCCCAGGGAGGATGGGAGGGCTTAGAACATGGCTGGGCACTGTGGTTTCTTCCAGAGAAGTGGAGGGCATTTGCTTTACCTTGCCACAACCACTTGGTATAGGGTCTGCACCTAGGAAAACTGTCTCCGTGGTAAGCCGGCTTTTTGCAAAGGGGTCTCAGGGCCGTGGGCCTCGGCTGTCCCTGCGGCTCCCCAAAGCACAGGGACGAGGTGAGGGGCTTAGACCATGCCTGGGCAATGCTGTTTCTTACACCTGGGTGTGTGGCATTTTGTTGAGCTGGCTACCCCCACTTGGGATAGATGTTCCACAGGAAGCGACTATTGTTCGTCGGAAGCCGTTTTTGCCTCAGGGGTCTCCGGGCTGTGTTCGTTGGGGTTGAACTCCTGCTAGCAAAACCGCCGGGTTGAGGGAAGGGTTCAGACTGTGCCTGGGCCCTGTGGTCTGTTCCAGCTCAGTGTATGGCATTTCCTTCCCCTTGCCCCAGACACCTGGGAGCATGTCTGCACGTGGAGAAAGACTTTCCCGTGGGAAGCCGGGTTTTGTCAAACGGGTCCCAGTGCTCTGCTCCTCTCTTTTCACTCCTGCTGCCAGAAGCCCAGGGAGGATGGGAGGGCTTAGAACATGGCTGGGCACTGTGGTTTCTTCCAGAGAAGTGGAGGGCATTTGCTTTACCTTGCCACAACCACTTGGGATAGGGTCTGCACCTCAGGAAAACTGTCTCCGTGGTAAGCCGGCTTTTTGCAAAGGGGTCTCAGGGCCGTGGGCCTCGGCTGTCCCTGCGGCTACCCAAAGCACAGGGACGAGGTGAGGGGCTTAGACCATGCCTGGGCAATGCTGTTTCTTACACCTGGGTGTGTGGCATTTTGTTGAGCTGGCTAGCCCCACTTGGGATAGATGTTCCACAGCAAGCGACTATTGTTCATCGGAAGCCGTTTTTGCCTCAGGGGTCTCCGGGCTGTGTTCGTTGGGGTTGAACTCCTGCTAGCAAAACCGCCGGGTTGAGGGAAGGGTTCAGACTGTGCCTGGGCCCTGTGGTCTCTTCCAGGTCAGTGTATGGCATTTCCTTCCCCTTGCCCCAGACACCTGGGAGCATGTCTGCACGTGGAGAAAGACTTTCCCGTGGGAAGCCGGGTTTTGTCAAACGGGTCCCAGTGCTCTGCTCCTCTCTTTTCACTCCTGCTGCCAGAAGCCCAGGGAGGATGGAAGGGCTTAGAACATGGCTGGGCACTGTGGTTTCTTCCAGAGAAGTGGAGGGCATTTGCTTTACCTTGCCACAACCACTTGGGATAGGGTCTGCACCTCAGGAAAACTGTTTCCGTGGGAAGCCGGCTTTTGCAAAGGGGTCTCAGGGCCGTGGGCCTCGGCTGACCCTCCGGCTCCCCAAAGCACAGGGACGAGGTGAGGGGCTTAGACCATGCCTGGGCAATGTTGTTTCTTACACCTGGGTGTGTGGCATTTTGTTGAGCTGGCTTCCCCCACTTGGGATAGGTGTTCCACAGCAAGCACCCATTGTTCGTTGGAAGCCGTTTTTGCCCAGGGGTCTCCGGGCACTGTTTGTTGGGTTTGAACTCCTGCTAGCAAAACCGCCGGGTTGAGGGAAGGGTTCAGACTGTGCCTGGGCCCTGTGGTCTCTTCCAGGTCAGTGTATGGCATTTCCTTCCCCTTGCCACAGGCACCTGGGAGCATGTCTGCACGTGGAGAAAGACTTTCCCGTGGGAAGCCGGTTTTTCTCAAACGGGTCCCAGTGCTGTGCTCCTCTCTTTTCACTCCTGCTGCCAGAAGCCCAGGGAGGATGGGAGGGCTTAGAACATGGCTGGGCACTGTGGTTTCTTCCAGAGAAGTGGAGGGCATTTGCTTTACCTTGCCACAACCACTTGGGATAGGGTCTGCACCTCAGGAAAACTATCTCTGTGGGAAGCCGGCTTTTTGCAAAGGGGTCTCAGGGCCGTGTGCCTAGGCTGTCCCTCCGGCTCCCCAAAGCACAGGGACGAGGTGAGGGGCTTAGACCATGCCTGGGCAATGTTGTTCCTTACACTTGGGTGTGTGGCATTTGTTGAGCTGGCTACCACCACTTGGGATAGGTGTTCCACAGCAAGCACCTATTGTTCGTCGGAAGCAGTTTTTGCCCCAGGTGTCTCCGGGCTGTGTTCGTTGGGGTTGAACTCCTGCTAGCAAAACCGCTGGGTTGAGGGAAGGGTTCAGACAGTGCCTGGGCCCTGTGGTCTCTTCCAGGTCAGTGTATGGCATTTCCTTCCCCTTGCCACAGTCACCTGGGAGCATGTCTGCACGTGGAGAAAGACTTTCCCGTGGGAAGCCGGGTTTTGTCAAACGGGTCCCAGTGCTCTGCTCCCCTCTTTTCACTCCTGCTGCCAGAAGCCCAGGGAGGATGGGAGGGCTTAGAACATGGCTGGGCACTGTGGTTTCTTCCAGAGAAGTGGAGGGCATTTGCTTTACCTTGCCACAACCACTTGGGATAGGGTCTGCACCTAGGAAAACTGTCTCCGTGGTAAGCCGGCTTTTTGCAAAGGGGTCTCAGGGCCGTGGGCCTCGGCTGTCCCTGCGGCTCCCCAAAGCACAGGGACGAGGTGAGGGGCTTAGACCATGCCTGGGCAATGCTGTTTCTTACACCTGCGTGTGTGGCATTTTGTTGAGCTGGCTACCCCCACTTGGGATAGATGTTCCACAGGAAGCGACTATTGTTCGTCGGAAGCCGTTTTTGCCTCAGGGGTCTCCGGGCTGTGTTCGTTGGGGTTGAACTCCTGCTAGCAAAACCGCCGGGTTGAGGGAAGGGTTCAGACTGTGCCTGGGCCCTGTGGTCTCTTCCAGCTCAGTGTATGGCATTTCCTTCCCCTTGCCCCGACACCTGGGAGCATGTCTGCACGTGGAGAAAGACTTTCCCGTGGGAAGCCGGTTTTTGTCAAACGGGTCCCAGTGCTCTGCTCCTCTCTTTTCACTCCTGCTGCCAGAAGCCCAGGGAGGATGGGAGGGCTTAGAACATGGCTGGGCACAGTGGTTTCTTCCAGAGAAGTGGAGGGCATTTGCTTTACCTTGCCACAACCACTTGGGATAGGGTCTGCACCTCAGGAAAACTGTCTCTGTGGGAAGCCGGCTTTTTGCAAAGGTGTCTCAGGGCCGTGTGCCTAGGCTGGCCCTCCGGCTCCCCAAAGCACAGGGACGAGGTGAGGGGATTAGACCATGCCTGGGCAATGTTGTTCCTTACACTTGGGTGAGTGGCATTTTGTTGAGCAGGCTACCCCCACTTGGGATAGGTGTTCCACAGCAAGCACCTATTGTTCGTCGGAAGCAGTTTTTGCCCCAGGGGTCTCCGGGCTGTGTTCGTTGGGGTTGAACTCCTGCTAGCAAAACCGCCGGGTTGAGGGAAGGGTTCAGACTGTGCCTGGGCCCTGTGGTCTCTTCCAGGTCAGTGTATGGCATTTCCTTCCCCTTGCCCCAGACACCTGGGAGCATGTCTGCACGTGGAGAAAGACTTTCCCGTGGGAAGCCGGGTTTTGTCAAACGGGTCCCAGTGCTCTGCTCCTCTCTTTTCACTCCTGCTGCCAGAAGCCCAGGGAGGATGGGAGGGCTTAGAACATGGCTGGGCACTGTGGTTTCTTCCAGAGAAGTGGAGGGCATTTGCTTTACCTTGCCACAACCACTTGGGATAGGGTCTGCACCTCAGGAAAACTGTTTCCGTGGGAAGCGGGCTTTTGCAAAGGGGTCTCAGGGCCGTGGGCCTCGGCTGACCCTCCGGCTCCCCAAAGCACAGGGACGAGGTGAGGGGCTTAGACCATGCCTGGGCAATGTTGTTTCTTACACCTGGGTGTGTGGCATTTTGTTGAGCTGGCTTCCCCCACTTGGGATAGGTGTTCTACAGCAAGCGCCTATTTTTCGTCGGAAGCCTTTTTTGCCCCAGGGGTCTCCGGGCTGTGTTCGTTGGGGTTGAACTCCTGCTAGCAAAACCGCCGGGTTGAGGGAAGGGTTCAGACTGTGCCTGGGCCCTGTGGTCTGTTCCAGCTCAGTGTATGGCATTTCCTTCCCCTTGCCCCAGACACCTGGGAGCATGTCTGCACGTGGAGAAAGACTTTCCCGTGGGAAGCCGGTTTTTGTCAAACTGGTCCCAGTGCTGTGCTCCTCTCTTTTCACTTCTGCTGCCAGAAGCCCAGGGAGGATGGGAGGGATTAGAACATGGCTGGGCACTGTGGTTTCTTCCAGAGAAGTGGAGGGCATTTGCTTTACCTTGCCACAACCACTTGGGATAGGGACTGCACCTCAGGAAACTGTCTCCGTGGGAAGCCGGCTTTTTGCAAAGGGGTCTCAGGGCCGTGTGCCTCGGCTGTCCCTCCGGCTCCCCATAGCACAGGGACGAGGTGAGGGGCTTAGACCATGCCTGGGCTATGTTTTTTCTTACACCTGGGTGTGTGGCATTTTGTTGAGCTGGCTACCCCCACTTGGGATAGGTGTTCCACAGCAAGCGCCTATTGTTCATCAGAAGCCGTTTTAGCCCAGGGGTCTCCTGGCTGTGTTCGTTGAGGTTGAACTCCTGCTAGGAAAACCGCCGGGTTGAGGGAAGGGTTCAGACTGTGCCTGGGCCCTGTGGTCTCTTCCAGGTCAGTGTATGGCATTTCCTTCCCCTTGCCACAGGCACATGGGAGCATGTCTGCACGTGGAGAAAGACTTTCCCGTGGGAAGCCGGGTTTTGTCAAACGGGTCCCAGTGCTCTGCTCCTCTCTTTTCACTCCTGCTGCCAGAAGCCCAGGGAGGATAGGAGGGCTTAGAACATGGCTGGGCACTGTGGTTTCTTCCAGAGAAGTGGAGGGCATTTGCTTTACCTTGCCACAACCACTTGGGAAGGGTCTGCACCTCAGGAAAACGGTTTCCGTGGGAAGCCGGCTTTTACAAAGGGGTCTCAGGGCCGTGGGCCTCGGCTGTCCCTCCGGCTCCCCAAAGCACAGGGACGAGGTGAGGGGCTTAGACCATGCCTGGGCAATGTTGTTTCTTACACCTGGGTGTGGGGCATTTTGTTGAGCTGGCTTCCCCCACTTGGGATAGGTGTTCCACAGCAAGCGCCTATTGTTCGTCAGAAGCCGTTTTTGCCCCAGGGGTCTCCTGGCTGTGTTCGTTGGGGTTGAACTCCTGCTAGCAAAACCGCCGGGTTGAGGGAAGGGTTCAGACTGTGCCTGGGCCCTGTGGTCTGTTCCAGCTCAGTGTATGGCATTTCCTTCCCCTTGCCCCAGACACGGGAGCATGTCTGCACGTGGAGAAAGACTTCCCCGTGGGAAGCCGGTTTTTCTCAAACGGGTTCCAGTGCTGTGCTCCTCTCTTTTCACTCCTGCTGCCAGAAGCCCAGGGAGGATGGGAGGGCTTAGAACATGGCTGGGCACTGTGGTTTCTTCCAGAGAAGTGGAGGGCATTTGCTTTACCTTGCCACAACCACTTGGTATAGGGTCTGCACCTAGGAAAACTGTCTCCGTGGTAAGCCGGCTTTTTGCAAAGGGGTCTCAGGGCCGTGGGCCTCGGCTGTCCCTGCGGCTACCCAAAGCACAGGGACGAGGTGAGGGGCTTAGACCATGCCTGGGCAATGCTGTTTCTTACACCTGGGTGTGTGGCATTTTGTTGAGCTGGCTACCCCCACTTGGGATAGATGTTCCACAGGAAGCGACTATTGTTCGTCGGAAGCCGTTTTTGCCTCAGGGGTCTCCGGGCTGTGTTCGTTGGGGTTGAACTCCTGCTAGCAAAACCGCCGGGTTGAGGGAAGGGTTCAGACTGTGCCTGGGCCCTGTGGTCTGTTCCAGCTCAGTGTATGGCATTTCCTTCCCCTTGCCCCAGACACCTGGGAGCATGTCTGCACGTGGAGAAAGACTTTCCCGTGGGAAGCCGGGTTTTGTCAAACGGGTCCCAGTGCTCTGCTCCTCTCTTTTCACTCCTGCTGCCAGAAGCCCAGGGAGGATGGGAGGGCTTAGAACATGGCTGGGCACTGTGGTTTCTTCCAGAGAAGTGGAGGGCATTTGCTTTACCTTGCCACAACCACTTGGGATAGGGTCTGCACCTCAGGAAAACTGTCTCCGTGGTAAGCCGGCTTTTTGCAAAGGGGTCTCAGGGCCGTGGGCCTCGGCTGTCCCTGCGGCTACCCAAAGCACAGGGACGAGGTGAGGGGCTTAGACCATGCCTGGGCAATGCTGTTTCTTACACCTGGGTGTGTGGCATTTTGTTGAGCTGGCTAGCCCCACTTGGGATAGATGTTCCACAGCAAGCGACTATTGTTCATCGGAAGCCGTTTTTGCCTCAGGGGTCTCCGGGCTGTGTTCGTTGGGGTTGAACTCCTGCTAGCAAAACCGCCGGGTTGAGGGAAGGGTTCAGACTGTGCCTGGGCCCTGTGGTCTCTTCCAGGTCAGTGTATGGCATTTCCTTCCCCTTGCCCCAGACACCTGGGAGCATGTCTGCACGTGGAGAAAGACTTTCCCGTGGGAAGCCGGGTTTTGTCAAACGGGTCCCAGTGCTCTGCTCCTCTCTTTTCACTCCTGCTGCCAGAAGCCCAGGGAGGATGGAAGGGCTTAGAACATGGCTGGGCACTGTGGTTTCTTCCAGAGAAGTGGAGGGCATTTGCTTTACCTTGCCACAACCACTTGGGATAGGGTCTGCACCTCAGGAAAACTGTTTCCGTGGGAAGCCGGCTTTTGCAAAGGGGTCTCAGGGCCGTGGGCCTCGGCTGACCCTCCGGCTCCCCAAAGCACAGGGACGAGGTGAGGGGCTTAGACCATGCCTGGGCAATGTTGTTTCTTACACCTGGGTGTGTGGCATTTTGTTGAGCTGGCTTCCCCCACTTGGGATAGGTGTTCCACAGCAAGCACCCATTGTTCGTTGGAAGCCGTTTTTGCCCAGGGGTCTCCGGGCACTGTTTGTTGGGTTTGAACTCCTGCTAGCAAAACCGCCGGGTTGAGGGAAGGGTTCAGACTGTGCCTGGGCCCTGTGGTCTCTTCCAGGTCAGTGTATGGCATTTCCTTCCCCTTGCCACAGGCACCTGGGAGCATGTCTGCACGTGGAGAAAGACTTTCCCGTGGGAAGCCGGTTTTTCTCAAACGGGTCCCAGTGCTGTGCTCCTCTCTTTTCACTCCTGCTGCCAGAAGCCCAGGGAGGATGGGAGGGCTTAGAACATGGCTGGGCACTGTGGTTTCTTCCAGAGAAGTGGAGGGCATTTGCTTTACCTTGCCACAACCACTTGGGATAGGGTCTGCACCTCAGGAAAACTATCTCTGTGGGAAGCCGGCTTTTTGCAAAGGGGTCTCAGGGCCGTGTGCCTAGGCTGTCCCTCCGGCTCCCCAAAGCACAGGGACGAGGTGAGGGGCTTAGACCATGCCTGGGCAATGTTGTTCCTTACACTTGGGTGTGTGGCATTTGTTGAGCTGGCTACCACCACTTGGGATAGGTGTTCCACAGCAAGCACCTATTGTTCGTCGGAAGCAGTTTTTGCCCCAGGTGTCTCCGGGCTGTGTTCGTTGGGGTTGAACTCCTGCTAGCAAAACCGCTGGGTTGAGGGAAGGGTTCAGACAGTGCCTGGGCCCTGTGGTCTCTTCCAGGTCAGTGTATGGCATTTCCTTCCCCTTGCCACAGTCACCTGGGAGCATGTCTGCACGTGGAGAAAGACTTTCCCGTGGGAAGCCGGGTTTTGTCAAACGGGTCCCAGTGCTCTGCTCCCCTCTTTTCACTCCTGCTGCCAGAAGCCCAGGGAGGATGGGAGGGCTTAGAACATGGCTGGGCACTGTGGTTTCTTCCAGAGAAGTGGAGGGCATTTGCTTTACCTTGCCACAACCACTTGGGATAGGGTCTGCACCTAGGAAAACTGTCTCCGTGGTAAGCCGGCTTTTTGCAAAGGGGTCTCAGGGCCGTGGGCCTCGGCTGTCCCTGCGGCTCCCCAAAGCACAGGGACGAGGTGAGGGGCTTAGACCATGCCTGGGCAATGCTGTTTCTTACACCTGCGTGTGTGGCATTTTGTTGAGCTGGCTACCCCCACTTGGGATAGATGTTCCACAGGAAGCGACTATTGTTCGTCGGAAGCCGTTTTTGCCTCAGGGGTCTCCGGGCTGTGTTCGTTGGGGTTGAACTCCTGCTAGCAAAACCGCCGGGTTGAGGGAAGGGTTCAGACTGTGCCTGGGCCCTGTGGTCTCTTCCAGCTCAGTGTATGGCATTTCCTTCCCCTTGCCCCGACACCTGGGAGCATGTCTGCACGTGGAGAAAGACTTTCCCGTGGGAAGCCGGTTTTTGTCAAACGGGTCCCAGTGCTCTGCTCCTCTCTTTTCACTCCTGCTGCCAGAAGCCCAGGGAGGATGGGAGGGCTTAGAACATGGCTGGGCACAGTGGTTTCTTCCAGAGAAGTGGAGGGCATTTGCTTTACCTTGCCACAACCACTTGGGATAGGGTCTGCACCTCAGGAAAACTGTCTCTGTGGGAAGCCGGCTTTTTGCAAAGGTGTCTCAGGGCCGTGTGCCTAGGCTGGCCCTCCGGCTCCCCAAAGCACAGGGACGAGGTGAGGGGATTAGACCATGCCTGGGCAATGTTGTTCCTTACACTTGGGTGAGTGGCATTTTGTTGAGCAGGCTACCCCCACTTGGGATAGGTGTTCCACAGCAAGCACCTATTGTTCGTCGGAAGCAGTTTTTGCCCCAGGGGTCTCCGGGCTGTGTTCGTTGGGGTTGAACTCCTGCTAGCAAAACCGCCGGGTTGAGGGAAGGGTTCAGACTGTGCCTGGGCCCTGTGGTCTCTTCCAGGTCAGTGTATGGCATTTCCTTCCCCTTGCCCCAGACACCTGGGAGCATGTCTGCACGTGGAGAAAGACTTTCCCGTGGGAAGCCGGGTTTTGTCAAACGGGTCCCAGTGCTCTGCTCCTCTCTTTTCACTCCTGCTGCCAGAAGCCCAGGGAGGATGGAAGGGCTTAGAACATGGCTGGGCACTGTGGTTTCTTCCAGAGAAGTGGAGGGCATTTGCTTTACCTTGCCACAACCACTTGGGATAGGGTCTGCACCTCAGGAAAACTGTTTCCGTGGGAAGCCGGATTTTGCAAAGGGGTCTCAGGGCCGTGGGCCTCGGCTGACCCTCCGGCTCCCCAAAGCACAGGGACGAGGTGAGGGGCTTAGACCATGCCTGGGCAATGTTGTTTCTTACACCTGGGTGTGTGGCATTTTGTTGAGCTGGCTTCCCCCACTTGGGATAGGTGTTCTACAGCAAGCGCCTATTTTTCGTCGGAAGCCTTTTTTGCCCCAGGGGTCTCCGGGCTGTGTTCGTTGGGGTTGAACTCCTGCTAGCAAAACCGCCGGGTTGAGGGAAGGGTTCAGACTGTGCCTGGGCCCTGTGGTCTGTTCCAGCTCAGTGTATGGCATTTCCTTCCCCTTGCCCCAGACACCTGGGAGCATGTCTGCACGTGGAGAAAGACTTTCCCGTGGGAAGCCGGTTTTTGTCAAACTGGTCCCAGTGCTGTGCTCCTCTCTTTTCACTTCTGCTGCCAGAAGCCCAGGGAGGATGGGAGGGATTAGAACATGGCTGGGCACTGTGGTTTCTTCCAGAGAAGTGGAGGGCATTTGCTTTACCTTGCCACAACCACTTGGGATAGGGACTGCACCTCAGGAAACTGTCTCCGTGGGAAGCCGGCTTTTTGCAAAGGGGTCTCAGGGCCGTGTGCCTCGGCTGTCCCTCCGGCTCCCCATAGCACAGGGACGAGGTGAGGGGCTTAGACCATGCCTGGGCTATGTTTTTTCTTACACCTGGGTGTGTGGCATTTTGTTGAGCTGGCTACCCCCACTTGGGATAGGTGTTCCACAGCAAGCGCCTATTGTTCATCAGAAGCCGTTTTAGCCCAGGGGTCTCCTGGCTGTGTTCGTTGAGGTTGAACTCCTGCTAGGAAAACCGCCGGGTTGAGGGAAGGGTTCAGACTGTGCCTGGGCCCTGTGGTCTCTTCCAGGTCAGTGTATGGCATTTCCTTCCCCTTGCCACAGGCACATGGGAGCATGTCTGCACGTGGAGAAAGACTTTCCCGTGGGAAGCCGGGTTTTGTCAAACGGGTCCCAGTGCTCTGCTCCTCTCTTTTCACTCCTGCTGCCAGAAGCCCAGGGAGGATAGGAGGGCTTAGAACATGGCTGGGCACTGTGGTTTCTTCCAGAGAAGTGGAGGGCATTTGCTTTACCTTGCCACAACCACTTGGGAAGGGTCTGCACCTCAGGAAAACGGTTTCCGTGGGAAGCCGGCTTTTACAAAGGGGTCTCAGGGCCGTGGGCCTCGGCTGTCCCTCCGGCTCCCCAAAGCACAGGGACGAGGTGAGGGGCTTAGACCATGCCTGGGCAATGTTGTTTCTTACACCTGGGTGTGGGGCATTTTGTTGAGCTGGCTTCCCCCACTTGGGATAGGTGTTCCACAGCAAGCGCCTATTGTTCGTCAGAAGCCGTTTTTGCCCCAGGGGTCTCCTGGCTGTGTTCGTTGGGGTTGAACTCCTGCTAGCAAAACCGCCGGGTTGAGGGAAGGGTTCAGACTGTGCCTGGGCCCTGTGGTCTGTTCCAGCTCAGTGTATGGCATTTCCTTCCCCTTGCCCCAGACACGGGAGCATGTCTGCACGTGGAGAAAGACTTCCCCGTGGGAAGCCGGTTTTTCTCAAACGGGTTCCAGTGCTGTGCTCCTCTCTTTTCACTCCTGCTGCCAGAAGCCCAGGGAGGATGGGAGGGCTTAGAACATGGCTGGGCACTGTGGTTTCTTCCAGAGAAGTGGAGGGCATTTGCTTTACCTTGCCACAACCACTTGGGATAGGGTCTGCACCTCAGAAAAACTGTCTCCGTGGTAAGCCGGCTTTTTGCAAAGGGGTCTCAGGGCCGTGGGCCTCGGCTGTCCCTGCGGCTACCCAAAGCACAGGGACGAGGTGAGGGGCTTAGACCATGCCTGGGCAATGCTGTTTCTTACACCTGGGTGTGTGGCATTTTGTTGAGCTGGCTACCCCCACTTGGGATAGATGTTCCACAGCAAGCGACTATTGTTCATCGGAAGCCGTTTTTGCCTCAGGGGTCTCCGGGCTGTGTTCGTTGGGGTTGAACTCCTGCTAGCAAAACCGCCGGGTTGAGGGAAGGGTTCAGACTGTGCCTGGGCCCTGTGGTCTCTTCCAGGTCAGTGTATGGCATTTCCTTCCCCTTGCCACAGGCACCTGGGAGCATGTCTGCACGTGGAGAAAGACTTTCCCGTGGGAAGCCGGTTTTTGTCAAACGGGTCCCAGTGCTGTGCTCCTCTCTTTTCACTCCTGCTGCCAGAAGCCCAGGGAGGATGGGAGGGCTTAGAACATGGCTGGGCACTGTGGTTTCTTCCAGAGAAGTGGAGGGCATTTGCTTTACCTTGCCACAACCACTTGGGATAGGGTCTGCACCTCAGGAAAACTGTCTCTGTGGGAAGCCGGCTTTTTGCAAAGGGGTCTCAGGGCCGTGTGCCTAGGCTGTCCCTCCGGCTCCCCAAAGCACAGGGACGAGGTGAGGGGCTTAGACCATGCCTGGGCAATGTTGTTCCTTACACTTGGGTGAGTGGCATTTTGTTGAGCAGGCTACCCCCACTTGGGATAGGTGTTCCACAGCAAGCACCTATTGTTCGTCGGAAGCAGTTTTTGCCCCAGGTGTCTCCGGGCTGTGTTCGTTGGGGTTGAACTCCTGCTAGCAAAACCGCCGGGTTGAGGGAAGGGTTCAGACTGTGCCTGGGCCCTGTGGTCTGTTCCAGGTCAGTGTATGGCATTTCCTTCCCCTTGCCACAGGCACCTGGGAGCATGTCTGCACGTGGAGAAAGACTTTCCCGTGGGAAGCCGGTTTTTGTCAAACGGGTCCCAGTGCTCTGCTCCCCTCTTTTCACTCCTGCTGCCAGAAGCCCAGGGAGGATGGGAGGGCTTAGAACATGGCTGGGCACTGTGGTTTCTTCCAGAGAAGTGGAGGGCATTAGCTTTACCTTGCCACAACCACTTGGGATAGGGTCTGCACCTCAGGAAAACTGTCTCCGTGGGTAGCCGGCTTTTTGCAAAAGGGTCTCAGGGCCGTGGGCCTCGGGTGTCCCTCCGGCTCCCCAAAGCACAGGGACGAGGTGAGGGGCTTAGACCATGCCTGGGCAATGTTGTTTCTTACACCTGGGTGTGTGGCATTTTGTTGAGCTGGCTTCCCCCACTTGGGATAGGTGTTCCACAGCAAGCGACTATTGTTCGTTGGAAGCCGTTTTTGCCCAGGGGTCTCCGGGCACTGTTTGTTGGGTTTGAACTCCTGCTAGCAAAACCGCCGGGTTGAGGGAAGGGTTCAGACTGTGCCTGGGCCCTGTGGTCTCTTCCAGGTCAGTGTATGGCATTTCCTTCCCCTTGCCACAGGCACCTGGGAGCATGTCTGCACGTGGAGAAAGACTTTCCCGTGGGAAGCCGGTTTTTGTCAAACGGGTCCCAGTGCTCTGCTCCTCTTTTTTCACTCCTGCTGCCAGAAGCCCAGGGAGGATGGGAGGGATTAGAACATGGCTGGGCACTGTGGTTTCTTCCAGAGAAGTGGAGGGCATTAGCTTTACCATGCCACAACCACTTGGGATAGGGTCTGCATCTCAGGAAAACTGTCTCTGTGGGAAGCCGGCTTTTTGAAAAGGGGTCTCAGGGCCGTGGGCCTCGGCTGTCCCTCCGGCTCCCCAAAGCACAGGGACGAGGTGAGGGGCTTAGACCATGCCTGGGCAATGTTGTTTCTTACACCTGGGTGTGTGGCATTTTGTTGAGCTGGCTACCCCCACTTGGGATAGATGTTCCACAGCAAGCGACTATTGTTCGTCGGAAGCCGTTTTTGATTCAGGGGTCTCCGTTTCGTTGGGGTTGAACTCCTGCTAGCAAAACCGCCGGGTTGAGGGAAGGGTTCAGACTGTGCCTGGGCCCTGTGGTCTGTTCCAGCTCCGTGTATGGCATTTCCTTCCCCTTGCCCCAGACACGGGAGCATGTCTGCACGTGGAGAAATACTTCCCCGTGGGAAGCCGGTTTTTCTCAAACGGGTTCCAGTGCTGTGCTCCTCTCTTTTCACTCCTGCTGCCAGAAGCCCAGGGAGGATGGGAGGGCTTAGAACATGGCTGGGCACTGTGGTTTCTTCCAGAGAAGTGGAGGGCATTTGCTTTACCTTGACACAACCACTTGGGATAGGGTCTGCACCTCAGGAAAACTGTCTCCATGGTAAGCCGGCTTTTTGCAAAGGGTCTCAGGGCCGTGGGCCTCGGCTGTCCCTGCGGCTACCCAAAGCACAGGGACGAGGTGAGGGGCTTAGACCATGCCTGGGCAATGCTGTTTCTTACACCTGGGTGTGTGGCATTTTGTTGAGCTGGCTACCCGCACTTGGGATAGATGTTCCACCGGAAGCGACTATTGTTCGTCGGAAGCCGTTTTTGCCTCAGGGGTCTCCGGGCTGTGTTCGTTGGGGTTGAACTCCTGCTAGCAAAACCGCCGGGTTGAGGGAAGGGTTCAGACTGTGCCTGGGCCCTGTGGTCTCTTCCAGGTCAGTGTATGGCATTTCCTTCCCCTTGCCCCAGACACCTGGGAGCATGTCTGCACGTGGAGAAAGACTTTCCCGTGGGAAGCCGGGTTTTGTCAAACGGGTCCCAGTGCTCTGCTCCTCTCTTTTCACTCCTGCTGCCAGAAGCCCAGGGAGGATGGAAGGGCTTAGAACATGGCTGGGCACTGTGGTTTCTTCCAGAGAAGTGGAGGGCATTTGCTTTACCTTGCCACAACCACTTGGGATAGGGTCTGCACCTCAGGAAAACTGTTTCCGTGGGAAGCCGGCTTTTGCAAAGGGGTCTCAGGGCCGTGGGCCTCGGCTGACCCTCCGGCTCCCCAAAGCACAGGGACGAGGTGAGGGGCTTAGACCATGCCTGGGCAATGTTGTTTCTTACACCTGGGTGTGTGGCATTTTGTTGAGCTGGCTTCCCCCACTTGGGATAGGTGTTCCACAGCAAGCGACTATTGTTCGTTGGAAGCCGTTTTTGCCCAGGGGTCTCCGGGCACTGTTTGTTGGGTTTGAACTCCTGCTAGCAAAACCGCCGGGTTGAGGGAAGGGTTCAGACTGTGCCTGGGCCCTGTGGTCTCTTCCAGGTCAGTGTATGGCATTTCCTTCCCCTTGCCACAGGCACCTGGGAGCATGTCTGCACGTGGAGAAAGACTTTCCCGTGGGAAGCCGGTTTTTCTCAAACGGGTCCCAGTGCTGTGCTCCTCTCTTTTCACTCCTGCTGCCAGAAGCCCAGGGAGGATGGGAGGGCTTAGAACATGGCTGGGCACTGTGGTTTCTTCCAGAGAAGTGGAGGGCATTTGCTTTACCTTGCCACAACCACTTGGGATAGGGTCTGCACCTCAGGAAAACTGTCTCTGTGGGAAGCCGGCTTTTTGCAAAGGGGTCTCAGGGCCGTGTGCCTAGGCTGTCCCTCCGGCTCCCCAAAGCACAGGGACGAGGTGAGGGGCTTAGACCATGCCTGGGCAATGTTGTTCCTTACACTTGGGTGTGTGGCATTTGTTGAGCTGGCTACCACCACTTGGGATAGGTGTTCCACAGCAAGCACCTATTGTTCGTCGGAAGCAGTTTTTGCCCCAGGTGTCTCCGGGCTGTGTTCGTTGGGGTTGAACTCCTGCTAGCAAAACCGCCGGGTTGAGGGAAGGGTTCAGACTGTGCCTGGGCCCTGTGGTCTCTTCCAGGTCAGTGTATGGCATTTCCTTCCCCTTGCCACAGGCACCTGGGAGCATGTCTGCACGTGGAGAAAGACTTTCCCGTGGGAAGCCGGTTTTTGTCCAACGGGTCCCAGTGCTCTGCTCCCCTCTTTTCACTCCTGCTGCCAGAAGCCCAGGGAGGATGGGAGGGCTTAGAACATGGCTGGGCACTGTGGTTTCTTCCAGAGAAGTGGAGGGCATTTGCTTTACCTTGCCACAACCACTTGGTATAGGGTCTGCACCTAGGAAAACTGTCTCCGTGGTAAGCCGGCTTTTTGCAAAGGGGTCTCAGGGCCGTGGGCCTCGGCTGTCCCTGCGGCTCCCCAAAGCACAGGGACGAGGTGAGGGGCTTAGACCATGCCTGGGCAATGCTGTTTCTTACACCTGGGTGTGTGGCATTTTGTTGAGCTGGCTACCCCCACTTGGGATAGATGTTCCACAGGAAGCGACTATTGTTCGTCGGAAGCCGTTTTTGCCTCAGGGGTCTCCGGGCTGTGTTCGTTGGGGTTGAACTCCTGCTAGCAAAACCGCCGGGTTGAGGGAAGGGTTCAGACTGTGCCTGGGCCCTGTGGTCTGTTCCAGCTCAGTGTATGGCATTTCCTTCCCCTTGCCCCAGACACCTGGGAGCATGTCTGCACGTGGAGAAAGACTTTCCCGTGGGAAGCCGGGTTTTGTCAAACGGGTCCCAGTGCTCTGCTCCTCTCTTTTCACTCCTGCTGCCAGAAGCCCAGGGAGGATGGGAGGGCTTAGAAGATGGCTGGGCACTGTGGTTTCTTCCAGAGAAGAGGAGGGCATTTGCTTTACGTTGCCACAACCACTTGGGATAGGGTCTGCACCTCAGGAAAACTGTCTCTGTGGGAAGCCGGCTTTTTGCAAAGGGGTCTCAGGGCCGTGTGCCTAGGCTGTCCCTCCGGCTCCCCAAAGCACAGGGACGAGGTGAGGGGCTTAGACCATGCCTGGGCAATGTTGTTCCTTACACTTGGTTGAGTGGCATTTTGTTGAGCAGGCTACCCCCACTTGGGATAGGTGTTCCACAGCAAGCACCTATTGTTCGTCGGAAGCAGTTTTTGCCCCAGGTGTCTCCGGGCTGTGTTCGTTGGGGTTGAACTCCTGCTAGCAAAACCGCCGGGTTGAGGGAAGGGTTCAGACTGTGCCTGGGCCCTGTGGTCTGTTCCAGGTCAGTGTATGGCATTTCCTTCCCCTTGCCACAGGCACCTGGGAGCATGTCTGCACGTGGAGAAAGACTTTCCCGTGGGAAGCCGGTTTTTGTCAAACGGGTCCCAGTGCTCTGCTCCCCTCTTTTCACTCCTGCTGCCAGAAGCCCAGGGAGGATGGGAGGGCTTAGAACATGGCTGGGCACTGTGGTTTCTTCCAGAGAAGTGGAGGGCATTAGCTTTACCTTGCCACAACCACTTGGGATAGGGTCTGCACCTTAGGAAAACTGTCTCCGTGGGTAGCCGGCTTTTTGCAAAAGGGTCTCAGGGCCGTGGGCCTCGGGTGTCCCTCCGGCTCCCCAAAGCACAGGGACGAGGTGAGGGGCTTAGACCATGCCTGGGCAATGTTGTTTCTTACACCTGGGTGTGTGGCATTTTGTTGAGCTGGCTTCCCCCACTTGTGATAGGTGTTCCACAGCAAGCGACTATTGTTCGTTGGAAGCCGTTTTTGCCCAGGGGTCTCCGGGCACTGTTTGTTGGGTTTGAACTCCTGCTAGCAAAACCGCCGTGTTGAGGGAAGTGTTCAGACTGTGCCTGGGCCCTGTGGTCTGTTCCAGGTCAGTGTATGGCATTTCCTTCCCCTTGCCACAGGCACCTGGGAGCATGTCTGCACGTGGAGAAAGACTTTCCCGTGGGAAGCCGGTTTTTGTCAAACGGGTCCCAGTGCTCTGCTCCTCTTTTTTCACTCCTGCTGCCAGAAGCCCAGGGAGGATGGGAGGGATTAGAACATGGCTGGGCACTGTGGTTTCTTCCAGAGAAGTGGAGGGCATTAGTTTTACATTGCCACAACCACTTGGGATAGGGTCTGCACCTCAGGAAAACTGTCTCTGTGGGAAGCCGGCTTTTTGAAAAGGGGTCTCAGGGCCGTGGGCCTCGGCTGTCCCTCCGGCTCCCCAAAGCACAGGGACGAGGTGAGGGGCTTAGACCATGCCTGGGCAATGTTGTTTCTTACACCTGGGTGTGTGGTATTTTGTTGAGCTGGCTACCCCCACTTGGGATAGATGTTCCACAGCAAGCGACTATTGTTCGTCGGAAGCCGTTTTTGATTCAGGGGTCTCCGTTTCGTTGGGGTTGAACTCCTGCTAGCAAAACCGCCGGGTTGAGGGAAGGGTTCAGACTGTGCCTGGGCCCTGTGGTCTGTTCCAGCTCAGTGTATGGCATTTCCTTCCCCTTGCCCCAGACACGGGAGCATGTCTGCACGTGGAGAAAGACTTCCCCGTGGGAAGCCGGTTTTTCTCAAACGGGTTCCAGTGCTGTGCTCCTCTCTTTTCACTCCTGCTGCCAGAAGCCCAGGGAGGATGGGAGGGCTTAGAACATGGCTGGGCACTGTGGTTTCTTCCAGAGAAGTGGAGGGCATTTGCTTTACCTTGCCACAACCACTTGGGATAGGGTCTGCACCTCAGGAAAACTGTCTCCGTGGTAAGCCGGCTTTTTGCAAAGGGGTCTCAGGGCCGTGGGCCTCGGCTGTCCCTGCGGCTACCCAAAGCACAGGGACGAGGTGAGGGGCTTAGACCATGCCTGGGCAATGCTGTTTCTTACTCCTGGGTGTGTGGCATTTTGTTGAGCTGGCTACCCCCACTTGGGATAGATGTTCCACAGGAAGCGACTATTGTTCGTCGGAAGCCGTTTTTGCCTCAGGGGTCTCCGGGCTGTGTTCGTTGGGGTTGAACTCCTGCTAGCAAAACCGCCGGGTTGAGGGAAGGGTTCAGACTGTGCCTGGGCCCTGTGGTCTCTTCCAGGTCAGTGTATGGCATTTCCTTCCCCTTGCCCCAGACACCTGGGAGCATGTCTGCACGTGGAGAAAGACTTTCCCGTGGGAAGCCGGGTTTTGTCAAACGGGTCCCAGTGCTCTGCTCCTCTCTTTTCACTCCTGCTGCCAGAAGCCCAGGGAGGATGGAAGGGCTTAGAACATGGCTGGGCACTGTGGTTTCTTCCAGAGAAGTGGAGGGCATTTGCTTTACCTTGCCACAACCACTTGGGATAGGGTCTGCACCTCAGGAAAACTGTTTCCGTGGGAAGCCGGCTTTTGCAAAGGGGTCTCAGGGCCGTGGGCCTCGGGTGTCCCTCCGGCTCCCCAAAGCACAGGGACGAGGTGAGGGGCTTAGACCATGCCTGGGCAATGTTGTTTCTTACACCTGGGTGTGTGGCATTTTGTTGAGCTGGCTTCCCCCACTTGGGATAGGTGTTCCACAGCAAGCACCTATTGTTCGTCGGAAGCAGTTTTTGCCCCTGGTGTTTCCGGGCTGTGTTCGTTGGGGTTGAACTCCTGCTAGCAAAACCGCCGGGTTGAGGGAAGGGTTCAGACAGTGCCTGGGCCCTGTGGTCTCTTCCAGGTCAGTGTATGGCATTTCCTTCCCCTTGCCACAGGCACCTGGGAGCATGTCTGCACGTGGAGACTTTCCCGTGGGAAGCCGGGTTTTGTCAAACGGGTCCCAGTGCTCTGCTCCCCTCTTTTCACTCCTGCTGCCAGAAGCCCAGGGAGGATGGGAGGGCTTAGAACATGGCTGGGCACTGTGGTTTCTTCCAGAGAAGTGGAGGGCATTTGCTTTACCTTGCCACAACCACTTGGGATAGGGTCTGCACCTAGGAAAACTGTCTCCGTGGTAAGCCGGCTTTTTGCAAAGGGGTCTCAGGGCCGTGGGCCTCGGCTGTCCCTGCGGCTCCCCAAAGCACAGGGACGAGGTGAGGGGCTTAGACCATGCCTGGGCAATGCTGTTTCTTACACCTGCGTGTGTGGCATTTTGTTGAGCTGGCTACCCCCACTTGGGATAGATGTTCCACAGGAAGCGACCATTGTTCGTCGGAAGCCGTTTTTGCCTCAGGGGTCTCCGGGCTGTGTTCGTTGGGGTTGAACTCCTGCTAGCAAAACCGCCAGGTTGAGGGAAGGGTTCAGACTGTGCCTGGGCCCTGTGGTCTCTTCCAGCTCAGTGTATGGCATTTCCTTCCCCTTGCCCCGACACCTGGGAGCATGTCTGCACGTGGAGAAAGACTTTCCCGTGGGAAGCCGGTTTTTGTCAAACGGGTCCCAGTGCTCTGCTCCTCTCTTTTCACTCCTGCTGCCAGAAGCCCAGGGAGGATGGGAGGGCTTAGAACATGGCTGGGCACAGTGGTTTCTTCCAGAGAAGTGGAGGGCATTTGCTTTACCTTGCCACAACCACTTGGGATAGGGTCTGCACCTCAGGAAAACTGTCTCTGTGGGAAGCCGGCTTTTTGCAAAGGTGTCTCAGGGCCGTGTGCCTAGGCTGGCCCTCCGGCTCCCCAAAGCACAGGGACGAGGTGAGCGGCTTAGACCATGCCTGGGCAATGTTGTTCCTTACACTTGGGTGAGTGGCATTTTGTTGAGCAGGCTACCCCCACTTGGGATAGGTGTTCCACAGCAAGCACCTATTGTTCGTCGGAAGCAGTTTTTGCCCCAGGGGTCTCCGGGCTGTGTTCGTTGGGGTTGAACTCCTGCTAGCAAAACCGCCGGGTTGAGGGAAGGGTTCAGACTGTGCCTGGGCCCTGTGGTCTCTTCCAGGTCAGTGTATGGCATTTCCTTCCCCTTGCCCCAGGCACCTGGGTGCATGTCTGCACGTGGAGAAAGACTTTCCCGTGGGAAGCCGGGTTTTGTCAAACGGGTCCCAGTGCTCTACTCCTCTCTTTTCACTCCTGCTGCGAGAAGTCCAGGGAGGATGGGAGGGCTTAGAACATGGCTGGGCACTGTGGTTTCTTCCAGAGAAGTGGAGGGCATTTGCTTAACTTGCCACAACCACTTGGGATAGGGTCTGCACCTCAGGAAAACTGTCTCCGTGGGTAGCCGGCTTTTTGCAAAAGGGTCTCAGGGCCGTGGGCCTCGGGTGTCCCTCCGGCTCCCCAAAGCACAGGGACGAGGTGAGGGGCTTAGACCATGCCTGGGCAATGTTGTTTCTTACACCTGGGTGTGTGGCATTTTGTTGAGCTGGCTACCCCCACTTGGGATAGATGTTCCACAGCAAGCGACTATTGTTCGTCGGAAGCCGTTTTTGCATCAGGGGTCTCCGGGCTGTGTTCGTTGGGGTTGAACTCCTGCTAGCAAAACCGCCGGGTTGAGGGAAGGGTTCAGACTGTGCCTGGGCCCTGTGGTCTCTTCCAGGTCAGTGTATGGCATTTCCTTCCCCTTGCCCCAGACACCTGGGAGCATGTCTGCACGTGGAGAAAGACTTTCCCGTGGGAAGCCGGTTTTTGTCAAACTGGTCCCAGTGCTGTGCTCCTCTCTTTTCACTTCTGCTGCCAGAAGCCCAGGGAGGATGGGAGGGATTAGAACATGGCTGGGCACTGTGGTTTCTTCCAGAGAAGTGGAGGGCATTTGCTTTACCTTGCCACAACCACTTGGGATAGGGACTGCACCTCAGGAAACTGTCTCCGTGGGAAGCCGGCTTTTTGCAAAGGGGTCTCAGGGCCGTGTGCCTCGGCTGTCCCTCCGGCTCCCCATAGCACAGGGACGAGGTGAGGGGCTTAGACCATGCCTGGGCTATGTTTTTTCTTACACCTGGGTGTGTGGCATTTTGTTGAGCTGGCTACCCCCACTTGGGATAGGTGTTCCACAGCAAGCGCCTATTGTTCATCAGAAGCCGTTTTAGCCCAGGGGTCTCCTGGCTGTGTTCGTTGAGGTTGAACTCCTGCTAGGAAAACCGCCGGGTTGAGGGAAGGGTTCAGACTGTGCCTGGGCCCTGTGGTCTCTTCCAGGTCAGTGTATGGCATTTCCTTCCCCTTGCCACAGGCACCTGAGAGCATGTCTGCACGTGGAGAAAGACTTTCCCGTGGGAAGCCGGGTTTTTTCAAACGGGTCCCAGTGCTCTGCTCCTCTCTTTTCACTCCTGCTGTCAGAAGCCCAGGGAGGATGGGAGGGCTTAGAACATGTCTGGGCACTGTGGTTTCTTCCAGAGAAGTGGAGGGCATTTGCTTTACCTTGCCACAACCACTTGGGATAGGGTCTGCACCTCAGGAAAACTGTTTCCGTGGGAAGCCGGCTTTTGCAAAGGGGTCTCAGGGCCGTGGGCCTCGGCTGACCCTCCGGCTCCCCAAAGCACAGGGACGAAGTGAGGGGCTTAGACCATGCCTGGGCAATGTTGTTTCTTACACCTGGGTGTGTGGCATTTTGTTGAGCTGGCTTCCCCCACTTGGGATAGGTGTTCCACAGCAAGCACCCATTGTTCGTTGGAAGCCGTTTTTGCCCAGGGGTCTCCGGGCACTGTTTGTTGGGTTTGAACTCCTGCTAGCAAAACCGCCGGGTTGAGGGAAGGGTTCAGACTGTGCCTGGGCCCTGTGGTCTCTTCCAGGTCAGTGTATGGCATTTCCTTCCCCTTGCCACAGGCACCTGGGAGCATGTCTGCACGTGGAGAAAGACTTTCCCGTGGGAAGCCGGTTTTTGTCAAACGGGTCCCAGTGCTGTGCTCCTCTCTTTTCACTCCTGCTGCCAGAAGCCCAGGGAGGATGGGAGGGCTTAGAACATGGCTGGGCACTGTGGTTTCTTCCAGAGAAGTGGAGGGCATTTGCTTTACCTTGCCACAACCACTTGGGATAGGGTCTGCACCTCAGGAAAACTGTCTCTGTGGGAAGCCGGCTTTTTGCAAAGGGGTCTCAGGGCCGTGTGCCTAGGCTGTCCCTCCGGCTCCCCAAAGCACAGGGACGAGGTGAGGGGCTTAGACCATGCCTGGGCAATGTTGTTCCTTACACTTGGGTGAGTGGCATTTTGTTGAGCAGGCTACCCCCACTTGGGATAGGTGTTCCACAGCAAGCACCTATTGTTCGTCGGAAGCAGTTTTTGCCCCAGGTGTCTCCGGGCTGTGTTCGTTGGGGTTGAACTCCTGCTAGCAAAACCGCCGGGTTGAGGGAAGGGTTCAGACTGTGCCTGGGCCCTGTGGTCTGTTCCAGGTCAGTGTATGGCATTTCCTTCCCCTTGCCACAGGCACCTGGGAGCATGTCTGCACGTGGAGAAAGACTTTCCCGTGGGAAGCCGGTTTTTGTCAAACGGGTCCCAGTGCTCTGCTCCCCTCTTTTCACTCCTGCTGCCAGAAGCCCAGGGAGGATGGGAGGGCTTAGAACATGGCTGGGCACTGTGGTTTCTTCCAGAGAAGTGGAGGGCATTAGCTTTACCTTGCCACAACCACTTGGGATAGGGTCTGCACCTCAGGAAAACTGTCTCCGTGGGTAGCCGGCTTTTTGCAAAAGGGTCTCAGGGCCGTGGGCCTCGGGTGTCCCTCCGGCTCCCCAAAGCACAGGGACGAGGTGAGGGGCTTAGACCATGCCTGGGCAATGTTGTTTCTTACACCTGGGTGTGTGGCATTTTGTTGAGCTGGCTTCCCCCACTTGGGATAGGTGTTCCACAGCAAGCGACTATTGTTCGTTGGAAGCCGTTTTTGCCCAGGGGTCTCCGGGCACTGTTTGTTGGGTTTGAACTCCTGCTAGCAAAACCGCCGGGTTGAGGGAAGGGTTCAGACTGTGCCTGGGCCCTGTGGTCTCTTCCAGCTCCGTGTATGGCATTTCCTTCCCCTTGCCCCAGACACGGGAGCATGTCTGCACGTGGAGAAATACTTCCCCGTGGGAAGCCGGTTTTTCTCAAACGGGTTCCAGTGCTGTGCTCCTCTCTTTTCACTCCTGCTGCCAGAAGCCCAGGGAGGATGGGAGGGCTTAGAACATGGCTGGGCACTGTGGTTTCTTCCAGAGAAGTGGAGGGCATTTGCTTTACCTTGACACAACCACTTGGGATAGGGTCTGCACCTCAGGAAAACTGTCTCCATGGTAAGCCGGCTTTTTGCAAAGGGGTCTCAGGGCCGTGGGCCTCGGCTGTCCCTGCGGCTACCCAAAGCACAGGGACGAGGTGAGGGGCTTAGACCATGCCTGGGCAATGCTGTTTCTTACACCTGGGTGTGTGGCATTTTGTTGAGCTGGCTACCCGCACTTGGGATAGATGTTCCACCGGAAGCGACTATTGTTCGTCGGAAGCCGTTTTTGCCTCAGGGGTCTCCGGGCTGTGTTCGTTGGGGTTGAACTCCTGCTAGCAAAACCGCCGGGTTGAGGGAAGGGTTCAGACTGTGCCTGGGCCCTGTGGTCTCTTCCAGGTCAGTGTATGGCATTTCCTTCCCCTTGCCCCAGACACCTGGGAGCATGTCTGCACGTGGAGAAAGACTTTCCCGTGGGAAGCCGGCTTTTGTCAAACGGGTCCCAGTGCTCTGCTCCTCTCTTTTCACTCCTGCTGCCAGAAGCCCAGGGAGGATGGAAGGGCTTAGAACATGGCTGGGCACTGTGGTTTCTTCCAGAGAAGTGGAGGGCATTTGCTTTACCTTGCCACAACCACTTGGGATAGGGTCTGCACCTCAGGAAAACTGTTTCCGTGGGAAGCCGGCTTTTGCAAAGGGGTCTCAGGGCCGTGGGCCTCGGCTGACCCTCCGGCTCCCCAAAGCACAGGGACGAGGTGAGGGGCTTAGACCATGCCTGGGCAATGTTGTTTCTTACACCTGGGTGTGTGGCATTTTGTTGAGCTGGCTTCCCCCACTTGGGATAGGTGTTCCACAGCAAGCGACTATTGTTCGTTGGAAGCCGTTTTTGCCCAGGGGTCTCCGGGCACTGTTTGTTGGGTTTGAACTCCTGCTAGCAAAACCGCCGGGTTGAGGGAAGGGTTCAGACTGTGCCTGGGCCCTGTGGTCTCTTCCAGGTCAGTGTATGGCATTTCCTTCCCCTTTCCACAGGCACCTGGGAGCATGTCTGCACGTGGAGAAAGACTTTCCCGTGGGAAGCCGGTTTTTCTCAAACGGGTCCCAGTGCTGTGCTCCTCTCTTTTCACTCCTGCTGCCAGAAGCCCAGGGAGGATGGGAGGGCTTAGAACATGGCTGGGCACTGTGGTTTCTTCCAGAGAAGTGGAGGGCATTTGCTTTACCTTGCCACAACCACTTGGGATAGGGTCTGCACCTCAGGAAAACTGTCTCTGTGGGAAGCCGGCTTTTTGCAAAGGGGTCTCAGGGCCGTGTGCCTAGGCTGTCCCTCCGGCTCCCCAAAGCACAGGGACGAGGTGAGGGGCTTAGACCATGCCTGGGCAATGTTGTTCCTTACACTTGGGTGTGTGGCATTTGTTGAGCTGGCTACCACCACTTGGGATAGGTGTTCCACAGCAAGCACCTATTGTTCGTCGGAAGCAGTTTTTGCCCCAGGTGTCTCCGGGCTGTGTTCGTTGGGGTTGAACTCCTGCTAGCAAAACCGCCGGGTTGAGGGAAGGGTTCAGACTGTGCCTGGGCCCTGTGGTCTCTTCCAGGTCAGTGTATGGCATTTCCTTCCCCTTGCCACAGGCACCTGGGAGCATGTCTGCACGTGGAGAAAGACTTTCCCGTGGGAAGCCGGTTTTTGTCCAACGGGTCCCAGTGCTCTGCTCCCCTCTTTTCACTCCTGCTGCCAGAAGCCCAGGGAGGATGGGAGGGCTTAGAACATGGCTGGGCACTGTGGTTTCTTCCAGAGAAGTGGAGGGCATTTGCTTTACCTTGCCACAACCACTTGGTATAGGGTCTGCACCTAGGAAAACTGTCTCCGTGGTAAGCCGGCTTTTTGCAAAGGGGTCTCAGGGCCGTGGGCCTCGGCTGTCCCTGCGGCTCCCCAAAGCACAGGGACGAGGTGAGGGGCTTAGACCATGCCTGGGCAATGCTGTTTCTTACACCTGGGTGTGTGGCATTTTGTTGAGCTGGCTACCCCCACTTGGGATAGATGTTCCACAGGAAGCGACTATTGTTCGTCGGAAGCCGTTTTTGCCTCAGGGGTCTCCGGGCTGTGTTCGTTGGGGTTGAACTCCTGCTAGCAAAACCGCCGGGTTGAGGGAAGGGTTCAGACTGTGCCTGGGCCCTGTGGTCTGTTCCAGCTCAGTGTATGGCATTTCCTTCCCCTTGCCCCAGACACCTGGGAGCATGTCTGCACGTGGAGAAAGACTTTCCCGTGGGAAGCCGGGTTTTGTCAAACGGGTCCCAGTGCTCTGCTCCTCTCTTTTCACTCCTGCTGCCAGAAGCCCAGGGAGGATGGGAGGGCTTAGAAGATGGCTGGGCACTGTGGTTTCTTCCAGAGAAGAGGAGGGCATTTGCTTTACGTTGCCACAACCACTTGGGATAGGGTCTGCACCTCAGGAAAACTGTCTCTGTGGGAAGCCGGCTTTTTGCAAAGGGGTCTCAGGGCCGTGTGCCTAGGCTGTCCCTCCGGCTCCCCAAAGCACAGGGACGAGGTGAGGGGCTTAGACCATGCCTGGGCAATGTTGTTCCTTACACTTGGTTGAGTGGCATTTTGTTGAGCAGGCTACCCCCACTTGGGATAGGTGTTCCACAGCAAGCACCTATTGTTCGTCGGAAGCAGTTTTTGCCCCAGGTGTCTCCGGGCTGTGTTCGTTGGGGTTGAACTCCTGCTAGCAAAACCGCCGGGTTGAGGGAAGGGTTCAGACTGTGCCTGGGCCCTGTGGTCTGTTCCAGGTCAGTGTATGGCATTTCCTTCCCCTTGCCACAGGCACCTGGGAGCATGTCTGCACGTGGAGAAAGACTTTCCCGTGGGAAGCCGGTTTTTGTCAAACGGGTCCCAGTGCTCTGCTCCCCTCTTTTCACTCCTGCTGCCAGAAGCCCAGGGAGGATGGGAGGGCTTAGAACATGGCTGGGCACTGTGGTTTCTTCCAGAGAAGTGGAGGGCATTAGCTTTACCTTGCCACAACCACTTGGGATAGGGTCTGCACCTTAGGAAAACTGTCTCCGTGGGTAGCCGGCTTTTTGCAAAAGGGTCTCAGGGCCGTGGGCCTCGGGTGTCCCTCCGGCTCCCCAAAGCACAGGGACGAGGTGAGGGGCTTAGACCATGCCTGGGCAATGTTGTTTCTTACACCTGGGTGTGTGGCATTTTGTTGAGCTGGCTTCCCCCACTTGTGATAGGTGTTCCACAGCAAGCGACTATTGTTCGTTGGAAGCCGTTTTTGCCCAGGGGTCTCCGGGCACTGTTTGTTGGGTTTGAACTCCTGCTAGCAAAACCGCCGTGTTGAGGGAAGTGTTCAGACTGTGCCTGGGCCCTGTGGTCTGTTCCAGGTCAGTGTATGGCATTTCCTTCCCCTTGCCACAGGCACCTGGGAGCATGTCTGCACGTGGAGAAAGACTTTCCCGTGGGAAGCCGGTTTTTGTCAAACGGGTCCCAGTGCTCTGCTCCTCTTTTTTCACTCCTGCTGCCAGAAGCCCAGGGAGGATGGGAGGGATTAGAACATGGCTGGGCACTGTGGTTTCTTCCAGAGAAGTGGAGGGCATTAGTTTTACATTGCCACAACCACTTGGGATAGGGTCTGCACCTCAGGAAAACTGTCTCTGTGGGAAGCCGGCTTTTTGAAAAGGGGTCTCAGGGCCGTGGGCCTCGGCTGTCCCTCCGGCTCCCCAAAGCACAGGGACGAGGTGAGGGGCTTAGACCATGCCTGGGCAATGTTGTTTCTTACACCTGGGTGTGTGGTATTTTGTTGAGCTGGCTACCCCCACTTGGGATAGATGTTCCACAGCAAGCGACTATTGTTCGTCGGAAGCCGTTTTTGATTCAGGGGTCTCCGTTTCGTTGGGGTTGAACTCCTGCTAGCAAAACCGCCGGGTTGAGGGAAGGGTTCAGACTGTGCCTGGGCCCTGTGGTCTGTTCCAGCTCAGTGTATGGCATTTCCTTCCCCTTGCCCCAGACACGGGAGCATGTCTGCACGTGGAGAAAGACTTCCCCGTGGGAAGCCGGTTTTTCTCAAACGGGTTCCAGTGCTGTGCTCCTCTCTTTTCACTCCTGCTGCCAGAAGCCCAGGGAGGATGGGAGGGCTTAGAACATGGCTGGGCACTGTGGTTTCTTCCAGAGAAGTGGAGGGCATTTGCTTTACCTTGCCACAACCACTTGGGATAGGGTCTGCACCTCAGGAAAACTGTCTCCGTGGTAAGCCGGCTTTTTGCAAAGGGGTCTCAGGGCCGTGGGCCTCGGCTGTCCCTGCGGCTACCCAAAGCACAGGGACGAGGTGAGGGGCTTAGACCATGCCTGGGCAATGTTGTTTCTTACTCCTGGGTGTGTGGCATTTTGTTGAGCTGGCTACCCCCACTTGGGATAGGTGTTCCACAGCAAGCACCCATTGTTCGTTGGAAGCCGTTTTTGCCCAGGGGTCTCCGGGCACTGTTTGTTGGGTTTGAACTCCTGCTAGCAAAACCGCCGGGTTGAGGGAAGGGTTCAGACTGTGCCTGGGCCCTGTAGTCTCTTCCAGGTCAGTGTATGGCATTTCCTTCCCCTTGCCACAGGCACCTGGGAGCATGTCTGCACGTGGAGAAAGACTTTCCCGTGGGAAGCCGGTTTTTCTCAAACGGGTCCCAGTGCTGTGCTCCTCTCTTTTCACTCCTGCTGCCAGAAGCCCAGGGAGGATGGGAGGGCTTAGAACATGGCTGGGCACTGTGGTTTCTTCCAGAGAAGTGGAGGGCATTAGCTTTACCTTGCCACAACCACTTGGGATAGGGTCTGCACCTCAGGAAAACTGTCTCTGTGGGAAGCCGGCTTTTTGAAAAGGGGTCTCAGGGCCGTGGGCCTCGGCTGTCCCTCCGGCTCCCCAAAGCACAGGGACGAGGTGAGGGGCTTAGACCATGCCTGGGCAATGTTGTTTCTTACACCTGGGTGTGTGGCATTTTGTTGAGCTGGCTACCCCCACTTGGGATAGGTGTTCCACAGCAAGCGCCTATTGTTCGTCAGAAGCCGTTTTTGCCCCAGGGGTCTCCGGGCTGTGTTTGTTGGGGTTGAACTCCTGCTAGCAAAACCGCCGGGTTGAGGGAAGGGTTCAGACTGTGCCTGGGCCCTGTGGTCTGTTCCAGCTCAGTGTATGGCATTTCCTTCCCCTTGCCACAGGCACATGGGAGCATGTCTGCACGTGGAGAAAGACTTTCCCGTGGGAAGCCTGTTTTTCTCAAACGGGTCCCAGTGCTGTGCTCCTCTCTTTTCACTCCTGCTGCCAGAAGCCCAGGGAGGATGGGAGGGCTTAGAACATGGCTGGGCACTGTGGTTTCTTCCAGAGAAGTGGAGGGCATTTGCTTTACCTTGCCACAACCACTTGGGATAGGGTCTGCACCTCAGGAAAACTGTCTCTGTGGGAAGCCGGCTTTTTGCAAAGGGGTCTCAGGGCCGTGTGCCTAGGCTGTCCCTCCGGCTCCCCAAAGCACAGGGACGAGGTGAGGGGCTTAGACCATACCTGGGCAATGTTGTTCCTTACACTTGGGTGTGTGGCATTTGTTGAGCTGGCTACCACCACTTGGGATAGGTGTTCCTCAGCAAGCACCTATTGTTCGTCGGAAGCAGTTTTTGCCCCAGGTGTCTCCGGGCTGTGTTCGTTGGGGTTGAACTCCTGCTAGCAAAACCGCCGGGTTGAGGGAAGGGTTCAGACTGTGCCTGGGCCCTGTGGTCTGTTCCAGCTCAGTGTATGGCATTTCCTTCCCCTTGCCCCAGACACGGGAGCATGTCTGCACGTGGAGAAATACTTCCCCGTGGGAAGCCGGTTTTTCTCAAACGGGTTCCAGTGCTGTGCTCCTCTCTTTTCACTCCTGCTGCCAGAAGCCCAGGGAGGATGGGAGGGCTTAGAACATGGCTGGGCACTGTGGTTTCTTCCAGAGAAGTGGAGGGCATTTGCTTTACCTTGCCACAACCACTTGGGATAGGGTCTGCACCTCAGGAAAACTGTCTCCATGGTAAGCCGGCTTTTTGCAAAGGGGTCTCAGGGCCGTGGGCCTCGGCTGTCCCTGCGGCTACCCAAAGCACAGGGACGAGGTGAGGGGCTTAGACCATGCCTGGGCAATGCTGTTTCTTACACCTGGGTGTGTGGCATTTTGTTGAGCTGGCTACCCGCACTTGGGATAGATGTTCCACCGGAAGCGACTATTGTTCGTCGGAAGCCGTTTTTGCCTCAGGGGTCTCCGGGCTGTGTTCGTTGGGGTTGAACTCCTGCTAGCAAAACCGCCGGGTTGAGGGAAGGGTTCAGACTGTGCCTGGGCCCTGTGGTCTCTTCCAGGTCAGTGTATGGCATTTCCTTCCCCTTGCCCCAGACACCTGGGAGCATGTCTGCACGTGGAGAAAGACTTTCCCGTGGGAAGCCGGGTTTTGTCAAACGGGTCCCAGTGCTCTGCTCCTCTCTTTTCACTCCTGCTGCCAGAAGCCCAGGGAGGATGGAAGGGCTTAGAACATGGCTGGGCACTGTGGTTTCTTCCAGAGAAGTGGAGGGCATTTGCTTTACCTTGCCACAACCACTTGGGATAGGGTCTGCACCTCAGGAAAACTCTTTCCGTGGGAAGCCGGCTTTTGCAAAGGGGTCTCAGGGCCGTGGGCCTCGGCTGACCCTCTGGCTCCCCAAAGCACAGGGACGAGGTGAGGGGCTTAGACCATGCCTGGGCAATGTTGTTCCTTACACTTGGGTGAGTGGCATTTTGTTGAGCAGGCTACCCCCACTTGGGATAGGTGTTCCACAGCAAGCACCTATTGTTCGTCGGAAGCAGTTTTTGCCCCAGGTGTCTCCGAGCTGTGTTCGTTGGGGTTGAACTCCTGCTAGCAAAACCGCCGGGTTGAGGGAAGGGTTCAGACTGTGCCTGGGCCCTGTGGTCTGTTCCAGGTCAGTGTATGGCATTTCCTTCCCCTTGCCACAGGCACCTGGGAGCATGTCTGCACGTGGAGAAAGACTTTCCCGTGGGAAGCCGGTTTTTGTCAAACGGGTCCCAGTGCTCTGCTCCCCTCTTTTCACTCCTGCTGCCAGAAGCCCAGGGAGGATGGGAGGGCTTAGAACATGGCTGGGCACTGTGGTTTCTTCCAGAGAAGTGGAGGGCATTAGCTTTACCTTGCCACAACCACTTGGGATAGGGTCTGCACCTTAGGAAAACTGTCTCCGTGGGTAGCCGGCTTTTTGCAAAAGGGTCTCAGGGCCGTGGGCCTCGGGTGTCCCTCCGGCTCCCCAAAGCACAGGGACGAGGTGAGGGGCTTAGACCATGCCTGGGCAATGTTGTTTCTTACACCTGGGTGTGTGGCATTTTGTTGAGCTGGCTTCCCCCACTTGTGATAGGTGTTCCACAGCAAGCGACTATTGTTCGTTGGAAGCCGTTTTTGCCCTGGGGTCTCCGGGCACTGTTTGTTGGGTTTGAACTCCTGCTAGCAAAACCGCCGGGTTGAGGGAAGGGTTCAGACTGTGCCTGGGCCCTGTGGTCTGTTCCAGGTCAGTGTATGGCATTTCCTTCCCCTTGCCCCAGACACCTGGGAGCATGTCTGCACGTGGAGAAAGACTTTCCCGTGGGAAGCCGGTTTTTGTCAAACGGGTCCCAGTGCTCTGCTCCTCTTTTTTCACTCCTGCTGCCAGAAGCCCAGGGAGGATGGGAGGGATTAGAACATGGCTGGGCACTGTGGTTTCTTCCAGAGAAGTGGAGGGCATTAGCTTTACCTTGCCACAACCACTTGGGATAGGGTCTGCATCTCAGGAAAACTGTCTCTGTGGGAAGCCGGCTTTTTGAAAAGGGGTCTCAGGGCCGTGGGCCTCGGCTGTCCCTCCGGCTCCCCAAAGCACAGGGACGAGGTGAGGGGCTTAGACCATGCCTGGGCAATGTTGTTTCTTACACCTGGGTGTGTGGCATTTTGTTGAGCTGGCTACCCCCACTTGGGATAGATGTTCCACAGCAAGCGACTATTGTTCGTCGGAAGCCGTTTTTGATTCAGGGGTCTCCGTTTCGTTGGGGTTGAACTCCTGCTAGCAAAACCGCCGGGTTGAGGGAAGGGTTCAGACTGTGCCTGGGCCCTGTGGTCTGTTCCAGCTCAGTGTATGGCATTTCCTTCCCCTTGCCCCAGACACGGGAGCATGTCTGCACGTGGAGAAAGACTTCCCCGTGGGAAGCCGGTTTTTCTCAAACGGGTTCCAGTGCTGTGCTCCTCTCTTTTCACTCCTGCTGCCAGAAGCCCAGGGAGGATGGGAGGGCTTAGAACATGGCTGGGCACTGTGGTTTCTTCCAGAGAAGTGGAGGGCATTTGCTTTACCTTGCCACAACCACTTGGGATAGGGTCTGTACCTCAGGAAAACTGTCTCCGTGGTAAGCCGGCTTTTTGCAAAGGGGTCTCAGGGCCGTGGGCCTCGGCTGTCCCTGCGGCTACCCAAAGCACAGGGACGAGGTGAGGGGCTTAGACCATGCCTGGGCAATGCTGTTTCTTACACCTGGGTGTGTGGCATTTTGTTGAGCTGGCTACCCGCACTTGGGATAGATGTTCCACCGGAAGCGACTATTGTTCGTCGGAAGCCGTTTTTGCCTCAGGGGTCTCCAGGCTGTGTTCGTTGGGGTTGAACTCCTGCTAGCAAAACCGCCGGGTTGAGGGAAGGGTTCAGACTGTGCCTGGGCCCTGTGGTCTCTTCCAGGTCAGTGTATGGCATTTCCTTCCCCTTGCCCCAGACACCTGGGAGCATGTCTGCACGTGGAGAAAGACTTTCCCGTGGGAAGCCGGGTTTTGTCAAACGGGTCCCAGTGCTCTGCTCCTCTCTTTTCACTCCTGCTGCCAGAAGCCCAGGGAGGATAGGAGGGCTTAGAACATGGCTGGGCACTGTGGTTTCTTCCAGAGAAGTGGAGGGCATTTGCTTTACCTTGCCACAACCACTTGGGATAGGGTCTGCACCTCAGGAAAACTGTTTCCGTGGGAAGCCGGCTTTTGCAAAGGGGTCTCAGGGCCGTGGGCCTCGGCTGACCCTCCGGCTCCCCAAAGCACAGGGACGAGGTGAGGGGCTTAGACCATGCCTGGGCAATGTTGTTTCTTACACCTGGGTGTGTGGCATTTTGTTGAGCTGGCTTCCCCCACTTGGGATAGGTGTTCCACAGCAAGCACCCATTGTTCGTTGGAAGCCGTTTTTGCGTCAGGGGTCTCCGGGCTGTGTTCGTTGGGGTTGAACTCCTGCTAGCAAAACCGCCGGGTTGAGGGAAGGGTTCAGACTGTGCCTGGGCCCTGTGGTCTCTTCCAGGTCAGTGTATGGCATTTCCTTCCCCTTGCCCCAGACACCTGGGAGCATGTCTGCACGTGGAGAAAGACTTTCCCGTGGGAAGCCGGTTTTTGTCAAACGGGTCCCAGTGCTCTGCTCCTCTCTTTTCACTCCTGCTGCCAGAAGCCCAGGGAGGATGGGAGGGCTTAGAACATGGCTGGGCACTGTGGTTTCTTCCAGAGAAGTGGAGGGCATTTGCTTTACGTTGCCACAACCACTTGGGATAGGGTCTGCACCTCAGGAAAACTGTCTCTGTGGGAAGCCGGCTTTTTGCAAAGGGGTCTCAGGGCCGTGTGCCTAGGCTGTCCCTCCGGCTCCCCAAAGCACAGGGACGAGGTGAGGGGCTTAGACCATGCCTGGGCAATGTTGTTCCTTACATTTGGGTGAGTGGCATTTTGTTGAGCAGGCTACCCCCACTTGGGATAGGTGTTCCACAGCAAGCACCTATTGTTCGTCGGAAGCAGTTTTTGCCCCAGGTGTCTCCGGGCTGTGTTCGTTGGGGTTGAACTCCTGCTAGCAAAACCGCCGGGTTGAGGGAAGGGTTCAGACTGTGCCTGGGCCCTGTGGTCTGTTCCAGGTCAGTGTATGGCATTTCCTTCCCCTTGCCACAGGCACCTGGGAGCATGTCTGCACGTGGAGAAAGACTTTCCCGTGGGAAGCCGGTTTTTGTCAAACGGGTCCCAGTGCTCTGCTCCCCTCTTTTCACTCCTGCTGCCAGAAGCCCAGGGAGGATGGGAGGGCTTAGAACATGGCTGGGCACTGTGGTTTCTTCCAGAGAAGTGGAGGGCATTAGCTTTACCTTGCCACAACCACTTGGGATAGGGTCTGCACCTTAGGAAAACTGTCTCCGTGGGTAGCCGGCTTTTTGCAAAAGGGTCTCAGGGCCGTGGGCCTCGGGTGTCCCTCCGGCTCCCCAAAGCACAGGGACGAGGTGAGGGGCTTAGACCATGCCTGGGCAATGTTGTTTCTTACACCTGGGTGTGTGGCATTTTGTTGAGCTGGCTTCCCCCACTTGGGATAGGTGTTCCACAGCAAGCGACTATTGTTCGTTGGAAGCCGTTTTTGCCCTGGGGTCTCCGGGCACTGTTTGTTGGGTTTGAACTCCTGCTAGCAAAACCGCCGGGTTGAGGGAAGGGTTCAGACTGTGCCTGGGCCCTGTGGTCTGTTCCAGGTCAGTGTATGGCATTTCCTTCCCCTTGCCACAGGCACCTGGGAGCATGTCTGCACGTGGAGAAAGACTTTCCCGTGGGAAGCCGGTTTTTGTCAAACGGGTCCCAGTGCTCTGCTCCTCTTTTTTCACTCCTGCTGCCAGAAGCCCAGGGAGGATGGGAGGGATTAGAACATGGCTGGGCACTGTGGTTTCTTCCAGAGAAGTGGAGGGCATTAGTTTTACATTGCCACAACCACTTGGGATAGGGTCTGCACCTCAGGAAAACTGTCTCTGTGGGAAGCCGGCTTTTTGAAAAGGGGTCTCAGGGCCGTGGGCCTCGGCTGTCCCTCCGGCTCCCCAAAGCACAGGGACGAGGTGAGGGGCTTAGACCATGCCTGGGCAATGTTGTTTCTTACACCTGGGTGTGTGGTATTTTGTTGAGCTGGCTACCCCCACTTGGGATAGATGTTCCACAGCAAGCGACTATTGTTCGTCGGAAGCCGTTTTTGATTCAGGGGTCTCCGTTTCGTTGGGGTTGAACTCCTGCTAGCAAAACCGCCGGGTTGAGGGAAGGGTTCAGACTGTGCCTGGGCCCTGTGGTCTGTTCCAGCTCAGTGTATGGCATTTCCTTCCCCTTGCCCCAGACACGGGAGCATGTCTGCACGTGGAGAAAGACTTCCCCGTGGGAAGCCGGTTTTTCTCAAACGGGTTCCAGTGCTGTGCTCCTCTCTTTTCACTCCTGCTGCCAGAAGCCCAGGGAGGATGGGAGGGCTTAGAACATGGCTGGGCACTGTGGTTTCTTCCAGAGAAGTGGAGGGCATTTGCTTTACCTTGCCACAACCACTTGGGATAGGGTCTGCACCTCAGGAAAACTGTCTCCGTGGTAAGCCGGCTTTTTGCAAAGGGGTCTCAGGGCCGTGGGCCTCGGCTGTCCCTGCGGCTACCCAAAGCACAGGGACGAGGTGAGGGGCTTAGACCATGCCTGGGCAATGCTGTTTCTTACTCCTGGGTGTGTGGCATTTTGTTGAGCTGGCTACCCCCACTTGGGATAGATGTTCCACAGGAAGCGACTATTGTTCGTCGGAAGCCGTTTTTGCCTCAGGGGTCTCCGGGCTGTGTTCGTTGGGGTTGAACTCCTGCTAGCAAAACCGCCGGGTTGAGGGAAGGGTTCAGACTGTGCCTGGGCCCTGTGGTCTGTTCCAGGTCAGTGTATGGCATTTCCTTCCCCTTGCCCCAGACACCTGGGAGCATGTCTGCACGTGGAGAAAGACTTTCCCGTGGGAAGCCGGTTTTTGTCAAACGGGTCCCAGTGCTCTGCTCCTCTTTTTTCACTCCTGCTGCCAGAAGCCCAGGGAGGATGGGAGGGATTAGAACATGGCTGGGCACTGTGGTTTCTTCCAGAGAAGTGGAGGGCATTAGCTTTACCTTGCCACAACCACTTGGGATAGGGTCTGCATCTCAGGAAAACTGTCTCTGTGGGAAGCCGGCTTTTTGAAAAGGGGTCTCAGGGCCGTGGGCCTCGGCTGTCCCTCCGGCTCCCCAAAGCACAGGGACGAGGTGAGGGGCTTAGACCATGCCTGGGCAATGTTGTTTCTTACACCTGGGTGTGTGGCATTTTGTTGAGCTGGCTACCCCCACTTGGGATAGATGTTCCACAGCAAGCGACTATTGTTCGTCGGAAGCCGTTTTTGATTCAGGGGTCTCCGTTTCGTTGGGGTTGAACTCCTGCTAGCAAAACCGCCGGGTTGAGGGAAGGGTTCAGACTGTGCCTGGGCCCTGTGGTCTGTTCCAGCTCAGTGTATGGCATTTCCTTCCCCTTGCCCCAGACACGGGAGCATGTCTGCACGTGGAGAAAGACTTCCCCGTGGGAAGCCGGTTTTTCTCAAACGGGTTCCAGTGCTGTGCTCCTCTCTTTTCACTCCTGCTGCCAGAAGCCCAGGGAGGATGGGAGGGCTTAGAACATGGCTGGGCACTGTGGTTTCTTCCAGAGAAGTGGAGGGCATTTGCTTTACCTTGCCACAACCACTTGGGATAGGGTCTGTACCTCAGGAAAACTGTCTCCGTGGTAAGCCGGCTTTTTGCAAAGGGGTCTCAGGGCCGTGGGCCTCGGCTGTCCCTGCGGCTACCCAAAGCACAGGGACGAGGTGAGGGGCTTAGACCATGCCTGGGCAATGCTGTTTCTTACACCTGGGTGTGTGGCATTTTGTTGAGCTGGCTACCCGCACTTGGGATAGATGTTCCACCGGAAGCGACTATTGTTCGTCGGAAGCCGTTTTTGCCTCAGGGGTCTCCAGGCTGTGTTCGTTGGGGTTGAACTCCTGCTAGCAAAACCGCCGGGTTGAGGGAAGGGTTCAGACTGTGCCTGGGCCCTGTGGTCTCTTCCAGGTCAGTGTATGGCATTTCCTTCCCCTTGCCCCAGACACCTGGGAGCATGTCTGCACGTGGAGAAAGACTTTCCCGTGGGAAGCCGGGTTTTGTCAAACGGGTCCCAGTGCTCTGCTCCTCTCTTTTCACTCCTGCTGCCAGAAGCCCAGGGAGGATAGGAGGGCTTAGAACATGGCTGGGCACTGTGGTTTCTTCCAGAGAAGTGGAGGGCATTTGCTTTACCTTGCCACAACCACTTGGGATAGGGTCTGCACCTCAGGAAAACTGTTTCCGTGGGAAGCCGGCTTTTGCAAAGGGGTCTCAGGGCCGTGGGCCTCGGCTGACCCTCCGGCTCCCCAAAGCACAGGGACGAGGTGAGGGGCTTAGACCATGCCTGGGCAATGTTGTTTCTTACACCTGGGTGTGTGGCATTTTGTTGAGCTGGCTTCCCCCACTTGGGATAGGTGTTCCACAGCAAGCACCCATTGTTCGTTGGAAGCCGTTTTTGCGTCAGGGGTCTCCGGGCTGTGTTCGTTGGGGTTGAACTCCTGCTAGCAAAACCGCCGGGTTGAGGGAAGGGTTCAGACTGTGCCTGGGCCCTGTGGTCTCTTCCAGGTCAGTGTATGGCATTTCCTTCCCCTTGCCCCAGACACCTGGGAGCATGTCTGCACGTGGAGAAAGACTTTCCCGTGGGAAGCCGGTTTTTGTCAAACGGGTCCCAGTGCTCTGCTCCTCTCTTTTCACTCCTGCTGCCAGAAGCCCAGGGAGGATGGGAGGGCTTAGAACATGGCTGGGCACTGTGGTTTCTTCCAGAGAAGTGGAGGGCATTTGCTTTACGTTGCCACAACCACTTGGGATAGGGTCTGCACCTCAGGAAAACTGTCTCTGTGGGAAGCCGGCTTTTTGCAAAGGGGTCTCAGGGCCGTGTGCCTAGGCTGTCCCTCCGGCTCCCCAAAGCACAGGGACGAGGTGAGGGGCTTAGACCATGCCTGGGCAATGTTGTTCCTTACATTTGGGTGAGTGGCATTTTGTTGAGCAGGCTACCCCCACTTGGGATAGGTGTTCCACAGCAAGCACCTATTGTTCGTCGGAAGCAGTTTTTGCCCCAGGTGTCTCCGGGCTGTGTTCGTTGGGGTTGAACTCCTGCTAGCAAAACCGCCGGGTTGAGGGAAGGGTTCAGACTGTGCCTGGGCCCTGTGGTCTGTTCCAGGTCAGTGTATGGCATTTCCTTCCCCTTGCCACAGGCACCTGGGAGCATGTCTGCACGTGGAGAAAGACTTTCCCGTGGGAAGCCGGTTTTTGTCAAACGGGTCCCAGTGCTCTGCTCCCCTCTTTTCACTCCTGCTGCCAGAAGCCCAGGGAGGATGGGAGGGCTTAGAACATGGCTGGGCACTGTGGTTTCTTCCAGAGAAGTGGAGGGCATTAGCTTTACCTTGCCACAACCACTTGGGATAGGGTCTGCACCTTAGGAAAACTGTCTCCGTGGGTAGCCGGCTTTTTGCAAAAGGGTCTCAGGGCCGTGGGCCTCGGGTGTCCCTCCGGCTCCCCAAAGCACAGGGACGAGGTGAGGGGCTTAGACCATGCCTGGGCAATGTTGTTTCTTACACCTGGGTGTGTGGCATTTTGTTGAGCTGGCTTCCCCCACTTGGGATAGGTGTTCCACAGCAAGCGACTATTGTTCGTTGGAAGCCGTTTTTGCCCTGGGGTCTCCGGGCACTGTTTGTTGGGTTTGAACTCCTGCTAGCAAAACCGCCGGGTTGAGGGAAGGGTTCAGACTGTGCCTGGGCCCTGTGGTCTGTTCCAGGTCAGTGTATGGCATTTCCTTCCCCTTGCCACAGGCACCTGGGAGCATGTCTGCACGTGGAGAAAGACTTTCCCGTGGGAAGCCGGTTTTTGTCAAACGGGTCCCAGTGCTCTGCTCCTCTTTTTTCACTCCTGCTGCCAGAAGCCCAGGGAGGATGGGAGGGATTAGAACATGGCTGGGCACTGTGGTTTCTTCCAGAGAAGTGGAGGGCATTAGTTTTACATTGCCACAACCACTTGGGATAGGGTCTGCACCTCAGGAAAACTGTCTCTGTGGGAAGCCGGCTTTTTGAAAAGGGGTCTCAGGGCCGTGGGCCTCGGCTGTCCCTCCGGCTCCCCAAAGCACAGGGACGAGGTGAGGGGCTTAGACCATGCCTGGGCAATGTTGTTTCTTACACCTGGGTGTGTGGTATTTTGTTGAGCTGGCTACCCCCACTTGGGATAGATGTTCCACAGCAAGCGACTATTGTTCGTCGGAAGCCGTTTTTGATTCAGGGGTCTCCGTTTCGTTGGGGTTGAACTCCTGCTAGCAAAACCGCCGGGTTGAGGGAAGGGTTCAGACTGTGCCTGGGCCCTGTGGTCTGTTCCAGCTCAGTGTATGGCATTTCCTTCCCCTTGCCCCAGACACGGGAGCATGTCTGCACGTGGAGAAAGACTTCCCCGTGGGAAGCCGGTTTTTCTCAAACGGGTTCCAGTGCTGTGCTCCTCTCTTTTCACTCCTGCTGCCAGAAGCCCAGGGAGGATGGGAGGGCTTAGAACATGGCTGGGCACTGTGGTTTCTTCCAGAGAAGTGGAGGGCATTTGCTTTACCTTGCCACAACCACTTGGGATAGGGTCTGCACCTCAGGAAAACTGTCTCCGTGGTAAGCCGGCTTTTTGCAAAGGGGTCTCAGGGCCGTGGGCCTCGGCTGTCCCTGCGGCTACCCAAAGCACAGGGACGAGGTGAGGGGCTTAGACCATGCCTGGGCAATGCTGTTTCTTACTCCTGGGTGTGTGGCATTTTGTTGAGCTGGCTACCCCCACTTGGGATAGATGTTCCACAGGAAGCGACTATTGTTCGTCGGAAGCCGTTTTTGCCTCAGGGGTCTCCGGGCTGTGTTCGTTGGGGTTGAACTCCTGCTAGCAAAACCGCCGGGTTGAGGGAAGGGTTCAGACTGTGCCTGGGCCCTGTGGTCTCTTCCAGGTCAGTGTATGGCATTTCCTTCCCCTTGCCCCAGACACCTGGGAGCATGTCTGCACGTGGAGAAAGACTTTCCCGTGGGAAGCCGGGTTTTGTCAAACGGGTCCCAGTGCTCTGCTCCTCTCTTTTCACTCCTGCTGCCAGAAGCCCAGGGAGGATGGAAGGGCTTAGAACATGGCTGGGCACTGTGGTTTCTTCCAGAGAAGTGGAGGGCATTTGCTTTACCTTGCCACAACCACTTGGGATAGGGTCTGCACCTCAGGAAAACTGTTTCCGTGGGAAGCCGGCTTTTGCAAAGGGGTCTCAGGGCCGTGGGCCTCGGCTGACCCTTCGGCTCCCCAAAGCACAGGGACGAGGTGAGGGGCTTAGACCATGCCTGGGCAATGTTGTTTCTTACACCTGGGTGTGTGGCATTTTGTTGAGCTGGCTTCCCCCACTTGGGATAGGTGTTCCACAGCAAGCACCCATTGTTCGTTGGAAGCCGTTTTTGCCCAGGGGTCTCCGGGCACTGTTTGTTGGGTTTGAACTCCTGCTAGCAAAACCGCCGGGTTGAGGGAAGGGTTCAGACTGTGCCTGGGCCCTGTAGTCTCTTCCAGGTCAGTGTATGGCATTTCCTTCCCCTTGCCACAGGCACCTGGGAGCATGTCTGCACGTGGAGAAAGACTTTCCCGTGGGAAGCCGGTTTTTCTCAAACGGGTCCCAGTGCTGTGCTCCTCTCTTTTCACTCCTGCTGCCAGAAGCCCAGGGAGGATGGGAGGGCTTAGAACATGGCTGGGCACTGTGGTTTCTTCCAGAGAAGTGGAGGGCATTAGCTTTACCTTGCCACAACCACTTGGGATAGGGTCTGCACCTCAGGAAAACTGTCTCTGTGGGAAGCCGGCTTTTTGAAAGGGGTCTCAGGGCCGTGGGCCTCGGCTGTCCCTCCGGCTCCCCAAAGCACAGGGACGAGGTGAGGGGCTTAGACCATGCCTGGGCAATGTTGTTTCTTACACCTGGGTGTGTGGCATTTTGTTGAGCTGGCTACCCCCACTTGGGATAGGTGTTCCACAGCAAGCGCCTATTGTTCGTCAGAAGCCGTTTTTGCCCCAGGGGTCTCCGGGCTGTGTTTGTTGGGGTTGAACTCCTGCTAGCAAAACCGCCGGGTTGAGGGAAGGGTTCAGACTGTGCCTGGGCCCTGTGGTCTGTTCCAGCTCAGTGTATGGCATTTCCTTCCCCTTGCCACAGGCACATGGGAGCATGTCTGCACGTGGAGAAAGACTTTCCCGTGGGAAGCCGGTTTTTCTCAAACGGGTCCCAGTGCTGTGCTCCTCTCTTTTCACTCCTGCTGCCAGAAGCCCAGGGAGGATGGGAGGGCTTAGAACATGGCTGGGCACTGTGGTTTCTTCCAGAGAAGTGGAGGGCATTTGCTTTACCTTGCCACAACCACTTGGGATAGGGTCTGCACCTCAGGAAAACTGTCTCTGTGGGAAGCCGGCTTTTTGCAAAGGGGTCTCAGGGCCGTGTGCCTAGGCTGTCCCTCCGGCTCCCCAAAGCACAGGGACGAGGTGAGGGGCTTAGACCATGCCTGGGCAATGTTGTTCCTTACACTTGGGTGTGTGACATTTGTTGAGCTGGCTACCACCACTTGGGATAGGTGTTCCACAGCAAGCACCTATTGTTCGTCGGAAGCAGTTTTTGCCCCAGGTGTCTCCGGGCTGTGTTCGTTGGGGTTGAACTCCTGCTAGCAAAACCGCCGGGTTGAGGGAAGGGTTCACACTGTGCCTGGGCCCTGTGGTCTCTTCCAGGTCAGCGTATGGCATTTCCTTCCCCTTGCCCCAGACACCTGGGAGCATGTCTGCACGTGGAGAAAGACTTTCCCGTGGGAAGCCGGGTTTTGTCAAACGGGTCCCAGTGCTCTGCTCCTCTCTTTTCACTCCTGCTGCCAGAAGCCCAGGGAGGATGGAAGGGCTTAGAACATGGCTGGGCACTGTGGTTTCTTCCAGAGAAGTGGAGGGCATTTGCTTTACCTTGCCACAACCACTTGGGATAGGGTCTGCACCTCAGGAAAACTGTTTCCGTGGGAAGCCGGCTTTTGCAAAGGGGTCTCAGGGCCGTGGGCCTCGGCTGACCCTCCGGCTCCCCAAAGCACAGGGACGAGGTGAGGGGCTTAAACCATGCCTGGGCAATGTTGTTTCTTACACCTGGGTGTGTGGCATTTTGTTGAGCTGGCTTCCCCCACTTGGGATAGGTGTTCCACAGCAAGCACCTATTGTTCGTTGGAAGCCGTTTTTGCCCAGGGGTCTCCGGGCACTGTTTGTTGGGTTTGAACTCCTGCTAGCAAAACCGCCGGGTTGAGGGAAGGGTTCAGACTGTGCCTGGGCCCTGTGGTCTCTTCCAGGTCAGTGTATGGCATTTCCTTCCCCTTGCCCCAGGCACCTGGGAGCATGTCTGCACGTGGAGAAAGACTTTCCCGTGGGAAGCCGGGTTTTGTCAAACGGGTCCCAGTGCTCTGCTCCTCTCTTTTCACTCCTGCTGCCAGAAGCCCAGGGAGGATGGGAGGGATTAGAACATGGCTGGGCACTGTGGTTTATTCCAGAGAAGTGGAGGGCATTTGCTTACCTTGCCACAACCACTTGGGATAGGGTCTGCACCTCAGGAAAACTGTCTCCGTGGGTAGCCGGCTTTTTGCAAAAGGGTCTCAGGGCCGTTGGCCTCGGGTGTCCCTCCGGCTCCCCAAAGCACAGGGACGAGGTGAGGGGCTTAGACCATGCCTGGGCAATGTTGTTTCTTACACCTGGGTGTGTGGCATTTTGTTGAGCTGGCTACCACCACTTGGGATAGGTGTTCCACAGCAAGCACCTATTGTTCGTCGGAAGCAGTTTTTGCCCCAGGTGTCTCCGGGCTGTGTTCGTTGGGGTTGAACTCCTGCTAGCAAAACCGCCGGGTTGAGGGAAGGGTTCAGACTGTGCCTGGGCCCTGTGGTCTCTTCCAGGTCAGTGTATGGCATTTCCTTCCCCTTGCCCCAGACACCTGGGAGCATGTCTGCACGTGGAGAAAGACTTTCCCGTGGGAAGCCGGGTTTTGTCAAACGGGTCCCAGTGCTCTGCTCCTCTCTTTTCACTCCTGCTGCCAGAAGCCCAGGGAGGATGGAAGGGCTTAGAACATGGCTGGGCACTGTGGTTTCTTCCAGAGAAGTGGAGGGCATTTGCTTTACCTTGCCACAACCACTTGGGATAGGGTCTGCACCTCAGGAAAACTGTTTCCGTGGGAAGCCGGCTTTTGCAAAGGGGTCTCAGGGCCGTGGGCCTCGGCTGACCCTCCGGCTCCCCAAAGCACAGGGACGAGGTGAGGGGCTTAAACCATGCCTGGGCAATGTTGTTTCTTACACCTGGGTGTGTGGCATTTTGTTGAGCTGGCTTCCCCCACTTGGGATAGGTGTTCCACAGCAAGCACCTATTGTTCGTTGGAAGCCGTTTTTGCCCAGGGGTCTCCGGGCACTGTTTGTTGGGTTTGAACTCCTGCTAGCAAAACCGCCGGGTTGAGGGAAGGGTTCAGACTGTGCCTGGGCCCTGTGGTCTCTTCCAGGTCAGTGTATGGCATTTCCTTACCCTTGCCACAGGCACCTGGGAGCATGTCTGCACGTGGAGAAAGACTTTCCCGTGGGAAGTCGGTTTTTCTCAAACGGGTCCCAGTGCTGTGCTCCTCTCTTTTCACTCCTGCTGCCAGAAGCCCAGGGAGGATGGGAGGGCTTAGAACATGGCTGGGCACTGTGGTTTCTTCCAGAGAAGTGGAGGGCATTTGCTTTACCTTGCCACAACCACTTGGGATAGGATCTGCACCTCAGGAAAACTGTCTCCGTGGTAAGCCGGCTTTTTGCAAAGGGGTCTCAGGGCCGTGGGCCTCGGCTGTCCCTGCGGCTCCCCAAAGCACAGGGACGAGGTGAGGGGCTTAGACCATGCCTGGGCAATGCTGTTTCTTACACCTGGGTGTGTGGCATTTTGTTGAGCTGACTACCCCCACTTGGGATAGATGTTCCACAGGAAGCCACTATTGTTCGTCGGAAGCCGTTTTTGCCTCAGGGGTCTCCGGGCTGTGTTCGTTGGGGTTGAACTCCTGCTAGCAAAACCGCCGGGTTGAGGGAAGGGTTCAGACTGTGCCTGGGCCCTGTGGTCTCTTCCAGGTCAGTGTATGGCATTTCCTTCCCCTTGCCCCAGGCACCTGGGAGCATGTCTGCACGTGGAGAAAGACTTTCCCGTGGGAAGCCGGGTTTTGTCAAACGGGTCCCAGTGCTCTGCTCCTCTCTTTTCACTCCTGCTGCCAGAAGCCCAGGGAGGATGGGAGGGATTAGAACATGGCTGGGCACTGTGGTTTCTTCCAGAGAAGTGGAGGGCATTTGCTTACCTTGCCACAACCACTTGGGATAGGGTCTGCACCTCAGGAAAACTGTCTCCGTGGGTAGCCGGCTTTTTGCAAAAGGGTCTCAGGGCCGTTGGCCTCGGGTGTCCCTCCGGCTCCCCAAAGCACAGGGACGAGGTGAGGGGCTTAGACCATGCCTGGGCAATGTTGTTTCTTACACCTGGGTGTGTGGCATTTTGTTGAGCTGGGTACCCCCACTTGGGATAGGTGTTCCACAGCAAGCGACTATTGTTCGTCGGAAGCCGTTTTTGCCTCAGGGGTCTCCGGGCTGTGTTCGTTGGGGTTGAACTCCTGCTAGCAAAACCGCCGGGTTGAGGGAAGGGTTCAGACTGTGCCTGGGCCCTGTGGTCTGTTCCAGCTCAGTGTATGGCATTTCCTTCCCCTTGCCCCAGACACGGGAGCATGTCTGCACGTGGAGAAAGACTTCCCCGTGGGAAGCCGGTTTTTCTCAAACGGGTTCCAGTGCTGTGCTCCTCTCTTTTCACTCCTGCTGCCAGAAGCCCAGGGAGGATGGGAGGGCTTAGAACATGGCTGGGCACTGTGGTTTCTTCCAGAGAAGTGGAGGGCATTTGCTTTACCTTGCCACAACCACTTGGGATAGGGTCTGCACCTCAGGAAAACTGTCTCTGTGGGAAGCCGGCTTTTTGCAAAGGTGTCTCAGGGCCGTGTGCCTAGGCTGTCCCTCCGGCTCCCCAAAGCACAGGGACGAGGTGAGGGGCTTAGACCATGCCTGGGCAATGTTGTTCCTTACACTTGGGTGTGTGACATTTGTTGAGCTGGCTACCACCACTTGGGATAGGTGTTCCACAGCAAGCACCTATTGTTCGTCGGAAGCAGTTTTTGCCCCAGGTGTCTCCGGGCTGTGTTCGTTGGGGTTGAACTCCTGCTAGCAAAACCGCCGGGTTGAGGGAAGGGTTCACACTGTGCCTGGGCCCTGTGGTCTCTTCCAGGTCAGCGTATGGCATTTCCTTCCCCTTGCCCCAGACACCTGGGAGCATGTCTGCACGTGGAGAAAGACTTTCCCGTGGGAAGCCGGGTTTTGTCAAACGGGTCCCAGTGCTCTGCTCCTCTCTTTTCACTCCTGCTGCCAGAAGCCCAGGGAGGATGGGAGGGCTTAGAACATGGCTGGGCACTGTGGTTTCTTCCAGAGAACTGGAGGGCATTTGCTTTACCTTGCCACAACCACTTGGGATAGGGTCTGCACCTCAGGAAAACTGTTTCCGTGGGAAGCCGGCTTTTGCAAAGGGGTCTCAGGGCCGTGGGCCTCGGCTGACCCTCCGGCTCCCCAAAGCACAGGGACGAGGTGAGGGGCTTAAACCATGCCTGGGCAATGTTGTTTCTTACACCTGGGTGTGTGGCATTTTGTTGAGCTGGCTTCCCCCACTTGGGATAGGTGTTCCACAGCAAGCACCTATTGTTCGTTGGAAGCCGTTTTTGCCCAGGGGTCTCCGGGCACTGTTTGTTGGGTTTGAACTCCTGCTAGCAAAACCGCCGGGTTGAGGGAAGGGTTCAGACTGTGCCTGGGCCCTGTGGTCTCTTCCAGGTCAGTGTATGGCATTTCCTTCCCCTTGCCCCAGGCACCTGGGAGCATGTCTGCACGTGGAGAAAGACTTTCCCGTGGGAAGCCGGGTTTTGTCAAACGGGTCCCAGTGCTCTGCTCCTCTCTTTTCACTCCTGCTGCCAGAAGCCCAGGGAGGATGGGAGGGATTAGAACATGGCTGGGCACTGTGGTTTATTCCAGAGAAGTGGAGGGCATTTGCTTACCTTGCCACAACCACTTGGGATAGGGTCTGCACCTCAGGAAAACTGTCTCCGTGGGTAGCCGGCTTTTTGCAAAAGGGTCTCAGGGCCGTTGGCCTCGGGTGTCCCTCCGGCTCCCCAAAGCACAGGGACGAGGTGAGGGGCTTAGACCATGCCTGGGCAATGTTGTTTCTTACACCTGGGTGTGTGGCATTTTGTTGAGCTGGGTACCCCCACTTGGGATAGGTGTTCCACAGCAAGCGACTATTGTTCGTCGGAAGCCTTTTTTGCCTCAGGGGTCTCCGGGCTGTGTTCGTTGGGGTTGAACTCCTGCTAGCAAAACCGCCGGGTTGAGGGAAGGGTTCAGACTGTGCCTGGGCCCTGTGGTCTGTTCCAGCTCAGTGTATGGCATTTCCTTCCCCTTGCCCCAGACACGGGAGCATGTCTGCACGTGGAGAAAGACTTCCCCGTGGGAAGCCGGTTTTTCTCAAACGGGTTCCAGTGCTGTGCTCCTCTCTTTTCACTCCTGCTGCCAGAAGCCCAGGGAGGATGGGAGGGCTTAGAACATGGCTGGGCACTGTGGTTTCTTCCAGAGAAGTGGAGGGCATTTGCTTTACCTTGCCACAACCACTTGGGATAGGGTCTGCACCTCAGGAAAACTGTCTCTGTGGGAAGCCGGCTTTTTGCAAAGGGGTCTCAGGGCCGTGTGCCTAGGCTGTCCCTCCGGCTCCCCAAAGCACAGGGACGAGGTGAGGGGCTTAGACCATGCCTGGGCAATGTTGTTCCTTACACTTGGGTGTGTGACATTTGTTGAGCTGGCTACCACCACTTGGGATAGGTGTTCCACAGCAAGCACCTATTGTTCGTCGGAAGCAGTTTTTGCCCCAGGTGTCTCCGGGCTGTGTTCGTTGGGGTTGAACTCCTGCTAGCAAAACCGCCGGGTTGAGGGAAGGGTTCACACTGTGCCTGGGCCCTGTGGTCTCTTCCAGGTCAGCGTATGGCATTTCCTTCCCCTTGCCCCAGACACCTGGGAGCATGTCTGCACGTGGAGAAAGACTTTCCCGTGGGAAGCCGGGTTTTGTCAAACGGGTCCCAGTGCTCTGCTCCTCTCTTTTCACTCCTGCTGCCAGAAGCCCAGGGAGGATGGAAGGGCTTAGAACATGGCTGGGCACTGTGGTTTCTTCCAGAGAACTGGAGGGCATTTGCTTTACCTTGCCACAACCACTTGGGATAGGGTCTGCACCTCAGGAAAACTGTTTCCGTGGGAAGCCGGCTTTTGCAAAGGGGTCTCAGGGCCGTGGGCCTCGGCTGACCCTCCGGCTCCCCAAAGCACAGGGACGAGGTGAGGGGCTTAAACCATGCCTGGGCAATGTTGTTTCTTACACCTGGGTGTGTGGCATTTTGTTGAGCTGGCTTCCCCCACTTGGGATAGGTGTTCCACAGCAAGCACCTATTGTTCGTTGGAAGCCGTTTTTGCCCAGGGGTCTCCGGGCACTGTTTGTTGGGTTTGAACTCCTGCTAGCAAAACCGCCGGGTTGAGGGAAGGGTTCAGACTGTGCCTGGGCCCTGTGGTCTCTTCCAGGTCAGTGTATGGCATTTCCTTCCCCTTGCCACAGGCACCTGGGAGCATGTCTGCACGTGGAGAAAGACTTTCCCGTGGGAAGCCGGTTTTTCTCAAACGGGTCCCAGTGCTGTGCTCCTCTCTTTGCACTCCTGCTGCCAGAAGCCCAGGGAGGATGGGAGGGCTTAGAACATGGCTGGGCACTGTGGTTTCTTCCAGAGAAGTGGAGGGCATTTGCATTACCTTGCCACAACCACTTGGGATAGGATCTGCACCTCAGGAAAACTGTCTCCGTGGTAAGCCGGCTTTTTGCAAAGGGGTCTCAGGGCCGTGGGCCTCGGCTGTCCGTGCGGCTCCCCAAAGCACAGGGACGAGGTGAGGGGCTTAGACCATGCCTGGGCAATGTTGTTCCTTACACTTGGGTGAGTGGCATTTTGTTGAGCTGGCTACCCCCACTTGGGATAGGTGTTCCACAGCAAGGACCTATTGTTCGTTGGAAGCAGTTTTTCCCCCGGGTGTCTCCGGGCTGTGTTCGTTGGGGTTGAACTCCTGCTAGCAAAACCGCCGGGTTGAGGGAAGGGTTCAGACTGTGCCTGGGCCCTGTGGTCTCTTCCAGGTCAGTGTATGGCATTTCCTTCCCCTTGCCAGAGGCACCTGGGAGTATGTCTGCACGTGGAGAAAGACTTTCCCGTGGGAAGCCGGGTTTTGTCAAACAGGTCCCAGTGCTCTGCTCCTCTCTTTTCACTCCTGCTGCCAGAAGCCCAGGGAGGATGGGAGGGCTTAGAACATGGCTGGGCACTGTGGTTTCTTCCAGCGAAGTGGAGGCCATTTGCTTTACCTTGCCACAACCACTTGGGATAGGGTCTGCACCTCAGGAAAACTGTCTCTGTGGGAAGCCGGCTTTATGCAAAAGGGTCTCAGGGCCGTGGGCCTCGGGTGTCCCTCCGGCTCCCCAAAGCACAGGGACGAGGTGAGGGGCTTAGACCATGCCTGGGCAATGTTGTTTCTTACACCTGGGTGTGTGGCATTTTGTTGAGCTGGCTACCCCCACTTGGGATAGATGTTCCACAGCAAGCGACTATTGTTCGTCGGAAGCCGTTTTTGATTCAGGGGTCTCCGTTTCGTTGGGGTTGAACTCCTGCTAGCAAAACCGCCGGGTTGAGGGAAGGGTTCAGACTGTGCCTGGGCCCTGTGGTCTGTTCCAGCTCAGTGTATGGCATTTCCTTCCCCTTGCCCCAGACACGGGAGCATGTCTGCACGTGGAGAAAGACTTTCCCGTGGGAAGCCGGTTTTTCTCAAACGGGTTCCAGTGCTGTGCTCCTCTCTTTTCACTCCTGCTGCCAGAAGCCCAGGGAGGATGGGAGGGCTTAGAACATGGCTGGGCACTGTGGTTTCTTCCAGAGAAGTGGAGGGCATTTGCTTTACCTTGCCACAACCACTTGGGATAGGGTCTGCACCTCAGGAAAACTGTCTCTGTGGGAAGCCGGCTTTTTGCAAAGGTGTCTCAGGGCCGTGTGCCTAGGCTGTCCCTCCGGCTCCCCAAAGCACAGAGACGAGGTGAGGGGCTTAGACCATGCCTGGGCAATGTTGTTCCTTACACTTGGTTGTGTGACATTTGTTGAGCTGGCTACCACCACTTGGGATAGGTGTTCCACAGCAAGCAACTATTGTTCGTCGGAAGCAGTTTTTGCCCCAGGTGTCTCCGGGCTGTGTTCGTTGGGGTTGAACTCCTGCTAGCAAAACCGCCGGGTTGAGGGAAGGGTTCAGACTGTGCCTGGGCCCTGTGGTCTCTTCCAGGTCAGTGTATGGCATTTCCTTCCCCTTGCCCCAGACACCTGGGAGCATGTCTGCACGTGGAGAAAGACTTTCCCGTGGGAAGCCGGGTTTTGTCAAACGGGTCCCAGTGCTCTGCTCCTCTCTTTTCACTCCTGCTGCCAGAAGCCCAGGGAGGATGGAAGGGCTTAGAACATGGCTGGGCACTGTGGTTTCTTCCAGAGAAGTGGAGGGCATTTGCTTTACCTTGCCACAACCACTTGGGATAGGGTCTGCACCTCAGGAAAACTGTTTCCGTGGGAAGCCGGCTTTTGCAAAGGGGTCTCAGGGCCGTGGGCCTCGGCTGACCCTCCGGCTCCCCAAAGCACAGGGACGAGGTGAGGGGCTTAAACCATGCCTGGGCAATGTTGTTTCTTACACCTGGGTGTGTGGCATTTTGTTGAGCTGGCTTCCCCCACTTGGGATAGGTGTTCCACAGCAAGCACCTATTGTTCGTTGGAAGCCGTTTTTGCCCAGGGGTCTCCGGGCACTGTTTGTTGGGTTTGAACTCCTGCTAGCAAAACCGCCGGGTTGAGGGAAGGGTTCAGACTGTGCCTGGGCCCTGTGGTCTCTTCCAGGTCAGTGTATGGCATTTCCTTCCCCTTGCCACAGGCACCTGGGAGCATGTCTGCACGTGGAGAAAGACTTTCCCGTGGGAAGCCGGGTTTTGTCAAACGGGTCCCAGTGCTCTCTCCTCTCTTTTCACTCCTGCTGCCAGAAGCCCAGGGAGGATGGGAGGGCTTAGAACATGGCTGGGCACAGTGGTTTCTTCCAGAGAAGTGGAGGGCATTTGCTTTACCTTGCCACAACCACTTGGGATAGCGTCTGCACCTCAGGAAAACTGTCTCTGTGGGAAGCCGGCTTTTTGCAAAGGTGTCTCAGGGCCGTGTGCCTAGGCTGTCCCTCCGGCTCCCCAAAGCACAGGGACGAGGTGAGGGGCTTAGACCATGCCTGGGCAATGTTGTTCCTTACACTTGGGTGAGTGGCATTTTGTTGAGCTGGCTACCCCCACTTGGGATAGGTGTTCCACAGCAAGCACCTATTTTTCGTCGGAAGCAGTTTTTGCCCCAGGTGTCTCCGGGCTGTGTTCGTTGGGGTTGAACTCCTGCTAGCAAAACCGCCGGGATGAGGGAAGGGTTCAGACTGTGCCTGGGCCCTGTGGTCTGTTCCAGGTCAGTGTATGGCATTTCCTTCCCCTTGCCACAGGCACCTGGGAGCATGTCTGCACGTGGAGAAAGACTTTCCCGTGGGAAGCCGGTTTTTGTCAAACGGGTCCCAGTGCTCTGCTCCCCTCTTTTCACTCCTGCTGCCAGAAGCCCAGGGAGGATGGGAGGGCTTAGAACATGGCTGGGCACTGTGGTTTCTTCCAGAGAAGTGGAGGGCATTAGTTTTACCTTGCCACAACCACTTGGGATAGGGTCTGCACATCAGGAAAACTATCTCCGTGGGTAGCCGGCTTTTTGCAAAAGGGTCTCAGGGCCGTGGGCCTCGGGTGTCCCTCCGGCTCCCCAAAGCACAGGGACGAGGTGAGGGGCTTAGACCATGCCTGGGCAATGTTGTTTCTTACACCTGGGTGTGTGGCATTTTGTTGAGCTGGCTACCCCCACTTGGGATAGATGTTCCACAGCAAGCGACTATTGTTCGTCGGAAGCCGTTTTTGATTCAGGGGTCTCCGTTTCGTTGGGGTTGAACTCCTGCTAGCAAAACCGCCGGGTTGAGGGAAGGGTTCAGACTGTGCCTGGGCCCTGTGGTCTGTTCCAGCTCAGTGTATGGCATTTCCTTCCCCTTGCCCCAGACACGGGAGCATGTCTGCACGTGGAGAAAGACTTCCCCGTGGGAAGCCGGTTTTTCTCAAACGGGTTCCAGTGCTGTGCTCCTCTCTTTTCACTCCTGCTGCCAGAAGCCCAGGGAGGATGGGAGGGCTTAGAACATGGCTGGGCACTGTGGTTTCTTCCAGAGAAGTGGAGGGCATTTGCTTTACCTTGCCACAACCACTTGGGATAGGGTCTGCACCTCAGGAAAACTGTCTCCGTGGTAAGCCGGCTTTTTGCAAAGGGGTCTCAGGGCCGTGGGCCTCGGCTGTCCCTGCGGCTCCCCAAAGCACAGGGACGAGGTGAGGGGCTTAGACCATGCCTGGGCAATGCTGTTTCTTACACCTGGGTGTGTGGCATATTGTTGAGCTGGCTACCCCCACTTGGGATAGATGTTCCACAGGAAGCGACTATTGTTCGTCGGAAGCCGTTTTTAACTCAGGGGTCTCCGGGCTGTGTTCGTTGGGGTTGAACTCCTGCTAGCAAAACCGCCGGGTTGAGGGAAGGGTTCAGACTGTGCCTGGGCCCTGTGGTCTCTTCCAGGTCAGTGTATGGCATTTCCTTCCCCTTGCCCCAGACACCTGGGAGCATGTCTGCACGTGGAGAAAGACTTTCCCGTGGGAAGCCGGGTTTTGTCAAACGGGTCCCAGTGCTTTGCTCCTCTCTTTTCACTCCTGCTGCCAGAAGCCCAGGGAGGATGGGAGGGCTTAGAACATGGCTGGGCACTGTGGTTTCTTCCAGAGAAGTGGAGGGCATTTGCTTTACCTTGCCACAACCACTTGGGATAGGGTCTGCACCTCAGGAAAACTGTTTCCGTGGGAAGCCGGCTTTTGCAAAGGGATCTCAGGGCCGTGGGCCTCGGCTGTCCCTCCGGCTCCCCAAAGCACAGGGACGAGGTGAGGGGCTTAGACCATGCCTGGGCAATGTTGTTTCTTACACCTGGGTGTGTGGCATTTTGTTGAGCTGGCTTCCCCCACTTGGGATAGGTGTTCCACAGCAAGCACCTATTGTTTGTCAGAAGCCGTTTTTGCCCCAGGGGTCTCCGGGCTGTGTTCGTTGGGGTTGAACTCCTGCTAGCAAAACCGCCGGGTTGAGGGAAGGGTTCAGACTGTGCCTGGGCCCTGTGGTCTCTTCCAGGTCAGTGTATGGCATTTCCTTCCCCTTGCCACAGGCACCTGGGAGCATGTCTGCACGTGGAGAAAGACTTTCCCGTGGGAAGCCGGGTTTTGTCAAACGGGTCCCAGTGCTCTGCTCCCCTCTTTTCACTCCTGCTGCCAGAAGCCCAGGGAGGATGGGAGGGCTTAGAACATGGCTGGGCACTGTGGTTTCTTCCAGAGAAGTGGAGGGCATTTGCTTTACCTTGCCACAACCACTTGGGATAGGGTCTGCACCTAGGAAAACTGTCTCCGTGGTAAGCCGGCTTTTTGCAAAGGGGTCTCAGGGCCGTGGGCCTCGGCTGTCCCTGCGGCTCCCCAAAGCACAGGGACGAGGTGAGGGGCTTAGACCATGCCTGGGCAATGCTGTTTCTTACACCTGGGTGTGTGGCATTTTGTTGAGCTGGCTACCCCCACTTGGGATAGATTTTCCACAGATAGCGACTATTGTTCGTCGGAAGCCGTTTTTGCCTCAGGGGTCTCCGGGCTGTGTTCGTTGGGGTTGAACTCCTGCTAGCAAAACCGCCGGGTTGAGGGAAGGGTTCAGACTGTGCCTGGGCCCTGTGGTCTCTTCCAGGTCAGTGTATGGCATTTCCTTCCCCTTGCCCCAGACACCTGGGAGCATGTCTGCACGTGGAGAAAGACTTTCCCGTGGGAAGCCGGGTTTTGTCAAACGGGTCCCAGTGCTCTGCTCCCCTCTTTTCACTCCTGCTGCCAGAAGCCCAGGGAGGATGGGAGGGATTAGAACATGGCTGGGCACTGTGGTTTCTTCCAGAGAAGTGGAGGGCATTAGCTTTACCTTGCCACAACCACTTGGGATAGGGTCTGCACCTAGGAAAACTGTCTCCGTGGTAAGCCGGCTTTTTGAAAAGGGGTCTCAGGGCCGTGGGCCTCGGCTGACCCTCCGGCTCCCCAAAGCACAGGGACGAGGTGAGGGGCTTAAACCATGCCTGGGCAATGTTGTTTCTTACACCTGGGTGTGTGGCATTTTGTTGAGCTGGCTTCCCCCACTTGGGATAGGTGTTCCACAGCAAGCACCTATTGTTCGTTGGAAGCCGTTTTTGCCCAGGGGTCTCCGGGCACTGTTTGTTGGGTTTGAACTCCTGCTAGCAAAACCGCCGGGTTGAGGGAAGGGTTCAGACTGTGCCTGGGCCCTGTGGTCTCTTCCAGGTCAGTGTATGGCATTTCCTTCCCCTTGCCACAGGCACCTGGGAGCATGTCTGCACGTGGAGAAAGACTTTCCCGTGGGAAGCCGGTTTTTGTCAAACGGGTCCCAGTGCTCTGCTCCCCTCTTTTCACTCCTGCTGCCAGAAGCCCAGGGAGGATGGGAGGGCTTAGAACATGGCTGGGCACTGTGGTTTCTTCCAGAGAAGTGGAGGGCATTTGCTTTACCTTGCCACAACCACTTGGGATAGGATCTGCACCTCAGGAAAACTGTCTCCGTGGTAAGCCGGCTTTTTGCAAAGGGGTCTCAGGGCCGTGGGCCTCGGCTGTCCCTGCGGCTCCCCAAAGCACAGGGACGAGGTGAGGGGCTTAGACCATGCCTGGGCAATGTTGTTCCTTACACTTGGGTGAGTGGCATTTTGTTGAGCTGGCTACCCCCACTTGGGATAGGTGTTCCACAGCAAGGACCTATTGTTCGTTGGAAGCAGTTTTTGCCCCAGGGGTCTCCGGGCTGTGTTCGTTGGGGTTGAACTCCTGCTAGCAAAACCGCCGGGTTGAGGGAAGGGTTCAGACTGTGCCTGGGCCCTGTGGTCTCTTCCAGGTCAGTGTATGGCATTTCCTTCCCCTTGCCACAGGCACCTGGGAGTATGTCTGCACGTGGAGAAAGACTTTCCCGTGGGAAGCCGGGTTTTGTCAAACAGGTCCCAGTGCTCTGCTCCTCTCTTTTCACTCCTGCTGCCAGAAGCCCAGGGAGGATGGGAGGGCTTAGAACATGGCTGGGCACTGTGGTTTCTTCCAGCGAAGTGGAGGCCATTTGCTTTACCTTGCCACAACCACTTGGGATAGGGTCTGCACCTCAGGAAAACTGTCTCTGTGGGAAGCCGGCTTTATGCAAAAGGGTCTCAGGGCCGTGGGCCTCGGGTGTCCCTCCGGCTCCCCAAAGCACAGGGACGAGGTGAGGGGCTTAGACCATGCCTGGGCAATGTTGTTTCTTACACCTGGGTGTGTGGCATTTTGTTGAGCTGGCTACCCCCACTTGGGATAGATGTTCCACAGCAAGCGACTATTGTTCGTCGGAAGCCGTTTTTGATTCAGGGGTCTCCGTTTCGTTGGGGTTGAACTCCTGCTAGCAAAACCGCCGGGTTGAGGGAAGGGTTCAGACTGTGCCTGGGCCCTGTGGTCTGTTCCAGCTCAGTGTATGGCATTTCCTTCCCCTTGCCCCAGACACGGGAGCATGTCTGCACGTGGAGAAAGACTTTCCCGTGGGAAGCCGGTTTTTCTCAAACGGGTTCCAGTGCTGTGCTCCTCTCTTTTCACTCCTGCTGCCAGAAGCCCAGGGAGGATGGGAGGGCTTAGAACATGGCTGGGCACTGTGGTTTCTTCCAGAGAAGTGGAGGGCATTTGCTTTACCTTGCCACAACCACTTGGGATAGGGTCTGCACCTCAGGAAAACTGTCTCTGTGGGAAGCCGGCTTTTTGCAAAGGTGTCTCAGGGCCGTGTGCCTAGGCTGTCCCTCCGGCTCCCCAAAGCACAGGGACGAGGTGAGGGGCTTAGACCATGCCTGGGCAATGTTGTTCCTTACACTTGGTTGTGTGACATTTGTTGAGCTGGCTACCACCACTTGGGATAGGTGTTCCACAGCAAGCACCTATTGTTCGTCGGAAGCAGTTTTTGCCCCAGGTGTCTCCGGGCTGTGTTCGTTGGGGTTGAACTCCTGCTAGCAAAACCGCCGGGTTGAGGGAAGGGTTCAGACTGTGCCTGGGCCCTGTGGTCTCTTCCAGGTCAGTGTATGGCATTTCCTTCCCCTTGCCCCAGACACCTGGGAGCATGTCTGCACGTGGAGAAAGACTTTCCCGTGGGAAGCCGGGTTTTGTCAAACGGGTCCCAGTGCTCTGCTCCTCTCTTTTCACTCCTGCTGCCAGAAGCCCAGGGAGGATGGAAGGGCTTAGAACATGGCTGGGCACTGTGGTTTCTTCCAGAGAAGTGGAGGGCATTTGCTTTACCTTGCCACAACCACTTGGGATAGGGTCTGCACCTCAGGAAAACTGTTTCCGTGGGAAGCCGGCTTTTGCAAAGGGGTCTCAGGGCCGTGGGCCTCGGCTGACCCTCCGGCTCCCCAAAGCACAGGGACGAGGTGAGGGGCTTAAACCATGCCTGGGCAATATTGTTTCTTACACCTGGGTGTGTGGCATTTTGTTGAGCTGGCTTCCCCCACTTGGGATAGGTGTTCCACAGCAAGCACCTATTGTTCGTTGGAAGCCGTTTTTGCCCAGGGGTCTCCGGGCACTGTTTGTTGGGTTTGAACTCCTGCTAGCAAAACCGCCGGGTTGAGGGAAGGGTTCAGACTGTGCCTGGGCCCTGTGGTCTCTTCCAGGTCAGTGTATGGCATTTCCTTCCCCTTGCCACAGGCACCTGGGAGCATGTCTGCACGTGGAGAAAGACTTTCCCGTGGGAAGTCGGTTTTTCTCAAACGGGTCCCAGTGCTGTGCTCCTCTCTTTTCACTCCTGCTGCCAGAAGCCCAGGGAGGATGGGAGGGCTTAGAACATGGCTGGGCACTGTGGTTTCTTCCAGAGAAGTGGAGGGCATTTGCTTTACCTTGCCACAACCACTTGGGATAGGATCTGCACCTCAGGAAAACTGTCTCCGTGGTAAGCGGGCTTTTTGCAAAGGGGTCTCAGGGCCGTGGGCCTCGGCTGTCCCTGCGGCTCCCCAAAGCACAGGGACGAGGTGAGGGGCTTAGACCATGCCTGGGCAATGCTGTTTCTTACACCTGGGTGTGTGGCATTTTGTTGAGCTGGCTACCCCCACTTGGGATAGATGTTCCACAGGAAGCGACTATTGTTCGTCGGAAGCCGTTTTTGCCTCAGGGGTCTCCGGGCTGTGTTCGTTGGGGTTGAACTCCTGCTAGCAAAACCGCCGGGTTGAGGGAAGGGTTCAGACTGTGCCTGGGCCCTGTGGTCTCTTCCAGGTCAGTGTATGGCATTTCCTTCCCCTTGCCCCAGGCACCTGGGAGCATGTCTGCACGTGGAGAAAGACTTTCCCGTGGGAAGCCGGGTTTTGTCAAACAGGTCCCAGTGCTCTGCTCCTCTCTTTTCACTCCTGCTGCCAGAAGCCCAGGGAGGATGGGAGGGCTTAGAACATGGCTGGGCACTGTGGTTTCTTCCAGAGAAGTGGAGGGCATTTGCTTACCTTGCCACAACCACTTGGGATAGGGTCTGCACCTCAGGAAAACTGTCTCCGTGGGTAGCCGGCTTTTTGCAAAAGGGTCTCAGGGCCGTTGGCCTCGGGTGTCCCTCCGGCTCCCCAAAGCACAGGGACGAGGTGAGGGGCTTAGACCATGCCTGGGCAATGTTGTTTCTTACACCTGGGTGTGTGGCATTTTGTTGAGCTGGGTACCCCCACTTGGGATAGGTGTTCCACAGCAAGCGACTATTGTTCGTCGGAAGCCGTTTTTGCCTCAGGGGTCTCCGGGCTGTGTTCGTTGGGGTTGAACTCCTGCTAGCAAAACCGCCGGGTTGAGGGAAGGGTTCAGACTGTGCCTGGGCCCTGTGGTCTGTTCCAGCTCAGTGTATGGCATTTCCTTCCCCTTGCCCCAGACACGGGAGCATGTCTGCACGTGGAGAAAGACTTCCCCGTGGGAAGCCGGTTTTTCTCAAACGGGTTCCAGTGCTGTGCTCCTCTCTTTTCACTCCTGCTGCCAGAAGCCCAGGGAGGATGGGAGGGCTTAGAACATGGCTGGGCACTGTGGTTTCTTCCAGAGAAGTGGAGGGCATTTGCTTTACCTTGCCACAACCACTTGGGATAGGGTCTGCACCTCAGGAAAACTGTCTCTGTGGGAAGCCGGCTTTTTGCAAAGGTGTCTCAGGGCCGTGTGCCTAGGCTGTCCCTCCGGCTCCCCAAAGCACAGGGACGAGGTGAGGGGCTTAGACCATGCCTGGGCAATGTTGTTCCTTACACTTGGGTGTGTGACATTTGTTGAGCTGGCTACCACCACTTGGGATAGGTGTTCCACAGCAAGCACCTATTGTTCGTCGGAAGCAGTTTTTGCCCCAGGTGTCTCCGGGCTGTGTTCGTTGGGGTTGAACTCCTGCTAGCAAAACCGCCGGGTTGAGGGAAGGGTTCACACTGTGCCTGGGCCCTGTGGTCTCTTCCAGGTCAGTGTATGGCATTTCCTTCCCCTTGCCACAGGCACCTGGGAGCATGTCTGCACGTGGAGAAAGACTTTCCCGTGGGAAGCCGGTTTTTCTCAAACGGGTCCCAGTGCTGTGCTCCTCTCTTTTCACTCCTGCTGCCAGAAGCCCAGGGAGGATGGGAGGGCTTAGAACATGGCTGGGCACTGTGGTTTCTTCCAGAGAAGTGGAGGGCATTTGCTTTACCTTGCCACAACCACTTGGGATAGGATCTGCACCTCAGGAAAACTGTCTCCGTGGTAAGCCGGCTTTTTGCAAAGGGGTCTCAGGGCCGTGGCCTCGGCTGTCCCTGCGGCTCCCCAAAGCACAGGGACGAGGTGAGGGGCTTAGACCATGCCTGGGCAATGTTGTTCCTTACACTTGGGTGAGTGGCATTTTGTTGAGCTGGCTACCCCCACTTGGGATAGGTGTTCCACAGCAAGGACCTATTGTTCGTTGGAAGCAGTTTTTGCCCCAGGTGTCTCCGGGCTGTGTTCGTTGGGGTTGAACTCCTGCTAGCAAAACCGCCGGGTTGAGGGAAGGGTTCAGACTGTGCCTGGGCCCTGTGGTCTCTTCCAGGTCAGTGTATGGCATTTCCTTCCCCTTGCCACAGGCACCTGGGAGTATGTCTGCACGTGGAGAAAGACTTTCCCGTGGGAAGCCGGGTTTTGTCAAACAGGTCCCAGTGCTCTGCTCCTCTCTTTTCACTCCTGCTGCCAGAAGCCCAGGGAGGATGGGAGGGCTTAGAACATGGCTGGGCACTGTGGTTTCTTCCAGCGAAGTGGAGGCCATTTGCTTTACCTTGCCACAACCACTTGGGATAGGGTCTGCACCTCAGGAAAACTGTCTCTGTGGGAAGCCGGCTTTATGCAAAAGGGTCTCAGGGCCGTGGGCCTCGGGTGTCCCTCCGGCTCCCCAAAGCACAGGGACGAGGTGAGGGGCTTAGACCATGCCTGGGCAATGTTGTTTCTTACACCTGGGTGTGTGGCATTTTGTTGAGCTGGCTACCCCCACTTGGGATAGATGTTCCACAGCAAGCGACTATTGTTCGTCGGAAGCCGTTTTTGATTCAGGGGTCTCCGTTTCGTTGGGGTTGAACTCCTGCTAGCAAAACCGCCGGGTTGAGGGAAGGGTTCAGACTGTGCCTGGGCCCTGTGGTCTGTTCCAGCTCAGTGTATGGCATTTCCTTCCCCTTGCCCCAGACACGGGAGCATGTCTGCACGTGGAGAAAGACTTTCCCGTGGGAAGCCGGTTTTTCTCAAACGGGTTCCAGTGCTGTGCTCCTCTCTTTTCACTCCTGCTGCCAGAAGCCCAGGGAGGATTGGAGGGCTTAGAACATGGCTGGGCACTGTGGTTTCTTCCAGAGAAGTGGAGGGCATTTGCTTTACCTTGCCACAACCACTTGGGATAGGGTCTGCACCTCAGGAAAACTGTCTCTGTGGGAAGCCGGCTTTTTGCAAAGGTGTCTCAGGGCCGTGTGCCTAGGCTGTCCCTCCGGCTCCCCAAAGCACAGGGACGAGGTGAGGGGCTTAGACCATGCCTGGGCAATGTTGTTCCTTACACTTGGTTGTGTGACATTTGTTGAGCTGGCTACCACCACTTGGGATAGGTGTTCCACAGCAAGCACCTATTGTTCGTCGGAAGCAGTTTTTGCCCCAGGTGTCTCCGGGCTGTGTTCGTTGGGGTTGAACTCCTGCTAGCAAAACCGCCGGGTTGAGGGAAGGGTTCAGACTGTGCCTGGGCCCTGTGGTCTCTTCCAGGTCAGTGTATGGCATTTCCTTCCCCTTGCCCCAGACACCTGGGAGCATGTCTGCACGTGGAGAAAGACTTTCCCGTGGGAAGCCGGGTTTTGTCAAACGGGTCCCAGTGCTCTGCTCCTCTCTTTTCACTCCTGCTGCCAGAAGCCCAGGGAGGATGGAAGGGCTTAGAACATGGCTGGGCACTGTGGTTTCTTCCAGAGAAGTGGAGGGCATTTGCTTTACCTTGCCACAACCACTTGGGATAGGGTCTGCACCTCAGGAAAACTGTTTCCGTGGGAAGCCGGCTTTTGCAAAGGGGTCTCAGGGCCGTGGGCCTCGGCTGACCCTCCGGCTCCCCAAAGCACAGGGACGAGGTGAGGGGCTTAAACCATGCCTGGGCAATGTTGTTTCTTACACCTGGGTGTGTGGCATTTTGTTGAGCTGGCTTCCCCCACTTGGGATAGGTGTTCCACAGCAAGCACCTATTGTTCGTTGGAAGCCGTTTTTGCCCAGGGGTCTCCGGGCACTGTTTGTTGGGTTTGAACTCCTTCTAGCAAAACCGCCGGGTTGAGGGAAGGGTTCAGACTGTGCCTGGGCCCTGTGGTCTCTTCCAGGTCAGTGTATGGCATTTCCTTCCCCTTGCCACAGGCACCTGGGAGCATGTCTGCACGTGGAGAAAGACTTTCCCGTGGGAAGTCGGTTTTTCTCAAACGGGTCCCAGTGCTGTGCTCCTCTCTTTTCACTCCTGCTGCCAGAAGCCCAGGGAGGATGGGAGGGCTTAGAACATGGCTGGGCACTGTGGTTTCTTCCAGAGAAGTGGAGGGCATTTGCTTTACCTTGCCACAACCACTTGGGATAGGATCTGCACCTCAGGAAAACTGTCTCCGTGGTAAGCGGGCTTTTTGCAAAGGGGTCTCAGGGCCGTGGGCCTCGGCTGTCCCTGCGGCTCCCCAAAGCACAGGGACGAGGTGAGGGGCTTAGACCATGCCTGGGCAATGCTGTTTCTTACACCTGGGTGTGTGGCATTTTGTTGAGCTGGCTACCCCCACTTGGGATAGATGTTCCACAGGAAGCGACTATTGTTCGTCGGAAGCCGTTTTTGCCTCAGGGGTCTCCGGGCTGTGTTCGTTGGGGTTGAACTCCTGCTAGCAAAACCGCCGGGTTGAGGGAAGGGTTCAGACTGTGCCTGGGCCCTGTGGTCTCTTCCAGGTCAGTGTATGGCATTTCCTTCCCCTTGCCCCAGGCACCTGGGAGCATGTCTGCACGTGGAGAAAGACTTTCCCGTGGGAAGCCGGGTTTTGTCAAACGGGTCCCAGTGCTCTGCTCCTCTCTTTTCACTCCTGCTGCCAGAAGCCCAGGGAGGATGGGAGGGATTAGAACATGGCTGGGCACTGTGGTTTCTTCCAGAGAAGTGGAGGGCATTTGCTTACCTTGCCACAACCACTTGGGATAGGGTCTGCACCTCAGGAAAACTGTCTCCGTGGGTAGCCGGCTTTTTGCAAAAGGGTCTCAGGGCCGTTGGCCTCGGGTGTCCCTCCGGCTCCCCAAAGCACAGGGACGAGGTGAGGGGCTTAGACCATGCCTGGGCAATGTTGTTTCTTACACCTGGGTGTGTGGCATTTTGTTGAGCTGGGTACCCCCACTTGGGATAGGTGTTCCACAGCAAGCGACTATTGTTCGTCGGAAGCCGTTTTTGCCTCAGGGGTCTCCGGGCTGTGTTCGTTGGGGTTGAACTCCTGCTAGCAAAACCGCCGGGTTGAGGGAAGGGTTCAGACTGTGCCTGGGCCCTGTGGTCTGTTCCAGCTCAGTGTATGGCATTTCCTTCCCCTTGCCCCAGACACGGGAGCATGTCTGCACGTGGAGAAAGACTTCCCCGTGGGAAGCCGGTTTTTCTCAAACGGGTTCCAGTGCTGTGCTCCTCTCTTTTCACTCCTGCTGCCAGAAGCCCAGGGAGGATGGGAGGGCTTAGAACATGGCTGGGCACTGTGGTTTCTTCCAGAGAAGTGGAGGGCATTTGCTTTACCTTGCCACAACCACTTGGGATAGGGTCTGCACCTCAGGAAAACTGTCTCTGTGGGAAGCCGGCTTTTTGCAAAGGTGTCTCAGGGCCGTGTGCCTAGGCTGTCCCTCCGGCTCCCCAAAGCACAGGGACGAGGTGAGGGGCTTAGACCATGCCTGGGCAATGTTGTTCCTTACACTTGGGTGTGTGACATTTGTTGAGCTGGCTACCACCACTTGGGATAGGTGTTCCACAGCAAGCACCTATTGTTCGTCGGAAGCAGTTTTTGCCCCAGGTGTCTCCGGGCTGTGTTCGTTGGGGTTGAACTCCTGCTAGCAAAACCGCCGGGTTGAGGGAAGGGTTCACACTGTGCCTGGGCCCTGTGGTCTCTTCCAGGTCAGCGTATGGCATTTCCTTCCCCTTGCCCCAGACACCTGGGAGCATGTCTGCACGTGGAGAAAGACTTTCCCGTGGGAAGCCGGGTTTTGTCAAACGGGTCCCAGTGCTCTGCTCCTCTCTTTTCACTCCTGCTGCCAGAAGCCCAGGGAGGATGGAAGGGCTTAGAACATGGCTGGGCACTGTGGTTTCTTCCAGAGAACTGGAGGGCATTTGCTTTACCTTGCCACAACCACTTGGGATAGGGTCTGCACCTCAGGAAAACTGTTTCCGTGGGAAGCCGGCTTTTGCAAAGGGGTCTCAGGGCCGTGGGCCTCGGCTGACCCTCCGGCTCCCCAAAGCACAGGGACGAGGTGAGGGGCTTAAACCATGCCTGGGCAATGTTGTTTCTTACACCTGGGTGTGTGGCATTTTGTTGAGCTGGCTTCCCCCACTTGGGATAGGTGTTCCACAGCAAGCACCTATTGTTCGTTGGAAGCCGTTTTTGCCCAGGGGTCTCCGGGCACTGTTTGTTGGGTTTGAACTCCTGCTAGCAAAACCGCCGGGTTGAGGGAAGGGTTCAGACTGTGCCTGGGCCCTGTGGTCTCTTCCAGGTCAGTGTATGGCATTTCCTTCCCCTTGCCCCAGGCACCTGGGAGCATGTCTGCACGTGGAGAAAGACTTTCCCGTGGGAAGCCGGGTTTTGTCAAACGGGTCCCAGTGCTCTGCTCCTCTCTTTTCACTCCTGCTGCCAGAAGCCCAGGGAGGATGGGAGGGCTTAGAACATGGCTGGGCACTGTGGTTTCTTCCAGAGAAGTGGAGGGCATTTGCTTACCTTGCCACAACCACTTGGGATAGGGTCTGCACCTCAGGAAAACTGTCTCCGTGGGTAGCCGGCTTTTTGCAAAAGGGTCTCAGGGCCGTTGGCCTCGGGTGTCCCTCCGGCTCCCCAAAGCACAGGGACGAGGTGAGGGGCTTAGACCATGCCTGGGCAATGTTGTTTCTTACACCTGGGTGTGTGGCATTTTGTTGAGCTGGGTACCCCCACTTGGGATAGGTGTTCCACAGCAAGCGACTATTGTTCGTCGGAAGCCGTTTTTGCCTCAGGGGTCTCCGGGCTGTGTTCGTTGGGGTTGAACTCCTGCTAGCAAAACCGCCGGGTTGAGGGAAGGGTTCAGACTGTGCCTGGGCCCTGTGGTCTGTTCCAGCTCAGTGTATGGCATTTCCTTCCCCTTGCCCCAGACACGGGAGCATGTCTGCACGTGGAGAAAGACTTCCCCGTGGGAAGCCGGTTTTTCTCAAACGGGTTCCAGTGCTGTGCTCCTCTCTTTTCACTCCTGCTGCCAGAAGCCCAGGGAGGATGGGAGGGCTTAGAACATGGCTGGGCACTGTGGTTTCTTCCAGAGAAGTGGAGGGCATTTGCTTTACCTTGCCACAACCACTTGGGATAGGGTCTGCACCTCAGGAAAACTGTCTCTGTGGGAAGCCGGCTTTTTGCAAAGGTGTCTCAGGGCCGTGTGCCTAGGCTGTCCCTCCGGCTCCCCAAAGCACAGGGACGAGGTGAGGGGCTTAGACCATGCCTGGGCAATGTTGTTCCTTACACTTGGGTGTGTGACATTTGTTGAGCTGGCTACCACCACTTGGGATAGGTGTTCCACAGCAAGCACCTATTGTTCGTCGGAAGCAGTTTTTGCCCCAGGTGTCTCCGGGCTGTGTTCGTTGGGGTTGAACTCCTGCTAGCAAAACCGCCGGGTTGAGGGAAGGGTTCACACTGTGCCTGGGCCCTGTGGTCTCTTCCAGGTCAGCGTATGGCATTTCCTTCCCCTTGCCCCAGACACCTGGGAGCATGTCTGCACGTGGAGAAAGACTTTCCCGTGGGAAGCCGGGTTTTGTCAAACGGGTCCCAGTGCTCTGCTCCTCTCTTTTCACTCCTGCTGCCAGAAGCCCAGGGAGGATGGAAGGGCTTAGAACATGGCTGGGCACTGTGGTTTCTTCCAGAGAACTGGAGGGCATTTGCTTTACCTTGCCACAACCACTTGGGATAGGGTCTGCACCTCAGGAAAACTGTTTCCGTGGGAAGCCGGCTTTTGCAAAGGGGTCTCAGGGCCGTGGGCCTCGGCTGACCCTCCGGCTCCCCAAAGCACAGGGACGAGGTGAGGGGCTTAAACCATGCCTGGGCAATGTTGTTTCTTACACCTGGGTGTGTGGCATTTTGTTGAGCTGGCTTCCCCCACTTGGGATAGGTGTTCCACAGCAAGCACCTATTGTTCGTTGGAAGCCGTTTTTGCCCAGGGGTCTCCGGGCACTGTTTGTTGGGTTTGAACTCCTGCTAGCAAAACCGCCGGGTTGAGGGAAGGGTTCAGACTGTGCCTGGGCCCTGTGGTCTCTTCCAGGTCAGTGTATGGCATTTCCTTCCCCTTGCCACAGGCACCTGGGAGCATGTCTGCACGTGGAGAAAGACTTTCCCGTGGGAAGCCGGTTTTTCTCAAACGGGTCCCAGTGCTGTGCTCCTCTCTTTTCACTCCTGCTGCCAGAAGCCCAGGGAGGATGGGAGGGCTTAGAACATGGCTGGGCACTGTGGTTTCTTCCAGAGAAGTGGAGGGCATTTGCTTTACCTTGCCACAACCACTTGGGATAGGATCTGCACCTCAGGAAAACTGTCTCCGTGGTAAGCCGGCTTTTTGCAAAGGGGTCTCAGGGCCGTGGGCCTCGGCTGTCCCTGCGGCTCCCCAAAGCACAGGGACGAGGTGAGGGGCTTAGACCATGCCTGGGCAATGTTGTTCCTTACACTTGGGTGAGTGGCATTTTGTTGAGCTGGCTACCCCCACTTGGGATAGGTGTTCCACAGCAAGGACCTATTGTTCGTTGGAAGCAGTTTTTGCCCCAGGTGTCTCCGGGCTGTGTTCGTTGGGGTTGAACTCCTGCTAGCAAAACCGCCGGGTTGAGGGAAGGGTTCAGACTGTGCCTGGGCCCTGTGGTCTCTTCCAGGTCAGTGTATGGCATTTCCTTCCCCTTGCCACAGGCACCTGGGAGTATGTCTGCACGTGGAGAAAGACTTTCCCGTGGGAAGCCGGGTTTTGTCAAACAGGTCCCAGTGCTCTGCTCCTCTCTTTTCACTCCTGCTGCCAGAAGCCCAGGGAGGATGGGAGGGCTTAGAACATGGCTGGGCACTGTGGTTTCTTCCAGCGAAGTGGAGGCCATTTGCTTTACCTTGCCACAACCACTTGGGATAGGGTCTGCACCTCAGGAAAACTGTCTCTGTGGGAAGCCGGCTTTATGCAAAAGGGTCTCAGGGCCGTGGGCCTCGGGTGTCCCTCCGGCTCCCCAAAGCACAGGGACGAGGTGAGGGGCTTAGACCATGCCTGGGCAATGTTGTTTCTTACACCTGGGTGTGTGGCATTTTGTTGAGCTGGCTACCCCCACTTGGGATAGATGTTCCACAGCAAGCGACTATTGTTCGTCGGAAGCCGTTTTTGATTCAGGGGTCTCCGTTTCGTTGGGGTTGAACTCCTGCTAGCAAAACCGCCGGGTTGAGGGAAGGGTTCAGACTGTGCCTGGGCCCTGTGGTCTGTTCCAGCTCAGTGTATGGCATTTCCTTCCCCTTGCCCCAGACACGGGAGCATGTCTGCACGTGGAGAAAGACTTTCCCGTGGGAAGCCGGTTTTTCTCAAACGGGTTCCAGTGCTGTGCTCCTCTCTTTTCACTCCTGCTGCCAGAAGCCCAGGGAGGATGGGAGGGCTTAGAACATGGCTGGGCACTGTGGTTTCTTCCAGAGAAGTGGAGGGCATTTGCTTTACCTTGCCACAACCACTTGGGATAGGGTCTGCACCTCAGGAAAACTGTCTCTGTGGGAAGCCGGCTTTTTGCAAAGGTGTCTCAGGGCCGTGTGCCTAGGCTGTCCCTCCGGCTCCCCAAAGCACAGGGACGAGGTGAGGGGCTTAGACCATGCCTGGGCAATGTTGTTCCTTACACTTGGTTGTGTGACATTTGTTGAGCTGGCTACCACCACTTGGGATAGGTGTTCCACAGCAAGCACCTATTGTTCGTCGGAAGCAGTTTTTGCCCCAGGTGTCTCCGGGCTGTGTTCGTTGGGGTTGAACTCCTGCTAGCAAAACCGCCGGGTTGAGGGAAGGGTTCAGACTGTGCCTGGGCCCTGTGGTCTCTTCCAGGTCAGTGTATGGCATTTCCTTCCCCTTGCCCCAGACACCTGGGAGCATGTCTGCACGTGGAGAAAGACTTTCCCGTGGGAAGCCGGGTTTTGTCAAACGGGTCCCAGTGCTCTGCTCCTCTCTTTTCACTCCTGCTGCCAGAAGCCCAGGGAGGATGGAAGGGCTTAGAACATGGCTGGGCACTGTGGTTTCTTCCAGAGAAGTGGAGGGCATTTGCTTTACCTTGCCACAACCACTTGGGATAGGGTCTGCACCTCAGGAAAACTGTTTCCGTGGGAAGCCGGCTTTTGCAAAGGGGTCTCAGGGCCGTGGGCCTCGGCTGACCCTCCGGCTCCCCAAAGCACAGGGACGAGGTGAGGGGCTTAAACCATGCCTGGGCAATGTTGTTTCTTACACCTGGGTGTGTGGCATTTTGTTGAGCTGGCTTCCCCCACTTGGGATAGGTGTTCCACAGCAAGCACCTATTGTTCGTTGGAAGCCGTTTTTGCCCAGGGGTCTCCGGGCACTGTTTGTTGGGTTTGAACTCCTGCTAGCAAAACCGCCGGGTTGAGGGAAGGGTTCAGACTGTGCCTGGGCCCTGTGGTCTCTTCCAGGTCAGTGTATGGCATTTCCTTCCCCTTGCCACAGGCACCTGGGAGCATGTCTGCACGTGGAGAAAGACTTTCCCGTGGGAAGCCGGTTTTTCTCAAACGGGTCCCAGTGCTGTGCTCCTCTCTTTTCACTCCTGCTGCCAGAAGCCCAGGGAGGATGGGAGGGCTTAGAACATGGCTGGGCACTGTGGTTTCTTCCAGAGAAGTGGAGGGCATTTGCTTTACCTTGCCACAACCACTTGGGATAGGATCTGCACCTCAGGAAAACTGTCTCCGTGGTAAGCCGGCTTTTTGCAAAGGGGTCTCAGGGCCGTGGGCCTCGGCTGTCCCTGCGGCTCCCCAAAGCACAGGGACGAGGTGAGGGGCTTAGACCATGCCTGGGCAATGTTGTTCCTTACACTTGGGTGAGTGGCATTTTGTTGAGCTGGCTACCCCCACTTGGGATAGGTGTTCCACAGCAAGGACCTATTGTTCGTTGGAAGCAGTTTTTGCCCCAGGTGTCTCCGGGCTGTGTTCGTTGGGGTTGAACTCCTGCTAGCAAAACCGCCGGGTTGAGGGAAGGGTTCAGACTGTGCCTGGGCCCTGTGGTCTCTTCCAGGTCAGTGTATGGCATTTCCTTCCCCTTGCCACAGGCACCTGGGAGTATGTCTGCACGTGGAGAAAGACTTTCCCGTGGGAAGCCGGGTTTTGTCAAACAGGTCCCAGTGCTCTGCTCCTCTCTTTTCACTCCTGCTGCCAGAAGCCCAGGGAGGATGGGAGGGCTTAGAACATGGCTGGGCACTGTGGTTTCTTCCAGCGAAGTGGAGGCCATTTGCTTTACCTTGCCACAACCACTTGGGATAGGGTCTGCACCTCAGGAAAACTGTCTCTGTGGGAAGCCGGCTTTATGCAAAAGGGTCTCAGGGCCGTGGGCCTCGGGTGTCCCTCCGGCTCCCCAAAGCACAGGGACGAGGTGAGGGGCTTAGACCATGCCTGGGCAATGTTGTTTCTTACACCTGGGTGTGTGGCATTTTGTTGAGCTGGCTACCCCCACTTGGGATAGATGTTCCACAGCAAGCGACTATTGTTCGTCGGAAGCCGTTTTTGATTCAGGGGTCTCCGTTTCGTTGGGGTTGAACTCCTGCTAGCAAAACCGCCGGGTTGAGGGAAGGGTTCAGACTGTGCCTGGGCCCTGTGGTCTGTTCCAGCTCAGTGTATGGCATTTCCTTCCCCTTGCCCCAGACACGGGAGCATGTCTGCACGTGGAGAAAGACTTTCCCGTGGGAAGCCGGTTTTTCTCAAACGGGTTCCAGTGCTGTGCTCCTCTCTTTTCACTCCTGCTGCCAGAAGCCCAGGGAGGATGGGAGGGCTTAGAACATGGCTGGGCACTGTGGTTTCTTCCAGAGAAGTGGAGGGCATTTGCTTTACCTTGCCACAACCACTTGGGATAGGGTCTGCACCTCAGGAAAACTGTCTCTGTGGGAAGCCGGCTTTTTGCAAAGGTGTCTCAGGGCCGTGTGCCTAGGCTGTCCCTCCGGCTCCCCAAAGCACAGGGACGAGGTGAGGGGCTTAGACCATGCCTGGGCAATGTTGTTCCTTACACTTGGTTGTGTGACATTTGTTGAGCTGGCTACCACCACTTGGGATAGGTGTTCCACAGCAAGCACCTATTGTTCGTCGGAAGCAGTTTTTGCCCCAGGTGTCTCCGGGCTGTGTTCGTTGGGGTTGAACTCCTGCTAGCAAAACCGCCGGGTTGAGGGAAGGGTTCAGACTGTGCCTGGGCCCTGTGGTCTCTTCCAGGTCAGTGTATGGCATTTCCTTCCCCTTGCCCCAGACACCTGGGAGCATGTCTGCACGTGGAGAAAGACTTTCCCGTGGGAAGCCGGGTTTTGTCAAACGGGTCCCAGTGCTCTGCTCCTCTCTTTTCACTCCTGCTGCCAGAAGCCCAGGGAGGATGGGAGGGCTTAGAACATGGCTGGGCACTGTGGTTTCTTCCAGAGAAGTGGAGGGCATTTGCTTTACCTTGCCACAACCACTTGGGATAGGGTCTGCACCTCAGGAAAACTGTTTCCGTGGGAAGCCGGCTTTTGCAAAGGGGTCTCAGGGCCGTGGGCCTCGGCTGACCCTCCGGCTCCCCAAAGCACAGGGACGAGGTGAGGGGCTTAAACCATGCCTGGGCAATGTTGTTTCTTACACCTGGGTGTGTGGCATTTTGTTGAGCTGGCTTCCCCCACTTGGGATAGGTGTTCCACAGCAAGCACCTATTGTTCGTTGGAAGCCGTTTTTGCCCAGGGGTCTCCGGGCACTGTTTGTTGGGTTTGAACTCCTGCTAGCAAAACCGCCGGGTTGAGGGAAGGGTTCAGACTGTGCCTGGGCCCTGTGGTCTCTTCCAGGTCAGTGTATGGCATTTCCTTCCCTTGCCACAGGCACCTGGGAGCATGTCTGCACGTGGAGAAAGACTTTCCCGTGGGAAGCCGGGTTTTGTCAAACGGGTCCCAGTGCTCTGCTCCTCTCTTTTCACTCCTGCTGCCAGAAGCCCAGGGAGGATGGGAGGGATTAGAACATGGCTGGGCACTGTGGTTTCTTCCAGAGAAGTGGAGGGCATTTGCTTACCTTGCCACAACCACTTGGGATAGGGTCTGCACCTCAGGAAAACTGTCTCCGTGGGTAGCCGGCTTTTTGCAAAAGGGTCTCAGGGCCGTTGGCCTCGGGTGTCCCTCCGGCTCCCCAAAGCACAGGGACGAGGTGAGGGGCTTAGACCATGCCTGGGCAATGTTGTTTCTTACACCTGGGTGTGTGGCATTTTGTTGAGCTGGCTACCCCCACTTGGGATAGGTGTTCCACAGCAAGCGACTATTGTTCGTCGGAAGGCGTTTTTGCCTCAGGGGTCTCCGGGCTGTGTTCGTTGGGGTTGAACTCCTGCTAGCAAAACCGCCGGGTTGAGGGAAGGGTTCAGACTGTGCCTGGGCCCTGTGGTCTCTTCCAGGTCAGTGTATGGCATTTCCTTCCCCTTGCCACAGGCACCTGGGAGCATGTCTGCACGTGGAGAAAGACTTTCCCGTGGGAAGCCGGGTTTTGTCAAACGGGTCCCAGTGCTCTGATCCTCTCTTTTCACTCCTGCTGCCAGAAGACCAGGGAGGATGGGAGGGCTTAGAACATGGCTGGGCACTGTGGTTTCTTCCAGAGAAGTGGAGGGCATTTGCTTACCTTGCCACAACCACTTGGGATAGGGTCTGCACCTCAGGAAAACTGTCTCCGTGGGTAGCCGGCTTTTTGCAAAAGGGTCTCAGGGCCGTGGGCCTCGGGTGTCCCTCCGGCTCCCCAAAGCACAGGGACGAGGTGAGGGGCTTAGACCATGCCTGGGCAATATTGTTTCTTACACCTGGGTGTGTGGCATTTTGTTGAGCTGGCTACCCCCACTTGGGATAGGTGTTCCACAGCAAGCGCCTATTGTTCGTAAGGAGCCTTTTTTGCCCCAGGGGTCTCCGGGCAGTGTTCGTTGGGGTTGAACTCCTGCTAGCAAAACCGCCGGGTTGAGGGAAGGGTTCAGACTGTGCCTGGGCCCTGTGGTCTCTTCCAGGTCAGTGTATGGCATTTCCTTCCCTTGCCACAGGCACCTGGGAGCATGTCTGCACGTGGAGAAAGACTTTCCCGTGGGAAGCCGGTTTTTGTCAAACGGGTCCCAGTGCTCTGCTCCCCTCTTTTCACACCTGCTGCCAGAAACCCAGGGAGGATGGGAGGGCTTAGAACATGGCTGGGCACTGTGGTTTCTTCCAGAGAAGTGGAGGGCATTTGCTTTACCTTGCCACAACCACTTGTGAGAGGGACTGCACCTTAGGAAAACTGTCTCCGTGGGAAGCCGGCTTTTTGCAAAGGGGTCTCAGGGCCGTGGGCCTCGGCTTTCCCTGCGGATCCCCAAAGCACAGGGACGAGGTGAGGGGCTTAGACCATGCCTGGGCAATGTTGTTTCTTACACCTGGGTCTGTGGCATTTTGTTGAGCTGGCTACACCCGCTTGGGATAGGTGTTCCACAGCAAGCGCCTATTGTTTGTCAGAAGCCGTTTTTGCCCCAGGGGTCTCCGGGCTGTGTTCGTTGGGGTTGAACTCCTGCTAGCAAAACCGCCGGGTTTAGGGAAGGGTTCAGACTGTGCCTGGGCCCTGTGGTCTGTTCCAGGTCAGTGTATGGCATTTCCTTCCCCTTGCCCCAGACACCTGGGAGCATGTCTGCACGTGGAGAAAGACTTTCCCGTGGGATGCAGGTTTTTCTCAAACGGGTCCCAGTGCTCTGCTCCTCTCTTTTCACTCCTGCTGCCAGAAGCCCAGGGAGGATGGGAGGGCTTAGAACATGGCTGGGCACTGTGGTTTCTTCCAGAGAAGTGGAGGGCATTTGCTTTACCTTGCCACAACCACTTGGGATAGGGTCTGCACCTCAGGAAAACTGTTTCCGTGGGAAGCCGGCTTTTGCAAAGGGGTCTCAGGACCGTGGGCCTCGGCTGTCCCTTCGGTTCCCCAAAGCACAGGGACGAGGTGAGGGGCTTAGACCATGCCTGGGCAATGTTGTTTCTTACCCCTGGGTGTGTGGCATTTTGTTGAGCTGGCTTTCCCCACTTGGGATAGGTGTTCCACAGCAAGCGCCTATTGTTCGTCAGAAGCCGTTTTTGCCCCAGGGGTCTCCGGGCTGTGTTTGTTGGGGTTGAACTCCTGCTAGCAAAACCGCCGGGTTGAGGGAAGGGTTCAGACTGTGCCTGGGCCCTGTGGTCTCTTCCAGGTCAGTGTATGGCATTTCCTTCCCCTTGCCACAGGCACCTGGGAGCATGTCTGCACGTGGAGAAAGACTTTCCCGTGGGAAGCCGGGTTTTGTCAAACGGGTCCCAGTGCTCTCTCCTCTCTTTTCACTCCTGCTGCCAGAAGCCCAGGGAGGATGGGAGGGCTTAGAACATGGCTGGGCACAGTGGTTTCTTCCAGAGAAGTGGAGGGCATTTGCTTTACCTTGCCACAACCACTTGGGATAGGGTCTGCACCTCAGGAAAACTGTCTCTGTGGGAAGCCGGCTTTTTGCAAAGGTGTCTCAGGGCCGTGTGCCTAGGCTGTCCCTCCGGCTCCCCAAAGCACAGGGACGAGGTGAGGGGCTTAGACCATGCCTGGGCAATGTTGTTCCTTACACTTGGGTGAGTGGCATTTTGTTGAGCTGGCTACCCCCACTTGGGATAGGTGTTCCACAGCAAGCACCTATTTTTCGTCGGAAGCAGTTTTTGCCCCAGGTGTCTCCGGGCTGTGTTCGTTGCGGTTGAACTCCTGCTAGCAAAACCGCCGGGTTGAGGGAAGGGTTCAGACTGTGCCTGGGCCCTGTGGTCTGTTCCAGGTCAGTGTATGGCATTTCCTTCCCCTTGCCACAGGCACCTGGGAGCATGTCTGCACGTGGAGAAAGACTTTCCCGTGGGAAGCCGGTTTTTGTCAAACGGGTCCCAGTGCTCTGCTCCCCTCTTTTCACTCCTGCTGCCAGAAGCCCAGGGAGGATGGGAGGGCTTAGAACATGGCTGGGCACTGTGGTTTCTTCCAGAGAAGTGGAGGGCATTAGTTTTACCTTGCCACAACCACTTGGGATAGGGTCTGCACATCAGGAAAACTATCTCCGTGGGTAGCCGGCTTTTTGCAAAAGGGTCTCAGGGCCGTGGGCCTCGGGTGTCCCTCCGGCTCCCCAAAGCACAGGGACGAGGTGAGGGGCTTAGACCATGCCTGGGCAATGTTGTTTCTTACACCTGGGTGTGTGGCATTTTGTTGAGCTGGCTACCCCCACTTGGGATAGGTGTTCCACAGCAAGCGCCTATTGTTTGTCAGAAGCCGTTTTTGCCCCAGGGGTCTCCGGGCTGTGTTCGTTGGGGTTGAACTCCTGCTAGCAAAACCGCCGGGTTGAGGGAAGGGTTCAGACTGTGCCTGGGCCCTGTGGTCTCTTCCAGTTCAGTGTATGGCATTTCCTTCCCCTTGCCACAGGCACCTGGGAGCATGTCTGCACGTGGAGAAAGACTTTCCCGTGGGAAGCCGGGTTTTGTCAAACGGGTCCCAGTGCTCTGCTCCTCTCTCTTCACTCCTGCTGCCAGAAGCCCAGGGAGGATGGGAGGGCTTAGAACATGGCTGGGCACTGTGGTTTCTTCCAGAGAAGTGGAGGGCATTTGCTTACCTTGCCACAACCACTTGGGATAGGGTCTGCACCTCAGGAAAACTGTCTCTGTGGGAAGCCGGCTTTTTGCAAAGGGGTCTCAGGGCCGTGTGCCTAGGCTGTCCCTCCGGCTCCCCAAAGCACAGGGACGAGGTGAGGGGCTTAGACCATGCCTGGGCAATGTTGTTCCTTACACTTGGGTGTGTGGCATTTGTTGAGCTGGCTACCACCACTTGGGATAGGTGTTCCACAGCAAGCACCTATTGTTCTTCGGAAGCAGTTTTTGCCCCAGGTGTCTCCGGGCTGTGTTCGTTGGGGTTGAACTCCTGCTAGCAAAACCGCCGGGTTGAGGGAAGGGTTCAGACTGTGCCTGGGCCCTGTGGTCTCTTCCAGGTCAGTGTATGGCATTTCCTTCCCCTTGCCACAGACACCTGGGAGCATGTCTGCACGTGGAGAAAGACTTTCCCGTGGGAAGCCGGTTTTTGTCAAACGGGTCCCAGTGCTCTGCTCCCCTCTTTTCACTCCTGCTGCCAGAAGCCCAGGGAGGATGGGAAGGCTTAGAACATGGCTGGGCACTGTGGTTTCTTCCAGAGAAGTGGAGGGCATTTGCTTAACTTGCCACAACCACTTGGGATAGGGTCTGCACCTCAGGAAAACTGTCTCCGTGGGTAGCCGGCTTTTTGCAAAAGGGTCTCAGGGCCGTGTGCCTCGGCTGTCCCTCCGGCTCCCCAAAGCACAGGGACGAGGTGAGGGGCTTAGACCATGCCTGGGCAATGTTGTTTCTTACCCCTGGGTGTGTGGCATTTTGTTGAGCTGGCTTCCCCCACTTGGGATAGGTGTTGCACAGCAAGCGCCTATTGTTCGTCAGAAGCCGTTTTTGCCCCAGGGGTCTCCGGGCTGTGTTTGTTGGGGTTGAACTCCTGCTAGCAAAACCGCCGGGTTGAGGGAAGGGTTCAGACTGTGCCTGGGCCCTGTGGTCTCTTCCAGGTCAGTGTATGGCATTTCCTTCCCCTTGCCACAGGCACCTGGGAGTATGTCTGCACGTGGAGAAAGACTTTCCCGTGGGAAGCCGGGTTTTGTCAAACAGGTCCCAGTGCTCTGCTCCTCTCTTTTCACTCCTGCTGCCAGAAGCCCAGGGAGGATGGGAGGGCTTAGAACATGGCTGGGCACTGTGGTTTCTTCCAGCGAAGTGGAGGCCATTTGCTTTACCTTGCCACAACCACTTGGGATAGGGTCTGCACCTCAGGAAAACTGTCTCTGTGGGAAGCCGGCTTTTTGCAAAAGGGTCTCAGGGCCGTGGGCCTCGGGTGTCCCTCCGGCTCCCCAAAGCACAGGGACGAGGTGAGGGGCTTAGACCATGCCTGGGCAATGTTGTTTCTTACACCTGGGTGTGTGGCATTTTGTTGAGCTGGCTACCCCCACTTGGGATAGATGTTCCACAGCAAGCGACTATTGTTCGTCGGAAGCCGTTTTTGATTCAGGGGTCTCCGTTTCGTTGGGGTTGAACTCCTGCTAGCAAAACCGCCGGGTTGAGGGAAGGGTTCAGACTGTGCCTGGGCCCTGTGGTCTGTTCCAGCTCAGTGTATGGCATTTCCTTCCCCTTGCCCCAGACACGGGAGCATGTCTGCACGTGGAGAAAGACTTCCCCGTGGGAAGCCGGTTTTTCTCAAACGGGTTCCAGTGCTGTGCTCCTCTCTTTTCACTCCTGCTGCCAGAAGCCCAGGGAGGATGGGAGGGCTTAGAACATGGCTGGGCACTGTGGTTTCTTCCAGAGAAGTGGAGGGCATTTGCTTTACCTTGCCACAACCACTTGGGATAGGGTCTGCACCTCAGGAAAACTGTCTCTGTGGGAAGCCGGCTTTTTGCAAAGGTGTCTCAGGGCCGTGTGCCTAGGCTGTCCCTCCGGCTCCCCAAAGCACAGGGACGAGGTGAGGGGCTTAGACCATGCCTGGGCAATGTTGTTCCTTACACTTGGGTGTGTGACATTTGTTGAGCTGGCTACCACCACTTGGGATAGGTGTTCCACAGCAAGCACCTATTGTTCGTCGGAAGCAGTTTTTGCCCCAGGTGTCTCCGGGCTGTGTTCGTTGGGGTTGAACTCCTGCTAGCAAAACCGCCGGGTTGAGGGAAGGGTTCACACTGTGCCTGGGCCCTGTGGTCTCTTCCAGGTCAGTGTATGGCATTTCCTTCCCCTTGCCCCAGACACCTGGGAGCATGTCTGCACGTGGAGAAAGACTTTCCCGTGGGAAGCCGGGTTTTGTCAAACGGGTCCCAGTGCTCTGCTCCCCTCTTTTCACTCCTGCTGCCAGAAGCCCAGGGAGGATGGGAGGGCTTAGAACATGGCTGGGCACTGTGGTTTCTTCCAGAGAAGTGGAGGGCATTTGCTTAACTTGCCACAACCACTTGGGATAGGGTCTGCACCTCAGGAAAACTGTCTCCGTGGGTAGCCGGCTTTTTGCAAAAGGGTCTCAGGGCCGTGTGCCTCGGCTGTCCCTCCGGCTCCCCAAAGCACAGGGACGAGGTGAGGGGCTTAGACCATGCCTGGGCAATGTTGTTTCTTACCCCTGGGTGTGTGGCATTTTGTTGAGCTGGCTTCCCCCACTTGGGATAGGTGTTGCACAGCAAGCGCCTATTGTTCGTCAGAAGCCGTTTTTGCCCCAGGGGTCTCCGGGCTGTGTTTGTTGGGGTTGAACTCCTGCTAGCAAAACCGCCGGGTTGAGGGAAGGGTTCAGACTGTGCCTGGGCCCTGTGGTCTCTTCCAGGTCAGTGTATGGCATTTCCTTCCCCTTGCCACAGGCACCTGGGAGTATGTCTGCACGTGGAGAAAGACTTTCCCGTGGGAAGCCGGGTTTTGTCAAACGGGTCCCAGTGCTCTGCTCCTCTCTTTTCACTCCTGCTGCCAGAAGCCCAGGGAGGATGGAAGGGCTTAGAACATGGCTGGGCACTGTGGTTTCTTCCAGAGAACTGGAGGGCATTTGCTTTACCTTGCCACAACCACTTGGGATAGGGTCTGCACCTCAGGAAAACTGTTTCCGTGGGAAGCCGGCTTTTGCAAAGGGGTCTCAGGGCCGTGGGCCTCGGCTGACCCTCCGGCTCCCCAAAGCACAGGGACGAGGTGAGGGGCTTAAACCATGCCTGGGCAATGTTGTTTCTTACACCTGGGTGTGTGGCATTTTGTTGAGCTGGCTTCCCCCACTTGGGATAGGTGTTCCACAGCAAGCACCTATTGTTCGTTGGAAGCCGTTTTTGCCCAGGGGTCTCCGGGCACTGTTTGTTGGGTTTGAACTCCTGCTAGCAAAACCGCCGGGTTGAGGGAAGGGTTCAGACTGTGCCTGGGCCCTGTGGTCTCTTCCAGGTCAGTGTATGGCATTTCCTTCCCCTTGCCCCAGGCACCTGGGAGCATGTCTGCACGTGGAGAAAGACTTTCCCGTGGGAAGCCGGGTTTTGTCAAACGGGTCCCAGTGCTCTGCTCCTCTCTTTTCACTCCTGCTGCCAGAAGCCCAGGGAGGATGGGAGGGCTTAGAACATGGCTGGGCACTGTGGTTTCTTCCAGAGAAGTGGAGGGCATTTGCTTACCTTGCCACAACCACTTGGGATAGGGTCTGCACCTCAGGAAAACTGTCTCCGTGGGTAGCCGGCTTTTTGCAAAAGGGTCTCAGGGCCGTTGGCCTCGGGTGTCCCTCCGGCTCCCCAAAGCACAGGGACGAGGTGAGGGGCTTAGACCATGCCTGGGCAATGTTGTTTCTTACACCTGGGTGTGTGGCATTTTGTTGAGCTGGGTACCCCCACTTGGGATAGGTGTTCCACAGCAAGCGACTATTGTTCGTCGGAAGCCGTTTTTGCCTCAGGGGTCTCCGGGCTGTGTTCGTTGGGGTTGAACTCCTGCTAGCAAAACCGCCGGGTTGAGGGAAGGGTTCAGACTGTGCCTGGGCCCTGTGGTCTGTTCCAGCTCAGTGTATGGCATTTCCTTCCCCTTGCCCCAGACACGGGAGCATGTCTGCACGTGGAGAAAGACTTCCCCGTGGGAAGCCGGTTTTTCTCAAACGGGTTCCAGTGCTGTGCTCCTCTCTTTTCACTCCTGCTGCCAGAAGCCCAGGGAGGATGGGAGGGCTTAGAACATGGCTGGGCACTGTGGTTTCTTCCAGAGAAGTGGAGGGCATTTGCTTTACCTTGCCACAACCACTTGGGATAGGGTCTGCACCTCAGGAAAACTGTCTCTGTGGGAAGCCGGCTTTTTGCAAAGGTGTCTCAGGGCCGTGTGCCTAGGCTGTCCCTCCGGCTCCCCAAAGCACAGGGACGAGGTGAGGGGCTTAGACCATGCCTGGGCAATGTTGTTCCTTACACTTGGGTGTGTGACATTTGTTGAGCTGGCTACCACCACTTGGGATAGGTGTTCCACAGCAAGCACCTATTGTTCGTCGGAAGCAGTTTTTGCCCCAGGTGTCTCCGGGCTGTGTTCGTTGGGGTTGAACTCCTGCTAGCAAAACCGCCGGGTTGAGGGAAGGGTTCACACTGTGCCTGGGCCCTGTGGTCTCTTCCAGGTCAGCGTATGGCATTTCCTTCCCCTTGCCCCAGACACCTGGGAGCATGTCTGCACGTGGAGAAAGACTTTCCCGTGGGAAGCCGGGTTTTGTCAAACGGGTCCCAGTGCTCTGCTCCTCTCTTTTCACTCCTGCTGCCAGAAGCCCAGGGAGGATGGAAGGGCTTAGAACATGGCTGGGCACTGTGGTTTCTTCCAGAGAACTGGAGGGCATTTGCTTTACCTTGCCACAACCACTTGGGATAGGGTCTGCACCTCAGGAAAACTGTTTCCGTGGGAAGCCGGCTTTTGCAAAGGGGTCTCAGGGCCGTGGGCCTCGGCTGACCCTCCGGCTCCCCAAAGCACAGGGACGAGGTGAGGGGCTTAAACCATGCCTGGGCAATGTTGTTTCTTACACCTGGGTGTGTGGCATTTTGTTGAGCTGGCTTCCCCCACTTGGGATAGGTGTTCCACAGCAAGCACCTATTGTTCGTTGGAAGCCGTTTTTGCCCAGGGGTCTCCGGGCACTGTTTGTTGGGTTTGAACTCCTGCTAGCAAAACCGCCGGGTTGAGGGAAGGGTTCAGACTGTGCCTGGGCCCTGTGGTCTCTTCCAGGTCAGTGTATGGCATTTCCTTCCCCTTGCCACAGGCACCTGGGAGCATGTCTGCACGTGGAGAAAGACTTTCCCGTGGGAAGCCGGTTTTTCTCAAACGGGTCCCAGTGCTGTGCTCCTCTCTTTTCACTCCTGCTGCCAGAAGCCCAGGGAGGATGGGAGGGCTTAGAACATGGCTGGGCACTGTGGTTTCTTCCAGAGAAGTGGAGGGCATTTGCTTTACCTTGCCACAACCACTTGGGATAGGATCTGCACCTCAGGAAAACTGTCTCCGTGGTAAGCCGGCTTTTTGCAAAGGGGTCTCAGGGCCGTGGGCCTCGGCTGTCCCTGCGGCTCCCCAAAGCACAGGGACGAGGTGAGGGGCTTAGACCATGCCTGGGCAATGTTGTTCCTTACACTTGGGTGAGTGGCATTTTGTTGAGCTGGCTACCCCCACTTGGGATAGGTGTTCCACAGCAAGGACCTATTGTTCGTTGGAAGCAGTTTTTGCCCCAGGTGTCTCCGGGCTGTGTTCGTTGGGGTTGAACTCCTGCTAGCAAAACCGCCGGGTTGAGGGAAGGGTTCAGACTGTGCCTGGGCCCTGTGGTCTCTTCCAGGTCAGTGTATGGCATTTCCTTCCCCTTGCCACAGGCACCTGGGAGTATGTCTGCACGTGGAGAAAGACTTTCCCGTGGGAAGCCGGGTTTTGTCAAACAGGTCCCAGTGCTCTGCTCCTCTCTTTTCACTCCTGCTGCCAGAAGCCCAGGGAGGATGGGAGGGCTTAGAACATGGCTGGGCACTGTGGTTTCTTCCAGCGAAGTGGAGGCCATTTGCTTTACCTTGCCACAACCACTTGGGATAGGGTCTGCACCTCAGGAAAACTGTCTCTGTGGGAAGCCGGCTTTATGCAAAAGGGTCTCAGGGCCGTGGGCCTCGGGTGTCCCTCCGGCTCCCCAAAGCACAGGGACGAGGTGAGGGGCTTAGACCATGCCTGGGCAATGTTGTTTCTTACACCTGGGTGTGTGGCATTTTGTTGAGCTGGCTACCCCCACTTGGGATAGATGTTCCACAGCAAGCGACTATTGTTCGTCGGAAGCCGTTTTTGATTCAGGGGTCTCCGTTTCGTTGGGGTTGAACTCCTGCTAGCAAAACCGCCGGGTTGAGGGAAGGGTTCAGACTGTGCCTGGGCCCTGTGGTCTGTTCCAGCTCAGTGTATGGCATTTCCTTCCCCTTGCCCCAGACACGGGAGCATGTCTGCACGTGGAGAAAGACTTTCCCGTGGGAAGCCGGTTTTTCTCAAACGGGTTCCAGTGCTGTGCTCCTCTCTTTTCACTCCTGCTGCCAGAAGCCCAGGGAGGATGGGAGGGCTTAGAACATGGCTGGGCACTGTGGTTTCTTCCAGAGAAGTGGAGGGCATTTGCTTTACCTTGCCACAACCACTTGGGATAGGGTCTGCACCTCAGGAAAACTGTCTCTGTGGGAAGCCGGCTTTTTGCAAAGGTGTCTCAGGGCCGTGTGCCTAGGCTGTCCCTCCGGCTCCCCAAAGCACAGGGACGAGGTGAGGGGCTTAGACCATGCCTGGGCAATGTTGTTCCTTACACTTGGTTGTGTGACATTTGTTGAGCTGGCTACCACCACTTGGGATAGGTGTTCCACAGCAAGCACCTATTGTTCGTCGGAAGCAGTTTTTGCCCCAGGTGTCTCCGGGCTGTGTTCGTTGGGGTTGAACTCCTGCTAGCAAAACCGCCGGGTTGAGGGAAGGGTTCAGACTGTGCCTGGGCCCTGTGGTCTCTTCCAGGTCAGTGTATGGCATTTCCTTCCCCTTGCCCCAGACACCTGGGAGCATGTCTGCACGTGGAGAAAGACTTTCCCGTGGGAAGCCGGGTTTTGTCAAACGGGTCCCAGTGCTCTGCTCCTCTCTTTTCACTCCTGCTGCCAGAAGCCCAGGGAGGATGGAAGGGCTTAGAACATGGCTGGGCACTGTGGTTTCTTCCAGAGAAGTGGAGGGCATTTGCTTTACCTTGCCACAACCACTTGGGATAGGGTCTGCACCTCAGGAAAACTGTTTCCGTGGGAAGCCGGCTTTTGCAAAGGGGTCTCAGGGCCGTGGGCCTCGGCTGACCCTCCGGCTCCCCAAAGCACAGGGACGAGGTGAGGGGCTTAAACCATGCCTGGGCAATGTTGTTTCTTACACCTGGGTGTGTGGCATTTTGTTGAGCTGGCTTCCCCCACTTGGGATAGGTGTTCCACAGCAAGCACCTATTGTTCGTTGGAAGCCGTTTTTGCCCAGGGGTCTCCGGGCACTGTTTGTTGGGTTTGAACTCCTGCTAGCAAAACCGCCGGGTTGAGGGAAGGGTTCAGACTGTGCCTGGGCCCTGTGGTCTCTTCCAGGTCAGTGTATGGCATTTCCTTCCCCTTGCCACAGGCACCTGGGAGCATGTCTGCACGTGGAGAAAGACTTTCCCGTGGGAAGCCGGTTTTTCTCAAACGGGTCCCAGTGCTGTGCTCCTCTCTTTTCACTCCTGCTGCCAGAAGCCCAGGGAGGATGGGAGGGCTTAGAACATGGCTGGGCACTGTGGTTTCTTCCAGAGAAGTGGAGGGCATTTGCTTTACCTTGCCACAACCACTTGGGATAGGATCTGCACCTCAGGAAAACTGTCTCCGTGGTAAGCCGGCTTTTTGCAAAGGGGTCTCAGGGCCGTGGGCCTCGGCTGTCCCTGCGGCTCCCCAAAGCACAGGGACGAGGTGAGGGGCTTAGACCATGCCTGGGCAATGTTGTTCCTTACACTTGGGTGAGTGGCATTTTGTTGAGCTGGCTACCCCCACTTGGGATAGGTGTTCCACAGCAAGGACCTATTGTTCGTTGGAAGCAGTTTTTGCCCCAGGTGTCTCCGGGCTGTGTTCGTTGGGGTTGAACTCCTGCTAGCAAAACCGCCGGGTTGAGGGAAGGGTTCAGACTGTGCCTGGGCCCTGTGGTCTCTTCCAGGTCAGTGTATGGCATTTCCTTCCCCTTGCCACAGGCACCTGGGAGTATGTCTGCACGTGGAGAAAGACTTTCCCGTGGGAAGCCGGGTTTTGTCAAACAGGTCCCAGTGCTCTGCTCCTCTCTTTTCACTCCTGCTGCCAGAAGCCCAGGGAGGATGGGAGGGCTTAGAACATGGCTGGGCACTGTGGTTTCTTCCAGCGAAGTGGAGGCCATTTGCTTTACCTTGCCACAACCACTTGGGATAGGGTCTGCACCTCAGGAAAACTGTCTCTGTGGGAAGCCGGCTTTATGCAAAAGGGTCTCAGGGCCGTGGGCCTCGGGTGTCCCTCCGGCTCCCCAAAGCACAGGGACGAGGTGAGGGGCTTAGACCATGCCTGGGCAATGTTGTTTCTTACACCTGGGTGTGTGGCATTTTGTTGAGCTGGCTACCCCCACTTGGGATAGATGTTCCACAGCAAGCGACTATTGTTCGTCGGAAGCCGTTTTTGATTCAGGGGTCTCCGTTTCGTTGGGGTTGAACTCCTGCTAGCAAAACCGCCGGGTTGAGGGAAGGGTTCAGACTGTGCCTGGGCCCTGTGGTCTGTTCCAGCTCAGTGTATGGCATTTCCTTCCCCTTGCCCCAGACACGGGAGCATGTCTGCACGTGGAGAAAGACTTTCCCGTGGGAAGCCGGTTTTTCTCAAACGGGTTCCAGTGCTGTGCTCCTCTCTTTTCACTCCTGCTGCCAGAAGCCCAGGGAGGATGGGAGGGCTTAGAACATGGCTGGGCACTGTGGTTTCTTCCAGAGAAGTGGAGGGCATTTGCTTTACCTTGCCACAACCACTTGGGATAGGGTCTGCACCTCAGGAAAACTGTCTCTGTGGGAAGCCGGCTTTTTGCAAAGGTGTCTCAGGGCCGTGTGCCTAGGCTGTCCCTCCGGCTCCCCAAAGCACAGGGACGAGGTGAGGGGCTTAGACCATGCCTGGGCAATGTTGTTCCTTACACTTGGTTGTGTGACATTTGTTGAGCTGGCTACCACCACTTGGGATAGGTGTTCCACAGCAAGCACCTATTGTTCGTCGGAAGCAGTTTTTGCCCCAGGTGTCTCCGGGCTGTGTTCGTTGGGGTTGAACTCCTGCTAGCAAAACCGCCGGGTTGAGGGAAGGGTTCAGACTGTGCCTGGGCCCTGTGGTCTCTTCCAGGTCAGTGTATGGCATTTCCTTCCCCTTGCCCCAGACACCTGGGAGCATGTCTGCACGTGGAGAAAGACTTTCCCGTGGGAAGCCGGGTTTTGTCAAACGGGTCCCAGTGCTCTGCTCCTCTCTTTTCACTCCTGCTGCCAGAAGCCCAGGGAGGATGGGAGGGCTTAGAACATGGCTGGGCACTGTGGTTTCTTCCAGAGAAGTGGAGGGCATTTGCTTTACCTTGCCACAACCACTTGGGATAGGGTCTGCACCTCAGGAAAACTGTTTCCGTGGGAAGCCGGCTTTTGCAAAGGGGTCTCAGGGCCGTGGGCCTCGGCTGACCCTCCGGCTCCCCAAAGCACAGGGACGAGGTGAGGGGCTTAAACCATGCCTGGGCAATGTTGTTTCTTACACCTGGGTGTGTGGCATTTTGTTGAGCTGGCTTCCCCCACTTGGGATAGGTGTTCCACAGCAAGCACCTATTGTTCGTTGGAAGCCGTTTTTGCCCAGGGGTCTCCGGGCACTGTTTGTTGGGTTTGAACTCCTGCTAGCAAAACCGCCGGGTTGAGGGAAGGGTTCAGACTGTGCCTGGGCCCTGTGGTCTCTTCCAGGTCAGTGTATGGCATTTCCTTCCCTTGCCACAGGCACCTGGGAGCATGTCTGCACGTGGAGAAAGACTTTCCCGTGGGAAGCCGGGTTTTGTCAAACGGGTCCCAGTGCTCTGCTCCTCTCTTTTCACTCCTGCTGCCAGAAGCCCAGGGAGGATGGGAGGGATTAGAACATGGCTGGGCACTGTGGTTTCTTCCAGAGAAGTGGAGGGCATTTGCTTACCTTGCCACAACCACTTGGGATAGGGTCTGCACCTCAGGAAAACTGTCTCCGTGGGTAGCCGGCTTTTTGCAAAAGGGTCTCAGGGCCGTTGGCCTCGGGTGTCCCTCCGGCTCCCCAAAGCACAGGGACGAGGTGAGGGGCTTAGACCATGCCTGGGCAATGTTGTTTCTTACACCTGGGTGTGTGGCATTTTGTTGAGCTGGCTACCCCCACTTGGGATAGGTGTTCCACAGCAAGCGACTATTGTTCGTCGGAAGGCGTTTTTGCCTCAGGGGTCTCCGGGCTGTGTTCGTTGGGGTTGAACTCCTGCTAGCAAAACCGCCGGGTTGAGGGAAGGGTTCAGACTGTGCCTGGGCCCTGTGGTCTCTTCCAGGTCAGTGTATGGCATTTCCTTCCCCTTGCCACAGGCACCTGGGAGCATGTCTGCACGTGGAGAAAGACTTTCCCGTGGGAAGCCGGGTTTTGTCAAACGGGTCCCAGTGCTCTGATCCTCTCTTTTCACTCCTGCTGCCAGAAGACCAGGGAGGATGGGAGGGCTTAGAACATGGCTGGGCACTGTGGTTTCTTCCAGAGAAGTGGAGGGCATTTGCTTACCTTGCCACAACCACTTGGGATAGGGTCTGCACCTCAGGAAAACTGTCTCCGTGGGTAGCCGGCTTTTTGCAAAAGGGTCTCAGGGCCGTGGGCCTCGGGTGTCCCTCCGGCTCCCCAAAGCACAGGGACGAGGTGAGGGGCTTAGACCATGCCTGGGCAATATTGTTTCTTACACCTGGGTGTGTGGCATTTTGTTGAGCTGGCTACCCCCACTTGGGATAGGTGTTCCACAGCAAGCGCCTATTGTTCGTAAGGAGCCTTTTTTGCCCCAGGGGTCTCCGGGCAGTGTTCGTTGGGGTTGAACTCCTGCTAGCAAAACCGCCGGGTTGAGGGAAGGGTTCAGACTGTGCCTGGGCCCTGTGGTCTCTTCCAGGTCAGTGTATGGCATTTCCTTCCCTTGCCACAGGCACCTGGGAGCATGTCTGCACGTGGAGAAAGACTTTCCCGTGGGAAGCCGGTTTTTGTCAAACGGGTCCCAGTGCTCTGCTCCCCTCTTTTCACACCTGCTGCCAGAAACCCAGGGAGGATGGGAGGGCTTAGAACATGGCTGGGCACTGTGGTTTCTTCCAGAGAAGTGGAGGGCATTTGCTTTACCTTGCCACAACCACTTGTGAGAGGGACTGCACCTTAGGAAAACTGTCTCCGTGGGAAGCCGGCTTTTTGCAAAGGGGTCTCAGGGCCGTGGGCCTCGGCTTTCCCTGCGGATCCCCAAAGCACAGGGACGAGGTGAGGGGCTTAGACCATGCCTGGGCAATGTTGTTTCTTACACCTGGGTCTGTGGCATTTTGTTGAGCTGGCTACACCCGCTTGGGATAGGTGTTCCACAGCAAGCGCCTATTGTTTGTCAGAAGCCGTTTTTGCCCCAGGGGTCTCCGGGCTGTGTTCGTTGGGGTTGAACTCCTGCTAGCAAAACCGCCGGGTTTAGGGAAGGGTTCAGACTGTGCCTGGGCCCTGTGGTCTGTTCCAGGTCAGTGTATGGCATTTCCTTCCCCTTGCCCCAGACACCTGGGAGCATGTCTGCACGTGGAGAAAGACTTTCCCGTGGGATGCAGGTTTTTCTCAAACGGGTCCCAGTGCTCTGCTCCTCTCTTTTCACTCCTGCTGCCAGAAGCCCAGGGAGGATGGGAGGGCTTAGAACATGGCTGGGCACTGTGGTTTCTTCCAGAGAAGTGGAGGGCATTTGCTTTACCTTGCCACAACCACTTGGGATAGGGTCTGCACCTCAGGAAAACTGTTTCCGTGGGAAGCCGGCTTTTGCAAAGGGGTCTCAGGACCGTGGGCCTCGGCTGTCCCTTCGGTTCCCCAAAGCACAGGGACGAGGTGAGGGGCTTAGACCATGCCTGGGCAATGTTGTTTCTTACCCCTGGGTGTGTGGCATTTTGTTGAGCTGGCTTTCCCCACTTGGGATAGGTGTTCCACAGCAAGCGCCTATTGTTCGTCAGAAGCCGTTTTTGCCCCAGGGGTCTCCGGGCTGTGTTTGTTGGGGTTGAACTCCTGCTAGCAAAACCGCCGGGTTGAGGGAAGGGTTCAGACTGTGCCTGGGCCCTGTGGTCTCTTCCAGGTCAGTGTATGGCATTTCCTTCCCCTTGCCACAGGCACCTGGGAGCATGTCTGCACGTGGAGAAAGACTTTCCCGTGGGAAGCCGGGTTTTGTCAAACGGGTCCCAGTGCTCTCTCCTCTCTTTTCACTCCTGCTGCCAGAAGCCCAGGGAGGATGGGAGGGCTTAGAACATGGCTGGGCACAGTGGTTTCTTCCAGAGAAGTGGAGGGCATTTGCTTTACCTTGCCACAACCACTTGGGATAGGGTCTGCACCTCAGGAAAACTGTCTCTGTGGGAAGCCGGCTTTTTGCAAAGGTGTCTCAGGGCCGTGTGCCTAGGCTGTCCCTCCGGCTCCCCAAAGCACAGGGACGAGGTGAGGGGCTTAGACCATGCCTGGGCAATGTTGTTCCTTACACTTGGGTGAGTGGCATTTTGTTGAGCTGGCTACCCCCACTTGGGATAGGTGTTCCACAGCAAGCACCTATTTTTCGTCGGAAGCAGTTTTTGCCCCAGGTGTCTCCGGGCTGTGTTCGTTGCGGTTGAACTCCTGCTAGCAAAACCGCCGGGTTGAGGGAAGGGTTCAGACTGTGCCTGGGCCCTGTGGTCTGTTCCAGGTCAGTGTATGGCATTTCCTTCCCCTTGCCACAGGCACCTGGGAGCATGTCTGCACGTGGAGAAAGACTTTCCCGTGGGAAGCCGGTTTTTGTCAAACGGGTCCCAGTGCTCTGCTCCCCTCTTTTCACTCCTGCTGCCAGAAGCCCAGGGAGGATGGGAGGGCTTAGAACATGGCTGGGCACTGTGGTTTCTTCCAGAGAAGTGGAGGGCATTAGTTTTACCTTGCCACAACCACTTGGGATAGGGTCTGCACATCAGGAAAACTATCTCCGTGGGTAGCCGGCTTTTTGCAAAAGGGTCTCAGGGCCGTGGGCCTCGGGTGTCCCTCCGGCTCCCCAAAGCACAGGGACGAGGTGAGGGGCTTAGACCATGCCTGGGCAATGTTGTTTCTTACACCTGGGTGTGTGGCATTTTGTTGAGCTGGCTACCCCCACTTGGGATAGGTGTTCCACAGCAAGCGCCTATTGTTTGTCAGAAGCCGTTTTTGCCCCAGGGGTCTCCGGGCTGTGTTCGTTGGGGTTGAACTCCTGCTAGCAAAACCGCCGGGTTGAGGGAAGGGTTCAGACTGTGCCTGGGCCCTGTGGTCTCTTCCAGTTCAGTGTATGGCATTTCCTTCCCCTTGCCACAGGCACCTGGGAGCATGTCTGCACGTGGAGAAAGACTTTCCCGTGGGAAGCCGGGTTTTGTCAAACGGGTCCCAGTGCTCTGCTCCTCTCTCTTCACTCCTGCTGCCAGAAGCCCAGGGAGGATGGGAGGGCTTAGAACATGGCTGGGCACTGTGGTTTCTTCCAGAGAAGTGGAGGGCATTTGCTTACCTTGCCACAACCACTTGGGATAGGGTCTGCACCTCAGGAAAACTGTCTCTGTGGGAAGCCGGCTTTTTGCAAAGGGGTCTCAGGGCCGTGTGCCTAGGCTGTCCCTCCGGCTCCCCAAAGCACAGGGACGAGGTGAGGGGCTTAGACCATGCCTGGGCAATGTTGTTCCTTACACTTGGGTGTGTGGCATTTGTTGAGCTGGCTACCACCACTTGGGATAGGTGTTCCACAGCAAGCACCTATTGTTCTTCGGAAGCAGTTTTTGCCCCAGGTGTCTCCGGGCTGTGTTCGTTGGGGTTGAACTCCTGCTAGCAAAACCGCCGGGTTGAGGGAAGGGTTCAGACTGTGCCTGGGCCCTGTGGTCTCTTCCAGGTCAGTGTATGGCATTTCCTTCCCCTTGCCACAGACACCTGGGAGCATGTCTGCACGTGGAGAAAGACTTTCCCGTGGGAAGCCGGTTTTTGTCAAACGGGTCCCAGTGCTCTGCTCCCCTCTTTTCACTCCTGCTGCCAGAAGCCCAGGGAGGATGGGAAGGCTTAGAACATGGCTGGGCACTGTGGTTTCTTCCAGAGAAGTGGAGGGCATTTGCTTAACTTGCCACAACCACTTGGGATAGGGTCTGCACCTCAGGAAAACTGTCTCCGTGGGTAGCCGGCTTTTTGCAAAAGGGTCTCAGGGCCGTGTGCCTCGGCTGTCCCTCCGGCTCCCCAAAGCACAGGGACGAGGTGAGGGGCTTAGACCATGCCTGGGCAATGTTGTTTCTTACCCCTGGGTGTGTGGCATTTTGTTGAGCTGGCTTCCCCCACTTGGGATAGGTGTTGCACAGCAAGCGCCTATTGTTCGTCAGAAGCCGTTTTTGCCCCAGGGGTCTCCGGGCTGTGTTTGTTGGGGTTGAACTCCTGCTAGCAAAACCGCCGGGTTGAGGGAAGGGTTCAGACTGTGCCTGGGCCCTGTGGTCTCTTCCAGGTCAGTGTATGGCATTTCCTTCCCCTTGCCACAGGCACCTGGGAGTATGTCTGCACGTGGAGAAAGACTTTCCCGTGGGAAGCCGGGTTTTGTCAAACAGGTCCCAGTGCTCTGCTCCTCTCTTTTCACTCCTGCTGCCAGAAGCCCAGGGAGGATGGGAGGGCTTAGAACATGGCTGGGCACTGTGGTTTCTTCCAGCGAAGTGGAGGCCATTTGCTTTACCTTGCCACAACCACTTGGGATAGGGTCTGCACCTCAGGAAAACTGTCTCTGTGGGAAGCCGGCTTTTTGCAAAAGGGTCTCAGGGCCGTGGGCCTCGGGTGTCCCTCCGGCTCCCCAAAGCACAGGGACGAGGTGAGGGGCTTAGACCATGCCTGGGCAATGTTGTTTCTTACACCTGGGTGTGTGGCATTTTGTTGAGCTGGCTACCCCCACTTGGGATAGATGTTCCACAGCAAGCGACTATTGTTCGTCGGAAGCCGTTTTTGATTCAGGGGTCTCCGTTTCGTTGGGGTTGAACTCCTGCTAGCAAAACCGCCGGGTTGAGGGAAGGGTTCAGACTGTGCCTGGGCCCTGTGGTCTGTTCCAGCTCAGTGTATGGCATTTCCTTCCCCTTGCCCCAGACACGGGAGCATGTCTGCACGTGGAGAAAGACTTCCCCGTGGGAAGCCGGTTTTTCTCAAACGGGTTCCAGTGCTGTGCTCCTCTCTTTTCACTCCTGCTGCCAGAAGCCCAGGGAGGATGGGAGGGCTTAGAACATGGCTGGGCACTGTGGTTTCTTCCAGAGAAGTGGAGGGCATTTGCTTTACCTTGCCACAACCACTTGGGATAGGGTCTGCACCTCAGGAAAACTGTCTCTGTGGGAAGCCGGCTTTTTGCAAAGGTGTCTCAGGGCCGTGTGCCTAGGCTGTCCCTCCGGCTCCCCAAAGCACAGGGACGAGGTGAGGGGCTTAGACCATGCCTGGGCAATGTTGTTCCTTACACTTGGGTGTGTGACATTTGTTGAGCTGGCTACCACCACTTGGGATAGGTGTTCCACAGCAAGCACCTATTGTTCGTCGGAAGCAGTTTTTGCCCCAGGTGTCTCCGGGCTGTGTTCGTTGGGGTTGAACTCCTGCTAGCAAAACCGCCGGGTTGAGGGAAGGGTTCAGACTGTGCCTGGGCCCTGTGGTCTCTTCCAGGTCAGTGTATGGCATTTCCTTCCCCTTGCCCCAGACACCTGGGAGCATGTCTGCACGTGGAGAAAGACTTTCCCGTGGGAAGCCGGGTTTTGTCAAACGGGTCCCAGTGCTCTGCTCCCCTCTTTTCACTCCTGCTGCCAGAAGCCCAGGGAGGATGGGAGGGCTTAGAACATGGCTGGGCACTGTGGTTTCTTCCAGAGAAGTGGAGGGCATTTGCTTAACTTGCCACAACCACTTGGGATAGGGTCTGCACCTCAGGAAAACTGTCTCCGTGGGTAGCCGGCTTTTTGCAAAAGGGTCTCAGGGCCGTGTGCCTCGGCTGTCCCTCCGGCTCCCCAAAGCACAGGGACGAGGTGAGGGGCTTAGACCATGCCTGGGCAATGTTGTTTCTTACCCCTGGGTGTGTGGCATTTTGTTGAGCTGGCTTCCCCCACTTGGGATAGGTGTTGCACAGCAAGCGCCTATTGTTCGTCAGAAGCCGTTTTTGCCCCAGGGGTCTCCGGGCTGTGTTTGTTGGGGTTGAACTCCTGCTAGCAAAACCGCCGGGTTGAGGGAAGGGTTCAGACTGTGCCTGGGCCCTGTGGTCTCTTCCAGGTCAGTGTATGGCATTTCCTTCCCCTTGCCACAGGCACCTGGGAGTATGTCTGCACGTGGAGAAAGACTTTCCCGTGGGAAGCCGGGTTTTGTCAAACAGGTCCCAGTGCTCTGCTCCTCTCTTTTCACTCCTGCTGCCAGAAGCCCAGGGAGGATGGGAGGGCTTAGAACATGGCTGGGCACTGTGGTTTCTTCCAGCGAAGTGGAGGCCATTTGCTTTACCTTGCCACAACCACTTGGGATAGGGTCTGCACCTCAGGAAAACTGTCTCTGTGGGAAGCCGGCTTTTTGCAAAAGGGTCTCAGGGCCGTGGGCCTCGGGTGTCCCTCCGGCTCCCCAAAGCACAGGGACGAGGTGAGGGGCTTAGACCATGCCTGGGCAATGTTGTTTCTTACACCTGGGTGTGTGGCATTTTGTTGAGCTGGCTACCCCCACTTGGGATAGATGTTCCACAGCAAGCGACTATTGTTCGTCGGAAGCCGTTTTTGATTCAGGGGTCTCCGTTTCGTTGGGGTTGAACTCCTGCTAGCAAAACCGCCGGGTTGAGGGAAGGGTTCAGACTGTGCCTGGGCCCTGTGGTCTGTTCCAGCTCAGTGTATGGCATTTCCTTCCCCTTGCCCCAGACACGGGAGCATGTCTGCACGTGGAGAAAGACTTCCCCGTGGGAAGCCGGTTTTTGTCAAACGGGTTCCAGTGCTGTGCTCCTCTCTTTTCACTCCTGCTGCCAGAAGCCCAGGGAGGATGGGAGGGCTTAGAACATGGCTGGGCACTGTGGTTTCTTCCAGAGAAGTGGAGGGCATTTGCTTTACCTTGCCACAACCACTTGGGATAGGGTCTGCACCTCAGGAAAACTGTCTCTGTGGGAAGCCGGCTTTTTGCAAAGGTGTCTCAGGGCCGTGTGCCTAGGCTGTCCCTCCGGCTCCCCAAAGCACAGGGACGAGGTGAGGGGCTTAGACCATGCCTGGGCAATGTTGTTCCTTACACTTGGGTGTGTGACATTTGTTGAGCTGGCTACCACCACTTGGGATAGGTGTTCCACAGCAAGCACCTATTGTTCGTCGGAAGCAGTTTTTGCCCCAGGTGTCTCCGGGCTGTGTTCGTTGGGGTTGAACTCCTGCTAGCAAAACCGCCGGGTTGAGGGAAGGGTTCACACTGTGCCTGGGCCCTGTGGTCTCTTCCAGGTCAGCGTATGGCATTTCCTTCCCCTTGCCCCAGACACCTGGGAGCATGTCTGCACGTGGAGAAAGACTTTCCCGTGGGAAGCCGGGTTTTGTCAAACGGGTCCCAGTGCTCTGCTCCTCTCTTTTCACTCCTGCTGCCAGAAGCCCAGGGAGGATGGAAGGGCTTAGAACATGGCTGGGCACTGTGGTTTCTTCCAGAGAACTGGAGGGCATTTGCTTTACCTTGCCACAACCACTTGGGATAGGATCTGCACCTCAGGAAAACTGTCTCCGTGGTAAGCCGGCTTTTTGCAAAGGGGTCTCAGGGCCGTGGGCCTCGGCTGTCCCTCCGGCTCCCCAAAGCACAGGGACGAGGTGAGTGGCTTAGACCATGCCTGGGCAATGTTGTTCCTTACACTTGGGTGAGTGGCATTTTGTTGAGCTGGCTACCCCCACTTGGGATAGGTGTTCCACAGCAAGGACCTATTGTTCGTCGGAAGCAGTTTTTGCCCCAGGTGTCTCCGGGCTGTGTTCGTTGGGGTTGAACTCCTGCTAGCAAAACCGCCGGGTTGAGGGAAGGGTTCAGACTGTGCCTGGGCCCTGTGGTCTCTTCCAGGTCAGTGTATGGCATTTCCTTCCCCTTGCCACAGGCACCTGGGAGTATGTCTGCACGTGGAGAAAGACTTTCCCGTGGGAAGCCGGGTTTTGTCAAACAGGTCCCAGTGCTCTGCTCCTCTCTTTTCACTCCTGCTGCCAGAAGCCCAGGGAGGATGGGAGGGCTTAGAACATGGCTGGGCACTGTGGTTTCTTCCAGCGAAGTGGAGGCCATTTGCTTTACCTTGCCACAACCACTTGGGATAGGGTCTGCACCTCAGGAAAACTGTCTCTGTGGGAAGCCGGCTTTATGCAAAAGGGTCTCAGGGCCGTGGGCCTCGGGTGTCCCTCCGGCTCCCCAAAGCACAGGGACGAGGTGAGGGGCTTAGACCATGCCTGGGCAATGTTGTTTCTTACACCTGGGTGTGTGGCATTTTGTTGAGCTGGCTACCCCCACTTGGGATAGATGTTCCACAGGAAGCGACTATTGTTCGTCGGAAGCCGTTTTTGCCTCAGGGGTCTCCGGGCTGTGTTCGATGGGGTTGAACTCCTGCTAGCAAAACCGCCGGGTTGAGGGAAGGGTTCAGACTGTGCCTGGGCCCTGTGGTCTCTTCCAGGTCAGTGTATGGCATTTCCTTCCCCTTGCCACAGGCACCTGGGAGCATGTCTGCACGTGGAGAAAGACTTTCCCGTGGGAAGCCGGGTTTTGTCAAACGGGTCCCAGTGCTTTGCTCCTCTCTTTTCACTCCTGCTGCCAGAAGCCCAGGGAGGATGGGAGGGCTTAGAACATGGCTGGGCACTGTGGTTTCTTCCAGAGAAGTGGAGGGCATTTGCTTTACCTTGCCACAACCACTTGGGATAGGGTCTGCACCTCAGGAAAACTGTTTCCGTGGGAAGCCGGCTTTTGCAAAGGGGTCTCAGGGCCGTGGGCCTCGGCTGTCCCTCCGGCTCCCCAAAGCACAGGGACGAGGTGAGGGGCTTAGACCATGCCTGGGCAATGTTGTTTCTTACACCTGGGTGTGTGGCATTTTGTTGAGCTGGCTTCCCCCACTTGGGATAGGTGTTCCACGGCAAGCACCTATTGTTTGTCAGAAGCCGTTTTTGCCCCAGGGGTCTCCGGGCTGTGTTCGTTGGGGTTGAACTCCTGCTAGCAAAACCGCCGGGTTGAGGGAAGGGTTCAGACTGTGCCTGGGCCCTGTGGTCTCTTCCAGGTCAGTGTATGGCATTTCCTTCCCCTTGCCACAGGCACCTGGGAGCATGTCTGCACGTGGAGAAAGACTTTCCCGTGGGAAGCCGGTTTTTGTCAAACGGGTCCCAGTGCTCTGCTCCTCTCTTTTCACTCCTGCTGCCAGAAGTCCAGGGAGGATGGGAGGGCTTAGAACATGGCTGGGCACTGTGCTTTCTTCCAGAGAAGTGGAGGGCATTTGCTTACCTTGCCACAACCACTTGGGATAGGGTCTGCACCTCAGGAAAACTGTCTCCGTGGGTAGCCGGCTTTTTGCAAAAGGGTCTCAGGGCCGTGGGCCTCGGGTGTCCCTCCGGCTCCCCAAAGCACAGGGACGAGGTGAGGGGCTTAGACCATGCCTGGGCAATGTTGTTTCTTACACCTGGGTGTGTGGCATTTTGTTGAGCTGGCTACCCCCACTTGGGATAGGTGTTCCACAGCAAGCGACTATTGTTCGTCGGAAGCCGTTTTTGCATCAGGGGTCTCCGGGCTGTGTTCGTTGGGGTTGCACTCCTGCTAGCAAAACCGCCGGGTTGAGGGAAGGGTTCAGACTGTGCCTGGGCCCTGTGGTCTCTTCCAGGTCAGTGTATGGCATTTCCTTCCCCTTGCCACAGGCACCTGGGAGCATGTCTGCACGTGGAGAAAGACTTTCCCGTGGGAAGCCGGGTTTTGTCAAACGGGTCCCAGTGCTCTTCTCCTCTCTTTTCACTCCTGCTGCCAGAAGCCCTGGGAGGATGGGAGGGCTTAGAACATGGCTGGGCACTGGGGTTTCTTCCGGAGAAGTGGAGGGCATTTGCTTTACCTTGCCACAACCACTTGTGAGAGGGTCTGCACCTCAGGAAAACTGTCTCCGTGGGAAGCCGGCTTTTTGCAAAGGGGTCTCAGGGCGGTGGGCCTCAGCTGTCCCTGCGGCTCCCCAAAGCACAGGGACGAGGTGAGGGGCTTAGACCATGCCTGGGCAATGTTGTTTCTTACACCTGGGTGTGTGGCATTTTGTTGAGCTGGCTACCCCCACTTGGGATAGTTCTTCCACAGCAAGCGCCTATTGTTTGTCAGAAGCCGTTTTTGCCCCAGGGGTCTCCGTGCTGTGTTCGTTGCGGTTGAACTCCTGCTAGCAAAACCGCCGGGTTGAGGGAAGGGTTCAGACTGTGCCTGGGCCCTGTGGTCTCTTCCAGGTCAGTGTATGGCATTTCCTTCCCCTTGCCACAGGCACCTGGGAGCATGTCTGCACGTGGAGAAAGACTTTCCCGTGGGAAGCCGGGTTTTGTCAAACGGGGCCCAGTGCTCTGCTCCTCTCTTTTCACTCCTTCTGCCAGAAGCCCAGGGAGGATGGGAGGGCTTAGAACATGGCTGGGCACTGTGGTTTCTTCCAGAGAAGTGGAGGGCATTTGCTTTACCTTGCCACAACCACTTGGGATAGGGTCTGCACCTCAGGAAAACTGTTTCCGTGGGAAGCCGGCTTTTGCAAAGGGGTCTCAGGGCCGTGGGCATCGGCTGTCCCTCCGGCTCCCCAAAGCACAGGGACGAGGTGAGCGGCTTAGACCAAGCCTGGGCAATGTTGTTTCTTACACCTGGGTGTGTGGCATTTTGTTGAGCTGGCTTCCCCCACTTGGGATAGGTGTTCCACAGCAAGCACCTATTGTTCGTCGGAAGCCGTTTTTGCCCAGGGGTCTCCGGGCTCTGTTCGTTGGGTTTGAACTCCTGCTAGCAAAACCGCCGGGTTGAGGGAAGGGTTCAGACTGTGCCTGGGCCCTGTGGTCTCTTCCAGGTCAGTGTATGGCATTTCCTTCCCCTTGCCACAGGCACCTGGGAGCATGTCTGCACGTGGAGAAAGACTTTCCCGTGGGAAGCCGGTTTTTGTCAAACGGGTCCCAGTGCTCTGCTCCTCTCTTTTCACTCCTGGTGCCAGAAGCCCAGGGAGGATGGGAGGGATTAGAACATGGCTGGGCACTGTGGTTTCTTCCAGAGAAGTGGAGGGCATTAGCTTTAACTTGCCACAACCACTTGGGATAGGGTCTGCACCTCAGGAAAACTGTCTCTGTGGGAAGCCGGCTTTTTGCAAAGGGGTCTCAGGGCCGTGTGCCTAGGCTGTCCCTCCGGCTCCCCAAAGCACAGGGACGAGGTGAGGGGCTTAGAACATGCCTGGGCAATGTTGTTCCTTACACTTGGGTGAGTGGCATTTTGTTGAGCTGGCTACCCCCACTTGGGATAGGTGTTCCACAGCAAGCACCTATTGATCGTCGAAGCAGTTTTTGCCCCAGGTGTCTCCGGGCTGTGTTCGTTGGGGTTGAACTCCTGCTAGCAAAACCGCCGGGTTGAGGGAAGGGTTCAGACTGTGCCTGGGCCCTGTGGTCTCTTCCAGGTTAGTGTATGGCATTTCCTTCCCCTTGCCACAGGCACCTGGGAGCATGTCTGCACGTGGAGAAAGACTTTCCCGTGGGAAGCCGGGTTTTGTCAAACGGGTCCCAGTGCTCTGCTCCTCTCTTTTCACTCCTGCTGCCAGAAGCCCAGGGAGGATGGGAGGGCTTAGAACATGGCTGGGCACTGTGGTTTCTTCCAGAGAAGTGGAGGGCATTTGCTTACCTTGCCACAACCACTTGGGATAGGGTCTGCACCTCAGGAAAACTGTCTCCGTGGGTAGCCGGCTTTTTGCAAAAGGGTCTCAGGGCCGTGGGCCTCGGGTGTCCCTCCGGCTCCCCAAAGCACAGGGACGAGGTGAGGGGCTTAGACCATGCCTGGGCAATGTTGTTTCTTACACCTGGGTGTGTGGCATTTTGTTGAGCTGGCTACCCCCACTTGGGATAGGTGTTCCACAGCAAGCGCCTATTGTTCGTAAGGAGCCGTTTTTGCCCCAGGGGTCTCCGGGCTGTGTTCGATGGGGTTGAACTTCTGCTAGCAAAACCGCTGGGTTGAGGGAAGGGTTCAGACTGTGCCTGGGCCCTGTGGTCTCTTCCAGGTCAGTGTATGGCATTTCCTTCCCCTTGCCCCAGGCACATGGGAGCATGTCTGCACGTGGAGAAAGACTTTCCCGTGGGAAGCCGGGTTTTGTCAAACGGGTCCCAGTGCTCTGCTCCTCTCTTTTCACTCCTGCTGCCAGAAGCCCAGGGAGGATGGGAGGGCTTAGAACATGGCTGGGCACTGTGGTTTCTTCCAGAGAAGTGGAGGGCATTTGCTTACCTTGCCACAACCACTTGGGATAGGGTCTGCACCTCAGGAAAACTGTCTCCGTGGGTAGCCGGCTTTTTGCAAAAGGGTCTCAGGGCCGTGGGCCTCGGGTGTCCCTCCGGCTCCCCAAAGCACAGGGACGAGGTGAGGGGCTTAGACCATGCCTGGGCAATGTTGTTTCTTACACCTGGGTGTGTGGCATTTTCTTGAGCTGGCTACCCCCACTTGGGATAGGTGTTCCACAGCAAGCGCCTATTGTTCGTAAGGAGCCGTTTTTGCCCCAGGGGTCTCCGGGCAGTGTTCGTTGGGGTTGAACTCCTGCTAGCAAAACCGCCGGGTTGAGGGAAGGGTTCAGACTGTGCCTGGGCCCTGTGGTCTCTTCCAGGTCAGTGTATGGCATTTCCTTCCCCTTGCCACAGACACATGGGAGCATGTCTGCAAGTGGAGAAAGACTTTCCCGTGGGAAGCCGGTTTTTGTCAAACGGGTCCCAGTGCTCTGCTCCCCTCTTTTCACTCCTGCTGCCAGAAGCCCAGGGAGGATGGGAGGGCTTAGAACATGGATGGGCACTGTGGTTTCTTCCATAGAAGTTTAGGCCATTTGCTTTACCTTGCCACAACCACTTGTGAGAGGGTCTGCACCTCAGGAAAACTGTCTCCGTGGGAAGCCGGCTTTTTGCAAAGGGGTCTCAGGGCCGTGTGCCTAGGCTGTCCCTGCGGCTCCCCAAAGCACAGGGACGAGGTGAGGGGCTTAGACCATGCCTGGGCAATGTTGTTTCTTACACCTAGGTGTGTGGCATTTTGTTGAGCTGGCTACCCCCACTTGGGATAGGTCTTCCACAGTAAGCGCCTATTGTTTGTCAGAAGCCGTTTTTGCCCCAGGGGTCTCCAGGCTGTGTTCGTTGGGGTTGAACTCCTGCTAGCAAAACCGCCGGGTTGAGGGAAGGGTTCAGACTGTGCCTGGGCCCTGTGGTCTCTTCCAGGTAAGTGTATGGCATTTCCTTCCCCTTGCGACAGGCACCTGGGAGCATGTCTGCACGTGGAGAAAGACTTTCCCGTGGGAAGCCGGGTTTTGTCAAACGGGTCCCAGTGCTCTACTCCTCTCTTTTCACTCCTGCTACGAGAAGTCCAGGGAGGATGGGAGGGCTTAGAACATGGCTGGGCACTGTGGTTTCTTCCAGAGAAGTGGAGGGCATTTGCTTAACTTGCCACAACCACTTGGGATAGGGTCTGCACCTCAGGAAAACTGTCTCCGTGGGTAGCCGGCTTTTTGCAAAAGGGTCTCAGGGCCGTGGGCCTCGGGTGTCCCTCCGGCTCCCCAAAGCACAGGGACGAGGTGAGGGGCTTAAACCATGCCTGGGCAATGTTGTTCCTTACACTTGGGTGTGTGGCATTTTGTTGAGCTGGCTACCCCCACTTGGGATAGGTGTTCCACAGCAAGCGACTATTGTTCGTCGGAAGCCGTTTTTGCCCCAGGTGTCTCCGGGCTGTGTTCGTTGGGGTTGAACTCCTGCTAGCAAAACCGCCGGGTTGAGGGAAGGGTTCAGACTGTGCCTGGGCCCTGTGGTCTCTTCCAGGTCAGTGTATGGCATTTCCTTCCCCTTGCCACAGGCACCTGGGAGCATGTCTGCACGTGGAGAAAGACTTTCCCGTGGGAAGCCGGTTTTTGTCAAACGGGTCCCAGTGCTCTGCTCCCCTCTTTTCACTCCTGCTGCCAGAAGCCCAGGGAGGATGGGAGGGCTTAGAACATGGCTGGGCACTGTGGTTTCTTCCAGAGAAGTGGAGGGCATTAGCTTTACCTTGCAACAACCACTTGGGATAGGGTCTGCACCTCAGGAAAAGTGTCTCTGTGGGAAGCCGGCTTTTTGAAAACGGGTCTCAGGGCCGTGTGCCTCGGCTGTCCCTCCGGCTCCCCAAAGCACAGGGACGAGGTGAGGGGCTTAGACCATGCCTGGGCAATGTTGTTTCTTACCCCTGGGTGTGTGGCATTTTGTTGAGCTGGCTTCCCCCACTTGGGATAGTTGTTGCACAGCAAGCGCCTATTGTTCGTCAGAAGACGTTTTTGCCCCAGGGGTCTCCGGGCTGTGTTTGTTGGGGTTGAACTCCTGCTAGCAAAACCGCCGGGTTGAGGGAAGGGTTCAGACTGTGCCTGGGCCCTGTGGTCTCTTCCAGGTCAGTGTATGGCATTTCCTTCCCCTTGCCACAGGCACCTGGGAGCATGTCTGCACGTGGAGAAAGACTTTCCCGTGGGAAGCCGGGTTTTGTCAAACGGGTCCCAGTGCTCTGCTCCTCTCTTTTCACTCCTGCTGCCAGAAGCCCAGGGAGGATGGGAGGGCTTAGAACATGGCTGGGCACTGTGGTTTCTTCCAGCGAAGTGGAGGCCATTTGCTTTACCTTGCCACAACCACTTGGGATAGGGTCTGCACCTCAGGAAAACTGTCTCTGTGGGAAGCCGGCTTTTTGCAAAAGGTCTCAGGGCCGTGGGCCTCGGGTGCCCTCCGGCTCCCCAAAGCACAGGGACGAGGTGAGGGGCTTAGACCATGCCTGGGCAATGTTGTTTCTTACACCTGGGTGTGTGGCATTTTGTTGAGCTGGCTACCCCCACTTGGGATAGATGTTCCACAGCAAGCGACTATTGTTCGTCGGAAGCCGTTTTTGATTCAGGGGTCTCCGTTTCGTTGGGGTTGAACTCCTGCTAGCAAAACCGCCGGGTTGAGGGAAGGGTTCAGACTGTGCCTGGGCCCTGAGGTCTCTTCCAGGTCAGTGTATGGCATTTCCTTCCCCTTGCCCCAGACACGGGAGCATGTCTGCACGTGGAGAAAGACTTTCCCGTGGGAAGCCGGTTTTTCTCAAACGGGTTCCAGTGCTGTGCTCCTCTCTTTTCACTCCTGCTGCCAGAAGCCCAGGGAGGATGGGAGGGCTTAGAACATGGCTGGGCACTGTGGTTTCTTCCAGAGAAGTGGAGGGCATTTGCTTTACCTTGCCACAACCACTTGGGATAGGGTCTGCACCTCAGGAAAACTGTCTCTGTGGGAAGCCGGCTTTTTGCAAAGGTGTCTCAGGGCCGTGTGCCTAGGCTGTCCCTCCGTCTCCCCAAAGCACAGGGACGAGGTGAGGGGCTTAGACCATGCCTGGGCAATGTTGTTCCTTACACTTGGGTGTGTGACATTTGTTGAGCTGGCTACCACCACTTGGGATAGGTGTTCCACAGCAAGCACCTATTGTTCGTCGGAAGCAGTTTTTGCCCCAGGTGTCTCCGGGCTGTGTTCGTTGGGTTTGAACTCCTGCTAGCAAAACCGCCGGGTTGAGGGAAGGGTTCAGACTGTGCCTGGGCCCTGTGGTCTCTTCCAGGTCAGTGTATGGCATTTCCTTCCCCTTGCCACAGGCACCTGGGAGCATGTCTGCACGTGGAGAAAGACTTTCCCGTGGGAAGCCGGTTTTTGTCAAACGGGTCCCAGTGCTCTGCTCCCCTCTTTTCACTCCTGCTGCCAGAAGCCCAGGGAGGATGGGAGGGCTTAGAACATGGCTGGGCACTGTGGTTTCTTCCAGAGAAGTGGAGGGCATTAGCTTTAACTTGCCACAACCACTTGGGATAGGGTCTGCACCTCAGGAAAACTGTCTCTGTGGGAAGCCGGCTTTTTGAAAAGGGGTCTCAGGACCGTGTGCCTCGTCTGTCCCTCCGGCTCCCCAAAGCACAGGGACGAGGTGAGGGGCTTAGACCATGCCTGGGCAATGTTGTTTCTTACCCCTGGGTGTGTGGCATTTTGTTGAGCTGGCTTCCCCCACTTGGGATAGGTGTTCCACATCAAGCGCCTATTGCTCGTCAGAAGCCGTTCTTGCCCCAGGGGTCTCCGGGCTGTGTTTGTTGGGGTTGAACTCCTGCTAGCAAAACCGCCGGGTTGAGGGAAGGGTTCAGACTGTGCCTGGGCCCTGTGGTCTGTTCCAGCTCAGTGTATGGCATTTCCTTCCCCTTGCCCCAGACACGGGAGAATGTCTGCACGTGGAGAAAGACTTCCCCGTGGGAAGCCGGTTTTTCTCAAACGGGTTCCAGTGCTGTGCTCCTCTCTTTTCACTCCTGCTGCCAGAAGCCCAGGGAGGATGGGAGGGCTTAGAACATGGCTGGGCACTGTGGTTTCTTCCAGAGAAGTGGAGGGCATTTGCTTTACCTTGCCACAACCACTTGGGATAGGGTCTGCACCTCAGGAAAACTGTCTCCGTGGTAAGCCGGCTTTTTGCAAAGGGGTCTCAGGGCCGTGGGCCTCGGCTGTCCCTGCGGCTACCCAAAGCACAGGGACGAGGTGAGGGGCTTAGACCATGCCTGGGCAATGCTGTTTCTTACACCTGGGTGTGTGGCATTTTGTTGAGCTGGCTACCCCCACTTGGGATAGATGTTCCACAGCAAGCGACTATTGTTCATCGGAAGCCGTTTTTGCCTCAGGGGTCTCCGGGCTGTGTTCGTTGGGGTTGAACTCCTGCTAGCAAAACCGCCGGGTTGAGGGAAGGGTTCAGACTGTGCCTGGGCCCTGTGGTCTCTTCCAGGTCAGTGTATGGCATTTCCTTCCCCTTGCCCCAGACACCTGGGAGCATGTCTGCACGTGGAGAAAGACTTTCCCGTGGGAAGCCGGGTTTTGTCAAACGGGTCCCAGTGCTCTGCTCCTCTCTTTTCACTCCTGCTGCCAGAAGCCCAGGGAGGATGGAAGGGCTTAGAACATGGCTGGGCACTGTGGTTTCTTCCAGAGAAGTGGAGGGCATTTACTTTACCTTGCCACAACCACTTGGGATAGGGTCTGCACCTCAGGAAAACTGTTTCCGTGGGAAGCCGGCTTTTGCAAAGGGGTCTCAGGGCCGTGGGCCTCGGCTGACCCTCCGGCTCCCCAAAGCACAGGGACGAGGTGAGGGGCTTAGACCATGCCTGGGCAATGTTGTTTCTTACACCTGGGTGTGTGGCATTTTGTTGAGCTGGCTTCCCCCACTTGGGATAGGTGTTCCACAGCAAGCACCCATTGTTCGTTGGAAGCCGTTTTTGCCCAGGGGTCTCCGGGCACTGTTTGTTGGGTTTGAACTCCTGCTAGCAAAACCGCCGGGTTGAGGGAAGGGTTCAGACTGTGCCTGGGCCCTGTGGTCTCTTCCAGGTCAGTGTATGGCATTTCCTTCCCCTTGCCACAGGCACCTGGGAGCATGTCTGCACGTGGAGAAAGACTTTCCCGTGGGAAGCCGGTTTTTGTCAAACGGGTCCCAGTGCTGTGCTCCTCTCTTTTCACTCCTGCTGCCAGAAGCCCAGGGAGGATGGGAGGGCTTAGAACATGGCTGGGCACTGTGGTTTCTTCCAGAGAAGTGGAGGGCATTTGCTTTACCTTGCCACAACCACTTGGGATAGGGTCTGCACCTCAGGAAAACTGTCTCTGTGGGAAGCCGGCTTTTTGCAAAGGGGTCTCAGGGCCGTGTGCCTAGGCTGTCCCTCCGGCTCCCCAAAGCACAGGGACGAGGTGAGGGGCTTAGACCATGCCTGGGCAATGTTGTTCCTTACACTTGGGTGTGTGGCATTTGTTGAGCTGGCTACCACCACTTGGGATAGGTGTTCCACAGCAAGCACCTATTGTTCGTCGGAAGCAGTTTTTGCCCCAGGTGTCTCCGGGCTGTGTTCGTTGGGGTTGAACTCCTGCTAGCAAAACCGCCGGGTTGAGGGAAGGGTTCAGACTGTGCCTGGGCCCTGTGGTCTCTTCCAGGTCAGTGTATGGCATTTCCTTCCCCTTGCCACAGGCACCTGGGAGCATGTCTGCACGTGGAGAAAGACTTTCCCGTGGGAAGCCGGTTTTTGTCAAACGGGTCCCAGTGCTCTGCTCCCCTCTTTTCACTCCTGCTGCCAGAAGCCCAGGGAGGATGGGAGGGCTTAGAACATGGCTGGGCACTGTGGTTTCTTCCAGAGAAGTGGAGGGCATTTGCTTTACCTTGCCACAACCACTTGGGATAGGGTCTGCACCTAGGAAAACTGTCTCCGTGGTAAGCCGGCTTTTTGCAAAGGGGTCTCAGGGCCGTGGGCCTCGGCTGTCCCTGCGGCTCCCCAAAGCACAGGGACGAGGTGAGGGGCTTAGACCATGCCTGGGCAATGCTGTTTCTTACACCTGGGTGTGTGGCATTTTGTTGAGCTGGCTACCCCCACTTGGGATAGATGTTCCACAGGAAGCGACTATTGTTCGTCGGAAGCCGTTTTTGCCTCAGGGGTCTCCGGGCTGTGTTCGTTGGGGTTGAACTCCTGCTAGCAAAACCGCCGGGTTGAGGGAAGGGTTCAGACTGTGCCTGGGCCCTGTGGTCTGTTCCAGCTCAGTGTATGGCATTTCCTTCCCCTTGCCCCAGACACCTGGGAGCATGTCTGCACGTGGAGAAAGACTTTCCCGTGGGAAGCCGGGTTTTGTCAAACGGGTCCCAGTGCTCTGCTCCTCTCTTTTCACTCCTGCTGCCAGAAGCCCAGGGAGGATGGGAGGGCTTAGAACATGGCTGGGCACAGTGGTTTCTTCCAGAGAAGTGGAGGGCATTTGCTTTACCTTGCCACAACTACTTGGGATAGGGTCTGCTCCTCAGGAAAACTGTCTCTGTGGGAAGCCGGCTTTTTGCAAAGGTGTCTCAGGGCCGTGTGCCTAGGCTGTCCCTCCGGCTCCCCAAAGCACAGGGACGAGGTGAGGGGCTTAGACCATGCCTGGGCAATGTTGTTCCTTACACTTGGGTGAGTGGCATTTTGTTGAGCAGGCTACCCCCACTTGGGATAGGTGTTCCACAGCAAGCACCTATTGTTCGTCGGAAGCAGTTTTTGCCCCAGGTGTCTCCGGGCTGTGTTCGTTGGGGTTGAACTCCTGCTAGCAAAACCGCCGGGTTGAGGGAAGGGTTCAGACTGTGCCTGGGCCCTGTGGTCTCTTCCAGGTCAGTGTATGGCATTTCCTTCCCCTTGCCCCAGACACCTGGGAGCATGTCTGCACGTGGAGAAAGACTTTCCCGTGGGAAGCCGGGTTTTGTCAAACGGGTCCCAGTGCTCTGCTCCTCTCTTTTCACTCCTGCTGCCAGAAGCCCAGGGAGGATGGAAGGGCTTAGAACATGGCTGGGCACTGTGGTTTCTTCCAGAGAAGTGGAGGGCATTTACTTTACCTTGCCACAACCACTTGGGATAGGGTCTGCACCTCAGGAAACCTGTTTCCGTGGGAAGCCGGCTTTTGCAAAGGGGTCTCAGGGCCGTGGGCCTCGGCTGACCCTCCGGCTCCCCAAAGCACAGGGACGAGGTGAGGGGCTTAGACCATGCCTGGGCAATGTTGTTTCTTACACCTGGGTGTGTGGCATTTTGTTGAGCTGGCTTCCCCCACTTGGGATAGGTGTTCCACAGCAAGCACCCATTGTTCGTTGGAAGCCGTTTTTGCCCAGGGGTCTCCGGGCACTGTTTGTTGGGTTTGAACTCCTGCTAGCAAAACCGCCGGGTTGAGGGAAGGGTTCAGACTGTGCCTGGGCCCTGTGGTCTCTTCCAGGTCAGTGTATGGCATTTCCTTCCCCTTGCCACAGGCACCTGGGAGCATGTCTGCACGTGGAGAAAGACTTTCCCGTGGGAAGCCGGTTTTTGTCAAACGGGTCCCAGTGCTGTGCTCCTCTCTTTTCACTCCTGCTGCCAGAAGCCCAGGGAGGATGGGAGGGCTTAGAACATGGCTGGGCACTGTGGTTTCTTCCAGAGAAGTGGAGGGCATTTGCTTTACCTTGCCACAACCACTTGGGATAGGGTCTGCACCTCAGGAAAACTGTCTCTGTGGGAAGCCGGCTTTTTGCAAAGGGGTCTCAGGGCCGTGTGCCTAGGCTGTCCCTCCGGCTCCCCAAAGCACAGGGACGAGGTGAGGGGCTTAGACCATGCCTGGGCAATGTTGTTCCTTACACTTGGGTGTGTGGCATTTGTTGAGCTGGCTACCACCACTTGGGATAGGTGTTCCACAGCAAGCACCTATTGTTCGTCGGAAGCAGTTTTTGCCCCAGGTGTCTCCGGGCTGTGTTCGTTGGGGTTGAACTCCTGCTAGCAAAACCGCCGGGTTGAGGGAAGGGTTCAGACTGTGCCTGGGCCCTGTGGTCTCTTCCAGGTCAGTGTATGGCATTTCCTTCCCCTTGCCACAGGCACCTGGGAGCATGTCTGCACGTGGAGAAAGACTTTCCCGTGGGAAGCCGGTTTTTGTCAAACGGGTCCCAGTGCTCTGCTCCCCTCTTTTCACTCCTGCTGCCAGAAGCCCAGGGAGGATGGGAGGGCTTAGAACATGGCTGGGCACTGTGGTTTCTTCCAGAGAAGTGGAGGGCATTTGCTTTACCTTGCCACAACCACTTGGGATAGGGTCTGCACCTAGGAAAACTGTCTCCGTGGTAAGCCGGCTTTTTGCAAAGGGGTCTCAGGGCCGTGGGCCTCGGCTGTCCCTGCGGCTCCCCAAAGCACAGGGACGAGGTGAGGGGCTTAGACCATGCCTGGGCAATGCTGTTTCTTACACCTGGGTGTGTGGCATTTTGTTGAGCTGGCTACCCCCACTTGGGATAGATGTTCCACAGGAAGCGACTATTGTTCGTCGGAAGCCGTTTTTGCCTCAGGGGTCTCCGGGCTGTGTTCGTTGGGGTTGAACTCCTGCTAGCAAAACCGCCGGGTTGAGGGAAGGGTTCAGACTGTGCCTGGGCCCTGTGGTCTGTTCCAGCTCAGTGTATGGCATTTCCTTCCCCTTGCCCCAGACACCTGGGAGCATGTCTGCACGTGGAGAAAGACTTTCCCGTGGGAAGCCGGGTTTTGTCAAACGGGTCCCAGTGCTCTGCTCCTCTCTTTTCACTCCTGCTGCCAGAAGCCCAGGGAGGATGGGAGGGCTTAGAACATGGCTGGGCACAGTGGTTTCTTCCAGAGAAGTGGAGGGCATTTGCTTTACCTTGCCACAACTACTTGGGATAGGGTCTGCTCCTCAGGAAAACTGTCTCTGTGGGAAGCCGGCTTTTTGCAAAGGTGTCTCAGGGCCGTGTGCCTAGGCTGTCCCTCCGGCTCCCCAAAGCACAGGGACGAGGTGAGGGGCTTAGACCATGCCTGGGCAATGTTGTTCCTTACACTTGGGTGAGTGGCATTTTGTTGAGCAGGCTACCCCCACTTGGGATAGGTGTTCCACAGCAAGCACCTATTGTTCGTCGGAAGCAGTTTTTGCCCCAGGTGTCTCCGGGCTGTGTTCGTTGGGGTTGAACTCCTGCTAGCAAAACCGCCGGGTTGAGGGAAGGGTTCAGACTGTGCCTGGGCCCTGTGGTCTGTTCCAGGTCAGTGTATGGCATTTCCTTCCCCTTGCCACAGGCACCTGGGAGCATGTCTGCACGTGGAGAAAGACTTTCCCGTGGGAAGCCGGTTTTTGTCAAACGGGTCCCAGTGCTCTGCTCCCCTCTTTTCACTCCTGCTGCCAGAAGCCCAGGGAGGATGGGAGGGCTTAGAACATGGCTGGGCACTGTGGTTTCTTCCAGAGAAGTGGAGGGCATTAGCTTTACCTTGCCACAACCACTTGGGATAGGGTCTGCACCTCAGGAAAACTGTCTCCGTGGGTAGCCGGCTTTTTGCAAAAGGGTCTCAGGGCCGTGGGCCTCGGGTGTCCCTCCGGCTCCCCAAAGCACAGGGACGAGGTGAGGGGCTTAGACCATGCCTGGGCAATGTTGTTTCTTACACCTGGGTGTGTGGCATTTTGTTGAGCTGGCTTCCCCCACTTGTGATAGGTGTTCCACAGCAAGCGACTATTGTTCGTTGGAAGCCGTTTTTGCCCAGGGGTCTCCGGGCACTGTTTGTTGGGTTTGAACTCCTGCTAGCAAAACCGCCGGGTTGAGGGAAGGGTTCAGACTGTGCCTGGGCCCTGTGGTCTCTTCCAGGTCAGTGTATGGCATTTCCTTCCCCTTGCCACAGGCACCTGGGAGCATGTCTGCACGTGGAGAAAGACTTTCCCGTGGGAAGCCGGTTTTTGTCAAACGGGTCCCAGTGCTCTGCTCCTCTTTTTTCACTCCTGCTGCCAGAAGCCCAGGGAGGATGGGAGGGATTAGAACATGGCTGGGCACTGTGGTTTCTTCCAGAGAAGTGGAGGGCATTAGCTTTACCTTGCCACAACCACTTGGGATAGGGTCTGCATCTCAGGAAAACTGTCTCTGTGGGAAGCCGGCTTTTTGAAAAGGGGTCTCAGGGCCGTGGGCCTCGGCTGTCCCTCCGGCTCCCCAAAGCACAGGGACGAGGTGAGGGGCTTAGACCATGCCTGGGCAATGTTGTTTCTTACACCTGGGTGTGTGGCATTTTGTTGAGCTGGCTACCCCCACTTGGGATAGATGTTCCACAGCAAGCGACTATTGTTCGTCGGAAGCCGTTTTTGATTCAGGGGTCTCCGTTTCGTTGGGGTTGAACTCCTGCTAGCAAAACCGCCGGGTTGAGGGAAGGGTTCAGACTGTGCCTGGGCCCTGTGGTCTGTTCCAGCTCAGTGTATGGCATTTCCTTCCCCTTGCCCCAGACACGGGAGCATGTCTGCACGTGGAGAAAGACTTCCCCGTGGGAAGCCGGTTTTTCTCAAACGGGTTCCAGTGCTGTGCTCCTCTCTTTTCACTCCTGCTGCCAGAAGCCCAGGGAGGATGGGAGGGCTTAGAACATGGCTGGGCACTGTGGTTTCTTCCAGAGAAGTGGAGGGCATTTGCTTTACCTTGCCACAACCACTTGGGATAGGGTCTGCACCTCAGGAAAACTGTCTCCATGGTAAGCCGGCTTTTTGCAAAGGGGTCTCAGGGCCGTGGGCCTCGGCTGTCCCTGCGGCTACCCAAAGCACAGGGACGAGGTGAGGGGCTTAGACCATGCCTGGGCAATGCTGTTTCTTACACCTGGGTGTGTGGCATTTTGTTGAGCTGGCTACCCCCACTTGGGATAGATGTTCCACAGGAAGCGACTATTGTTCGTCGGAAGCCGTTTTTGCCTCAGGGGTCTCCGGGCTGTGTTCGTTGGGGTTGAACTCCTGCTAGCAAAACCGCCGGGTTGAGGGAAGGGTTCAGACTGTGCCTGGGCCCTGTGGTCTCTTCCAGGTCAGTGTATGGCATTTCCTTCCCCTTGCCCCAGACACCTGGGAGCATGTCTGCACGTGGAGAAAGACTTTCCCGTGGGAAGCCGGGTTTTGTCAAACGGGTCCCAGTGCTCTGCTCCTCTCTTTTCACTCCTGCTGCCAGAAGCCCAGGGAGGATGGGAGGGCTTAGAACATGGCTGGGCACTGTGGTTTCTTCCAGAGAAGTGGAGGGCATTTGCTTTACCTTGCCACAACCACTTGGGATAGGGTCTGCACCTCAGGAAAACTGTTTCCGTGGGAAGCCGGCTTTTGCAAAGGGGTCTCAGGGCCGTGGGCCTCGGCTGACCCTCCGGCTCCCCAAAGCACAGGGACGAGGTGAGGGGCTTAGACCATGCCTGGGCAATGTTGTTTCTTACACCTGGGTGTGTGGCATTTTGTTGAGCTGGCTTCCCCCACTTGGGATAGGTGTTCCACAGCAAGCACCCATTGTTCGTTGGAAGCCGTTTTTGCGTCAGGGGTCTCCGGGCTGTGTTCGTTGGGGTTGAACTCCTGCTAGCAAAACCGCCGGGTTGAGGGAAGGGTTCAGACTGTGCCTGGGCCCTGTGGTCTGTTCCAGCTCAGTGTATGGCATTTCCTTCCCCTTGCCCCAGACACCTGGGAGCATGTCTGCACGTGGAGAAAGACTTTCCCGTGGGAAGCCGGTTTTTGTCAAACGGGTCCCAGTGCTCTGCTCCTCTCTTTTCACTCCTGCTGCCAGAAGCCCAGGGAGGATGGGAGGGCTTAGAACATGGCTGGGCACTGTGGTTTCTTCCAGAGAAGTGGAGGGCATTTGCTTTACGTTGCCACAACCACTTGGGATAGGGTCTGCACCTCAGGAAAACTGTCTCTGTGGGAAGCCGGCTTTTTGCAAAGGGGTCTCAGGGCCGTGTGCCTAGGCTGTCCCTCCGGCTCCCCAAAGCACAGGGACGAGGTGAGGGGCTTAGACCATGCCTGGGCAATGTTGTTCCTTACACTTGGGTGAGTGGCATTTTGTTGAGCAGGCTACCCCCACTTGGGATAGGTGTTCCACAGCAAGCACCTATTGTTCGTCGGAAGCAGTTTTTGCCCCAGGTGTCTCCGAGCTGTGTTCGTTGGGGTTGAACTCCTGCTAGCAAAACCGCCGGGTTGAGGGAAGGGTTCAGACTGTGCCTGGGCCCTGTGGTCTGTTCCAGGTCAGTGTATGGCATTTCCTTCCCCTTGCCACAGGCACCTGGGAGCATGTCTGCACGTGGAGAAAGACTTTCCCGTGGGAAGCCGGTTTTCGTCAAACGGGTCCCAGTGCTCTGCTCCCCTCTTTTCACTCCTGCTGCCAGAAGCCCAGGGAGGATGGGAGGGCTTAGAACATGGCTGGGCACTGTGGTTTCTTCCAGAGAAGTGGAGGGCATTAGCTTTACCTTGCCACAACCACTTGGGATAGGGTCTGCACCTTAGGAAAACTGTCTCCGTGGGTAGCCGGCTTTTTGCAAAAGGGTCTCAGGGCCGTGGGCCTCGGGTGTCCCTCCGGCTCCCCAAAGCACAGGGACGAGGTGAGGGGCTTAGACCATGCCTGGTTAATGTTGTTTCTTACACTTGGGTGTGTGGCATTTTGTTGAGCTGGCTTCCCCCACTTGTGATAGGTGTTCCACAGCAAGCGACTATTGTTCGTTGGAAGCCGTTTTTGCCCTGGGGTCTCCGGGCACTGTTTGTTGGGTTTGAACTCCTGCTAGCAAAACCGCCGGGTTGAGGGAAGGGTTCAGACTGTGCCTGGGCCCTGTGGTCTGTTCCAGGTCAGTGTATGGCATTTCCTTCCCCTTGCCACAGGCATCTGGGAGCATGTCTGCACGTGGAGAAAGACTTTCCCGTGGGAAGCCGGTTTTTGTCAAACGGGTCCCAGTGCTCTGCTCCTCTTTTTTCACTCCTGCTGCCAGAAGCCCAGGGAGGATGGGAGGGATTAGAACATGGCTGGGCACTGTGGTTTCTTCCAGAGAAGTGGAGGGCATTAGCTTTACCTTGCCACAACCACTTGGGATAGGGTCTGCACCTCAGGAAAACTGTCTCTGTGGGAAGCCGGCTTTTTGAAAAGGGGTCTCAGGGCCGTGGGCCTCGGCTGTCCCTCCGGCTCCCCAAAGCACAGGGACGAGGTGAGGGGCTTAGACCATGCCTGGGCAATGTTGTTTCTTACACCTGGGTGTGTGGCATTTTGTTGAGCTGGCTACCCCCACTTGGGATAGATGTTCCACAGCAAGCGACTATTGTTCGTCGGAAGCCGTTTTTGATTCAGGGGTCTCCGTTTCGTTGGGGTTGAACTCCTGCTAGCAAAACCGCCGGGTTGAGGGAAGGGTTCAGAGTGTGCCTGGGCCCTGTGGTCTGTTCCAGCTCAGTGTATGGCATTTCCTTCCCCTTGCCCCAGACACGGGAGCATGTCTGCACGTGGAGAAAGACTTCCCCGTGGGAAGCCGGTTTTTCTCAAACGGGTTCCAGTGCTGTGCTCCTCTCTTTTCACTCCTGCTGCCAGAAGCCCAGGGAGGATGGGAGGGCTTAGAACATGGCTGGGCACTGTGGTTTCTTCCAGAGAAGTGGAGGGCATTTGCTTTACCTTGCCACAACCACTTGGGATAGGGTCTGTACCTCAGGAAAACTGTTTCCGTGGTAAGCCGGCTTTTTGCAAAGGGGTCTCAGGGCCGTGGGCCTCGGCTGTCCCTGCGGCTACCCAAAGCACAGGGACGAGGTGAGGGGCTTAGACCATGCCTGGGCAATGCTGTTTCTTACACCTGGGTGTGTGGCATTTTGTTGAGCTGGCTACCCCCACTTGGGATAGTTGTTCCACAGGAAGCGACTATTGTTCGTCGGAAGCCGTTTTTGCCTCAGGGGTCTCCGGGCTGTGTTCGTTGGGGTTGAACTCCTGCTAGCAAAACCGCCGGGTTGAGGGAAGGGTTCAGACTGTGCCTGGGCCCTGTGGTCTCTTCCAGGTCAGTGTATGGCATTTCCTTCCCCTTGCCCCAGACACCTGGGAGCATGTCTGCACGTGGAGAAAGACTTTCCCGTGGGAAGCCGGGTTTTGTCAAACGGGTCCCAGTGCTCTGCTCCTCTCTTTTCACTCCTGCTGCCAGAAGCCCAGGGAGGATGGAAGGGCTTAGAACATGGCTGGGCACTGTGGTTTCTTCCAGAGAAGTGGAGGGCATTTGCTTTACCTTGCCACAACCACTTGGGATAGGGTCTGCACCTCAGGAAACCTGTTTCCGTGGGAAGCCGGCTTTTTCAAAGGGGTCTCAGGGCCGTGGGCCTCGGCTGACCCTCCGGCTCCCCAACGCACAGGGACGAGGTGAGGGGCTTAGACCATGCCTGGGCAATGTTGTTTCTTACACCTGGGTGTGTGGCATTTTGTTGAGCTGGCTTCCCCCACTTGGGATAGGTGTTCCACAGCAAGCGACTATTGTTCGTTGGAAGCCGTTTTTGCCCAGGGGTCTCCGGGCACTGTTTGTTGGGTTTGAACTCCTGCTAGCAAAACCGCCGGGTTGAGGGAAGGGTTCAGACTGTGCCTGGGCCCTGTGGTCTCTTCCAGGTCAGTGTATGGCATTTCCTTCCCCTTGCCACAGGCACCTGGGAGCATGTCTGCACGTGGAGAAAGACTTTCCCGTGGGAAGCCGGTTTTTCTCAAACGGGTCCCAGTGCTGTGCTCCTCTCTTTTCACTCCTGCTGCCAGAAGCCCAGGGAGGATGGGAGGGCTTAGAACATGGCTGGGCACAGTGGTTTCTTCCAGAGAAGTGGAGGGCATTTGCTTTACCTTGCCACAACCACTTGGGATAGGGTCTGCACCTCAGGAAAACTGTCTCTGTGGGAAGCCGGCTTTTTGCAAAGGTGTCTCAGGGCCGTGTGCCTAGGCTGTCCCTCCGGCTCCCCAAAGCACAGGGACGAGGTGAGGGGCTTAGACCATGCCTGGGCAATGTTGTTCCTTACACTTGGGTGAGTGGCATTTTGTTGAGCAGGCTACCCCCACTTGGGATAGGTGTTCCACAGCAAGCACCTATTGTTCGTCGGAAGCAGTTTTTGCCCCAGGTGTCTCCGGGCTGTGTTCGTTGGGGTTGAACTCCTGCTAGCAAAACCGCCGGGTTGAGGGAAGGGTTCAGACTGTGCCTGGGCCCTGTGGTCTCTTCCAGGTCAGTGTATGGCATTTCCTTCCCCTTGCCACAGGCACCTGGGAGCATGTCTGCACGTGGAGAAAGACTTTCCCGTGGGAAGCCGGTTTTTGTCAAACGGGTCCCAGTGCTCTGCTCCCCTCTTTTCACTCCTGCTGCCAGAAGCCCAGGGAGGATGGGAGGGCTTAGAACATGGCTGGGCACTGTGGTTTCTTCCAGAGAAGTGGAGGGCATTAGCTTTACCTTGCCACAACCACTTGGGATAGGGTCTGCACCTCAGGAAAACTGTCTCCGTGGGTAGCCGGCTTTTTGCAAAAGGGTCTCAGGGCCGTGGGCCTCGGGTGTCCCTCCGGCTCCCCAAAGCACAGGGACGAGGTGAGGGGCTTAGACCATGCCTGGGCAATGTTGTTTCTTACACCTGGGTGTGTGGCATTTTGTTGAGCTGGCTTCCCCCACTTGTGATAGGTGTTCCACAGCAAGCGACTATTGTTCGTTGGAAGCCGTTTTTGCCCAGGGGTCTCCGGGCACTGTTTGTTGGGTTTGAACTCCTGCTAGCAAAACCGCCGGGTTGAGGGAAGGGTTCAGACTGTGCCTGGGCCCTGTGGTCTCTTCCAGGTCAGTGTATGGCATTTCCTTCCCCTTGCCACAGGCACCTGGGAGCATGTCTGCACGTGGAGAAAGACTTTCCCGTGGGAAGCCGGTTTTTGTCAAACGGGTCCCAGTGCTCTGCTCCTCTTTTTTCACTCCTGCTGCCAGAAGCCCAGGGAGGATGGGAGGGATTAGAACATGGCTGGGCACTGTGGTTTCTTCCAGAGAAGTGGAGGGCATTAGCTTTACCTTGCCACAACCACTTGGGATAGGGTCTGCATCTCAGGAAAACTGTCTCTGTGGGAAGCCGGCTTTTTGAAAAGGGGTCTCAGGGCCGTGGGCCTCGGCTGTCCCTCCGGCTCCCCAAAGCACAGGGACGAGGTGAGGGGCTTAGACCATGCCTGGGCAATGTTGTTTCTTACACCTGGGTGTGTGGCATTTTGTTGAGCTGGCTACCCCCACTTGGGATAGATGTTCCACAGCAAGCGACTATTGTTCGTCGGAAGCCGTTTTTGATTCAGGGGTCTCCGTTTCGTTGGGGTTGAACTCCTGCTAGCAAAACCGCCGGGTTGAGGGAAGGGTTCAGACTGTGCCTGGGCCCTGTGGTCTGTTCCAGCTCAGTGTATGGCATTTCCTTCCCCTTGCCCCAGACACCTGGGAGCATGTCTGCACGTGGAGAAAGACTTTCCCGTGGGAAGCCGGTTTTTGTCAAACGGGTCCCAGTGCTCTGCTCCTCTCTTTTCACTCCTGCTGCCAGAAGCCCAGGGAGGATGGGAGGGCTTAGAACATGGCTGGGCACTGTGGTTTCTTCCAGAGAAGTGGAGGGCATTTGCTTTACGTTGCCACAACCACTTGGGATAGGGTCTGCACCTCAGGAAAACTGTCTCTGTGGGAAGCCGGCTTTTTGCAAAGGGGTCTCAGGGCCGTGTGCCTAGGCTGTCCCTCCGGCTCCCCAAAGCACAGGGACGAGGTGAGGGGCTTAGACCATGCCTGGGCAATGTTGTTCCTTACACTTGGGTGAGTGGCATTTTGTTGAGCAGGCTACCCCCACTTGGGATAGGTGTTCCACAGCAAGCACCTATTGTTCGTCGGAAGCAGTTTTTGCCCCAGGTGTCTCCGAGCTGTGTTCGTTGGGGTTGAACTCCTGCTAGCAAAACCGCCGGGTTGAGGGAAGGGTTCAGACTGTGCCTGGGCCCTGTGGTCTGTTCCAGGTCAGTGTATGGCATTTCCTTCCCCTTGCCACAGGCACCTGGGAGCATGTCTGCACGTGGAGAAAGACTTTCCCGTGGGAAGCCGGTTTTCGTCAAACGGGTCCCAGTGCTCTGCTCCCCTCTTTTCACTCCTGCTGCCAGAAGCCCAGGGAGGATGGGAGGGCTTAGAACATGGCTGGGCACTGTGGTTTCTTCCAGAGAAGTGGAGGGCATTAGCTTTACCTTGCCACAACCACTTGGGATAGGGTCTGCACCTTAGGAAAACTGTCTCCGTGGGTAGCCGGCTTTTTGCAAAAGGGTCTCAGGGCCGTGGGCCTCGGGTGTCCCTCCGGCTCCCCAAAGCACAGGGACGAGGTGAGGGGCTTAGACCATGCCTGGGCAATGTTGTTTCTTACACCTGGGTGTGTGGCATTTTGTTGAGCTGGCTTCCCCCACTTGTGATAGGTGTTCCACAGCAAGCGACTATTGTTCGTTGGAAGCCGTTTTTGCCCTGGGGTCTCCGGGCACTGTTTGTTGGGTTTGAACTCCTGCTAGCAAAACCGCCGGGTTGAGGGAAGGGTTCAGACTGTGCCTGGGCCCTGTGGTCTGTTCCAGGTCAGTGTATGGCATTTCCTTCCCCTTGCCACAGGCATCTGGGAGCATGTCTGCACGTGGAGAAAGACTTTCCCGTGGGAAGCCGGTTTTTGTCAAACGGGTCCCAGTGCTCTGCTCCTCTTTTTTCACTCCTGCTGCCAGAAGCCCAGGGAGGATGGGAGGGATTAGAACATGGCTGGGCACTGTGGTTTCTTCCAGAGAAGTGGAGGGCATTAGCTTTACCTTGCCACAACCACTTGGGATAGGGTCTGCACCTCAGGAAAACTGTCTCTGTGGGAAGCCGGCTTTTTGAAAAGGGGTCTCAGGGCCGTGGGCCTCGGCTGTCCCTCCGGCTCCCCAAAGCACAGGGACGAGGTGAGGGGCTTAGACCATGCCTGGGCAATGTTGTTTCTTACACCTGGGTGTGTGGCATTTTGTTGAGCTGGCTACCCCCACTTGGGATAGATGTTCCACAGCAAGCGACTATTGTTCGTCGGAAGCCGTTTTTGATTCAGGGGTCTCCGTTTCGTTGGGGTTGAACTCCTGCTAGCAAAACCGCCGGGTTGAGGGAAGGGTTCAGAGTGTGCCTGGGCCCTGTGGTCTGTTAAAGCTCAGTGTATGGCATTTCCTTCCCCTTGCCCCAGACACGGGAGCATGTCTGCACGTGGAGAAAGACTTCCCCGTGGGAAGCCGGTTTTTCTCAAACGGGTTCCAGTGCTGTGCTCCTCTCTTTTCACTCCTGCTGCCAGAAGCCCAGGGAGGATGGGAGGGCTTAGAACATGGCTGGGCACTGTGGTTTCTTCCAGAGAAGTGGAGGGCATTTGCTTTACCTTGCCACAACCACTTGGGATAGGGTCTGCACCTCAGGAAAACTGTCTCCATGGTAAGCCGGCTTTTTGCAAAGGGGTCTCAGGGCCGTGGGCCTCGGCTGTCCCTGCGGCTACCCAAAGCACAGGGACGAGGTGAGGGGCTTAGACCATGCCTGGGCAATGCTGTTTCTTACACCTGGGTGTGTGGCATTTTGTTGAGCTGGCTACCCCCACTTGGGATAGATGTTCCACAGGAAGCGACTATTGTTCGTCGGAAGCCGTTTTTGCCTCAGGGGTCTCCGGGCTGTGTTCGTTGGGGTTGAACTCCTGCTAGCAAAACCGCCGGGTTGAGGGAAGGGTTCAGACTGTGCCTGGGCCCTGTGGTCTCTTCCAGGTCAGTGTATGGCATTTCCTTCCCCTTGCCCCAGACACCTGGGAGCATGTCTGCACGTGGAGAAAGACTTTCCCGTGGGAAGCCGGGTTTTGTCAAACGGGTCCCAGTGCTCTGCTCCTCTCTTTTCACTCCTGCTGCCAGAAGCCCAGGGAGGATGGGAGGGCTTAGAACATGGCTGGGCACTGTGGTTTCTTCCAGAGAAGTGGAGGGCATTTGCTTTACCTTGCCACAACCACTTGGGATAGGGTCTGCACCTCAGGAAAACTGTTTCCGTGGGAAGCCGGCTTTTGCAAAGGGGTCTCAGGGCCGTGGGCCTCGGCTGACCCTCCGGCTCCCCAAAGCACAGGGACGAGGTGAGGGGCTTAGACCATGCCTGGGCAATGTTGTTTCTTACACCTGGGTGTGTGGCATTTTGTTGAGCTGGCTTCCCCCACTTGGGATAGGTGTTCCACAGCAAGCACCCATTGTTCGTTGGAAGCCGTTTTTGCGTCAGGGGTCTCCGGGCTGTGTTCGTTGGGGTTGAACTCCTGCTAGCAAAACCGCCGGGTTGAGGGAAGGGTTCAGACTGTGCCTGGGCCCTGTGGTCTGTTCCAGCTCAGTGTATGGCATTTCCTTCCCCTTGCCCCAGACACCTGGGAGCATGTCTGCACGTGGAGAAAGACTTTCCCGTGGGAAGCCGGTTTTTGTCAAACGGGTCCCAGTGCTCTGCTCCTCTCTTTTCACTCCTGCTGCCAGAAGCCCAGGGAGGATGGGAGGGCTTAGAACATGGCTGGGCACTGTGGTTTCTTCCAGAGAAGTGGAGGGCATTTGCTTTACGTTGCCACAACCACTTGGGATAGGGTCTGCACCTCAGGAAAACTGTCTCTGTGGGAAGCCGGCTTTTTGCAAAGGGGTCTCAGGGCCGTGTGCCTAGGCTGTCCCTCCGGCTCCCCAAAGCACAGGGACGAGGTGAGGGGCTTAGACCATGCCTGGGCAATGTTGTTCCTTACACTTGGGTGAGTGGCATTTTGTTGAGCAGGCTACCCCCACTTGGGATAGGTGTTCCACAGCAAGCACCTATTGTTCGTCGGAAGCAGTTTTTGCCCCAGGTGTCTCCGAGCTGTGTTCGTTGGGGTTGAACTCCTGCTAGCAAAACCGCCGGGTTGAGGGAAGGGTTCAGACTGTGCCTGGGCCCTGTGGTCTGTTCCAGGTCAGTGTATGGCATTTCCTTCCCCTTGCCACAGGCACCTGGGAGCATGTCTGCACGTGGAGAAAGACTTTCCCGTGGGAAGCCGGTTTTCGTCAAACGGGTCCCAGTGCTCTGCTCCCCTCTTTTCACTCCTGCTGCCAGAAGCCCAGGGAGGATGGGAGGGCTTAGAACATGGCTGGGCACTGTGGTTTCTTCCAGAGAAGTGGAGGGCATTAGCTTTACCTTGCCACAACCACTTGGGATAGGGTCTGCACCTTAGGAAAACTGTCTCCGTGGGTAGCCGGCTTTTTGCAAAAGGGTCTCAGGGCCGTGGGCCTCGGGTGTCCCTCCGGCTCCCCAAAGCACAGGGACGAGGTGAGGGGCTTAGACCATGCCTGGTTAATGTTGTTTCTTACACTTGGGTGTGTGGCATTTTGTTGAGCTGGCTTCCCCCACTTGTGATAGGTGTTCCACAGCAAGCGACTATTGTTCGTTGGAAGCCGTTTTTGCCCTGGGGTCTCCGGGCACTGTTTGTTGGGTTTGAACTCCTGCTAGCAAAACCGCCGGGTTGAGGGAAGGGTTCAGACTGTGCCTGGGCCCTGTGGTCTGTTCCAGGTCAGTGTATGGCATTTCCTTCCCCTTGCCACAGGCATCTGGGAGCATGTCTGCACGTGGAGAAAGACTTTCCCGTGGGAAGCCGGTTTTTGTCAAACGGGTCCCAGTGCTCTGCTCCTCTTTTTTCACTCCTGCTGCCAGAAGCCCAGGGAGGATGGGAGGGATTAGAACATGGCTGGGCACTGTGGTTTCTTCCAGAGAAGTGGAGGGCATTAGCTTTACCTTGCCACAACCACTTGGGATAGGGTCTGCACCTCAGGAAAACTGTCTCTGTGGGAAGCCGGCTTTTTGAAAAGGGGTCTCAGGGCCGTGGGCCTCGGCTGTCCCTCCGGCTCCCCAAAGCACAGGGACGAGGTGAGGGGCTTAGACCATGCCTGGGCAATGTTGTTTCTTACACCTGGGTGTGTGGCATTTTGTTGAGCTGGCTACCCCCACTTGGGATAGATGTTCCACAGCAAGCGACTATTGTTCGTCGGAAGCCGTTTTTGATTCAGGGGTCTCCGTTTCGTTGGGGTTGAACTCCTGCTAGCAAAACCGCCGGGTTGAGGGAAGGGTTCAGAGTGTGCCTGGGCCCTGTGGTCTGTTCCAGCTCAGTGTATGGCATTTCCTTCCCCTTGCCCCAGACACGGGAGCATGTCTGCACGTGGAGAAAGACTTCCCCGTGGGAAGCCGGTTTTTCTCAAACGGGTTCCAGTGCTGTGCTCCTCTCTTTTCACTCCTGCTGCCAGAAGCCCAGGGAGGATGGGAGGGCTTAGAACATGGCTGGGCACTGTGGTTTCTTCCAGAGAAGTGGAGGGCATTTGCTTTACCTTGCCACAACCACTTGGGATAGGGTCTGTACCTCAGGAAAACTGTTTCCGTGGTAAGCCGGCTTTTTGCAAAGGGGTCTCAGGGCCGTGGGCCTCGGCTGTCCCTGCGGCTACCCAAAGCACAGGGACGAGGTGAGGGGCTTAGACCATGCCTGGGCAATGCTGTTTCTTACACCTGGGTGTGTGGCATTTTGTTGAGCTGGCTACCCCCACTTGGGATAGTTGTTCCACAGGAAGCGACTATTGTTCGTCGGAAGCCGTTTTTGCCTCAGGGGTCTCCGGGCTGTGTTCGTTGGGGTTGAACTCCTGCTAGCAAAACCGCCGGGTTGAGGGAAGGGTTCAGACTGTGCCTGGGCCCTGTGGTCTCTTCCAGGTCAGTGTATGGCATTTCCTTCCCCTTGCCCCAGACACCTGGGAGCATGTCTGCACGTGGAGAAAGACTTTCCCGTGGGAAGCCGGGTTTTGTCAAACGGGTCCCAGTGCTCTGCTCCTCTCTTTTCACTCCTGCTGCCAGAAGCCCAGGGAGGATGGAAGGGCTTAGAACATGGCTGGGCACTGTGGTTTCTTCCAGAGAAGTGGAGGGCATTTGCTTTACCTTGCCACAACCACTTGGGATAGGGTCTGCACCTCAGGAAACCTGTTTCCGTGGGAAGCCGGCTTTTTCAAAGGGGTCTCAGGGCCGTGGGCCTCGGCTGACCCTCCGGCTCCCCAACGCACAGGGACGAGGTGAGGGGCTTAGACCATGCCTGGGCAATGTTGTTTCTTACACCTGGGTGTGTGGCATTTTGTTGAGCTGGCTTCCCCCACTTGGGATAGGTGTTCCACAGCAAGCGACTATTGTTCGTTGGAAGCCGTTTTTGCCCAGGGGTCTCCGGGCACTGTTTGTTGGGTTTGAACTCCTGCTAGCAAAACCGCCGGGTTGAGGGAAGGGTTCAGACTGTGCCTGGGCCCTGTGGTCTCTTCCAGGTCAGTGTATGGCATTTCCTTCCCCTTGCCACAGGCACCTGGGAGCATGTCTGCACGTGGAGAAAGACTTTCCCGTGGGAAGCCGGTTTTTCTCAAACGGGTCCCAGTGCTGTGCTCCTCTCTTTTCACTCCTGCTGCCAGAAGCCCAGGGAGGATGGGAGGGCTTAGAACATGGCTGGGCACAGTGGTTTCTTCCAGAGAAGTGGAGGGCATTTGCTTTACCTTGCCACAACCACTTGGGATAGGGTCTGCACCTCAGGAAAACTGTCTCTGTGGGAAGCCGGCTTTTTGCAAAGGTGTCTCAGGGCCGTGTGCCTAGGCTGTCCCTCCGGCTCCCCAAAGCACAGGGACGAGGTGAGGGGCTTAGACCATGCCTGGGCAATGTTGTTCCTTACACTTGGGTGAGTGGCATTTTGTTGAGCAGGCTACCCCCACTTGGGATAGGTGTTCCACAGCAAGCACCTATTGTTCGTCGGAAGCAGTTTTTGCCCCAGGTGTCTCCGGGCTGTGTTCGTTGGGGTTGAACTCCTGCTAGCAAAACCGCCGGGTTGAGGGAAGGGTTCAGACTGTGCCTGGGCCCTGTGGTCTCTTCCAGGTCAGTGTATGGCATTTCCTTCCCCTTGCCACAGGCACCTGGGAGCATGTCTGCACGTGGAGAAAGACTTTCCCGTGGGAAGCCGGTTTTTGTCAAACGGGTCCCAGTGCTCTGCTCCCCTCTTTTCACTCCTGCTGCCAGAAGCCCAGGGAGGATGGGAGGGCTTAGAACATGGCTGGGCACTGTGGTTTCTTCCAGAGAAGTGGAGGGCATTAGCTTTACCTTGCCACAACCACTTGGGATAGGGTCTGCACCTCAGGAAAACTGTCTCCGTGGGTAGCCGGCTTTTTGCAAAAGGGTCTCAGGGCCGTGGGCCTCGGGTGTCCCTCCGGCTCCCCAAAGCACAGGGACGAGGTGAGGGGCTTAGACCATGCCTGGGCAATGTTGTTTCTTACACCTGGGTGTGTGGCATTTTGTTGAGCTGGCTTCCCCCACTTGTGATAGGTGTTCCACAGCAAGCGACTATTGTTCGTTGGAAGCCGTTTTTGCCCAGGGGTCTCCGGGCACTGTTTGTTGGGTTTGAACTCCTGCTAGCAAAACCGCCGGGTTGAGGGAAGGGTTCAGACTGTGCCTGGGCCCTGTGGTCTCTTCCAGGTCAGTGTATGGCATTTCCTTCCCCTTGCCACAGGCACCTGGGAGCATGTCTGCACGTGGAGAAAGACTTTCCCGTGGGAAGCCGGTTTTTGTCAAACGGGTCCCAGTGCTCTGCTCCTCTTTTTTCACTCCTGCTGCCAGAAGCCCAGGGAGGATGGGAGGGATTAGAACATGGCTGGGCACTGTGGTTTCTTCCAGAGAAGTGGAGGGCATTAGCTTTACCTTGCCACAACCACTTGGGATAGGGTCTGCATCTCAGGAAAACTGTCTCTGTGGGAAGCCGGCTTTTTGAAAAGGGGTCTCAGGGCCGTGGGCCTCGGCTGTCCCTCCGGCTCCCCAAAGCACAGGGACGAGGTGAGGGGCTTAGACCATGCCTGGGCAATGTTGTTTCTTACACCTGGGTGTGTGGCATTTTGTTGAGCTGGCTACCCCCACTTGGGATAGATGTTCCACAGCAAGCGACTATTGTTCGTCGGAAGCCGTTTTTGATTCAGGGGTCTCCGTTTCGTTGGGGTTGAACTCCTGCTAGCAAAACCGCCGGGTTGAGGGAAGGGTTCAGACTGTGCCTGGGCCCTGTGGTCTGTTCCAGCTCAGTGTATGGCATTTCCTTCCCCTTGCCCCAGACACCTGGGAGCATGTCTGCACGTGGAGAAAGACTTTCCCGTGGGAAGCCGGTTTTTGTCAAACGGGTCCCAGTGCTCTGCTCCTCTCTTTTCACTCCTGCTGCCAGAAGCCCAGGGAGGATGGGAGGGCTTAGAACATGGCTGGGCACTGTGGTTTCTTCCAGAGAAGTGGAGGGCATTTGCTTTACGTTGCCACAACCACTTGGGATAGGGTCTGCACCTCAGGAAAACTGTCTCTGTGGGAAGCCGGCTTTTTGCAAAGGGGTCTCAGGGCCGTGTGCCTAGGCTGTCCCTCCGGCTCCCCAAAGCACAGGGACGAGGTGAGGGGCTTAGACCATGCCTGGGCAATGTTGTTCCTTACACTTGGGTGAGTGGCATTTTGTTGAGCAGGCTACCCCCACTTGGGATAGGTGTTCCACAGCAAGCACCTATTGTTCGTCGGAAGCAGTTTTTGCCCCAGGTGTCTCCGAGCTGTGTTCGTTGGGGTTGAACTCCTGCTAGCAAAACCGCCGGGTTGAGGGAAGGGTTCAGACTGTGCCTGGGCCCTGTGGTCTGTTCCAGGTCAGTGTATGGCATTTCCTTCCCCTTGCCACAGGCACCTGGGAGCATGTCTGCACGTGGAGAAAGACTTTCCCGTGGGAAGCCGGTTTTCGTCAAACGGGTCCCAGTGCTCTGCTCCCCTCTTTTCACTCCTGCTGCCAGAAGCCCAGGGAGGATGGGAGGGCTTAGAACATGGCTGGGCACTGTGGTTTCTTCCAGAGAAGTGGAGGGCATTAGCTTTACCTTGCCACAACCACTTGGGATAGGGTCTGCACCTTAGGAAAACTGTCTCCGTGGGTAGCCGGCTTTTTGCAAAAGGGTCTCAGGGCCGTGGGCCTCGGGTGTCCCTCCGGCTCCCCAAAGCACAGGGACGAGGTGAGGGGCTTAGACCATGCCTGGGCAATGTTGTTTCTTACACCTGGGTGTGTGGCATTTTGTTGAGCTGGCTTCCCCCACTTGTGATAGGTGTTCCACAGCAAGCGACTATTGTTCGTTGGAAGCCGTTTTTGCCCTGGGGTCTCCGGGCACTGTTTGTTGGGTTTGAACTCCTGCTAGCAAAACCGCCGGGTTGAGGGAAGGGTTCAGACTGTGCCTGGGCCCTGTGGTCTGTTCCAGGTCAGTGTATGGCATTTCCTTCCCCTTGCCACAGGCATCTGGGAGCATGTCTGCACGTGGAGAAAGACTTTCCCGTGGGAAGCCGGTTTTTGTCAAACGGGTCCCAGTGCTCTGCTCCTCTTTTTTCACTCCTGCTGCCAGAAGCCCAGGGAGGATGGGAGGGATTAGAACATGGCTGGGCACTGTGGTTTCTTCCAGAGAAGTGGAGGGCATTAGCTTTACCTTGCCACAACCACTTGGGATAGGGTCTGCACCTCAGGAAAACTGTCTCTGTGGGAAGCCGGCTTTTTGAAAAGGGGTCTCAGGGCCGTGGGCCTCGGCTGTCCCTCCGGCTCCCCAAAGCACAGGGACGAGGTGAGGGGCTTAGACCATGCCTGGGCAATGTTGTTTCTTACACCTGGGTGTGTGGCATTTTGTTGAGCTGGCTACCCCCACTTGGGATAGATGTTCCACAGCAAGCGACTATTGTTCGTCGGAAGCCGTTTTTGATTCAGGGGTCTCCGTTTCGTTGGGGTTGAACTCCTGCTAGCAAAACCGCCGGGTTGAGGGAAGGGTTCAGAGTGTGCCTGGGCCCTGTGGTCTGTTAAAGCTCAGTGTATGGCATTTCCTTCCCCTTGCCCCAGACACGGGAGCATGTCTGCACGTGGAGAAAGACTTCCCCGTGGGAAGCCGGTTTTTCTCAAACGGGTTCCAGTGCTGTGCTCCTCTCTTTTCACTCCTGCTGCCAGAAGCCCAGGGAGGATGGGAGGGCTTAGAACATGGCTGGGCACTGTGGTTTCTTCCAGAGAAGTGGAGGGCATTTGCTTTACCTTGCCACAACCACTTGGGATAGGGTCTGTACCTCAGGAAAACTGTTTCCGTGGTAAGCCAGCTTTTTGCAAAGGGGTCTCAGGGCCGTGGGCCTCGGCTGTCCCTGCGGCTACCCAAAGCACAGGGACGAGGTGAGGGGCTTAGACCATGCCTGGGCAATGCTGTTTCTTACACCTGGGTGTGTGGCATTTTGTTGAGCTGGCTACCCCCACTTGGGATAGATGTTCCACAGGAAGCGACTATTGTTCGTCGGAAGCCGTTTTTGCCTCAGGGGTCTCCGGGCTGTGTTCGTTGGGGTTGAACTCCTGCTAGCAAAACCGCCGGGTTGAGGGAAGGGTTCAGACTGTGCCTGGGCCCTGTGGTCTCTTCCAGGTCAGTGTATGGCATTTCCTTCCCCTTGCCCCAGACACCTGGGAGCATGTCTGCACGTGGAGAAAGACTTTCCCGTGGGAAGCCGGGTTTTGTCAAAAGGGTCCCAGTGCTCTGCTCCTCTCTTTTCACTCCTGCTGCCAGAAGCCCAGGGAGGATGGAAGGGCTTAGAACATGGCTGGGCACTGTGGTTTCTTCCAGAGAAGTGGAGGGCATTTGCTTTACCTTGCCACAACCACTTGGGATAGGGTCTGCACCTCAGGAAAACTGTTTCCGTGGGAAGCCGGCTTTTTCAAAGGGGTCTCAGGGCCGTGGGCCTCGGCTGACCCTCCGGCTCCCCAAAGCACAGGGACGAGGTGAGGGGCTTAGACCATGCCTGGGCAATGTTGTTTCTTACACCTGGGTGTGTGGCATTTTGTTGAGCTGGCTTCCCCCACTTGGGATAGGTGTTCCACAGCAAGCGACTATTGTTCGTTGGAAGCCGTTTTTGCCCAGGGGTCTCCGGGCACTGTTTGTTGGGTTTGAACTCCTGCTAGCAAAACCGCCGGGTTGAGGGAAGGGTTCAGACTGTGCCTGGGCCCTGTGGTCTCTTCCAGGTCAGTGTATGGCATTTCCTTCCCCTTGCCACAGGCACCTGGGAGCATGTCTGCACGTGGAGAAAGACTTTCCCGTGGGAAGCCGGTTTTTCTCAAACGGGTCCCAGTGCTGTGCTCCTCTCTTTTCACTCCTGCTGCCAGAAGCCCAGGGAGGATGGGAGGGCTTAGAACATGGCTGGGCACAGTGGTTTCTTCCAGAGAAGTGGAGGGCATTTGCTTTACCTTGCCACAACCACTTGGGATAGGGTCTGCACCTCAGGAAAACTGTCTCTGTGGGAAGCCGGCTTTTTGCAAAGGTGTCTCAGGGCCGTGTGCCTAGGCTGTCCCTCCGGCTCCCCAAAGCACAGGGACGAGGTGAGGGGCTTAGACCATGCCTGGGCAATGTTGTTCCTTACACTTGGGTGAGTGGCATTTTGTTGAGCAGGCTACCCCCACTTGGGATAGGTGTTCCACAGCAAGCACCTATTGTTCGTCGGAAGCAGTTTTTGCCCCAGGTGTCTCCGGGCTGTGTTCGTTGGGGTTGAACTCCTGCTAGCAAAACCGCCGGGTTGAGGGAAGGGTTCAGACTGTGCCTGGGCCCTGTGGTCTCTTCCAGGTCAGTGTATGGCATTTCCTTCCCCTTGCCAAAGGCACCTGGGAGCATGTCTGCACGTGGAGAAAGACTTTCCCGTGGGAATCCGGTTTTTGTCAAACGGGTCCCAGTGCTCTGCTCCCCTCTTTTCACTCCTGCTGCCAGAAGCCCAGGGAGGATGGGAGGGCTTAGAACATGGCTGGGCACTGTGGTTTCTTCCAGAGAAGTGGAGGGCATTAGCTTTACCTTGCCACAACCACTTGGGATAGGGTCTGCACCTCAGGAAAACTGTCTCCGTGGGTAGCCGGCTTTTTGCAAAAGGGTCTCAGGGCCGTGGGCCTCGGGTGTCCCTCCGGCTCCCCAAAGCACAGGGACGAGGTGAGGGGCTTAGACCATGCCTGGGCAATGCTGTTTCTTACACCTGGGTGTGTGGCATTTTGTTGAGCTGGCTTCCCCCACTTGTGATAGGTGTTCCACAGCAAGCGACTATTGTTCGTTGGAAGCCGTTTTTGCCCAGGGGTCTCCGGGCACTGTTTGTTGGGTTTGAACTCCTGCTAGCAAAACCGCCGGGTTGAGGGAAGGGTTCAGACTGTGCCTGGGCCCTGTGGTCTCTTCCAGGTCAGTGTATGGCATTTCCTTCCCCTTGCCACAGGCACCTGGGAGCATGTCTGCACGTGGAGAAAGACTTTCCCGTGGGAAGCCGGTTTTTGTCAAACGGGTCCCAGTGCTCTGCTCCTCTTTTTTCACTCCTGCTGCCAGAAGCCCAGGGAGGATGGGAGGGATTAGAACATGGCTGGGCACTGTGGTTTCTTCCAGAGAAGTGGAGGGCATTAGCTTTACCTTGCCACAACCACTTGGGATAGGGTCTGCATCTCAGGAAAACTGTCTCTGTGGGAAGCCGGCTTTTTGAAAAGGGGTCTCAGGGCCGTGGGCCTCGGCTGTCCCTCCGGCTCCCCAAAGCACAGGGACGAGGTGAGGGGCTTAGACCATGCCTGGGCAATGTTGTTTCTTACACCTGGGTGTGTGGCATTTTGTTGAGCTGGCTACCCCCACTTGGGATAGATGTTCCACAGCAAGCGACTATTGTTCGTCGGAAGCCGTTTTTGATTCAGGGGTCTCCGTTTCGTTGGGGTTGAACTCCTGCTAGCAAAACCGCCGGGTTGAGGGAAGGGTTCAGACTGTGCCTGGGCCCTGTGGTCTGTTCCAGCTCAGTGTATGGCATTTCCTTCCCCTTGCCCCAGACACCTGGGAGCATGTCTGCACGTGGAGAAAGACTTTCCCGTGGGAAGCCGGTTTTTGTCAAACGGGTCCCAGTGCTCTGCTCCTCTCTTTTCACTCCTGCTGCCAGAAGCCCAGGGAGGATGGGAGGGCTTAGAACATGGCTGGGCACTGTGGTTTCTTCCAGAGAAGTGGAGGGCATTTGCTTTACGTTGCCACAACCACTTGGGATAGGGTCTGCACCTCAGGAAAACTGTCTCTGTGGGAAGCCGGCTTTTTGCAAAGGGGTCTCAGGGCCGTGTGCCTAGGCTGTCCCTCCGGCTCCCCAAAGCACAGGGACGAGGTGAGGGGCTTAGACCATGCCTGGGCAATGTTGTTCCTTACACTTGGGTGAGTGGCATTTTGTTGAGCAGGCTACCCCCACTTGGGATAGGTGTTCCACAGCAAGCACCTATTGTTTGTCGGAAGCAGTTTTTGCCCCAGGTGTCTCCGAGCTGTGTTCGTTGGGGTTGAACTCCTGCTAGCAAAACCGCCGGGTTGAGGGAAGGGTTCAGACTGTGCCTGGGCCCTGTGGTCTGTTCCAGGTCAGTGTATGGCATTTCCTTCCCCTTGCCACAGGCACCTGGGAGCATGTCTGCACGTGGAGAAAGACTTTCCCGTGGGAAGCCGGTTTTCGTCAAACGGGTCCCAGTGCTCTGCTCCCCTCTTTTCACTCCTGCTGCCAGAAGCCCAGGGAGGATGGGAGGGCTTAGAACATGGCTGGGCACTGTGGTTTCTTCCAGAGAAGTGGAGGGCATTAGCTTTACCTTGCCACAACCGCTTGGGATAGGGTCTGCACCTTAGGAAAACTGTCTCCGTGGGTAGCCGGCTTTTTGCAAAAGGGTCTCAGGGCCGTGGGCCTCGGGTGTCCCTCCGGCTCCCCAAAGCACAGGGACGAGGTGAGGGGCTTAGACCATGCCTGGGCAATGTTGTTTCTTACACCTGGGTGTGTGGCATTTTGTTGAGCTGGCTTCCCCCACTTGGGATAGGTGTTCCACAGCAAGCGACTATTGTTCGTTGGAAGCCGTTTTTGCCCTGGGGTCTCCGGGCACTGTTTGTTGGGTTTGAACTCCTGCTAGCAAAACCGCCGGGTTGAGGGAAGGGTTCAGACTGTGCCTGGGCCCTGTGGTCTCTTCCAGGTCAGTGTATGGCATTTCCTTCCCCTTGCCACAGGCACCTGGGAGCATGTCTGCACGTGGAGAAAGACTTTCCCGTGGGAAGCCGGTTTTTGTCAAACGGGTCCCAGTGCTCTGCTCCTCTTTTTTCACTCCTGCTGCCAGAAGCCCAGGGAGGATGGGAGGGATTAGAACATGGCTGGGCACTGTGGTTTCTTCCAGAGAAGTGGAGGGCATTAGCTTTACCTTGCCACAACCACTTGGGATAGGGTCTGCATCTCAGGAAAACTGTCTCTGTGGGAAGCCGGCTTTTTGAAAAGGGGTCTCAGGGCCGTGGGCCTCGGCTGTCCCTCCGGCTTCCCAAAGCACAGGGACGAGGTGAGGGGCTTAGACCATGCCTGGGCAATGTTGTTTCTTACACCTGGGTGTGTGGCATTTTGTTGAGCTGGCTACCCCCACTTGGGATAGATGTTCCACAGCAAGCGACTATTGTTCGTCGGAAGCCGTTTTTGATTCAGGGGTCTCCGTTTCGTTGGGGTTGAACTCCTGCTAGCAAAACCGCCGGGTTGAGGGAAGGGTTCAGACTGTGCCTGGGCCCTGTGGTCTGTTCCAGCTCAGTGTATGGCATTTCCTTCCCCTTGCCCCAGACACCTGGGAGCATGTCTGCACGTGGAGAAAGACTTTCCCGTGGGAAGCCGGTTTTTGTCAAACGGGTCCCAGTGCTCTGCTCCTCTCTTTTCACTCCTGCTGCCAGAAGCCCAGGGAGGATGGGAGGGCTTAGAACATGGCTGGGCACTGTGGTTTCTTCCAGAGAAGTGGAGGGCATTTGCTTTACGTTGCCACAACCACTTGGGATAGGGTCTGCACCTCAGGAAAACTGTCTCTGTGGGAAGCCGGCTTTTTGCAAAGGGGTCTCAGGGCCGTGTGCCTAGGCTGTCCCTCCGGCTCCCCAAAGCACAGGGACGAGGTGAGGGGCTTAGACCATGCCTGGGCAATGTTGTTCCTTACACTTGGTTGAGTGGCATTTTGTTGAGCAGGCTACCCCCACTTGGGATAGGTGTTCCACAGCAAGCACCTATTGTTCGTCGGAAGCAGTTTTTGCCCCAGGTGTCTCCGGGCTGTGTTCGTTGGGGTTGAACTCCTGCTAGCAAAACCGCCGGGTTGAGGGAAGGGTTCAGACTGTGCCTGGGCCCTGTGGTCTGTTCCAGGTCAGTGTATGGCATTTCCTTCCCCTTGCCACAGGCACCTGGGAGCATGTCTGCACGTGGAGAAAGACTTTCCCGTGGGAAGCCGGTTTTTGTCAAACGGGTCCCAGTGCTCTGCTCCCCTCTTTTCACTCCTGCTGCCAGAAGCCCAGGGAGGATGGGAGGGCTTAGAACATGGCTGGGCACTGTGGTTTCTTCCAGAGAAGTGGAGGGCATTAGCTTTACCTTGCCACAACCACTTGGGATAGGGTCTGCACCTTAGGAAAACTGTCTCCGTGGGTAGCCGGCTTTTTGCAAAAGGGTCTCAGGGCCGTGGGCCTCGGGTGTCCCTCCGGCTCCCCAAAGCACAGGGACGAGGTGAGGGGCTTAGACCATGCCTGGGCAATGTTGTTTCTTACACCTGGGTGTGTGGCATTTTGTTGAGCTGGCTTCCCCCACTTGTGATAGGTGTTCCACAGCAAGCGACTATTGTTCGTTGGAAGCCGTTTTTGCCCAGGGGTCTCCGGGCACTGTTTGTTGGGTTTGAACTCCTGCTAGCAAAACCGCCGGGTTGAGGGAAGGGTTCAGACTGTGCCTGGGCCCTGTGGTCTGTTCCAGGTCAGTGTATGGCATTTCCTTCCCCTTGCCACAGGCACCTGGGAGCATGTCTGCACGTGGAGAAAGACTTTCCCGTGGGAAGCCGGTTTTTCTCAAACGGGTCCCAGTGCTGTGCTCCTCTCTTTTCACTCCTGCTGCCAGAAGCCCAGGGAGGATGGGAGGGCTTAGAACATGGCTGGGCACTGTGGTTTCTTCCAGAGAAGTGGAGGGCATTTGCTTTACCTTGCCACAACCACTTGGGATAGGGTCTGCACCTCAGGAAAACTGTCTCTGTGGGAAGCCGGCTTTTTGCAAAGGGGTCTCAGGGCCGTGTGCCTAGGCTGTCCCTCCGGCTCCCCAAAGCACAGGGACGAGGTGAGGGGCTTAGACCATGCCTGGGCAATGTTGTTTCTTACACCTGGGTGTGTGGCATTTTGTTGAGCTGGCTTCCCCCACTTGGGATAGGTGTTCCACAGCAAGCGACTATTGTTCGTTGGAAGCCGTTTTTGCCCAGGGGTCTCCGGGCACTGTTTGTTGGGTTTGAACTCCTGCTAGCAAAACCGCCGGGTTGAGGGAAGGGTTCAGACTGTGCCTGGGCCCTGTGGTCTCTTCCAGGTCAGTGTATGGCATTTCCTTCCCCTTGCCACAGGCACCTGGGAGCATGTCTGCACGTGGAGAAAGACTTTCCCGTGGGAAGCCGGTTTTTGTCAAACGGGTCCCAGTGCTCTGCTCCTCTTTTTTCACTCCTGCTGCCAGAAGCCCAGGGAGGATGGGAGGGATTAGAACATGGCTGGGCACTGTGGTTTCTTCCAGAGAAGTGGAGGGCATTAGCTTTACCTTGCCACAACCACTTGGGATAGGGTCTGCATCTCAGGAAAACTGTCTCTGTGGGAAGCCGGCTTTTTGAAAAGGGGTCTCAGGGCCGTGGGCCTCGGCTGTCCCTCCGGCTCCCCAAAGCACAGGGACGAGGTGAGGGGCTTAGACCATGCCTGGGCAATGTTGTTTCTTACACCTGGGTGTGTGGCATTTTGTTGAGCTGGCTACCCCCACTTGGGATAGATGTTCCACAGCAAGCGACTATTGTTCGTCGGAAGCCGTTTTTGATTCAGGGGTCTCCGTTTCGTTGGGGTTGAACTCCTGCTAGCAAAACCGCCGGGTTGAGGGAAGGGTTCAGACTGTGCCTGGGCCCTGTGGTCTGTTCCAGCTCAGTGTATGGCATTTCCTTCCCCTTGCCCCAGACACGGGAGCATGTCTGCACGTGGAGAAATACTTCCCCGTGGGAAGCCGGTTTTTCTCAAACGGGTTCCAGTGCTGTGCTCCTCTCTTTTCACTCCTGCTGCCAGAAGCCCAGGGAGGATGGGAGGGCTTAGAACATGGCTGGGCACTGTGGTTTCTTCCAGAGAAGTGGAGGGCATTTGCTTTACCTTGCCACAACCACTTGGGATAGGGTCTGCACCTCAGGAATACTGTCTCCATGGTAAGCCGGCTTTTTGCAAAGGGGTCTCAGGGCCGTGGGCCTCGGCTGTCCCTGCGGCTACCCAAAGCACAGGGACGAGGTGAGGGGCTTAGACCATGCCTGGGCAATGCTGTTTCTTACACCTGGGTGTGTGGCATTTTGTTGAGCTGGCTACCCCCACTTGGGATAGATGTTCCACCGGAAGCGACTATTGTTCGTCGGAAGCCGTTTTTGCCTCAGGGGTCTCCGGGCTGTGTTCGTTGGGGTTGAACTCCTGCTAGCAAAACCGCCGGGTTGAGGGAAGGGTTCAGACTGTGCCTGGGCCCTGTGGTCTCTTCCAGGTCAGTGTATGGCATTTCCTTCCCCTTGTCCCAGACACCTGGGAGCATGTCTGCACGTGGAGAAAGACTTTCCCGTGGGAAGCCGGGTTTTGTCAAACGGGTCCCAGTGCTCTGCTCCTCTCTTTTCACTCCTGCTGCCAGAAGCCCAGGGAGGATGGAAGGGCTTAGAACATGGCTGGGCACTGTGGTTTCTTCCAGAGAAGTGGAGGGCATTTGCTTTACCTTGCCACAACCACTTGGGATAGGGTCTGCACCTCAGGAAAACTGTTTCCGTGGGAAGCCGGCTTTTGCAAAGGGGTCTCAGGGCCGTGGGCCTCGGCTGACCCTCCGGCTCCCCAAAGCACAGGGACGAGGTGAGGGGCTTAGACCATGCCTGGGCAATGTTGTTTCTTACACCTGGGTGTGTGGCATTTTGTTGAGCTGGCTTCCCCCACTTGGGATAGGTGTTCCACAGCAAGCGATTATTGTTCGTTGGAAGCCGTTTTTGCCCAGGGGTCTCCGGGCACTGTTTGTTGGGTTTGAACTCCTGCTAGCAAAACCGCCGGGTTGAGGGAAGGGTTCAGACTGTGCCTGGGCCCTGTGGTCTCTTCCAGGTCAGTGTATGGCATTTCCTTCCCCTTGCCACAGGCACCTGGGAGCATGTCTGCACGTGGAGAAAGACTTTCCCGTGGGAAGCCGGTTTTTGTCAAACGGGTCCCAGTGCTCTGCTCCTCTCTTTTCACTCCTGCTGCCAGAAGCCCAGGGAGGATGGGAGGGCTTAGAACATGGCTGGGCACTGTGGTTTCTTCCAGAGAAGTGGAGGGCATTTGCTTTACCTTGCCACAACCACTTGGGATAGGGTCTGCACCTCAGGAAAACTGTCTCTGTGGGAAGCCGGCTTTTTGCAAAGGGGTCTCAGGGCCATGTGCCTAGGCTGTCCCTCCGGCTCCCCAAAGCACAGGGACGAGGTGAGGGGCTTAGACCATGCCTGGGCAATGTTGTTCCTTACACTTGGGTGTGTGGCATTTGTTGAGCTGGCTACCACCACTTGGGATAGGTGTTCCACAGCAAGCACCTATTGTTCGTCGGAAGCAGTTTTTGCCCCAGGTGTCTCCGGGCTGTGTTCGTTGGGGTTGAATTCCTGCTAGCAAAACCGCCGGGTTGAGGGAAGGGTTCAGACTGTGCCTGGGCCCTGTGGTCTCTTCCAGGTCAGTGTATGGCATTTCCTTCCCCTTGCCACAGGCACCTGGGAGCATGTCTGCACGTGGAGAAAGACTTTCCCGTGGGAAGCCGGTTTTTGTCAAACGGGTCCCAGTGCTCTGCTCCCCTCTTTTCACTCCTGCTGCCAGAAGCCCAGGGAGGATGGGAGGGCTTAGAACATGGCTGGGCACTGTGGTTTCTTCCAGAGAAGTGGAGGGCATTTGCTTTACCTTGCCACAACCACTTGGGATAGGGTCTGCACCTAGGAAAACTGTCTCCGTGGTAAGCCGGCTTTTTGCAAAGGGGTCTCAGGGCCGTGGGCCTCGGCTGTCCCTGCGGCTCCCCAAAGCACAGGGACGAGGTGAGGGGCTTAGACCATGCCTGGGCAATGCTGTTTCTTACACCTGGGTGTGTGGCATTTTGTTGAGCTGGCTACCCCCACTTGGGATAGATGTTCCACAGGAAGCGACTATTGTTCCTCGGAAGCCGTTTTTGCCTCAGGGGTCTCCGGGCTGTGTTCGTTGGGGTTGAACTCCTGCTAGCAAAACCGCCGGGTTGAGGGAAGGGTTCAGACTGTGCCTGGGCCCTGTGGTCTGTTCCAGCTCAGTGTATGGCATTTCCTTCCCCTTGCCCCAGACACCTGGGAGCATGTCTGCACGTGGAGAAAGACTTTCCCGTGGGAAGCCGGTTTTTGTCAAACGGGTCCCAGTGCTCTGCTCCTCTCTTTTCACTCCTGCTGCCAGAAGCCCAGGGAGGATGGGAGGGCTTAGAACATGGCTGGGCACTGTGGTTTCTTCCAGAGAAGTGGAGGGCATTTGCTTTACGTTGCCACAACCACTTGGGATAGGGTCTGCACCTCAGGAAAACTGTCTCTGTGGGAAGCCGGCTTTTTGAAAAGGGGTCTCAGGGCCGTGTGCCTAGGCTGTCCCTCCGGCTCCCCAAAGCACAGGGACGAGGTGAGGGGCTTAGACCATGCCTGGGCAATGTTGTTCCTTACACTTGGTTGAGTGGCATTTTGTTGAGCAGGCTACCCCCACTTGGGATAGGTGTTCCACAGCAAGCACCTATTGTTCGTCGGAAGCAGTTTTTGCCCCAGGTGTCTCCGGGCTGTGTTCGTTGGGGTTGAACTCCTGCTAGCAAAACCGCCGGGTTGAGGGAAGGGTTCAGACTGTGCCTGGGCCCTGTGGTCTGTTCCAGGTCAGTGTATGGCATTTCCTTCCCCTTGCCACAGGCACCTGGGAGCATGTCTGCACGTGGAGAAAGACTTTCCCGTGGGAAGCCGGTTTTTGTCAAACGGGTCCCAGTGCTCTGCTCCCCTCTTTTCACTCCTGCTGCCAGAAGCCCAGGGAGGATGGGAGGGCTTAGAACATGGCTGGGCACTGTGGTTTCTTCCAGAGAAGTGGAGGGCATTAGCTTTACCTTGCCACAACCACTTGGGATAGGGTCTGCACCTTAGGAAAACTGTCTCCGTGGGTAGCCGGCTTTTTGCAAAAGGGTCTCAGGGCCGTGGGCCTCGGGTGTCCCTCCGGCTCCCCAAAGCACAGGGACGAGGTGAGGGGCTTAGACCATGCCTGGGCAATGTTGTTTCTTACACCTGGGTGTGTGGCATTTTGTTGAGCTGGCTTCCCCCACTTGTGATAGGTGTTCCACAGCAAGCGACTATTGTTCGTTGGAAGCCGTTTTTGCCCAGGGGTCTCCGGGCACTGTTTGTTGGGTTTGAACTCCTGCTAGCAAAACCGCCGGGTTGAGGGAAGGGTTCAGACTGTGCCTGGGCCCTGTGGTCTCTTCCAGGTCAGTGTATGGCATTTCCTTCCCCTTGCCACAGGCACCTGGGAGCATGTCTGCACGTGGAGAAAGACTTTCCCGTGGGAAGCCGGTTTTTCTCAAACGGGTCCCAGTGCTGTGCTCCTCTCTTTTCACTCCTGCTGCCAGAAGCCCAGGGAGGATGGGAGGGCTTAGAACATGGCTGGGCACAGTGGTTTCTTCCAGAGAAGTGGAGGGCATTTGCTTTACCTTGCCACAACCACTTGGGATAGGGTATGCACCTCAGGAAAACTGTCTCTGTGGGAAGCCGGCTTTTTGCAAAGGTGTCTCAGGGCCGTGTGCCTAGGCTGTCCCTCCGGCTCCCCAAAGCACAGGGACGAGGTGAGGGGCTTAGACCATGCCTGGGCAATGTTGTTCCTTACACTTGGGTGAGTGGCATTTTGTTGAGCAGGCTACCCCCACTTGGGATAGGTGTTCCACAGCAAGCACCTATTGTTCGTCGGAAGCAGTTTTTGCCCCAGGTGTCTCCGGGCTGTGTTCGTTGGGGTTGAACTCCTGCTAGCAAAACCGCCGGGTTGAGGGAAGGGTTCAGACTGTGCCTGGGCCCTGTGGTCTCTTCCAGGTCAGTGTATGGCATTTCCTTCCCCTTGCCACAGGCACCTGGGAGCATGTCTGCACGTGGAGAAAGACTTTCCCGTGGGAAGCCGGTTTTTGTCAAACGGGTCCCAGTGCTCTGCTCCCCTCTTTTCACTCCTGCTGCCAGAAGCCCAGGGAGGATGGGAGGGCTTAGAACATGGCTGGGCACTGTGGTTTCTTCCAGAGAAGTGGAGGGCATTAGCTTTACCTTGCCACAACCACTTGGGATAGGGTCTGCACCTCAGGAAAACTGTCTCCGTGGGTAGCCGGCTTTTTGCAAAAGGGTCTCAGGGCCGTGGGCCTCGGGTGTCCCTCCGGCTCCCCAAAGCACAGGGACGAGGTGAGGGGCTTAGACCATGCCTGGGCAATGTTGTTTCTTACACCTGGGTGTGTGGCATTTTGTTGAGCTGGCTTCCCCCACTTGTGATAGGTGTTCCACAGCAAGCGACTATTGTTCGTTGGAAGCCGTTTTTGCCCAGGGGTCTCCGGGCACTGTTCGTTGGGTTTGAACTCCTGCTAGCAAAACCGCCGGGTTGAGGGAAGGGTTCAGACTGTGCCTGGGCCCTGTGGTCTCTTCCAGGTCAGTGTATGGCATTTCCTTCCCCTTGCCACAGGCACCTGGGAGCATGTCTGCACGTGGAGAAAGACTTTCCCGTGGGAAGCCGGTTTTTGTCAAACGGGTCCCAGTGCTCTGCTCCTCTTTTTTCACTCCTGCTGCCAGAAGCCCAGGGAGGATGGGAGGGATTAGAACATGGCTGGGCACTGTGGTTTCTTCCAGAGAAGTGGAGGGCATTAGCTTTACCTTGCCACAACCACTTGGGATAGGGTCTGCATCTCAGGAAAACTGTCTCTGTGGGAAGCCGGCTTTTTGAAAAGGGGTCTCAGGGCCGTGGGCCTCGGCTGTCCCTCCGGCTCCCCAAAGCACAGGGACGAGGTGAGGGGCTTAGACCATGCCTGGGCAATGTTGTTTCTTACACCTGGGTGTGTGGCATTTTGTTGAGCTGGCTACCCCCACTTGGGATAGATGTTCCACAGCAAGCGACTATTGTTCGTCGGAAGCCGTTTTTGATTCAGGGGTCTCCGTTTCGTTGGGGTTGAACTCCTGCTAGCAAAACCGCCGGGTTGAGGGAAGGGTTCAGACTGTGCCTGGGCCCTGTGGTCTGTTCCAGCTCAGTGTATGGCATTTCCTTCCCCTTGCCCCAGACACCTGGGAGCATGTCTGCACGTGGAGAAAGACTTTCCCGTGGGAAGCCGGTTTTTGTCAAACGGGTCCCAGTGCTCTGCTCCTCTCTTTTCACTCTTGCTGCCAGAAGCCCAGGGAGGATGGGAGGGCTTAGAACATGGCTGGGCACTGTGGTTTCTTCCAGAGAAGTGGAGGGCATTTGCTTTACGTTGCCACAACCACTTGGGATAGGGTCTGCACCTCAGGAAAACTGTCTCTGTGGGAAGCCGGCTTTTTGCAAAGGGGTCTCAGGGCCGTGTGCCTAGGCTGTCCCTCCGGCTCCCCAAAGCACAGGGACGAGGTGAGGGGCTTAGACCATGCCTGGGCAATGTTGTTCCTTACACTTGGGTGAGTGGCATTTTGTTGAGCAGGCTACCCCCACTTGGGATAGGTGTTCCACAGCAAGCACCTATTGTTCGTCGGAAGCAGTTTTTGCCCCAGGTGTCTCCGAGCTGTGTTCGTTGGGGTTGAACTCCTGCTAGCAAAACCGCCGGGTTGAGGGAAGGGTTCAGACTGTGCCTGGGCCCTGTGGTCTGTTCCAGGTCAGTGTATGGCATTTCCTTCCCCTTGCCACAGGCACCTGGGAGCATGTCTGCACGTGGAGAAAGACTTTCCCGTGGGAAGCCGGTTTTTGTCAAACGGGTCCCAGTGCTCTGCTCCCCTCTTTTCACTCCTGCTGCCAGAAGCCCAGGGAGGATGGGAGGGCTTAGAACATGGCTGGGCACTGTGGTTTCTTCCAGAGAAGTGGAGGGCATTAGCTTTACCTTGCCACAACCACTTGGGATAGGGTCTGCACCTTAGGAAAACTGTCTCCGTGGGTAGCCGGCTTTTTGCAAAAGGGTCTCAGGGCCGTGGGCCTCGGGTGTCCCTCCGGCTCCCCAAAGCACAGGGACGAGGTGAGGGGCTTAGACCATGCCTGGGCAATGTTGTTTCTTACACCTGGGTGTGTGGCATTTTGTTGAGCTGGCTTCCCCCACTTGTGATAGGTGTTCCACAGCAAGCGACTATTGTTCGTTGGAAGCCGTTTTTGCCCTGGGGTCTCCGGGCACTGTTTGTTGGGTTTGAACTCCTGCTAGCAAAACCGCCGGGTTGAGGGAAGGGTTCAGACTGTGCCTGGGCCCTGTGGTCTGTTCCAGGTCAGTGTATGGCATTTCCTTCCCCTTGCCACAGGCATCTGGGAGCATGTCTGCACGTGGAGAAAGACTTTCCCGTGGGAAGCCGGTTTTTGTCAAACGGGTCCCAGTGCTCTGCTCCTCTTTTTTCACTCCTGCTGCCAGAAGCCCAGGGAGGATGGGAGGGATTAGAACATGGCTGGGCACTGTGGTTTCTTCCAGAGAAGTGGAGGGCATTAGCTTTACCTTGCCACAACCACTTGGGATAGGGTCTGCACCTCAGGAAAACTGTCTCTGTGGGAAGCCGGCTTTTTGAAAAGGGGTCTCAGGGCCGTGGGCCTCGGCTGTCCCTCCGGCTCCCCAAAGCACAGGGACGAGGTGAGGGGCTTAGACCATGCCTGGGCAATGTTGTTTCTTACACCTGGGTGTGTGGCATTTTGTTGAGCTGGCTACCCCCACTTGGGATAGATGTTCCACAGGAAGCGACTATTGTTCCTCGGAAGCCGTTTTTGCCTCAGGGGTCTCCGGGCTGTGTTCGTTGGGGTTGAACTCCTGCTAGCAAAACCGCCGGGTTGAGGGAAGGGTTCAGACTGTGCCTGGGCCCTGTGGTCTGTTCCAGCTCAGTGTATGGCATTTCCTTCCCCTTGCCCCAGACACCTGGGAGCATGTCTGCACGTGGAGAAAGACTTTCCCGTGGGAAGCCGGTTTTTGTCAAACGGGTCCCAGTGCTCTGCTCCTCTCTTTTCACTCCTGCTGCCAGAAGCCCAGGGAGGATGGGAGGGCTTAGAACATGGCTGGGCACTGTGGTTTCTTCCAGAGAAGTGGAGGGCATTTGCTTTACGTTGCCACAACCACTTGGGATAGGGTCTGCACCTCAGGAAAACTGTCTCTGTGGGAAGCCGGCTTTTTGCAAAGGGGTCTCAGGGCCGTGTGCCTAGGCTGTCCCTCCGGCTCCCCAAAGCACAGGGACGAGGTGAGGGGCTTAGACCATGCCTGGGCAATGTTGTTCCTTACACTTGGTTGAGTGGCATTTTGTTGAGCAGGCTACCCCCACTTGGGATAGGTGTTCCACAGCAAGCACCTATTGTTCGTCGGAAGCAGTTTTTGCCCCAGGTGTCTCCGGGCTGTGTTCGTTGGGGTTGAACTCCTGCTAGCAAAACCACCGGGTTGAGGGAAGGGTTCAGACTGTGCCTGGGCCCTGTGGTCTGTTCCAGGTCAGTGTATGGCATTTCCTTCCCCTTGCCACAGGCACCTGGGAGCATGTCTGCACGTGGAGAAAGACTTTCCCGTGGGAAGCCGGTTTTTGTCAAACGGGTCCCAGTGCTCTGCTCCCCTCTTTTCACTCCTGCTGCCAGAAGCCCAGGGAGGATGGGAGGGCTTAGAACATGGCTGGGCACTGTGGTTTCTTCCAGAGAAGTGGAGGGCATTAGCTTTACCTTGCCACAACCACTTGGGATAGGGTCTGCACCTTAGGAAAACTGTCTCCGTGGGTAGCCGGCTTTTTGCAAAAGGGTCTCAGGGCCGTGGGCCTCGGGTGTCCCTCCGGCTCCCCAAAGCACAGGGACGAGGTGAGGGGCTTAGACCATGCCTGGGCAATGTTGTTTCTTACACCTGGGTGTGTGGCATTTTGTTGAGCTGGCTTCCCCCACTTGTGATAGGTGTTCCACAGCAAGCGACTATTGTTCGTTGGAAGCCGTTTTTGCCCAGGGGTCTCCGGGCACTGTTTGTTGGGTTTGAACTCCTGCTAGCAAAACCGCTGGGTTGAGGGAAGGGTTCAGACTGTGCCTGGGCCCTGTGGTCTGTTCCAGGTCAGTGTATGGCATTTCCTTCCCCTTGCCACAGGCACCTGGGAGCATGTCTGCACGTGGAGAAAGACTTTCCCGTGGGAAGCCGGTTTTTCTCAAACGGGTCCCAGTGCTGTGCTCCTCTCTTTTCACTCCTGCTGCCAGAAGCCCAGGGAGGATGGGAGGGCTTAGAACATGGCTGGGCACTGTGGTTTCTTCCAGAGAAGTGGAGGGCATTTGCTTTACCTTGCCACAACCACTTGGGATAGGGTCTGCACCTCAGGAAAACTGTCTCTGTGGGAAGCCGGCTTTTTGCAAAGGGGTCTCAGGGCCGTGTGCCTAGGCTGTCCCTCCGGCTCCCCAAAGCACAGGGACGAGGTGAGGGGCTTAGACCATGCCTGGGCAATGTTGTTCCTTACACTTGGGTGTGTGGCATTTGTTGAGCTGGCTACCACCACTTGGGATAGGTGTTCCACAGCAAGCACCTATTGTTCGTCGGAAGCAGTTTTTGCCCCAGGTGTCTCCGGGCTGTGTTCGTTGGGGTTGAACTCCTGCTAGCAAAACCGCCGGGTTGAGGGAAGGGTTCAGACTGTGCCTGGGCCCTGTGGTCTCTTCCAGGTCAGTGTATGGCATTTCCTTCCCCTTGCCACAGGCACCTGGGAGCATGTCTGCACGTGGAGAAAGACTTTCCCGTGGGAAGCCGGTTTTTGTCAAACGGGTCCCAGTGCTCTGCTCCCCTCTTTTCACTCCTGCTGCCAGAAGCCCAGGGAGGATGGGAGGGCTTAGAACATGGCTGGGCACTGTGGTTTCTTCCAGAGAAGTGGAGGGCATTTGCTTTACCTTGCCACAACCACTTGGGATAGGGTCTGCACCTAGGAAAACTGTCTCCGTGGTAAGCCGGCTTTTTGCAAAGGGGTCTCAGGGCCGTGGGCCTCGGCTGTCCCTGCGGCTCCCCAAAGCACAGGGACGAGGTGAGGGGCTTAGACCATGCCTGGGCAATGCTGTTTCTTACACCTGGGTGTGTGGCATTTTGTTGAGCTGGCTACCCCCACTTGGGATAGATGTTCCACAGGAAGCGACTATTGTTCGTCGGAAGCCGTTTTTGCCTCAGGGGTCTCCGGGCTGTGTTCGTTGGGGTTGAACTCCTGCTAGCAAAACCGCCGGGTTGAGGGAAGGGTTCAGACTGTGCCTGGGCCCTGTGGTCTGTTCCAGCTCAGTGTATGGCATTTCCTTCCCCTTGCCCCAGACACCTGGGAGCATGTCTGCACGTGGAGAAAGACTTTCCCGTGGGAAGCCGGTTTTTGTCAAACGGGTCCCAGTGCTCTGCTCCTCTCTTTTCACTCCTGCTGCCAGAAGCCCAGGGAGGATGGGAGGGCTTAGAACATGGCTGGGCACTGTGGTTTCTTCCAGAGAAGTGGAGGGCATTTGCTTTACCTTGCCACAACCACTTGGGATAGGGTCTGCACCTCAGGAAAACTGTCTCTGTGGGAAGCCGGCTTTTTGCAAAGGGGTCTCAGGGCCGTGTGCCTAGGCTGTCCCTCCGGCTCCCCAAAGCACAGGGACGAGGTGAGGGGCTTAGACCATGTCTGGGCAATGTTGTTCCTTACACTTGGTTGAGTGGCATTTTGTTGAGCAGGCTACCCCCACTTGGGATAGGTGTTCCACAGCAAGCACCTATTGTTCGTCGGAAGCAGTTTTTGCCCCAGGTGTCTCCGGGCTGTGTTCGTTGGGGTTGAACTCCTGCTAGCAAAACCGCCGGGTTGAGGGAAGGGTTCAGACTGTGCCTGGGCCCTGTGGTCTGTTCCAGGTCAGTGTATGGCATTTCCTTCCCCTTGCCACAGGCACCTGGGAGCATGTCTGCACGTGGAGAAAGACTTTCCCGTGGGAAGCCGGTTTTTGTCAAACGGGTCCCAGTGCTCTGCTCCCCTCTTTTCACTCCTGCTGCCAGAAGCCCAGGGAGGATGGGAGGGCTTAGAACATGGCTGGGCACTGTGGTTTCTTCCAGAGAAGTGGAGGGCATTAGCTTTACCTTGCCACAACCACTTGGGATAGGGTCTGCACCTTAGGAAAACTGTCTCCGTGGGTAGCCGGCTTTTTGCAAAAGGGTCTCAGGGCCGTGGGCCTCGGGTGTCCCTCCGGCTCCCCAAAGCACAGGGACGAGGTGAGGGGCTTAGACCATGCCTGGGCAATGTTGTTTCTTACACCTGGGTGTGTGGCATTTTGTTGAGCTGGCTTCCCCCACTTGTGATAGGTGTTCCACAGCAAGCGACTATTGTTCGTTGGAAGCCGTTTTTGCCCTGGGGTCTCCGGGCACTGTTTGTTGGGTTTGAACTCCTGCTAGCAAAACCGCCGGGTTGAGGGAAGGGTTCAGACTGTGCCTGGGCCCTGTGGTCTGTTCCAGGTCAGTGTATGGCATTTCCTTCCCCTTGCCACAGGCACCTGGGAGCATGTCTGCACGTGGAGAAAGACTTTCCCGTGGGAAGCCGGTTTTTCTCAAACGGGTCCCAGTGCTGTGCTCCTCTCTTTTCACTCCTGCTGCCAGAAGCCCAGGGAGGATGGGAGGGCTTAGAACATGGCTGGGCACTGTGGTTTCTTCCAGAGAAGTGGAGGGCATTTGCTTTACCTTGCCACAACCACTTGGGATAGGGTCTGCACCTGAGGAAAACTGTCTCTGTGGGAAGCCGGCTTTTTGCAAAGGGGTCTCAGGGCCGTGTGCCTAGGCTGTCCCTCCGGCTCCCCAAAGCACAGGGACGAGGTGAGGGGCTTAGACCATGCCTGGGCAATGTTGTTCCTTACACTTGGGTGTGTGGCATTTGTTGAGCTGGCTACCACCACTTGGGATAGGTGTTCCACAGCAAGCACCTATTGTTCGTCGGAAGCAGTTTTTGCCCCAGGTGTCTCCGGGCTGTGTTCGTTGGGGTTGAACTCCTGCTAGCAAAACCGCCGGGTTGAGGGAAGGGTTCAGACTGTGCCTGGGCCCTGTGGTCTCTTCCAGGTCAGTGTATGGCATTTCCTTCCCTTTGCCACAGGCACCTGGGAGCATGTCTGCACGTGGAGAAAGACTTTCCCGTGGGAAGCCGGTTTTTGTCAAACGGGTCCCAGTGCTCTGCTCCCCTCTTTTCACTCCTGCTGCCAGAAGCCCAGGGAGGATGGGAGGGCTTAGAACATGGCTGGGCACTGTGGTTTCTTCCAGAGAAGTGGAGGGCATTTGCTTTACCTTGCCACAACCACTTGGGATAGGGTCTGCACCTAGGAAAACTGTCTCCGTGGTAAGCCGGCTTTTTGCAAAGGGGTCTCAGGGCCGTGGGCCTCGGCTGTCCCTGCGGCTCCCCAAAGCACAGGGACGAGGTGAGGGGCTTAGACCATGCCTGGGCAATGCTGTTTCTTACACCTGGGTGTGTGGCATTTTGTTGAGCTGGCTACCCCCACTTGGGATAGATGTTCCACAGGAAGCGACTATTGTTCGTCGGAAGCCGTTTTTGCCTCAGGGGTCTCCGGGCTGTGTTCGTTGGGGTTGAACTCCTGCTAGCAAAACCGCCGGGTTGAGGGAAGGGTTCAGACTGTGCCTGGGCCCTGTGGTCTGTTCCAGCTCAGTGTATGGCATTTCCTTCCCCTTGCCCCAGACACCTGGGAGCATGTCTGCACGTGGAGAAAGACTTTCCCGTGGGAAGCCGGTTTTTGTCAAACGGGTCCCAGTGCTCTGCTCCTCTCTTTTCACTCCTGCTGCCAGAAGCCCAGGGAGGATGGGAGGGCTTAGAACATGGCTGGGCACTGTGGTTTCTTCCAGAGAAGTGGAGGGCATTTGCTTTACCTTGCCACAACCACTTGGGATAGGGTCTGCACCTCAGGAAAACTGTCTCTGTGGGAAGCTGGCTTTTTGCAAAGGGGTCTCAGGGCCGTGTGCCTAGGCTGTCCCTCCGGCTCCCCAAAGCACAGGGACGAGGTGAGGGGCTTAGACCATGCCTGGGCAATGTTGTTCCTTACATTTGGTTGAGTGGCATTTTGTTGAGCAGGCTACCACCACTTGGGATAGGTGTTCCACAGCAAGCACCTATTGTTCGTCGGAAGCAGTTTTTGCCCCAGGTGTCTCTGGGCTGTGTTCGTTGGGGTTGAACTCCTGCTAGCAAAACCGCCGGGTTGAGGGAAGGGTTCAGACTGTGCCTGGGCCCTGTGGTCTGTTCCAGGTCAGTGTATGGCATTTCCTTCCCCTTGCCACAGGCACCTGGGAGCATGTCTGCACGTGGAGAAAGACTTTCCCGTGGGAAGCCGGTTTTTGTCAAACGGGTCCCAGTGCTCTGCTCCCCTCTTTTCACTCCTGCTGCCAGAAGCCCAGGGAGGATGGGAGGGCTTAGAACATGGCTGGGCACTGTGGTTTCTTCCAGAGAAGTGGAGGGCATTAGCTTTACCTTGCCACAACCACTTGGGATAGGGTCTGCACCTTAGGAAAACTGTCTCCGTGGGTAGCCGGCTTTTTGCAAAAGGGTCTCAGGGCCGTGGGCCTCGGGTGTCCCTCCGGCTCCCCAAAGCACAGGGACGAGGTGAGGGGCTTAGACCATGCCTGGGCAATGTTGTTTCTTACACCTGGGTGTGTGGCATTTTGTTGAGCTGGCTTCCCCCACTTGTGATAGGTGTTCCACAGCAAGCGACTATTGTTCGTTGGAAGCCGTTTTTGCCCTGGGGTCTCCGGGCACTGTTTGTTGGGTTTGAACTCCTGCTAGCAAAACCGCCGGGTTGAGGGAAGGGTTCAGACTGTGCCTGGGCCCTGTGGTCTGTTCCAGGTCAGTGTATGGCATTTCCTTCCCCTTGCCACAGGCACCTGGGAGCATGTCTGCACGTGGAGAAAGACTTTCCCGTGGGAAGCCGGTTTTTGTCAAACGGGTCCCAGTGCTCTGCTCCTCTTTTTTCACTCCTGCTGCCAGAAGCCCAGGGAGGATGGGAGGGATTAGAACATGGCTGGGCACTGTGGTTTCTTCCAGAGAAGTGGAGGGCATTAGCTTTACCTTGCCACAACCACTTGGGATAGGGTCTGCACCTCAGGAAAACTGTCTCTGTGGGAAGCCGGCTTTTTGAAAAGGGGTCTCAGGGCCGTGGGCCTCGGCTGTCCCTCCGGCTCCCCAAAGCACAGGGACGAGGTGAGGGGCTTAGACCATGCCTGGGCAATGTTGTTTCTTACACCTGGGTGTGTGGTATTTTGTTGAGCTGGCTACCCCCACTTGGGATAGATGTTCCACAGCAAGCGACTATTGTTCGTCGGAAGCCGTTTTTGATTCAGGGGTCTCCGTTTCGTTGGGGTTGAACTCCTGCTAGCAAAACCGCCGGGTTGAGGGAAGGGTTCAGACTGTGCCTGGGCCCTGTGGTCTGTTCCAGCTCAGTGTATGGCATTTCCTTCCCCTTGCCCCAGACACGGGAGCATGTCTGCACGTGGAGAAAGACTTCCCCGTGGGAAGCCGGTTTTTCTCAAACGGGTTCCAGTGCTGTGCTCCTCTCTTTTCACTCCTGCTGCCAGAAGCCCAGGGAGGATGGGAGGGCTTAGAACATGGCTGGGCACTGTGGTTTCTTCCAGAGAAGTGGAGGGCATTTGCTTTACCTTGCCACAACCACTTGGGATAGGGTCTGCACCTCAGGAAAACTGTCTCCGTGGTAAGCCGGCTTTTTGCAAAGGGGTCTCAGGGCCGTGGGCCTCGGCTGTCCCTGCGGCTACCCAAAGCACAGGGACGAGGTGAGGGGCTTAGACCATGCCTGGGCAATGCTGTTTCTTACACCTGGGTGTGTGGCATTTTGTTGAGCTGGCTACCCCCACTTGGGATAGATGTTCCACAGGAAGCGACTATTGTTCGTCGGAAGCCGTTTTTGCCTCAGGGGTCTCCGGGCTGTGTTCGTTGGGGTTGAACTCCTGCTAGCAAAACCGCCGGGTTGAGGGAAGGGTTCAGACTGTGCCTGGGCCCTGTGGTCTCTTCCAGGTCAGTGTATGTCATTTCCTTCCCCTTGCCCCAGACACCTGGGAGCATGTCTGCACGTGGAGAAAGACTTTCCCGTGGGAAGCCGGGTTTTGTCAAACGGGTCCCAGTGCTCTGCTCCTCTCTTTTCACTCCTGCTGCCAGAAGCCCAGGGAGGATGGAAGGGCTTAGAACATGGCTGGGCACTGTGGTTTCTTCCAGAGAAGTGGAGGGCATTTGCTTTACCTTGCCACAACCACTTGGGATAGGGTCTGCACCTCAGGAAAACTGTTTCCGTGGGAAGCCGGCTTTTGCAAAGGGGTCTCAGGGCCGTGGGCCTCGGCTGACCCTCCGGCTCCCCAAAGCACAGGGACGAGGTGAGGGGCTTAGACCATGCCTGGGCAATGTTGTTTCATACACCTGGGTGTGTGGCATTTTGTTGAGCTGGCTTCCCCCACTTGGGATAGGTGTTCCACAGCAAGCACCCATTGTTCGTTGGAAGCCGTTTTTGCCCAGGGGTCTCCGGGCACTGTTTGTTGGGTTTGAACTCCTGCTAGCAAAACCGCCGGGTTGAGGGAAGGGTTCAGACTGTGCCTGGGCCCTGTAGTCTCTTCCAGGTCAGTGTATGGCATTTCCTTCCCCTTGCCACAGGCACCTGGGAGCATGTCTGCACGTGGAGAAAGACTTTCCCGTGGGAAGCCGGTTTTTGTCAAACGGGTCCCAGTGCTCTGCTCCCCTCTTTTCACTCCTGCTGCCAGAAGCCCAGGGAGGATGGGAGGGCTTAGAACATGGCTGGGCACTGTGGTTTCTTCCAGAGAAGTGGAGGGCATTAGCTTTACCTTGCCACAACCACTTGGGATAGGGTCTGCACCTTAGGAAAACTGTCTCCGTGGGTAGCCGGCTTTTTGCAAAAGGGTCTCAGGGCCGTGGGCCTCGGGTGTCCCTCCGGCTCCCCAAAGCACAGGGACGAGGTGAGGGGCTTAGACCATGCCTGGGCAATGTTGTTTCTTACACCTGGGTGTGTGGCATTTTGTTGAGCTGGCTTCCCCCACTTGTGATAGGTGTTCCACAGCAAGCGACTATTGTTCGTTGGAAGCCGTTTTTGCCCTGGGGTCTCCGGGCACTGTTTGTTGGGTTTGAACTCCTGCTAGCAAAACCGCCGGGTTGAGGGAAGGGTTCAGACTGTGCCTGGGCCCTGTGGTCTGTTCCAGGTCAGTGTATGGCATTTCCTTCCCCTTGCCACAGGCACCTGGGAGCATGTCTGCACGTGGAGAAAGACTTTCCCGTGGGAAGCCGGTTTTTGTCAAACGGGTCCCAGTGCTCTGCTCCTCTTTTTTCACTCCTGCTGCCAGAAGCCCAGGGAGGATGGGAGGGATTAGAACATGGCTGGGCACTGTGGTTTCTTCCAGAGAAGTGGAGGGCATTAGCTTTACCTTGCCACAACCACTTGGGATAGGGTCTGCATCTCAGGAAAACTGTCTCTGTGGGAAGCCGGCTTTTTGAAAAGGGGTCTCAGGGCCGTGGGCCTCGGCTGTCCCTCCGGCTCCCCAAAGCACAGGGACGAGGTGAGGGGCTTAGACCATGCCTGGGCAATGTTGTTTCTTACACCTGGGTGTGTGGCATTTTGTTGAGCTGGCTACCCCCACTTGGGATAGATGTTCCACAGCAAGCGACTATTGTTCGTCGGAAGCCGTTTTTGATTCAGGGGTCTCCGTTTCGTTGGGGTTGAACTCCTGCTAGCAAAACCGCCGCGTTGAGGGAAGGGTTCAGACTGTGCCTGGGCCCTGTGGTCTGTTCCAGCTCAGTGTATGGCATTTCCTTCCCCTTGCCCCAGACACGGGAGCATGTCTGCACGTGGAGAAAGACTTCCCCGTGGGAAGCCGGTTTTTCTCAAACGGGTTCCAGTGCTGTGCTCCTCTCTTTTCACTCCTGCTGCCAGAAGCCCAGGGAAGATGGGAGGGCTTAGAACATGGCTGGGCACTGTGGTTTCTTCCAGAGAAGTGGAGGGCATTTGCTTTACCTTGCCACAACCACTTGGGATAGGGTCTGCACCTCAGGAAAACTGTCTCCATTGTAAGCCGGCTTTTTGCAAAGGGGTCTCAGGGCCGTGGGCCTCGGCTGTCCCTGCGGCTACCCAAAGCACAGGGACGAGGTGAGGGGCTTAGACCATGCCTGGGCAATGCTGTTTCTTACACCTGGGTGTGTGGCATTTTGTTGAGCTGGCTACCCCCACTTGGGATAGATGTTCCACAGGAAGTGACTATTGTTCGTTGGAAGCCGTTTTTGCCCAGGGGTCTCCGGGCACTGTTTGTTGGGTTTGAACTCCTGCTAGCAAAACCGCCGGGTTGAGGGAAGGGTTCAGACTGTGCCTGGGCCCTGTGGTCTCTTCCAGGTCAGTGTATGGCATTTCCTTCCCCTTGCCACAGGCACCTGGGAGCATGTCTGCACGTGGAGAAAGACTTTCCCGTGGGAAGCCGGTTTTTGTCAAACGGGTCCCAGTGCTGTGCTCCTCTCTTTTCACTCCTGCTGCCAGAAGCCCAGGGAGGATGGGAGGGCTTAGAACATGGCTGGGCACTGTGGTTTCTTCCAGAGAAGTGGAGGGCATTTGCTTTACCTTGCCACAACCACTTGGGATAGGGTCTGCACCTCAGGAAAACTGTCTCTGTGGGAAGCCGGCTTTTTGCAAAGGGGTCTCAGGGCCGTGTGCCTAGGCTGTCCCTCCGGCTCCCCAAAGCACAGGGACGAGGTGAGGGGCTTAGACCATGCCTGGGCAATGTTGTTCCTTACACTTGGGTGTGTGGCATTTGTTGAGCTGGCTACCACCACTTGGGATAGGTGTTCCACAGCAAGCACCTATTGTTCGTCGGAAGCCGTTTTTGCCCCAGGTGTCTCCGGGCTGTGTTCGTTGGGGTTGAACTCCTGCTAGCAAAACCGCCGGGTTGAGGGAAGGGTTCAGACTGTGCCTGGGCCCTGTGGTCTCTTCCAGGTCAGTGTATGGCATTTCCTTCCCCTTGCCACAGGCACCTGGGAGCATGTCTGCACGTGGAGAAAGACTTTCCCGTGGGAAGCCGGTTTTTGTCAAACGGGTCCCAGTGCTCTGCTCCCCTCTTTTCACTCCTGCTGCCAGAAGCCCAGGGAGGATGGGAGAGCTTAGAACATGGCTGGGCTCTGTGGTTTCTTCCAGAGAAGTGGAGGGCATTTGCTTTACCTTGCCACAACCACTTGGGATAGGGTCTGCACCTAGGAAAACTGTCTCCGTGGTAAGCCGGCTTTTTGCAAAGGGGTCTCAGGGCCGTGGGCCTCGGCTGTCCCTGCGGCTCCCCAAAGCACAGGGACGAGGTGAGGGGCTTAGACCATGCCTGGGCAATGCTGTTTCTTACACCTGGGTGTGTGGCATTTTGTTGAGCTGGCTACCCCCACTTGGGATAGATGTTCCACAGGAAGCGACTATTGTTCCTCGGAAGCCGTTTTTGCCTCAGGGGTCTCCGGGCTGTGTTCGTTGGGGTTGAACTCCTGCTAGCAAAACCGCCGGGTTGAGGGAAGGGTTCAGACTGTGCCTGGGCCCTGTGGTCTGTTCCAGCTCAGTGTATGGCATTTCCTTCCCCTTGCCCCAGACACCTGGGAGCATGTCTGCACGTGGAGAAAGACTTTCCCGTGGGAAGCCGGTTTTTGTCAAACGGGTCCCAGTGCTCTGCTCCTCTCTTTTCACTCCTGCTGCCAGAAGCCCAGGGAGGATGGGAGGGCTTAGAACATGGCTGGGCACTGTGGTTTCTTCCAGAGAAGTGGAGGGCATTTGCTTTACGTTGCCACAACCACTTGGGATAGGGTCTGCACCTCAGGAAAACTGTCTCTGTGGGAAGCCGGCTTTTTGCAAAGGGGTCTCAGGGCCGTGTGCCTAGGCTGTCCCTCCGGCTCCCCAAAGCACAGGGACGAGGTGAGGGGCTTAGACCATGCCTGGGCAATGTTGTTCCTTACACTTGGTTGAGTGGCATTTTGTTGAGCAGGCTACCCCCACTTGGGATAGGTGTTCCACAGCAAGCACCTATTGTTCGTCGGAAGCAGTTTTTGCCCCAGGTGTCTCCGGGCTGTGTTCGTTGGGGTTGAACTCCTGCTAGCAAAACCGCCGGGTTGAGGGAAGGGTTCAGACTGTGCCTGGGCCCTGTGGTCTGTTCCAGGTCAGTGTATGGCATTTCCTTCCCCTTGCCACAGGCACCTGGGAGCATGTCTGCACGTGGAGAAAGACTTTCCCGTGGGAAGCCGGTTTTTGTCAAACGGGTCCCAGTGCTCTGCTCCCCTCTTTTCACTCCTGCTGCCAGAAGCCCAGGGAGGATGGGAGGGCTTAGAACATGGCTGGGCACTGTGGTTTCTTCCAGAGAAGTGGAGGGCATTAGCTTTACCTTGCCACAACCACTTGGGATAGGGTCTGCACCTTAGGAAAACTGTCTCCGTGGGTAGCCGGCTTTTTGCAAAAGGGTCTCAGGGCCGTGGGCCTCGGGTGTCCCTCCGGCTCCCCAAAGCACAGGGACGAGGTGAGGGGCTTAGACCATGCCTGGGCAATGTTGTTTCTTACACCTGGGTGTGTGGCATTTTGTTGAGCTGGCTTCCCCCACTTGTGATAGGTGTTCCACAGCAAGCGACTATTGTTCGTTGGAAGCCGTTTTTGCCCAGGGGTCTCCGTGCACTGTTTGTTGGGTTTGAACTCCTGCTAGCAAAACCGCCGGGTTGAGGGAAGGGTTCAGACTGTGCCTGGGCCCTGTGGTCTCTTCCAGGTCAGTGTATGGCATTTCCTTCCCCTTGCCACAGGCACCTGGGAGCATGTCTGCACGTGGAGAAAGACTTTCCCGTGGGAAGCCGGTTTTTCTCAAACGGGTCCCAGTGCTGTGCTCCTCTCTTTTCACTCCTGCTGCCAGAAGCCCAGGGAGGATGGGAGGGCTTAGAACATGGCTGGGCACTGTGGTTTCTTCCAGAGAAGTGGAGGGCATTTGCTTTACCTTGCCACAACCACTTGGGATAGGGTCTGCACCTCAGGAAAACTGTCTCTGTGGGAAGCTGGCTTTTTGCAAAGGGGTCTCAGGGCCGTGTGCCTAGGCTGTCCCTCCGGCTCCCCAAAGCACAGGGACGAGGTGAGGGGCTTAGACCATGCCTGGGCAATGTTGTTCCTTACACTTGGGTGTGTGGCATTTGTTGAGCTGGCTACCACCACTTGGGATAGGTGTTCCACAGCAAGCACCTATTGTTCGTCGGAAGCAGTTTTTGCCCCAGGTGTCTCCGGGCTGTGTTCGTTGGGGTTGAACTCCTGCTAGCAAAACCGCCGGGTTGAGGGAAGGGTTCAGACTGTGCCTGGGCCCTGTGGTCTCTTCCAGGTCAGTGTATGGCATTTCCTTCCCCTTGCCACAGGCACCTGGGAGCATGTCTGCACGTGGAGAAAGACTTTCCCGTGGGAAGCCGGTTTTTGTCAAACGGGTCCCAGTGCTCTGCTCCTCTTTTTTCACTCCTGCTGCCAGAAGCCCAGGGAGGATGGGAGGGATTAGAACATGGCTGGGCACTGTGGTTTCTTCCAGAGAAGTGGAGGGCATTAGCTTTACCTTGCCACAACCACTTGGGATAGGGTCTGCATCTCAGGAAAACTGTCTCTGTGGGAAGCCGGCTTTTTGAAAAGGGGTCTCAGGGCCGTGGGCCTCGGCTGTCCCTCCGGCTCCCCAAAGCACAGGGACGAGGTGAGGGGCTTAGACCATGCCTGGGCAATGTTGTTTCTTACACCTGGGTGTGTGGCATTTTGTTGAGCTGGCTACCCCCACTTGGGATAGATGTTCCACAGCAAGCGACTATTGTTCGTCGGAAGCCGTTTTTGATTCAGGGGTCTCCGTTTCGTTGGGGTTGAACTCCTGCTAGCAAAACCGCCGGGTTGAGGGAAGGGTTCAGACTGTGCCTGGGCCCTGTGGTCTGTTCCAGCTCAGTGTATGGCATTTCCTTCCCCTTGCCCCAGACACGGGAGCATGTCTGCACGTGGAGAAATACTTCCCCGTGGGAAGCCGGTTTTTCTCAAACGGGTTCCAGTGCTGTGCTCCTCTCTTTTCACTCCTGCTGCCAGAAGCCCAGGGAGGATGGGAGGGCTTAGAACATGGCTGGGCACTGTGGTTTCTTCCAGAGAAGTGGAGGGCATTTGCTTTACCTTGCCACAACCACTTGGGATAGGGTCTGCACCTCAGGAAAACTGTCTCCATGGTAAGCCGGCTTTTTGCAAAGGGGTCTCAGGGCCGTGGGCCTCGGCTGTCCCTGCGGCTACCCAAAGCACAGGGACGAGGTGAGGGGCTTAGACCATGCCTGGGCAATGCTGTTTCTTACACCTGGGTGTGTGGCATTTTGTTGAGCTGGCTACCCCCACTTGGGATAGATGTTCCACCGGAAGCGACTATTGTTCGTCGGAAGCCGTTTTTGCCTCAGGGGTCTCCGGGCTGTGTTCGTTGGGGTTGAACTCCTGCTAGCAAAACCGCCGGGTTGAGGGAAGGGTTCAGACTGTGCCTGGGCCCTGTGGTCTCTTCCAGGTCAGTGTATGGCATTTCCTTCCCCTTGTCCCAGACACCTGGGAGCATGTCTGCACGTGGAGAAAGACTTTCCCGTGGGAAGCCGGGTTTTGTCAAACGGGTCCCAGTGCTCTGCTCCTCTCTTTTCACTCCTGCTGCCAGAAGCCCAGGGAGGATGGAAGGGCTTAGAACATGGCTGGGCACTGTGGTTTCTTCCAGAGAAGTGGAGGGCATTTGCTTTACCTTGCCACAACCACTTGGGATAGGGTCTGCACCTCAGGAAAACTGTCTCCGTGGGTAGCCGGCTTTTTGCAAAAGGGTCTCAGGGCCGTGGGCCTCGGGTGTCCCTCCGGCTCCCCAAAGCACAGGGACGAGGTGAGGGGCTTAGACCATGCCTGGGCAATGTTGTTTCTTACACCTGGGTGTGTGGCATTTTGTTGAGCTGGCTTCCCCCACTTGTGATAGGTGTTCCACAGCAAGCGACTATTGTTCGTTGGAAGCCGTTTTTGCCCAGGGGTCTCCGGGCACTGTTTGTTGGGTTTGAACTCCTGCTAGCAAAACCGCCGGGTTGAGGGAAGGGTTCAGACTGTGCCTGAGCCCTGTGGTCTCTTCCAGGTCAGTGTATGGCATTTCCTTCCCCTTGCCACAGGCACCTGGGAGCATGTCTGCACGTGGAGAAAGACTTTCCCGTGGGAAGCCGGTTTTTGTCAAACGGGTCCCAGTGCTCTGCTCCTCTTTTTTCACTCCTGCTGCCAGAAGCCCAGGGAGGATGGGAGGGATTAGAACATGGCTGGGCACTGTGGTTTCTTCCAGAGAAGTGGAGGGCATTAGCTTTACCTTGCCACAACCACTTGGGATAGGGTCTGCATCTCAGGAAAACTGTCTCTGTGGGAAGCCGGCTTTTTGAAAAGGGGTCTCAGGGCCGTGGGCCTCGGCTGTCCCTCCGGCTCCCCAAAGCACAGGGACGAGGTGAGGGGCTTAGACCATGCCTGGGCAATGTTGTTTCTTACACCTGGGTGTGTGGCATTTTGTTGAGCTGGCTACCCCCACTTGGGATAGATGTTCCACAGCAAGCGACTATTGTTCGTCGGAAGCCGTTTTTGATTCAGGGGTCTCCGTTTCGTTGGGGTTGAACTCCTGCTAGCAAAACCGCCGGGTTGAGGGAAGGGTTCAGACTGTGCCTGGGCCCTGTGGTCTGTTCCAGCTCAGTGTATGGCATTTCCTTCCCCTTGCCCCAGACACGGGAGCATGTCTGCACGTGGAGAAATACTTCCCCGTGGGAAGCCGGTTTTTCTCAAACGGGTTCCAGTGCTGTGCTCCTCTCTTTTCACTCCTGCTGCCAGAAGCCCAGGGAGGATGGGAGGGCTTAGAACATGGCTGGGCACTGTGGTTTCTTCCAGAGAAGTGGAGGGCATTAGCTTTACCTTGCCACAACCACTTGGGATAGGGTCTGCACCTTAGGAAAACTGTCTCCGTGGGTAGCCGGCTTTTTGCAAAAGGGTCTCAGGGCCGTGGGCCTCGGGTGTCCCTCCGGCTCCCCAAAGCACAGGGACGAGGTGAGGGGCTTAGACCATGCCTGGGCAATGTTGTTTCTTACACCTGGGTGTGTGGCATTTTGTTGAGCTGGCTTCCCCCACTTGGGATAGGTGTTCCACAGCAAGCGACTATTGTTCGTTGGAAGCCGTTTTTGCCCTGGGGTCTCCGGGCACTGTTTGTTGGGTTTGAACTCCTGCTAGCAAAACCGCCGGGTTGAGGGAAGGGTTCAGACTGTGCCTGGGCCCTGTGGTCTGTTCCAGGTCAGTGTATGGCATTTCCTTCCCCTTGCCACAGGCACCTGGGAGCATGTCTGCACGTGGAGAAAGACTTTCCCGTGGGAAGCCGGTTTTTGTCAAACGGGTCCCAGTGCTGTGCTCCTCTTTTTTCACTCCTGCTGCCAGAAGCCCAGGGAGGATGGGAGGGATTAGAACATGGCTGGGCACTGTGGTTTCTTCCAGAGAAGTGGAGGGCATTAGCTTTACCTTGCCACAACCACTTGGGATAGGGTCTGCATCTCAGGAAAACTGTCTCTGTGGGAAGCCGGCTTTTTGAAAAGGGGTCTCAGGGCCGTGGGCCTCGGCTGTCCCTCCGGCTCCCCAAAGCACAGGGACGAGGTGAGGGGCTTAGACCATGCCTGGGCAATGTTGTTTCTTACACCTGGGTGTGTGGCATTTTGTTGAGCTGGCTACCCCCACTTGGGATAGATGTTCCACAGCAAGCGACTATTGTTCGTCGGAAGCCGTTTTTGATTCAGGGGTCTCCGTTTCGTTGGGGTTGAACTCCTGCTAGCAAAACCGCCGGGTTGAGGGAAGGGTTCAGACTGTGCCTGGGCCCTGTGGTCTGTTCCAGCTCAGTGTATGGCATTTCCTTCCCCTTGCCCCAGACACGGGAGCATGTCTGCACGTGGAGAAATACTTCCCCGTGGGAAGCCGGTTTTTCTCAAACGGGTTCCAGTGCTGTGCTCCTCTCTTTTCACTCCTGCTGCCAGAAGCCCAGGGAGGATGGGAGGGCTTAGAACATGGCTGGGCACTGTGGTTTCTTCCAGAGAAGTGGAGGGCATTTGCTTTACCTTGCCACAACCACTTGGGATAGGGTCTGCACCTCAGGAAAACTGTCTCCATGGTAAGCCGGCTTTTTGCAAAGGGGTCTCAGGGCCGTGGGCCTCGGCTGTCCCTGCGGCTACCCAAAGCACAGGGACGAGGTGAGGGGCTTAGACCATGCCTGGGCAATGCTGTTTCTTACACCTGGGTGTGTGGCATTTTGTTGAGCTGGCTACCCCCACTTGGGATAGATGTTCCACCGGAAGCGACTATTGTTCGTCGGAAGCCGTTTTTGCCTCAGGGGTCTCCGGGCTGTGTTCGTTGGGGTTGAACTCCTGCTAGCAAAACCGCCGGGTTGAGGGAAGGGTTCAGACTGTGCCTGGGCCCTGTGGTCTGTTCCAGGTCAGTGTATGGCATTTCCTTCCCCTTGCCACAGGCACCTGGGAGCATGTCTGCACGTGGAGAAAGACTTTCCCGTGGGAAGCCGGTTTTTGTCAAACGGGTCCCAGTGCTCTGCTCCCCTCTTTTCACTCCTGCTGCCAGAAGCCCAGGGAGGATGGGAGGGCTTAGAACATGGCTGGGCACTGTGGTTTCTTCCAGAGAAGTGGAGGGCATTAGCTTTACCTTGCCACAACCACTTGGGATAGGGTCTGCACCTTAGGAAAACTGTCTCCGTGGGTAGCCGGCTTTTTGCAAAAGGGTCTCAGGGCCGTGGGCCTCGGGTGTCCCTCCGGCTCCCCAAAGCACAGGGACGAGGTGAGGGGCTTAGACCATGCCTGGGCAATGTTGTTTCTTACACCTGGGTGTGTGGCATTTTGTTGAGCTGGCTTCCCCCACTTGTGATAGGTGTTCCACAGCAAGCGACTATTGTTCGTTGGAAGCCGTTTTTGCCCAGGGGTCTCCGGGCACTGTTTGTTGGGTTTGAACTCCTGCTAGCAAAACCGCCGGGTTGAGGGAAGGGTTCAGACTGTGCCTGGGCCCTGTGGTCTGTTCCAGGTCAGTGTATGGCATTTCCTTCCCCTCGCCACAGGCACCTGGGAGCATGTCTGCACGTGGAGAAAGACTTTCCCGTGGGAAGCCGGTTTTTCTCAAACGGGTCCCAGTGCTGTGCTCCTCTCTTTTCACTCCTGCTGCCAGAAGCCCAGGGAGGATGGGAGGGCTTAGAACATGGCTGGGCACTGTGGTTTCTTCCAGAGAAGTGGAGGGCATTTGCTTTACCTTGCCACAACCACTTGGGATAGGGTCTGCACCTCAGGAAAACTGTCTCTGTGGGAAGCCGGCTTTTTGCAAAGGGGTCTCAGGGCCGTGTGCCTAGGCTGTCCCTCCGGCTCCCCAAAGCACAGGGACGAGGTGAGGGGCTTAGACCATGCCTGGGCAATGTTGTTCCTTACACTTGGGTGTGTGGCATTTGTGGAGCTGGCTACCACCACTTGGGATAGGTGTTCCACAGCAAGCACCTATTGTTCGTCGGAAGCAGTTTTTGCCCCAGGTGTCTCCGGGCTGTGTTCGTTGGGGTTGAACTCCTGCTAGCAAAACTGCCGGGTTGAGGGAAGGGTTCAGACTGTGCCTGGGCCCTGTGGTCTCTTCCAGGTCAGTGTATGGCATTTCCTTCCCCTTGCCACAGGCACCTGGGAGCATGTCTGCACGTGGAGAAAGACTTTCCCGTGGGAAGCCGGTTTTTGTCAAACGGGTCCCAGTGCTCTGCTCCCCTCTTTTCACTCCTGCTGCCAGAAGCCCAGGGAGGATGGGAGGGCTTAGAACATGGCTGGGCACTGTGGTTTCTTCCAGAGAAGTGGAGGGCATTTGCTTTACCTTGCCACAACCACTTGGGATAGGGTCTGCACCTAGGAAAACTGTCTCCGTGGTAAGCCGGCTTTTTGCAAAGGGGTCTCAGGGCCGTGGGCCTCGGCTGTCCCTGCGGCTCCCCAAAGCACAGGGACGAGGTGAGGGGCTTAGACCATGCCTGGGCAATGCTGTTTCTTACACCTGGGTGTGTGGCATTTTGTTGAGCTGGCTACCCCCACTTGGGATAGATGTTCCACAGGAAGCGACTATTGTTCGTCGGAAGCCGTTTTTGCCTCAGGGGTCTCCGGGCTGTGTTCGTTGGGGTTGAACTCCTGCTAGCAAAACCGCCGGGTTGAGGGAAGGGTTCAGACTGTGCCTGGGCCCTGTGGTCTGTTCCAGCTCAGTGTATGGCATTTCCTTCCCCTTGCCCCAGACACCTGGGAGCATGTCTGCACGTGGAGAAAGACTTTCCCGTGGGAAGCCGGTTTTTGTCAAACGGGTCCCAGTGCTCTGGTCCTCTCTTTTCACTCCTGCTGCCAGAAGCCCAGGGAGGATGGGAGGGCTTAGAACATGGCTGGGCACTGTGGTTTCTTCCAGAGAAGTGGAGGGCATTTGCTTTACGTTGCCACAACCACTTGGGATAGGGTCTGCACCTCAGGAAAACTGTCTCTGTGGGAAGCCGGCTTTTTGCAAAGGGGTCTCAGGGCCGTGTGCCTAGGCTGTCCCTCCGGCTCCCCAAAGCACAGGGACGAGGTGAGGGGCTTAGACCATGCCTGGGCAATGTTGTTCCTTACACTTGGTTGAGTGGCATTTTGTTGAGCAGGCTACCCCCACTTGGGATAGGTGTTCCACAGCAAGCACCTATTGTTCGTCGGAAGCCGTTTTTGATTCAGGGGTCTCCGTTTCGTTGGGGTTGAACTCCTGCTAGCAAAACCGCCGGGTTGAGGGAAGGGTTCAGACTGTGCCTGGGCCCTGTGGTCTGTTCCAGGTCAGTGTATGGCATTTCCTTCCCCTTGCCACAGGCACCTGGGAGCATGTCTGCACGTGGAGAAAGACTTTCCCGTGGGAAGCCGGTTTTTGTCAAACGGGTCCCAGTGCTCTGCTCCTCTTTTTTCACTCCTGCTGCCAGAAGCCCAGGGAGGATGGGAGGGATTAGAACATGGCTGGGCACTGTGGTTTCTTCCAGAGAAGTGGAGGGCATTAGCTTTACCTTGCCACAACCACTTGGGATAGGGTCTGCACCTCAGGAAAACTGTCTCTGTGGGAAGCCGGCTTTTTGAAAAGGGGTCTCAGGGCCGTGGGCCTCGGCTGTCCCTCCGGCTCCCCAAAGCACAGGGACGAGGTGAGGGGCTTAGACCATGCCTGGGCAATGTTGTTTCTTACACCTGGGTGTGTGGTATTTTGTTGAGCTGGCTACCCCCACTTGGGATAGATGTTCCACAGCAAGCGACTATTGTTCGTCGGAAGCCGTTTTTGATTCAGGGGTCTCCGTTTCGTTGGGGTTGAACTCCTGCTAGCAAAACCGCCGGGTTGAGGGAAGTGTTCAGACTGTGCCTGGGCCCTGTGGTCTGTTCCAGCTCAGTGTATGGCATTTCCTTCCCCTTGCCCCAGACACGGGAGCATGTCTGCACGTGGAGAAAGACTTCCCCGTGGGAAGCCGGTTTTTCTCAAACGGGTTCCAGTGCTGTGCTCCTCTCTTTTCACTCCTGCTGCCAGAAGCCCAGGGAGGATGGGAGGGCTTAGAACATGGCTGGGCACTGTGGTTTCTTCCAGAGAAGTGGAGGGCATTTGCTTTACCTTGCCACAACCACTTGGGATAGGGTCTGCACCTCAGGAAAACTGTCTCCGTGGTAAGCCGGCTTTTTGCAAAGGGGTCTCAGGGCCGTGGGCCTCGGCTGTCCCTGCGGCTACCCAAAGCACAGGGACGAGGTGAGGGGCTTAGACCATGCCTGGGCAATGCTGTTTCTTACACCTGGGTGTGTGGCATTTTGTTGAGCTGGCTACCCCCACTTGGGATAGATGTTCCACAGGAAGCGACTATTGTTCGTCGGAAGCCGTTTTTGCCTCAGGGGTCTCCGGGCTGTGTTCGTTGGGGTTGAACTCCTGCTAGCAAAACCGCCGGGTTGAGGGAAGGGTTCAGACTGTGCCTGGGCCCTGTGGTCTCTTCCAGGTCAGTGTATGGCATTTCCTTCCCCTTGCCCCAGACACCTGGGAGCATGTCTGCACGTGGAGAAAGACTTTCCCGTGGGAAGCCGGGTTTTGTCAAACGGGTCCCAGTGCTCTGCTCCTCTCTTTTCACTCCTGCTGCCAGAAGCCCAGGGAGGATGGAAGGGCTTAGAACATGGCTGGGCACTGTGGTTTCTTCCAGAGAAGTGGAGGGCATTTGCTTTACCTTGCCACAACCACTTGGGATAGGGTCTGCACCTCAGGAAAACTGTTTCCGTGGGAAGCCGGCTTTTGCAAAGGGGTCTCAGGGCCGTGGGCCTCGGCTGACCCTCCGGCTCCCCAAAGCACAGGGACGAGGTGAGGGGCTTAGACCATGCCTGGGCAATGTTGTTTCATACACCTGGGTGTGTGGCATTTTGTTGAGCTGGCTTCCCCCACTTGGGATAGGTGTTCCACAGCAAGCACCCATTGTTCGTTGGAAGCCGTTTTTGCCCAGGGGTCTCCGGGCACTGTTTGTTGGGTTTGAACTCCTGCTAGCAAAACCGCCGGGTTGAGGGAAGGGTTCAGACTGTGCCTGGGCCCTGTAGTCTCTTCCAGGTCAGTGTATGGCATTTCCTTCCCCTTGCCACAGGCACCTGGGAGCATGTCTGCACGTGGAGAAAGACTTTCCCGTGGGAAGCCGGTTTTTCTCAAAAGGGTCCCAGTGCTGTGCTCCTCTCTTTTCACTCCTGCTGCCAGAAGCCCAGGGAGGATGGGAGGGCTTAGAACATGGCTGGGCACTGTGGTTTCTTCCAGAGAAGTGGAGGGCATTAGCTTTACCTTGCCACAACCACTTGGGATAGGGTCTGCACCTCAGGAAAACTGTCTCTGTGGGAAGCCGGCTTTTTGAAAAGGGGTCTCAGGGCCGTGGGCCTCGGCTGTCCCTCCGGCTCCCCAAAGCACAGGGACGAAGTGAGGGGCTTAGACCATGCCTGGGCAATGTTGTTTCTTACACCTGGGTGTGTGGCATTTTGTTGAGCTGGCTACCCCCACTTGGGATAGGTGTTCCACAGCAAGCGCCTATTGTTCGTCAGAAGCCGTTTTTGCCCCAGGGGTCTCCGGGCTGTGTTTGTTGGGGTTGAACTCCTGCTAGCAAAACCGCCGGGTTGAGGGAAGGGTTCAGACTGTGCCTGGGCCCTGTGGTCTGTTCCAGCTCAGTGTATGGCATTTCCTTCCCCTTGCCCCAGACACGGGAGCATGTCTGCACGTGGAGAAATACTTCCCCGTGGGAAGCCGGTTTTTCTCAAACGGGTTCCAGTGCTGTGCTCCTCTCTTTTCACTCCTGCTGCCAGAAGCCCAGGGAGGATGGGAGGGCTTAGAACATGGCTGGGCACTGTGGTTTCTTCCAGAGAAGTGGAGGGCATTTGCTTTACCTTGCCACAACCACTTGGGATAGGGTCTGCACCTCAGGAAAACTGTCTCCATGGTAAGCCGGCTTTTTGCAAAGGGGTCTCAGGGCCGTGGGCCTCGGCTGTCCCTGCGGCTACCCAAAGCACAGGGACGAGGTGAGGGGCTTAGACCATGCCTGGGCAATGCTGTTTCTTACACCTGGGTGTGTGGCATTTTGTTGAGCTGGCTACCCCCACTTGGGATAGATGTTCCACCGGAAGCGACTATTGTTCGTCGGAAGCCGTTTTTGCCTCAGGGGTCTCCGGGCTGTGTTCGTTGGGGTTGAACTCCTGCTAGCAAAACCGCCGGGTTGAGGGAAGGGTTCAGACTGTGCCTGGGCCCTGTGGTCTCTTCCAGGTCAGTGTATGGCATTTCCTTCCCCTTGCCCCAGACACCTGGGAGCATGTCTGCACGTGGAGAAAGACTTTCCCGTGGGAAGCCGGGTTTTGTCAAACGGGTCCCAGTGCTCTGCTCCTCTCTTTTCACTCCTGCTGCCAGAAGCCCAGGGAGGATGGAAGGGCTTAGAACATGGCTGGGCACTGTGGTTTCTTCCAGAGAAGTGGAGGGCATTTGCTTTACCTTGCCACAACCACTTGGGATAGGGTCTGCACCTCAGGAAAACTGTCTCCGTGGGTAGCCGGCTTTTTGCAAAAGGGTCTCAGGGCCGTGGGCCTCGGGTGTCCCTCCGGCTCCCCAAAGCACAGGGACGAGGTGAGGGGCTTAGACCATGCCTGGGCAATGTTGTTTCTTACACCTGGGTGTGTGGCATTTTGTTGAGCTGGCTTCCCCCACTTGTGATAGGTGTTCCACAGCAAGCGACTATTGTTCGTTGGAAGCCGTTTTTGCCTAGGGGTCTCCGGGCACTTTTTGTTGGGTTTGAACTCCTGCTAGCAAAACCGCCGGGTTGAGGGAAGGGTTCAGACTGTGCCTGGGCCCTGTGGTCTCTTCCAGGTCAGTGTATGGCATTTCCTTCCCCTTGCCACAGGCACCTGGGAGCATGTCTGCACGTGGAGAAAGACTTTCCCGTGGGAAGCCGGTTTTTGTCAAACGGGTCCCAGTGCTCTGCTCCTCTTTTTTCACTCCTGCTGCCAGAAGCCCAGGGAGGATGGGAGGGATTAGAACATGGCTGGGCACTGTGGTTTCTTCCAGAGAAGTGGAGGGCATTAGCTTTACCTTGCCACAACCACTTGGGATAGGGTCTGCATCTCAGGAAAACTGTCTCTGTGGGAAGCCGGCTTTTTGAAAAGGGGTCTCAGGGCCGTGGGCCTCGGCTGTCCCTCCGGCTCCCCAAAGCACAGGGACGAGGTGAGGGGCTTAGACCATGCCTGGGCAATGTTGTTTCTTACACCTGGGTGTGTGGCATTTTGTTGAGCTGGCTACCCCCACTTGGGATAGATGTTCCACAGCAAGCGACTATTGTTCGTCGGAAGCCGTTTTTGATTCAGGGGTCTCCGTTTCGTTGGGGTTGAACTCCTGCTAGCAAAACCGCCGGGTTGAGGGAAGGGTTCAGACTGTGCCTGGGCCCTGTGGTCTGTTCCAGCTCAGTGTATGGCATTTCCTTCCCCTTGCCCCAGACACGGGAGCATGTCTGCACGTGGAGAAATACTTCCCCGTGGGAAGCCGGTTTTTCTCAAACGGGTTCCAGTGCTGTGCTCCTCTCTTTTCACTCCTGCTGCCAGAAGCCCAGGGAGGATGGGAGGGCTTAGAACATGGCTGGGCACTGTGGTTTCTTCCAGAGAAGTGGAGGGCATTTGCTTTACCTTGCCACAACCACTTGGGATAGGGTCTGCACCTCAGGAAAACTGTCTCCATGGTAAGCCGGCTTTTTGCAAAGGGGTCTCAGGGCCGTGGGCCTCGGCTGTCCCTGCGGCTACCCAAAGCACAGGGACGAGGTGAGGGGCTTAGACCATGCCTGGGCAATGCTGTTTCTTACACCTGGGTGTGTGGCATTTTGTTGAGCTGGCTACCCCCACTTGGGATAGATGTTCCACCGGAAGCGACTATTGTTCGTCGGAAGCCGTTTTTGCCTCAGGGGTCTCCGGGCTGTGTTCGTTGGGGTTGAAGTCCTGCTAGCAAAACCGCCGGGTTGAGGGAAGGGTTCAGACTGTGCCTGGGCCCTGTGGTCTCTTCCAGGTCAGTGTATGGCATTTCCTTCCCCTTGCCCCAGACACCTGGGAGCATGTCTGCACGTGGAGAAAGACTTTCCCGTGGGAAGCCGGGTTTTGTCAAACGGGTCCCAGTGCTCTGCTCCTCTCTTTTCACTCCTGCTGCCAGAAGCCCAGGGAGGATGGAAGGGCTTAGAACATGGCTGGGCACTGTGGTTTCTTCCAGAGAAGTGGAGGGCATTTGCTTTACCTTGCCACAACCACTTGGGATAGGGTCTGCACCTCAGGAAAACTGTTTCCGTGGGAAGCCGGCTTTTGCAAAGGGGTCTCAGGGCCGTGGGCCTCGGCTGACCCTCCGGCTCCCCAAAGCACAGGGACGAGGTGAGGGGCTTAGACCATGCCTGGGCAATGTTGTTTCTTACACCTGGGTGTGTGGCATTTTGTTGAGCTGGCTTCCCCCACTTGGGATAGGTGTTCCACAGCAAGCGACTATTGTTCGTTGGAAGCCGTTTTTGCCCAGGGGTCTCCGGGCACTGTTTGTTGGGTTTGAACTCCTGCTAGCAAAACCGCCGGGTTGAGGGAAGGGTTCAGACTGTGCCTGGGCCCTGTGGTCTCTTCCAGGTCAGTGTATGGCATTTCCTTCCCCTTGCCACAGGCACCTGGGAGCATGTCTGCACGTGGAGAAAGACTTTCCCGTGGGAAGCCGGTTTTTGTCAAACGGGTCCCAGTGCTGTGCTCCTCTCTTTTCACTCCTGCTGCCAGAAGCCCAGGGAGGATGGGAGGGCTTAGAACATGGCTGGGCACTGTGGTTTCTTCCAGAGAAGTGGAGGGCATTTGCTTTACCTTGCCACAACCACTTGGGATAGGGTCTGCACCTCAGGAAAACTGTCTCTGTGGGAAGCCGGCTTTTTGCAAAGGGGTCTCAGGGCTGTGTGCCTAGGCTGTCCCTCCGGCTCCCCAAAGCACAGGGACGAGGTGAGGGGCTTAGACCATGCCTGGGCAATGTTGTTCCTTACACTTGGGTGTGTGGCATTTGTGGAGCTGGCTACCACCCCTTGGGATAGGTGTTCCACAGCAAGCACCTATTGTTCGTCGGAAGCAGTTTTTGCCCCAGGTGTCTCCGGGCTGTGTTCGTTGGGGTTGAACTCCTGCTAGCAAAACCGCCGGGTTGAGGGAAGGGTTCAGACTGTGCCTGGGCCCTGTGGTCTGTTCCAGCTCAGTGTATGGCATTTCCTTCCCCTTGCCCCAGACACGGGAGCATGTCTGCACGTGGAGAAAGACTTCCCCGTGGGAAGCCGGTTTTTCTCAAACGGGTTCCAGTGCTGTGCTCCTCTCTTTTCACTCCTGCTGCCAGAAGCCCAGGGAGGATGGGAGGGCTTAGAACATGGCTGGGCACTGTGGTTTCTTCCAGAGAAGTGGAGGGCATTTGCTTTACCTTGCCACAACCACTTGGGATAGGGTCTGCACCTCAGGAAAACTGTCTCCGTGGTAAGCCGGCTTTTTGCAAAGGGGTCTCAGGGCCGTGGGCCTCGGCTGTCCCTGCGGCTACCCAAAGCACAGGGACGAGGTGAGGGGCTTAGACCATGCCTGGGCAATGCTGTTTCTTACACCTGGGTGTGTGGCATTTTGTTGAGCTGGCTACCCCCACTTGGGATAGATGTTCCACAGGAAGCGACTATTGTTCGTCGGAAGCCGTTTTTGCCTCAGGGGTCTCCGGGCTGTGTTCGTTGGGGTTGAACTCCTGCTAGCAAAACCGCCGGGTTGAGGGAAGGGTTCCGACTGTGCCTGGGCCCTGTGGTCTCTTCCAGGTCAGTGTATGGCATTTCCTTCCCCTTGCCCCAGACACCTGGGAGCATGTCTGCACGTGGAGAAAGACTTTCCCGTGGGAAGCCGGGTTTTGTCAAACGGGTCCCAGTGCTCTGCTCCTCTCTTTTCACTCCTGCTGCCAGAAGCCCAGGGAGGATGGAAGGGCTTAGAACATGGCTGGGCACTGTGGTTTCTTCCAGAGAAGTGGAGGGCATTTGCTTTACCTTGCCACAACCACTTGGGATAGGGTCTGCACCTCAGGAAAACTGTTTCCGTGGGAAGCCGGCTTTTGCAAAGGGGTCTCAGGGCCGTGGGCCTCGGCTGACCCTCCGGCTCCCCAAAGCACAGGGACGAGGTGAGGGGCTTAGACCATGCCTGGGCAATGTTGTTTCATACACCTGGGTGTGTGGCATTTTGTTGAGCTGGCTTCCCCCACTTGGGATAGGTGTTCCACAGCAAGCACCCATTGTTCGTTGGAAGCCGTTTTTGCCCAGGGGTCTCCGGGCACTGTTTGTTGGGTTTGAACTCCTGCTAGCAAAACCGCCGGGTTGAGGGAAGGGTTCAGACTGTGCCTGGGCCCTGTAGTCTCTTCCAGGTCAGTGTATGGCATTTCCTTCCCCTTGCCACAGGCACCTGGGAGCATGTCTGCACGTGGAGAAAGACTTTCCCGTGGGAAGCCGGTTTTTCTCAAAAGGGTCCCAGTGCTGTGCTCCTCTCTTTTCACTCCTGCTGCCAGAAGCCCAGGGAGGATGGGAGGGCTTAGAACATGGCTGGGCACTGTGGTTTCTTCCAGAGAAGTGGAGGGCATTAGCTTTACCTTGCCACAACCACTTGGCATAGGGTCTGCACCTCAGGAAAACTGTCTCTGTGGGAAGCCGGCTTTTTGAAAAGGGGTCTCAGGGCCGTGGGCCTCGGCTGTCCCTCCGGCTCCCCAAAGCACAGGGACGAAGTGAGGGGCTTAGACCATGCCTGGGCAATGTTGTTTCTTACACCTGGGTGTGTGGCATTTTGTTGAGCTGGCTACCCCCACTTGGGATAGGTGTTCCACAGCAAGCGCCTATTGTTCGTCAGAAGCCGTTTTTGCCCCAGGGGTCTCCGGGCTGTGTTTGTTGGGGTTGAACTCCTGCTAGCAAAACCGCCGGGTTGAGGGAAGGGTTCAGACTGTGCCTGGGCCCTGTGGTCTGTTCCAGCTCAGTGTATGGCATTTCCTTCCCCTTGCCACAGGCACATGGGAGTATGTCTGCACGTGGAGAAAGACTTTCCCGTGGGAAGCCGGTTTTTCTCAAACGGGTCCCAGTGCTGTGCTCCTCTCTTTTCACTCCTGCTGCCAGAAGCCCAGGGAGGATGGGAGGGCTTAGAACATGGCTGGGCACTGTGGTTTCTTCCAGAGAAGTGGAGGGCATTTGCTTTACCTTGCCACAACCACTTGGGATAGGGTCTGCACCTCAGGAAAACTGTCTCTGTGGGAAGCCGGCTTTTTGCAAAGGGGTCTCAGGGCCGTGTGCCTAGGCTGTCCCTCCGGCTCCCCAAAGCACAGGGACGAGGTGAGGGGCTTAGACCATGCCTGGGCAATGTTGTTCCTTACACTTGGGTGTGTGGCATTTGTTGAGCTGGCTACCACCACTTGGGATAGGTGTTCCACAGCAAGCACCTATTGTTCGTCGGAAGCAGTTTTTGCCCCAGGTGTCTCCGGGCTGTGTTCGTTGGGGTTGAACTCCTGCTAGCAAAACCGCCGGGTTGAGGGAAGGGTTCAGACTGTGCCTGGGCCCTGTGGTCTGTTCCAGCTCAGTGTATGGCATTTCCTTCCCCTTGCCACAGGCACCTGGGAGCATGTCTGCACGTGGAGAAAGACTTTCCCGTGGGAAGCCGGTTTTTGTCAAACGGGTCCCAGTGCTCTGCTCCTCTTTTTTCACTCCTGCTGCCAGAAGCCCAGGGAGGATGGGAGGGATTAGAACATGGCTGGGCACTGTGGTTTCTTCCAGAGAAGTGGAGGGCATTAGCTTTACCTTGCCACAACCACTTGGGATAGGGTCTGCATCTCAGGAAAACTGTCTCTGTGGGAAGCCGGCTTTTTGAAAAGGGGTCTCAGGGCCGTGGGCCTCGGCTGTCCCTCCGGCTCCCCAAAGCACAGGGACGAGGTGAGGGGCTTAGACCATGCCTGGGCAATGTTGTTTCTTACACCTGGGTGTGTGGCATTTTGTTGAGCTGGCTACCCCCACTTGGGATAGATGTTCCACAGCAAGCGACTATTGTTCGTCGGAAGCCGTTTTTGATTCAGGGGTCTCCGTTTCGTTGGGGTTGAACTCCTGCTAGCAAAACCGCCGGGTTGAGGGAAGGGTTCAGACTGTGCCTGGGCCCTGTGGTCTGTTCCAGCTCAGTGTATGGCATTTCCTTCCCCTTGCCCCAGACACGGGAGCATGTCTGCACGTGGAGAAAGACTTCCCCGTGGGAAGCCGGTTTTTCTCAAACGGGTTCCAGTGCTGTGCTCCTCTCTTTTCACTCCTGCTGCCAGAAGCCCAGGGAGGATGGGAGGGCTTAGAACATGGCTGGGCACTGTGGTTTCTTCCAGAGAAGTGGAGGGCATTTGCTTTACCTTGCCACAACCACTTGGGATAGGGTCTGCACCTCAGGAAAACTGTCTCCATGGTAAGCCGGCTTTTTGCAAAGGGGTCTCAGGGCCGTGGGCCTCGGCTGTCCCTGCGGCTACCCAAAGCACAGGGACGAGGTGAGGGGCTTAGACCATGCCTGGGCAATGTTGTTCCTTACACTTGGGTGTGTGGCATTTGTTGAGCTGGCTACCACCACTTGGGATAGGTGTTCCACAGCAAGCACCTATTGTTCGTCGGAAGCAGTTTTTGCCCCAGGTGTCTCCGGGCTGTGTTCGTTGGGGTTGAACTCCTGCTAGCAAAACCGCCGGGTTGAGGGAAGGGTTCAGACTGTGCCTGGGCCCTGTGGTCTCTTCCAGGTCAGTGTATGGCATTTCCTTCCCCTTGCCACAGGCACCTGGGAGCATGTCTGCACGTGGAGAAAGACTTTCCCGTGGGAAGTCGGTTTTTCTCAAACGGGTCCCAGTGCTCTGCTCCCCTCTTTTCACTCCTGCTGCCAGAAGCCCAGGGAGGATGGGAGGGCTTAGAACATGGCTGGGCACTGTGGTTTCTTCCAGAGAAGTGGAGGGCATTTGCTTTACCTTGCCACAACCACTTGGGATAGGGTCTGCACCTCAGGAAAACTGTCTCCGTGGTAAGCCGGCTTTTTGCAAAGGGGTCTCAGGGCCGTGGGCCTCGGCTGTCCCTGCGGCTCCCCAAAGCACAGGGACGAGGTGAGGGGCTTAGACCATGCCTGGGCAATGCTGTTTCTTACACCTGGGTGTGTGGCATATTGTTGAGCTGGCTACCCCCACTTGGGATAGATGTTCCACAGGAAGCGACTATTGTTCGTCGGAAGCCGTTTTTGCCTCAGGGGTCTCCGGGCTGTGTTCGTTGGGGTTGAACTCCTGCTAGCAAAACCGCCGGGTTGAGGGAAGGGTTCAGACTGTGCCTGGGCCCTGTGGTCTCTTCCAGGTCAGTGTATGGCATTTCCTTCCCCTTGCCCCAGACACCTGGGAGCATGTCTGCACGTGGAGAAAGACTTTCCCGTGGGAAGCCGGGTTTTGTCAAACGGGTCCCAGTGCTTTGCTCCTCTCTTTTCACTCCTGCTGCCAGAAGCCCAGGGAGGATGGGAGGGCTTAGAACATGGCTGGGCACTGTGGTTTCTTCCAGAGAAGTGGAGGGCATTTGCTTTACCTTGCCACAACCACTTGGGATAGGGTCTGCACCTCAGGAAAACTGTTTCCGTGGGAAGTCGGCTTTTGCAAAGGGATCTCAGGGCCGTGGGCCTCGGCTGTCCCTCCGGCTCCCCAAAGCACAGGGACGAGGTGAGGGGCTTAGACCATGCCTGGGCAATGTTGTTTCTTACACCTGGGTGTGTGGCATTTTGTTGAGCTGGCTTCCCCCACTTGGGATAGGTGTTCCACAGCAAGCACCTATTGTTTGTCAGAAGCCGTTTTTGCCCCAGGGGTCTCCGGGCTGTGTTCGTTGGGGTTGAACTCCTGCTAGCAAAACCGCCGGGTTGAGGGAAGGGTTCAGACTGTGCCTGGGCCCTGTGGTCTCTTCCAGGTCAGTGTATGGCATTTCCTTCCCCTTGCCACAGGCACCTGGGAGCATGTCTGCACGTGGAGAAAGACTTTCCCGTGGGAAGCCGGGTTTTGTCAAACGGGTCCCAGTGCTCTGCTCCCCTCTTTTCACTCCTGCTGCCAGAAGCCCAGGGAGGATGGGAGGGCTTAGAACATGGCTGGGCACTGTGGTTTCTTCCAGAGAAGTGGAGGGCATTAGCTTTACCTTGCCACAACCACTTGGGATAGGGTCTGCACCTAGGAAAACTGTCTCCGTGGTAAGCCGGCTTTTTGCAAAGGGGTCTCAGGGCCGTGGGCCTCGGCTGTCCCTGCGGCTCCCCAAAGCACAGGGACGAGGTGAGGGGCTTAGACCATGCCTGGGCAATGCTGTTTCTTACACCTGGGTGTGTGGCATTTTGTTGAGCTGGCTACCCCCACTTGGGATAGATGTTCCACAGATAGCGACTATTGTTCGTCGGAAGCCGTTTTTGCCTCAGGGGTCTCCGGGCTGTGTTCGTTGGGGTAGAACTCCTGCTAGCAAAACCGCCGGGTTGAGGGAAGGGTTCAGACTGTGCCTGGGCCCTGTGGTCTGTTCCAGCTCAGTGTATGGCATTTCCTTCCCCTTGCCCCAGACACCTGGGAGCATGTCTGCACGTGGAGAAAGACTTTCCCGTGGGAAGCCGGTTTTTGTCAAACGGGTCCCAGTGCTCTGCTCCTCTTTTTTCACTCCTGCTGCCAGAAGCCCAGGGAGGATGGGAGGGATTAGAACATGGCTGGGCACTGTGGTTTCTTCCATAGAAGTGGAGGGCATTAGCTTTACCTTGCCACAACCACTTGGGATAGGGTCTGCACCTCAGGAAAAATGTCTCTGTGGGAAGCCGGCTTTTTGAAAAGGGGTCTCAGGGCCGTGGGCCTCGGCTGTCCCTCCGGCTCCCCAAAGCACAGGGACGAGGTGAGGGGCTTAGACCATGCCTGGGCAATGTTGTTTCTTACACCTGGGTGTGTGGCATTTTGTTGAGCTGGCTACCCCCACTTGGGATAGATGTTCCACAGCAAGCGACTATTGTTCGTCGGAAGCCGTTTTTGATTCAGGGGTCTCCGTTTCGTTGGGGTTGAACTCCTGCTAGCAAAACCGCCGGGTTGAGGGAAGGGTTCAGACTGTGCCTGGGCCCTGTGGTCTCTTCCAGGTCAGTGTATGGCATTTCCTTCCCCTTGCCACAGGCACCTGGGAGCATGTCTGCACGTGGAGAAAGACTTTCCCGTGGGAAGCCCGTTTTTGTCAAACGGGTCCCAGTGCTCTGCTCCCCTCTTTTCACTCCTGCTGCCAGAAGCCCAGGGAGGATGGGAGGGCTTAGAACATGGCTGGGCACTGTGGTTTCTTCCAGAGAAGTGGAGGGCATTTGCTTTACCTTGCCACAACCACTTGGGATAGGGTCTGCACCTCAGGAAAACTGTCTCCGTGGTAAGCCGGCTTTTTGCAAAGGGGTCTCAGGGCCGTGGGCCTCGGCTGTCCCTGCGGCTCCCCAAAGAACAGAGACGAGGTGAGGGGCTTAGACCATGCCTGGGCAATGCTGTTTCTTACACCGGGGTGTGTGGCATTTTGTTGAGCTGGCTACCCCCACTTGGGATAGATGTTCCACAGGAAGCGACTATTGTTCGTCGGAAGCAGTTTTTGCCTCAGGGGTCTCCGGGCTGTGTTCGTTGGGGTTGAACTCCTGCTAGCAAAACCGCCGGGTTGAGGGAAGGGTTCAGACTGTGCCTGGGCCCTGTGGTCTGTTCCAGCTCAGTGTATGGCATTTCCTTCCCCTTGCCCCAGACACCTGGGAGCATGTCTGCACGTGGAGAAAGACTTTCCCGTGGGAAGCCGGTTTTTGTCAAACGGGTCCCAGTGCTCTGCTCCTCTCTTTTCACTCCTGGTGCCAGAAGCCCAGGGAGGATGGGAGGGCTTAGAACATGGCTGGGCACAGTGGTTTCTTCCAGAGAAGTGGAGGGCATTTGCTTTACCTTGCCACAACCACTTGGGATAGGGTCTGCACCTAGGAAAACTGTCTCTGTGGGAAGCCGGCTTTTTGCAAAGGTGTCTCAGGGACATGTGCCTAGGCTGTCCCTCCGGCTCCCCAAAGCACAGGGACGACGTGAGGGGCTTAGACCATGCCTGGGCAATGTTGTTTCTTACACCTGGGTGTGTGGCATTTTGTTGAGCTGTCTACCCCCACTTGGGATAGGTGTTCCACAGCAAGCGCCTATTGTTCGTCAGAAGCCGTTTTTGCCCCAGGGGTCTCCGGGCTGTGTTTGTTGGGGTTGAACTCCTGCTAGCAAAACCGCGGGGTTGAGGGAAGGGTTCAGACTGTGCCTGGGCCCTGTGGTCTGTTCCAGCTCAGTGTATGGCATTTCCTTCCCCTTGCCACAGGCACCTGGGAGCATGTCTGCACGTGGAGAAAGACTTTCCCGTGGGAAGCCGGTTTTTCTCAAACGGGTCCCAGTGCTGTGCTCCTCTCTTTTCACTCCTGCTGCCAGAAGCCCAGGGAGGATGGGAGGGCTTAGAACTTGGCTGGGCACTGTGGTTTCTTCCAGAGAAGTGGAGGGCATTTGCTTTACCTTGCCACAACCACTTGGGATAGGGTCTGCACCTCAGGAAAACTGTCTCTGTGGGAAGCCGGCTTTTTGCAAAGGGGTCTCAGGGCCGTGTGCCTAGGCTGTCCCTCCGGCTCCCCAAAGCACAGGGACGAGGTGAGGGGCTTAGACCATGCCTGGGCAATGTTGTTCCTTACACTTGGGTGTGTGGCATTTGTTGAGCTGGCTACTCCCACTTGGGATAGGTGTTCCACAGCAAGCACCTATTGTTCGTCGGAAGCAGTTTTTGCCCCAGGTGTCTCCGGGCTGTGTTCGTTGGGGTTGAACTCCTGCTAGCAAAACCGCCGGGTTGAGGGAAGGGTTCAGACTGTGCCTGGGCCCTGTGGTCTCTTCCAGGTCAGTGTATGGCATTTCCTTCCCCTTGCCACAGGCACCTGGGAGCATGTCTGCACGTGGAGAAAGACTTTCCCGTGGGAAGCCGGTTTTTGTCAAACGGGTCCCAGTGCTCTGCTCCCCTCTTTTCACTACTGCTGCCAGAAGCCCAGGGAGGATGGGAGGGCTTAGAACATGGCTGGGCACTGTGGTTTCTTCCAGAGAAGTGGAGGGCATTTGCTTTACCTTGCCACAACCACTTGGGATAGGGTCTGCACCTCAGGAAAACTGTCTCCGTGGTAAGCCGGCTTTTTGCAAAGGGGTCTCGGGGCCGTGGGCCTCGGCTGTCCCTGCGGCTCCCCAAAGCACAGGGACGAGGTGAGGGGCTTAGACCATGCCTGGGCAATGCTGTTTCTTACACCTGGGTGTGTGGCATATTGTTGAGCTGGCTACCCCCACTTGGGATAGATGTTCCACAGGAAGCGAATATTGTTCTTCGGAAGCCGTTTTTGCCTCAGGGGTCTCCGGGCTGTGTTCGTTGGGGTTGAACTCCTGCTAGCAAAACCGCCGGGTTGAGGGAAGGGTTCAGACTGTGCCTGGGCCCTGTGGTCTCTTCCAGGTCAGTGTATGGCATTTCCTTCCCCTTGCCCCAGACACCTGGGAGCATGTCTGCACGTGGAGAAAGACTTTCCCGTGGGAAGCCGGGTTTTGTCAAACGGGTCCCAGTGCTTTGCTCCTCTCTTTTCACTCCTGCTGCCAGAAGCCCAGGGAGGATGGGAGGGCTTAGAACATGGCTGGGCACTGTGGTTTCTTCCAGAGAAGTGGAGGGCATTTGCTTTACCTTGCCACAACCACTTGGGATAGGGTCTGCACCTCAGGAAAACTGTTTCCGTGGGAAGCCGGCTTTTGCAAAGGGATCTCAGGACCGTGGGCCTCGGCTGTCCCTCCGGCTCCCCAAAGCACAGGGACGAGGTGAGGGGCTTAGACCATGCCTGGGCAATGTTGTTTCTTACACCTGGGTGTGTGGCATTTTGTTGAGCTGGCTTCCCCCACTTGGGATAGGTGTTCCACAGCAAGCACCTATTGTTTGTCAGAAGCCGTTTTTGCCCAGGGGTCTCCGGGCTGTGTTCGTTGGGGTTGAACTCCTGCTAGCAAAACCGCCGGGTTGAGGGAAGGGTTCAGACTGTGCCTGGGCCCTGTGGTCTCTTCCAGGTCAGTGTATGGCATTTCCTTCCCCTTGCCACAGGCACCTGGGAGCATGTCTGCACGTGGAGAAAGACTTTCCCGTGGGAAGCCGGGTTTTGTCAAACGGGTCCCAGTGCTCTGCTCCTCTCTTTTCACTCCTGCTGCCAGAAGTCCAGGGAGGATGGGAGGGCTTAGAACATGGCTGGGCACTGTGGTTTCTTCCAGAGAAGTGGAGGGCATTTGCTTTACCTTGCCACAACCACTTGGGATAGGGTCTGCACCTCAGGAAAACTGTCTCTGTGGGAAGCCGGCTTTTTGCAAAGGGGTCTCAGGGTCGTGTGCCTAGGCTGTCCCTCCGGCTCCCCAAAGCACAGGGACGAGGTGAGGGGCTTAGACCATGCCTGGGCAATGTTGTTCCTTACACTTGGGTGTGTGGCATTTGTTGAGGTGGCTACCACCACTTGGGATAGATGTTCCACAGCAAGCACCTATTGTTCGTCGGAAGCAGTTTTTGCCCCAGGTGTCTCCGGGCTGTGTTCGTTGGGGTTGAACTCCTGCTAGCAAAACCGCCGGGTTGAGGGAAGGGTTCAGACTGTGCCTGGGCCCTGTGGTCTCTTCCAGGTCAGTGTATGGCATTTCCTTCCCCTTGCCACAGACACCTGGGAGCATGTCTGCACGTGGAGAAAGACTTTCCCGTGGGAAGCCGGTTTTTGTCAAACGGGTCCTAGTGCTCTGCTCCCCTCTTTTCACTCCTGCTGCCAGAAGCCCAGGGAGGATGGGAGGGCTTAGAACATGGCTGGGCAATGTGGTTTCTTCCAGAGAAGTGGAGGGCATTTGCTTTACCTTGCCACAACCACTTGGGATAGGGTCTGCACCTCAGGAAAACTGTCTCCGTGGTAAGCCGGCTTTTTGCAAAGGGGTCTCAGGGCCGTGGGCCTCGGCTGTCCCTGCGGCTCCCCAAAGCACAGGGACGAGGTGAGGGGCTTAGACCATGCCTGGGTAATGCTGTTTCTTACACCTGGGTGTGTGGCATTTTGTTGAGCTGGCTACCCCCACTTGTGATAGATGTTCCACAGGAAGCGACTATTGTTCGTCGGAAGCCGTTTTTGCCTCAGGGGTCTCCGGGCTGTGTTCGTTGGGGTTGAACTCCTGCTAGCAAAACCGCCGGGTTGAGGGAAGGGTTCAGACTGTGCCTGGGCCCTGTGGTCTCTTCCAGGTCAGTGTATGGCATTTCCTTCCCCTTGCCCCAGACACCTGGGAGCATGTCTGCACGTGGAGAAAGACTTTCCCGTGGGAAGCCGGGTTTTGTCAAACGGGTCCCAGTGCTTTGCTCCTCTCTTTTCACTCCTGCTGCCAGAAGCCCAGGGAGGATGGGAGGGCTTAGAACATGGCTGGGCACTGTGGTTTCTTCCAGAGAACTGGAGGGCATTTGCTTTACCTTGCCACAACCACTTGGGATAGGGTCTGCACCTCAGGAAAACTGTTTCCGTGGGAAGCCGGCTTTTGCAAAGGGATCTCAGGGCCGTGGGCCTCGGCTGTCCCTCCGGCTCCCCAAAGCACAGGGACGAGGTGAGGGGCTTAGACCATGCCTGGGCAATGTTGTTTCTTACACCTGGGTGTGTGGCATTTTGTTGAGCTGGCTTCCCCCACTTGGGATAGGTGTTCCACAGCAAGCACCTATTGTTTGTCAGAAGCCGTTTTTGCCCCAGGTGTCTCCGGGCTGTGTTCGTTGGGGTTGAACTCCTGCTAGCAAAACCGCCGGGTTGAGGGAAGGGTTCAGACTGTGCCTGGGCCCTGTGGTCTCTTCCAGGTCAGTGTATGGCATTTCCTTCCCCTTGCCACAGGCACCTGGGAGCATGTCTGCACGTGGAGAAAGACTTTCCCGTGGGAAGCCGGGTTTTATCAAACGGGTCCCAGTGCTCTGCTCCCCTCTTTTCACTCCTGCTGCCAGAAGCCCAGGGAGGATGGGAGGGCTTAGAACATGGCTGGGCACTGTGGTTTCTTCCAGAGAAGTGGAGGGCATTTGCTTTACCTTGCCACAACCACTTGGGATAGGGTCTGCACCTAGGTAAACTGTCTCCGTGGTAAGCCGGCTTTTTGCAAAGGGGTATCAGGGCCGTGGGCCTCGGCTGTCCCTGCGGCTCCCCAAAGCACAGGGACGAGGGGAGGGGCTTAGACCATGCCTGGGCAATGCTGTTTCTTACACCTGGGTGTGTGGCATTTTGTTGAGCTGGCTACCCCCACTTGGGATAGATGTTCCACAGATAGCGACTATTGTTCGTCGGAAGCCGTTTTTGCCTCAGGGGTCTCCGGGCTGTGTTCGTTGGGGTTGAACTCCTGCTAGCAAAACCGCCGGGTTGAGGGAAGGGTTCAGACTGTGCCTGGGCCCTGTGGTCTGTTCCAGCTCAGTGTATGGCATTTCCTTCCCCTTGCCCCAGACACGGGAGCATGTCTGCACGTGGAGAAAGACTTCCCCGTGGGAAGCCGGTTTTTCTCAAACGGGTTCCAGTGCTGTGCTCCTCTCTTTTCACTCCTGCTGCCAGAAGCCCAGGGAGGATGGGAGGGCTTAGAACATGGCTGGGCACTGTGGTTTCTTCCAGAGAAGTGGAGGGCATTAGCTTTACCTTGCCACAACCACTTGGGATAGGGTCTGCACCTCAGGAAAACTGTCTCTGTGCGAAGCCGGCTTTTTGAAAAGGGGTCTCAGGGCCGTGGGCCTCGGCTGTCCCTCCGGCTCCCCAAAGCACAGGGACGAGGTGAGGGGCTTAGACCATGCCTGGGCAATGTTGTTTCTTACACCTGGGTGTGTGGCATTTTGTTGAGCTGGCTACCCCCACTTGGGATAGGTGTTCCACAGCAAGCGCCTATTGTTCGTCAGAAGCCGTTTTTGCCCCAGGGGTCTCCGGGCTGTGTTTGTTGGGGTTGAACTCCTGCTAGCAAAACCGCCGGGTTGAGGGAAGGGTTCAGACTGTGCCTGGGCCCTGTGGTCTGTTCCAGCTCAGTGTATGGCATTTCCTTCCGCTTGCCACAGGCACCTGGGAGCATGTCTGCACGTGGAGAAAGACTTTCCCGTGGGAAGCCGGTTTTTCTCAAACGGGTCCCAGTGCTGTGCTCCTCTCTTTTCACTCCTGCTGCCAGAAGCCCAGGGAGGATGGGAGGGCTTAGAACATGGTTGGGCACTGTGGTTTCTTCCAGAGAAGTGGAGGGCATTTGCTTTACCTTGCCACAACCACTTGGGATAGGGTCTGCACCTCAGGAAAACTGTCTCTGTGGGAAGCCGGCTTTTTGCAAAGGGGTCTCAGGGCCGTGTGCCTAGGCTGTCCCTCCGGCTCCCCAAAGCACAGGGACGAGGTGAGGGGCTTAGACCATGCCTGGGCAATGTTGTTCCTTACACTTGGGTGTGTGGCATTTGTTGAGCTGGCTACCACCACTTGGGATAGGTGTTCCACAGCAAGCACCTATTGTTCGTCGGAAGCAGTTTTTGCCCCAGGTATCTCCGGGCTGTGTTCGTTGGGGTTGAACTCCTGCTAGCAAAACCGCCGGGTTGAGGGAAGGGTTCAGACTGTGCCTGGGCCCTGTGGTCTCTTCCAGGTCAGTGTATGGCATTTCCTTCCCCTTGCCACAGGCACCTGGGAGCATGTCTGCACGTGGAGAAAGACTTCCTCGTGGGAAGTCGGTTTTTCTCAAACGGGTCCCAGTGCTCTGCTCCCCTCTTTTCACTCCTGCTGCCAGAAGCCCAGGGAGGATGGGAGGGCTTAGAACATGGCTGGGCACTGTGGTTTCTTCCAGAGAAGTGGAGGGCATTTGCTTTACCTTGCCACAACCACTTGGGATAGGGTCTGCACCTCAGGAAAACTGTCTCCGTGGTAAGCCGGCTTTTTGCAAAGGGGTCTCAGGGCCGTGGGCCTCGGCTGTCCCTGCGGCTCCCCAAAGCACAGGGACGAGGTGAGGGGCTTAGACTATGCCTGGGCAATGCTGTTTCTTACACCTGGGTGTGTGGCATATTGTTGAGCTGGCTACCCCCACTTGGGATAGATGTTCCACAGGAAGCGACTATTGTTCGTCGGAAGCCGTTTTTGCCTCAGGGGTCTCCGGGCTGTGTTCGTTGGGGTTGAACTCCTGCTAGCAAAACCGCCGGGTTGAGGGAAGTGTTCAGACTGTGCCTGGGCCCTGTGGTCTCTTCCAGGTCAGTGTATGGCATTTCCTTCCCCTTGCCCCAGACACCTGGGAGCATGTCTGCACGTGGAGAAAGACTTTCCCGTGGGAAGCCGGGTTTTGTCAAACGGGTCCCAGTGCTTTGCTCCTCTCTTTTCACTCCTGCTGCCAGAAGCCCAGGGAGGATGGGAGGGCTTAGAACATGGCTGGGCACTGTGGTTTCTTCCAGAGAAGTGGAGGGCATTTGCTTTACCTTGCCACAACCACTTGGGATAGGGTCTGCACCTCAGGAAAACTGTTTCCGTGGGAAGCCGGCTTTTGCAAAGGGATCTCAGGGCCGTGGGCCTCGGCTGTCCCTCCGGCTCCCCAAAGCACAGGGACGAGGTGAGGGGCTTAGACCATGCCTGGGCAATGTTGTTTCTTACACCTGGGTGTGTGGCATTTTGTTGAGCTGGCTTCCCCCACTTGGGATAGGTGTTCCACAGCAAGCACCTATTGTTTGTCAGAAGCCGTTTTTGCCCCAGGGGTCTCCGGGCTGTGTTCGTTGGGGTTGAACTCCTGCTAGCAAAACCGCCGGGTTGAGGGAAGGGTTCAGACTGTGCCTGGGCCCTGTGGTCTCTTCCAGGTCAGTGTATGGCATTTCCTTCCCCTTGCCACAGGCACCTGGGAGCATGTCTGCACGTGGAGAAAGACTTTCCCGTGGGAAGCCGGGTTTTGTCAAACGGGTCCCAGTGCTCTGCTCCCCTCTTTTCACTCCTGCTGCCAGAAGCCCAGGGAGGATGGGAGGGCTTAGAACATGGCTGGGCACTGTGGTTTCTTCCAGAGAAGTGGAGGGCATTTGCTTTACCTTGCCACAACCACTTGGGATAGGGTCTGCACCTAGGAAAACTGTCTCCGTGGTAAGCCGGCTTTTTGCAAAGGGGTCTCAGGGCCGTGGGCCTCGGCTGTCCCTGCGGCTCCCCAAAGCACAGGGACGAGGTGAGGGGCTTAGACCATGCCTGGGCAATGCTGTTTCTTACACCTGGGTGTGTGGCATTTTGTTGAGCTGGCTACCCCCACTTGGGATAGATGTTCCACAGATAGCGACTATTGTTCGTCGGAAGCCGTTTTTGCCTCAGGGGTCTCCGGGCTGTGTTCGTTGGGGTTGAACTCCTGCTAGCAAAACCGCCGGGTTGAGGGAAGGGTTCAGACTGTGCCTGGGCCCTGTGGTCTGTTCCAGCTCAGTGTATGGCATTTCCTTCCCCTTGCCCCAGACACCTGGGAGCATGTCTGCACGTGGAGAAAGACTTTCCCGTGGGAAGCCGGTTTTTGTCAAACGGGTCCCAGTGCTCTGCTCCTCTTTTTTCACTCCTGCTGCCAGAAGCCCAGGGAGGATGGGAGGGATTAGAACATGGCTGGGCACTGTGGTTTCTTCCAGAGAAGTGGAGGGCATTAGCTTTACCTTGCCACAACCACTTGGGATAGGGTCTGCACCTCAGGAAAAATGTCTCTGTGGGAAGCCGGCTTTTTGAAAAGGGGTCTCAGGGCCGTGGGCCTCGGCTGTCCCTCCGGCTCCCCAAAGCACAGGGACGAGGTGAGGGGCTTAGACCATGCCTGGGCAATGTTGTTTCTTACACCTGGGTGTGTGGCATTTTGTTGAGCTGGCTACCCCCACTTGGGATAGATGTTCCACAGCAAGCGACTATTGTTCGTCGGAAGCCGTTTTTGATTCAGGGGTCTCCGTTTCGTTGGGGTTGAACTCCTGCTAGCAAAACCGCCGGGTTGAGGGAAGGGTTCAGACTGTGCCTGGGCCCTGTGGTCTGTTCCAGCTCAGTGTATGGCATTTCCTTCCCCTTGCCCCAGACACGGGAGCATGTCTGCACGTGGAGAAAGACTTCCCCGTGGGAAGCCGGTTTTTCTCAAACGGGTTCCAGTGCTGTGCTCCTCTCTTTTCACTCCTGCTGCCAGAAGCCCAGGGAGGATGGGAGGGCTTAGAACATGGCTGGGCACTGTGGTTTCTTCCAGAGAAGTGGAGGGCATTTGCTTTACCTTGCCACAACCACTTGGGATAGGGTCTGCACCTCAGGAAAACTGTCTCCGTGGTAAGCCGGCTTTTTGCAAAGGGGTCTCAGGGCCGTGGGCCTCGGCTGTCCCTGCGGCTACCCAAAGCACAGGGACGAGGTGAGGGGCTTAGACCATGCCTGGGCAATGCTGTTTCTAACACCTGGGTGTGTGGCATTTTGTTGAGCTGGCTACCCCCACTTGGGATAGATGTTCCACAGGAAGCGACTATTGTTCGTCGGAAGCCGTTTTTGCCTCAGGGGTCTCCGGGCTGTGTTCGTTGGGGTTGAACTCCTGCTAGCAAAACCGCCGGGTTGAGGGAAGGGTTCAGACTGTGCCTGGGCCCTGTGGTCTCTTCCAGGTCAGTGTATGGCATTTCCTTCCCCTTGCCCCAGACACCTGGGAGCATGTCTGCACGTGGAGAAAGACTTTCCCGTGGGAAGCCGGGTTTTGTCAAACGGGTCCCAGTGCTCTGCTCCTCTCTTTTCACTCCTGCTGCCAGAAGCCCAGGGAGGATGGAAGGGCTTAGAACATGGCTGGGCACTGTGGTTTCTTCCAGAGAAGTGGAGGGCATTTGCTTTACCTTGCCACAACCACTTGGGATAGGGTCTGCACCTCAGGAAAACTGTTTCCGTGGGAAGCCGGCTTTTGCAAAGGGGTCTCAGGGCCGTGGGCCTCGGCTGACCCTCCGGCTCCCCAAAGCACAGGGACGAGGTGAGGGGCTTAGACCATGCCTGGGCAATGTTGTTTCTTACACCTGGGTGTGTGGCATTTTGTTGAGCTGGCTTCCCCCACTTGGGATAGGTGTTCCACAGCAAGCACCCATTGTTCGTTGGAAGCCGTTTTTGCCCAGGGGTCTCCGGGCACTGTTTGTTGGGTTTGAACTCCTGCTAGCAAAACCGCCGGGTTGAGGGAAGGGTTCAGACTGTGCCTGGGCCCTGTGGTCTCTTCCAGGTCAGTGTATGGCATTTCCTTCCCCTTGCCACAGGCACCTGGGAGCATGTCTGCACGTGGAGAAAGACTTTCCCGTGGGAAGCCGGTTTTTCTCAAACGGGTCCCAGTGCTGTGCTCCTCTCTTTTCACTCCTGCTGCCAGAAGCCCAGGGAGGATGGGAGGGCTTAGAACATGGCTGGGCACTGTGGTTTCTTCCAGAGAAGTGGAGGGCATTTGCTTTACCTTGCCACAACCACTTGGGATAGGGTCTGCACCTCAGGAAAACTGTCTCTGTGGGAAGCCGGCTTTTTGCAAAGGGGTCTCAGGGCCGTGTGCCTAGGCTGTCCCTCCGGCTCCCCAAAGCACAGGGACGAGGTGAGGGGCTTAGACCATGCCTGGGCAATGTTGTTCCTTACACTTGGGTGTGTGGCATTTGTTGAGCTGGCTACCACCACTTGGGATAGGTGTTCCACAGCAAGCACCTATTGTTCGTCGGAAGCAGTTTTTGCCCCAGGTGTCTCCGGGCTGTGTTCGTTGGGGTTGAACTCCTGCTAGCAAAACCGCCGGGTTGAGGGAAGGGTTCAGACTGTGCCTGGGCCCTGTGGTCTCTTCCAGGTCAGTGTATGGCATTTCCTTCCCCTTGCCCCAGACACCTGGGAGCATGTCTGCACGTGGAGAAAGACTTTCCCGTGGGAAGCCGGTTTTTGTCAAACGGGTCCCAGTGCTCTGCTCCTCTCTTTTCACTCCTGCTGCCAGAAGCCCAGGGAGGATGGGAGGGCTTAGAACATGGCTGGGCACAGTGGTTTCTTCCAGAGAAGTGGAGGGCATTTGCTTTACCTTGCCACAACCACTTGGGATAGGGTCTGCACCTAGGAAAACTGTCTCTGTGGGAAGCCGGCTTTTTGCAAAGGTGTCTCAGGGACGTGTGCCTAGGCTGTCCCTCCGGCTCCCCAAAGCACAGGGACGAGGTGAGGGGCTTAGACCATGCCTGGGCAATGTTGTTTCTTACACCTGGGTGTGTGGCATTTTGTTGAGCTGGCTACCCCCACTTGGGATAGGTGTTCCACAGCAAGCGCCTATTGTTCGTCAGAAGCCGTTTTTGCCCCAGGGGTCTCCGGGCTGTGTTTGTTGGGGTTGAACTCCTGCTAGCAAAACCGCCGGGTTGAGGGAAGGGTTCAGACTGTGCCTGGGCCCTGTGGTCTGTTCCAGCTCAGTGTATGGCATTTCCTTCCCCTTGCCACAGGCACCTGGGAGCATGTCTGCACGTGGAGAAAGACTTTCCCGTGGGAAGCCGTTTTTTCTCAAACGGGTCCCAGTGCTGTGCTCCTCTCTTTTCACTCCTGCTGCCAGAAGCCCAGGGAGGATGGGATGGCTTAGAACATGGCTGGGCACTGTGGTTTCTTCCAGAGAAGTGGAGGGCATTTGCTTTACCTTGCCACAACCACTTGGGATAGGGTCTGCACCTCAAGAAAACTGTCTCTGTGGGAAGCCGGCTTTTTGCAAAGGGGTCTCAGGGTCGTGTGCCTAGGCTGTCCCTCCGGCTCCCCAAAGCACAGGGACGAGGTGAGGGGCTTAGACCATGCCTGGGCAATGTTGTTCCTTACACTTGGGTGTGTGGCATTTGTTGAGCTGGCTACCACCACTTGGGATAGATGTTCCACAGAAAGCGCCTATTGTTCGTCGGAAGCAGTTTTTGCCCCAGGTGTCTCCGGGCTGTGTTCGTTGGGGTTGAACTCCTGCTAGCAAAACCGCCGGGTTGAGGGAAGGGTTCAGACTGTGCCTGGGCCCTGTGGTCTCTTCCAGGTCAGTGTATGGCATTTCCTTCCCCTTGCCACAGACACCTGGGAGCATGTCTGCACGTGGAGAAAGACTTTCCCGTGGGAAGCCGGTTTTTGTCAAACGGGTCCCAGTGCTCTGCTCCTCTCTTTTCACTCCTGCTGCCAGAAGCCCAGGGAGGATGGGAGGGCTTAGAACATGGCTGGGCACAGTGGTTTCTTCCAGAGAAGTGGAGGGCATTTGCTTTACCTTGCCACAACCACTTGGGATAGGGTCTGCACCTAGGAAAACTGTCTCTGTGGGAAGCCGGCTTTTTGCAAAGGTGTCTCAGGGACGTGTGCCTAGGCTGTCCCTCCGGCTCCCCAAAGCACAGGGACGAGGTGAGGGGCTTAGACCATGCCTGGGCAATGTTGTTTCTTACACCTGGGTGTGTGGCATTTTGTTGAGCTGGCTACCCCCACTTGGGATAGGTGTTCCACAGCAAGCGCCTATTGTTCGTCAGAAGCCGTTTTTGCCCCAGGGGTCTCCGGGCTGTGTTTGTTGGGGTTGAACTCCTGCTAGCAAAACCGCCGGGTTGAGGGAAGGGTTCAGACTGTGCCTGGGCCCTGTGGTCTGTTCCAGCTCAGTGTATGGCATTTCCTTCCCCTTGCCACAGGCACCTGGGAGCATGTCTGCACGTGGAGAAAGACTTTCCCGTGGGAAGCCGTTTTTTCTCAAACGGGTCCCAGTGCTGTGCTCCTCTCTTTTCACTCCTGCTGCCAGAAGCCCAGGGAGGATGGGAGGGCTTAGAACATGGCTGGGCACTGTGGTTTCTTCCAGAGAAGTGGAGGGCATTTGCTTTACCTTGCCACAACCACTTGGGATAGGGTCTGCACCTCAAGAAAACTGTCTCTGTGGGAAGCCGGCTTTTTGCAAAGGGGTCTCAGGGTCGTGTGCCTAGGCTGTCCCTCCGGCTCCCCAAAGCACAGGGACGAGGTGAGGGGCTTAGACCATGCCTGGGCAATGTTGTTCCTTACACTTGGGTGTGTGGCATTTGTTGAGCTGGCTACCACCACTTGGGATAGATGTTCCACAGAAAGCGCCTATTGTTCGTCGGAAGCAGTTTTTGCCCCAGGTGTCTCCGGGCTGTGTTCGTTGGGGTTGAACTCCTGCTAGCAAAACCGCCGGGTTGAGGGAAGGGTTCAGACTGTGCCTGGGCCCTGTGGTCTCTTCCAGGTCAGTGTATGGCATTTCCTTCCCCTTGCCACAGACACCTGGGAGCATGTCTGCACGTGGAGAAAGACTTTCCCGTGGGAAGCCGGTTTTTGTCAAACGGGTCCTAGTGCTCTGCTCCCCTCTTTTCACTCCTGCTGCCAGAAGCCCAGGGAGGATGGGAGGGCTTAGAACATGGCTGGGCAATGTGGTTTCTTCCAGAGAAGTGGAGGGCATTTGCATTACCTTGCCACAACCACTTGGGATAGGGTCTGCACCTCAGGAAAACTGTCTCCGTGGTAAGCCGGCTTTTTGCAAAGGGGTCTCAGGGCCGTGGGCCTCGGCTGTCCCTGCGGCTACCCAAAGCACAGGGACGAGGTGAGGGGCTTAGACCATGCCTGGGCAATGCTGTTTCTAACACCTGGGTGTGTGGCATTTTGTTGAGCTGGCTACCCCCACTTGGGATAGATGTTCCACAGGAAGCGACTATTGTTCGTCGGAAGCCGTTTTTGCCTCAGGGGTCTCCGGGCTGTGTTCGTTGGGGTTGAACTCCTGCTAGCAAAACCGCCGGGTTGAGGGAAGGGTTCAGACTGTGCCTGGGCCCTGTGGTCTCTTCCAGGTCAGTGTATGGCATTTCCTTCCCCTTGCCCCAGACACCTGGGAGCATGTCTGCACGTGGAGAAAGACTTTCCCGTGGGAAGCCGGGTTTTGTCAAACGGGTCCCAGTGCTCTGCTCCTCTCTTTTCACTCCTGCTGCCAGAAGCCCAGGGAGGATGGAAGGGCTTAGAACATGGCTGGGCACTGTGGTTTCTTCCAGAGAAGTGGAGGGCATTTGCTTTACCTTGCCACAACCACTTGGGATAGGGTCTGCACCTCAGGAAAACTGTTTCCGTGGGAAGCCGGCTTTTGCAAAGGGGTCTCAGGGCCGTGGGCCTCGGCTGACCCTCCGGCTCCCCAAAGCACAGGGACGAGGTGAGGGGCTTAGACCATGCCTGGGCAATGTTGTTTCTTACACCTGGGTGTGTGGCATTTTGTTGAGCTGGCTTCCCCCACTTGGGATAGGTGTTCCACAGCAAGCACCCATTGTTCGTTGGAAGCCGTTTTTGCCCAGGGGTCTCCGGGCACTGTTTGTTGGGTTTGAACTCCTGCTAGCAAAACCGCCGGGTTGAGGGAAGGGTTCAGACTGTGCCTGGGCCCTGTGGTCTCTTCCAGGTCAGTGTATGGCATTTCCTTCCCCTTGCCACAGGCACCTGGGAGCATGTCTGCACGTGGAGAAAGACTTTCCCGTGGGAAGCCGGTTTTTCTCAAACGGGTCCCAGTGCTGTGCTCCTCTCTTTTCACTCCTGCTGCCAGAAGCCCAGGGAGGATGGGAGGGCTTAGAACATGGCTGGGCACTGTGGTTTCTTCCAGAGAAGTGGAGGGCATTTGCTTTACCTTGCCACAACCACTTGGGATAGGGTCTGCACCTCAGGAAAACTGTCTCTGTGGGAAGCCGGCTTTTTGCAAAGGGGTCTCAGGGCCGTGTGCCTAGGCTGTCCCTCCGGCTCCCCAAAGCACAGGGACGAGGTGAGGGGCTTAGACCATGCCTGGGCAATGTTGTTCCTTACACTTGGGTGTGTGGCATTTGTTGAGCTGGCTACCACCACTTGGGATAGGTGTTCCACAGCAAGCACCTATTGTTCGTCGGAAGCAGTTTTTGCCCCAGGTGTCTCCGGGCTGTGTTCGTTGGGGTTGAACTCCTGCTAGCAAAACCGCCGGGTTGAGGGAAGGGTTCAGACTGTGCCTGGGCCCTGTGGTCTCTTCCAGGTCAGTGTATGGCATTTCCTTCCCCTTGCCCCAGACACCTGGGAGCATGTCTGCACGTGGAGAAAGACTTTCCCGTGGGAAGCCGGTTTTTGTCAAACGGGTCCCAGTGCTCTGCTCCTCTCTTTTCACTCCTGCTGCCAGAAGCCCAGGGAGGATGGGAGGGCTTAGAACATGGCTGGGCACAGTGGTTTCTTCCAGAGAAGTGGAGGGCATTTGCTTTACCTTGCCACAACCACTTGGGATAGGGTCTGCACCTAGGAAAACTGTCTCTGTGGGAAGCCGGCTTTTTGCAAAGGTGTCTCAGGGACGTGTGCCTAGGCTGTCCCTCCGGCTCCCCAAAGCACAGGGACGAGGTGAGGGGCTTAGACCATGCCTGGGCAATGTTGTTTCTTACACCTGGGTGTGTGGCATTTTGTTGAGCTGGCTACCCCCACTTGGGATAGGTGTTCCACAGCAAGCGCCTATTGTTCGTCAGAAGCCGTTTTTGCCCCAGGGGTCTCCGGGCTGTGTTTGTTGGGGTTGAACTCCTGCTAGCAAAACCGCCGGGTTGAGGGAAGGGTTCAGACTGTGCCTGGGCCCTGTGGTCTGTTCCAGCTCAGTGTATGGCATTTCCTTCCCCTTGCCACAGGCACCTGGGAGCATGTCTGCACGTGGAGAAAGACTTTCCCGTGGGAAGCCGTTTTTTCTCAAACGGGTCCCAGTGCTGTGCTCCTCTCTTTTCACTCCTGCTGCCAGAAGCCCAGGGAGGATGGGAGGGCTTAGAACATGGCTGGGCACTGTGGTTTCTTCCAGAGAAGTGGAGGGCATTTGCTTTACCTTGCCACAACCACTTGGGATAGGGTCTGCACCTCAAGAAAACTGTCTCTGTGGGAAGCCGGCTTTTTGCAAAGGGGTCTCAGGGTCGTGTGCCTAGGCTGTCCCTCCGGCTCCCCAAAGCACAGGGACGAGGTGAGGGGCTTAGACCATGCCTGGGCAATGTTGTTCCTTACACTTGGGTGTGTGGCATTTGTTGAGCTGGCTACCACCACTTGGGATAGATGTTCCACAGAAAGCGCCTATTGTTCGTCGGAAGCAGTTTTTGCCCCAGGTGTCTCCGGGCTGTGTTCGTTGGGGTTGAACTCCTGCTAGCAAAACCGCCGGGTTGAGGGAAGGGTTCAGACTGTGCCTGGGCCCTGTGGTCTCTTCCAGGTCAGTGTATGGCATTTCCTTCCCCTTGCCACAGACACCTGGGAGCATGTCTGCACGTGGAGAAAGACTTTCCCGTGGGAAGCCGGTTTTTGTCAAACGGGTCCTAGTGCTCTGCTCCCCTCTTTTCACTCCTGCTGCCAGAAGCCCAGGGAGGATGGGAGGGCTTAGAACATGGCTGGGCAATGTGGTTTCTTCCAGAGAAGTGGAGGGCATTTGCATTACCTTGCCACAACCACTTGGGATAGGGTCTGCACCTCAGGAAAACTGTCTCCGTGGTAAGCCGGCTTTTTGCAAAGGGGTCTCAGGGCCGTGGGCCTCGGCTGTCCCTGCGGCTCCCCAAAGCACAGGGACGAGGTGAGGGGCTTAGACCATGCCTGGGCAATGCTGTTTCTTACACCTGGGTGTGTGGCATTTTGTTGAGCTGGCTACCCCCACTTGGGATAGATGTTCCACAGATAGCGACTATTGTTCGTCGGAAGCCGTTTTTGCATCAGGGGTCTCCGGGCTGTGTTCGTTGGGGTTGAACTCCTGCTAGCAAAACCGCCGGGTTGAGGGAAGGGTTCAGACTGTGCCTGGGCCCTGTGGTCTGTTCCAGCTCAGTGTATGGCATTTCCTTCCCCTTGCCCCAGACACGGGAGCATGTCTGCACGTGGAGAAAGACTTCCCCGTGGGAAGCCGGTTTTTCTCAAACGGGTTCCAGTGCTGTGCTCCTCTCTTTTCACTCCTGCTGCCAGAAGCCCAGGGAGGATGGGAGGGCTTAGAACATGGCTGGGCACTGTGGTTTCTTCCAGAGAAGTGGAGGGCATTAGCTTTACCTTGCCACAACCACTTGGGATAGGGTCTGCACCTCAGGAAAACTGTCTCTGTGCGAAGTCGGCTTTTTGAAAAGGGGTCTCAGGGCCGTGGGCCTCGGCTGTCCCTCCGGCTCCCCAAAGCACAGGGACGAGGTGAGGGGCTTAGACCATGCCTGGGCAATGTTGTTTCTTACACCTGGGTGTGTGGCATTTTGTTGAGCTGGCTACCCCCACTTGGGATAGGTGTTCCACAGCAAGCGCCTATTGTTCGTCAGAAGCCGTTTTTGCCCCAGGGGTCTCCGGGCTGTGTTTGTTGGGGTTGAACTCCTGCTAGCAAAACCGCCGGGTTGAGGGAAGGGTTCAGACTGTGCCTGGGCCCTGTGGTCTGTTCCAGGTCAGTGTATGGCATTTCCTTCCCCTTGCCACAGGCACCTGGGAGCATGTCTGCACGTGGAGAAAGACTTTCCCGTGGGAAGCCGTTTTTTCTCAAACGGGTCCCAGTGCTGTGCTCCTCTCTTTTCACTCCTGCTGCCAGAAGCCCAGGGAGGATGGGAGGGCTTAGAACATGGCTGGGCACTGTGGTTTCTTCCAGAGAAGTGGAGGGCATTTGCTTTACCTTGCCACAACCACTTGGGATAGGGTCTGCACCTCAGGAAAACTGTCTCTGTGGGAAGCCGGCTTTTTGCAAAGGGGTCTCAGGGTCGTGTGCCTAGGCTGTCCCTCCGGCTCCCCAAAGCACAGGGACGAGGTGAGGGGCTTAGACCATGCCTGGGCAATGTTGTTCCTTACACTTGGGTGTGTGGCATTTGTTGAGCTGGCTACCACCACTTGGGATAGATGTTCCACAGCAAGCACCTATTGTTCGTCGGAAGCAGTTTTTGCCCCAGGTGTCTCCGGGCTGTGTTCGTTGGTGTTGAACTCCTGCTAGCAAAACCGCCGGGTTGAGGGAAGGGTTCAGACTGTGCCTGGGCCCTGTGGTCTCTTCCAGGTCAGTGTATGGCATTTCCTTCCCCTTGCCACAGACACCTGGGAGCATGTCTGCACGTGGAGAAAGACTTTCCCGTGGGAAGCCGGTTTTTGTCAAACGGGTCCTAGTGCTCTGCTCCCCTCTTTTCACTCCTGCTGCCAGAAGCCCAGGGAGGATGGGAGGGCTTAGAACATGGCTGGGCAATGTGGTTTCTTCCAGAGAAGTGGAGGGCATTTGCTTTACCTTGCCACAACCACTTGGGATAGGGTCTGCACCTCAGGAAAACTGTCTCCGTGGTAAGCCGGCTTTTTGCAAAGGGGTCTCAGTGCCGTGGGCCTCGGCTGTCCCTGCGGCTCCCCAAAGCACAGGGACGAGGTGAGGGGCTTAGACCATGCCTGGGCAATGCTGTTTCTTACACCTGGGTGTGTGGCATTTTGTTGAGCTGGCTACCCCCACTTGAGATAGATGTTCCACAGGAAGCGACTATTGTTCGTCGGAAGCCGTTTTTGCCTCAGGGGTCTCCGGGCTGTGTTCGTTGGGGTTGAACTCCTGCTAGCAAAACCGCCGGGTTGAGGGAAGGGTTCAGACTGTGCCTGGGCCCTGTGGTCTCTTCCAGGTCAGTGTATGGCATTTCCTTCCCCTTGCCCCAGACACCTGGGAGCATGTCTGCACCTGGAGAAAGACTTTCCCGTGGGAAGCCGGGTTTTGTCAAACGGGTCCCAGTGCTTTGCTCCTCTCTTTTCACTCCTGCTGCCAGAAGCCCAGGGAGGATGGGAGGGCTTAGAACATGGCTGGGCACTGTGGTTTCTTCCAGAGAAGTGGAGGGCATTTGCTTTACCTTGCCACAACCACTTGGGATAGGGTCTGCACCTCAGGAAAACTGTTTCCGTGGGAAGCCGGCTTTTGCAAAGGGATCTCAGGGCCGTGGGCCTCGGCTGTCCCTCCGGCTCCCCAAAGCACAGGGACGAGGTGAGGGGCTTAGACCATGCCTGGGCAATGTTGTTTCTTACACCTGGGTGTGTGGCATTTTGTTGAGCTGGCTTCCCCCACTTGGGATAGGTGTTCCACAGCAAGCACCTATTGTTTGTCAGAAGCCGTTTTTGCCCCAGGGGTCTCCGGGCTGTGTTCGTTGGGGTTGAACTCCTGCTAGCAAAACCGCCGGGTTGAGGGAAGGGTTCAGACTGTGCCTGGGCCCTGTGGTCTCTTCCAGGTCAGTGTATGGCATTTCCTTCCCCTTGCCACAGGCACCTGGGAGCATGTCTGCACGTGGAGAAAGACTTTCCCGTGGGAAGCCGGGTTTTGTCAAACGGGTCCCAGTGCTCTGCTCCCCTCTTTTCACTCCTGCTGCCAGAAGCCCAGGGAGGATGGGAGGGCTTAGAACATGGCTGGGCACTGTGGTTTCTTCCAGAGAAGTGGAGGGCATTTGCTTTACCTTGCCACAACCACTTGGGATAGGGTCTGCACCTAGGAAAACTGTCTCCGTGGTAAGCCGGCTTTTTGCAAAGGGGTATCAGGGCCGTGGGCCTCGGCTGACCCTGCGACTCCCCAAAGCACAGGGACGAGGTGAGGGGCTTAGACCATGCCTGGGCTTTGTTTTTTCTTACACCTGGGTGTGTGGCATTTTGTTGAGCTGGCTACCCCCACTTGGGATAGGTGTTCCACAGCAAGCGCCTATTGTTCATCAGAAGCCGTTTTTGCCCCAGGGGTCTCCGGGCTGTGTTTGTTGGGGTTGAACTCCTGGTAGCAAAACCGCCGGGTTGAGGGAAGGGTTCAGACTGTGCCTGGGCCCTGTGCTCTGTTTCAGCTCAGTGTATGGCATTTCCTTCCCCTTGCCCCAGACACCTGGGAGCATGTCTGCACGTGGAGAAAGACTTTCCCGTGGGAAGCCGGTTTTTGTCAAACGGGTCCCAGTGCTCTGCTCCTCTATTTTCACTCCTGCTGCCAGAAGCCCAGGGAGGATGGGAGGGCTTAGAACATGGCTGGGCACAGTGGTTTCTTCCAGAGAAGTGGAGGGCATTTGCTTTACCTTGCCACAACCACTTGGGATAGGGTCTGCACCTCAGGAAAACTGTCTCTGTGGGAAGCCGGCTTTTTGCAAAGGGGTCTCAGGGCCGTGTGCCTAGGCTGTCCCTCCGGCTCCCCAAAGCACAGGGACGAGGTGAGGGGCTTAGACCATGCCTGGGCAATGTTGTTCCTTACACTTGGGTGAGTGGCATTTTGTTGAGCTGGCTACCCCCACTTGGGATAGGTGTTCCACAGCAAGCACCTATTGTTCGTCGGAAGCAGTTTTTGCCCCATGTGTCTCCGGGCTGTGTTCGTTGGGGTTGAACTCCTGCTAGCAAAACCGCCGGGTTGAGGGAAGGGTTCAGACTGTGCCTGGGCCCTGTGGTCTCTTCCAGGTTAGTGTATGGCATTTCCTTCCCCTTGCCACAGGCACCTGGGAGCATGTCTGCACGTGGAGAAAGACTTTCCCGTGGGAAGCCGGGTTTTGTCAAACGGGTCCCAGTGCTCTGCTCCTCTCTTTTCACTCCTGCTGCCAGAAGCCCAGGGAGGACGGGAGGGCTTAGAACATGGCTGGGCACTGTGGTTTCTTCCAGAGAAGTGGAGGGCATTTGCTTACCTTGCCACAACCACTTGTGAGAGGGTCTGCACCTCAGGAAAACTGTCTCCGTGGGAAGCCGGCTTTTTGCAAAGGGGTCTCAGGGCCGTGGGCCTCGGCTGTCCCTCCGGCTCCCCAAAGCACAGGGACGAGGTGAGGGGCTTAGACCATGCCTGGGCAATGTTGTTTCTTACACCTGGGTGTGTGGCATTTTGTTGAGCTGGCTACCCCCACTTGGGATAGGTGTTCCACAGCAAGCGCCTATTGTTTGTCAGAAGCCGTTTTTGCCCCAGGGGTCTCCGGGCTGTGTTCGTTGGGGTTGAACTCCTGCTAGCAAAACCGCCGGGTTGAGGGAAGGGTTCAGACTGTGCCTGGGCCCTGTGGTCTCTTCCAGGTCAGTGTATGGCATTTCCTTCCCCTTGCCACAGGCACCTGGGAGCATGTCTGCACGTGGAGAAAGACTTTCCCGTGGGAAGCCGGGTTTTGTCAAACGGGTCCCAGTGCTCTGCTCCTCTCTCTTCACTCCTGCTGCCAGAAGCCCAGGGAGGATGGGAGGGATTAGAACATGGCTGGGCACTATGGTTTCTTCCAGAGAAGTGGAGGGCATTTGCTTACCTTGCCACAACCACTTGGGATAGGGTCTGCACCTCAGGAAAACTGTCTCCGTGGGTAGCCGGCTTTTTGCAAAGGGGTCTCAGGGCCGTGGGCCTCGGGTGTCCCTCCGGCTCCCCAAAGCACAGGGACGAGGTGAGGGGCTTAGACCATGCCTGGGCAATGTTGTTTCTTACACCTGGGTGTGTGGCATTTTGTTGACCTGGCTACCCCCACTTGGAATAGGTTTTCCACAGCAAGCGCCTATTGTTTGTCAGAAGCCGTTTTTGCCCCAGGTGTCTCCAGGCTGTGTTCGTTGGGGTTGAACTCCTGCTAGCAAAACCGCCGGGTTGAGGGAAGGGTTCAGACTGTGCCTGGGCCCTGTGGTCTCTTCCAGGTCAGTGTATGGCATTTCCTTCCCCTTGCCACAGGCACCTGGGAGCATGTCTGCACGTGGAGAAAGACTTTCCCGTGGGAAGCCGGGTTTTGTCAAACGGGTCCCAGTGCTCTACTCCTCTCTTTTCACTCCTGCTGCGAGAAGTCCAGGGAGGATGGGAGGGCTTAGAACATGGCTGGGCACTGTGGTTTCTTCCAGAGAAGTGGAGGGCATTTGCTTAACTTGCCACAACCACTTGGGATAGGGTCTGCACCTCAGGAAAACTGTCTCCGTGGGTAGCCGGCTTTTTGCAAAAGGGTCTCAGGGCCGTGTGCCTCGGCTGTCCCTCCGGCTCCCCAAAGCACAGGGACGAGGTGAGGGGCTTAGACCATGCCTGGGCAATGTTGTTTCTTACCCCTGGGTGTGTGGCATTTTGTTGAGCTGGCTTCCCCCACTTGGGATAGGTGTTGCACAGCAAGCGCCTATTGTTCGTCAGAAGCCGTTTTTGCCCCAGGGGTCTCCGGGCTGTGTTTGTTGGGGTTGAACTCCTGCTAGCAAAACCGCCGGGTTGAGGGAAGGGTTCAGACTGTGCCTGGGCCCTGTGGTCTCTTCCAGGTCAGTGTATGGCATTTCCTTCCCCTTGCCACAGGCACCTGGGAGTATGTCTGCACGTGGAGAAAGACTTTCCCGTGGGAAGCCGGGTTTTGTCAAACAGGTCCCAGTGCTCTGCTCCTCTCTTTTCACTCCTGCTGCCAGAAGCCCAGGGAGGATGGGAGGGCTTAGAACATGGCTGGGCACTGTGGTTTCTTCCAGCGAAGTGGAGGCCATTTGCTTTACCTTGCCACAACCACTTGGGATAGGGTCTGCACCTCAGGAAAACTGTCTCTGTGGGAAGCCGGCTTTATGCAAAAGGGTCTCAGGGCCGTGGGCCTCGGGTGTCCCTCCGGCTCCCCAAAGCACAGGGACGAGGTGAGGGGCTTAGACCATGCCTGGGCAATGTTGTTTCTTACACCTGGGTGTGTGGCATTTTGTTGAGCTGGCTACCCCCACTTGGGATAGATGTTCCACAGCAAGCGACTATTGTTCGTCGGAAGCCGTTTTTGATTCAGGGGTCTCCGTTTCGTTGGGGTTGAACTCCTGCTAGCAAAACCGCCGGGTTGAGGGAAGGGTTCAGACTGTGCCTGGGCCCTGTGGTCTGTTCCAGCTCAGTGTATGGCATTTCCTTCCCCTTGCCCCAGACACGGGAGCATGTCTGCACGTGGAGAAAGACTTCCCCGTGGGAAGCCGGTTTTTCTCAAACGGGTTCTAGGGCTGTGCTCCTCTCTTTTCACTCCTGCTGCCAGAAGCCCAGGGAGGATGGGAGGGCTTAGAACATGGCTGGGCACTGTGGTTTCTTCCAGAGAAGTGGAGGGCATTTGCTTTACCTTGCCACAACCACTTGGGATAGGGTCTGCACCTCAGGAAAACTGTCTCTGTGGGAAGCCGGCTTTTTGCAAAGGTGTCTCAGGGCCGTGTGCCTAGGCTGTCCCTCCGGCTCCCCAAAGCACAGGGACGAGGTGAGGGGCTTAGACCATGCCTGGGCAATGTTGTTCCTTACACTTGGGTGTGTGACATTTGTTGAGCTGGCTACCACCACTTGGGATAGGTGTTCCACAGCAAGCACCTATTGTTCGTCGGAAGCAGTTTTTGCCCCAGGTGTCTCCGGGCTGTGTTCGTTGGGGTTGAACTCCTGCTAGCAAAACCGCCGGGTTGAGGGAAGGGTTCACACTGTGCCTGGGCCCTGTGGTCTCTTCCAGGTCAGCGTATGGCATTTCCTTCCCCTTGCCCCAGACACCTGGGAGCATGTCTGCACGTGGAGAAAGACTTTCCCGTGGGAAGCCGGGTTTTGTCAAACGGGTCCCAGTGCTCTGCTCCTCTCTTTTCACTCCTGCTGCCAGAAGCCCAGGGAGGATGGAAGGGCTTAGAACATGGCTGGGCACTGTGGTTTCTTCCAGAGAACTGGAGGGCATTTGCTTTACCTTGCCACAACCACTTGGGATAGGGTCTGCACCTCAGGAAAACTGTTTCCGTGGGAAGCCGGCTTTTGCAAAGGGGTCTCAGGGCCGTGGGCCTCGGCTGACCCTCCGGCTCCCCAAAGCACAGGGACGAGGTGAGGGGCTTAAACCATGCCTGGGCAATGTTGTTTCTTACACCTGGGTGTGTGGCATTTTGTTGAGCTGGCTTCCCCCACTTGGGATAGGTGTTCCACAGCAAGCACCTATTGTTCGTTGGAAGCCGTTTTTGCCCAGGGGTCTCCGGGCACTGTTTGTTGGGTTTGAACTCCTGCTAGCAAAACCGCCGGGTTGAGGGAAGGGTTCAGACTGTGCCTGGGCCCTGTGGTCTCTTCCAGGTCAGTGTATGGCATTTCCTTCCCCTTGCCACAGGCACCTGGGAGCATGTCTGCACGTGGAGAAAGACTTTCCCGTGGGAAGCCGGTTTTTCTCAAACGGGTCCCAGTGCTGTGCTCCTCTCTTTTCACTCCTGCTGCCAGAAGCCCAGGGAGGATGGGAGGGCTTAGAACATGGCTGGGCACTGTGGTTTCTTCCAGAGAAGTGGAGGGCATTTGCTTTACCTTGCCACAACCACTTGGGATAGGATCTGCACCTCAGGAAAACTGTCTCCGTGGTAAGCCGGCTTTTTGCAAAGGGGTCTCAGGGCCGTGGGCCTCGGCTGTCCCTGCGGCTCCCCAAAGCACAGGGACGAGGTGAGGGGCTTAGACCATGCCTGGGCAATGTTGTTCCTTACACTTGGGTGAGTGGCATTTTGTTGAGCTAGCTACCCCCACTTGGGATAGGTGTTCCACAGCAAGGACCTATTGTTCGTTGGAAGCAGTTTTTGCCCCAGGTGTCTCCGGGCTGTGTTCGTTGGGGTTGAACTCCTGCTAGCAAAACCGCCGGGTTGAGGGAAGGGTTCAGACTGTGCCTGGGCCCTGTGGTCTCTTCCAGGTCAGTGTATGGCATTTCCTTCCCCTTGCCACAGGCACCTGGGAGTATGTCTGCACGTGGAGAAAGACTTTCCCGTGGGAAGCCGGGTTTTGTCAAACAGGTCCCAGTGCTCTGCTCCTCTCTTTTCACTCCTGCTGCCAGAAGCCCAGGGAGGATGGGAGGGCTTAGAACATGGCTGGGCACTGTGGTTTCTTCCAGAGAAGTGGAGGGCATTTGCTTAACTTGCCAGAACCACTTGGGATAGGGTCTGCACCTCAGGAAAACTGTCTCCGTGGGTAGCCGGCTTTTTGCAAAAGGGTCTCAGGGCCGTGTGCCTCGGCTGTCCCTCCGGCTCCCCAAAGCACAGGGACGAGGTGAGGGGCTTAGACCATGCCTGGGCAATGTTGTTTCTTACCCCTGGGTGTGTGGCATTTTGTTGAGCTGGCTTCCCCCACTTGGGATAGGTGTTGCACAGCAAGCGCCTATTGTTCGTCAGAAGCCGTTTTTGCCCCAGGGGTCTCCGGGCTGTGTTTGTTGGGGTTGAACTCCTGGTAGCAAAACCGCCGGGTTGAGGGAAGGGTTCAGACTGTGCCTGGGCCCTGTGGTCTCTTCCAGGTCAGTGTATGGCATTTCCTTCCCCTTGCCACAGGCACCTGGGAGTATGTCTGCACGTGGAGAAAGACTTTCCCGTGGGAAGCCGGGTTTTGTCAAACAGGTCCCAGTGCTCTGCTCCTCTCTTTTCACTCCTGCTGCCAGAAGCCCAGGGAGGATGGGAGGGCTTAGAACATGGCTGGGCACTGTGGTTTCTTCCAGCGAAGTGGAGGCCATTTGCTTTACCTTGCCACAACCACTTGGGATAGGGTCTGCACCTCAGGAAAACTGTCTCTGTGGGAAGCCGGCTTTTTGCAAAAGGGTCTCAGGGCCGTGGGCCTCGGGTGTCCCTCCGGCTCCCCAAAGCACAGGGACGAGGTGAGGGGCTTAGACCATGCCTGGGCAATGTTGTTTCTTACACCTGGGTGTGTGGCATTTTGTTGAGCTGGCTACCCCCACTTGGGATAGATGTTCCACAGCAAGCGACTATTGTTCGTCGGAAGCCGTTTTTGATTCAGGGGTCTCCGTTTCGTTGGGGTTGAACTCCTGCTAGCAAAACCGCCGGGTTGAGGGAAGGGTTCAGACTGTGCCTGGGCCCTGTGGTCTGTTCCAGCTCAGTGTATGGCATTTCCTTCCCCTTGCCCCAGACACGGGAGCATGTCTGCACGTGATGAAAGACTTCCCCGTGGGAAGCCGGTTTTTCTCAAACGGGTTCCAGTGCTGTGCTCCTCTCTTTTCACTCCTGCTGCCAGAAGCCCAGGGAGGATGGGAGGGCTTAGAACATGGCTGGGCACTGTGGTTTCTTCCAGAGAAGTGGAGGGCATTTGCTTTACCTTGCCACAACCACTTGGGATAGGGTCTGCACCTCAGGAAAACTGTCTCTGTGGGAAGCCGGCTTTTTGCAAAGGTGTCTCAGGGCCCTGTGCCTAGGCTGTCCCTCCGGCTCCCCAAAGCACAGGGACGAGGTGAGGGGCTTAGACCATGCCTGGGCAATGTTGTTCCTTACACTTGGGTGTGTGACATTTGTTGAGCTGGCTACCACCACTTGGGATAGGTGTTCCACAGCAAGCACCTATTGTTCGTCGGAAGCAGTTTTTGCCCCAGGTGTCTCCGGGCTGTGTTCGTTGGGGTTGAACTCCTGCTAGCAAAACCGCCGGGTTGAGGGAAGGGTTCACACTGTGCCTGGGCCCTGTGGTCTCTTCCAGGTCAGCGTATGGCATTTCCTTCCCCTTGCCCCAGACACCTGGGAGCATGTCTGCACGTGGAGAAAGACTTTCCCGTGGGAAGCCGGGTTTTGTCAAACGGGTCCCAGTGCTCTGCTCCTCTCTTTTCACTCCTGCTGCCAGAAGCCCAGGGAGGATGGAAGGGCTTAGAACATGGCTGGGCACTGTGGTTTCTTCCAGAGAACTGGAGGGCATTTGCTTTACCTTGCCACAACCACTTGGGATAGGGTCTGCACCTCAGGAAAACTGTTTCCGTGGGAAGCCGGCTTTTGCAAAGGGGTCTCAGGGCCGTGGGCCTCGGCTGACCCTCCGGCTCCCCAAAGCACAGGGACGAGGTGAGGGGCTTAAACCATGCCTGGGCAATGTTGTTTCTTACACCTGGGTGTGTGGCATTTTGTTGAGCTGGCTTCCCCCACTTGGGATAGGTGTTCCACAGCAAGCACCTATTGTTCGTTGGAAGCCGTTTTTGCCCAGGGGTCTCCGGGCACTGTTTGTTGGGTTTGAACTCCTGCTAGCAAAACCGCCGGGTTGAGGCAAGGGTTCAGACTGTGCCTGGGCCCTGTGGTCTCTTCCAGGTCAGTGTATGGCATTTCCTTCCCCTTGCCACAGGCACCTGGGAGCATGTCTGCACGTGGAGAAAGACTTTCCCGTGGGAAGCCGGTTTTTCTCAAACGGGTCCCAGTGCTGTGCTCCTCTCTTTTCACTCCTGCTGCCAGAAGCCCAGGGAGGATGGGAGGGCTTAGAACATGGCTGGGCACTGTGGTTTCTTCCAGAGAAGTGGAGGGCATTTGCTTTACCTTGCCACAACCACTTGGGATAGGATCTGCACCTCAGGAAAACTGTCTCCGTGGTAAGCCGGCTTTTTGCAAAGGGGTCTCAGGGCCGTGGGCCTCGGCTGTCCCTGCGGCTCCCCAAAGCACAGGGACGAGGTGAGGGGCTTAGACCATGCCTGGGCAATGTTGTTCCTTACACTTGGGTGAGTGGCATTTTGTTGAGCTGGCTACCCCCACTTGGGATAGGTGTTCCACAGCAAGGACCTATTGTTCGTCGGAAGCAGTTTTTGCCCCAGGTGTCTCCGGGCTGTGTTCGTTGGGGTTGAACTCCTGCTAGCAAAACCGCCGGGTTGAGGGAAGGGTTCAGACTGTGCCTGGGCCCTGTGGTCTCTTCCAGGTCAGTGTATGGCATTTCCTTCCCCTTGCCACAGGCACCTGGGAGTATGTCTGCACGTGGAGAAAGACTTTCCCGTGGGAAGCCGGGTTTTGTCAAACGGGTCCCAGTGCTCTGCTCCTCTCTTTTCACTCCTGCTGCCAGAAGCCCAGGGAGGATGGGAGGGCTTAGAACATGGCTGGGCACTGTGGTTTCTTCCAGCGAAGTGGAGGCCATTTGCTTTACCTTGCCACAACCACTTGGGATAGGGTCTGCACCTCAGGAAAACTGTCTCTGTGGGAAGCCGGCTTTATGCAAAAGGGTCTCAGGGCCGTGGGCCTCGGGTGTCCCTCCGGCTCCCCAAAGCACAGGGACGAGGTGAGGGGCTTAGACCATGCCTGGGCAATGTTGTTTCTTACACCTGGGTGTGTGGCATTTTGTTGAGCTGGCTACCCCCACTTGGGATAGATGTTCCACAGCAAGCGACTATTGTTCGTCGGAAGCCGTTTTTGATTCAGGGGTCTCCGTTTCGTTGGGGTTGAACTCCTGCTAGCAAAACCGCCGGGTTCAGGGAAGGGTTCAGACTGTGCCTGGGCCCTGTGGTCTGTTCCAGCTCAGTGTATGGCATTTCCTTCCCCTTGCCCCAGACACGGGAGCATGTCTGCACGTGGAGAAAGACTTTCCCGTGGGAAGCCGGTTTTTCTCAAACGGGTTCCAGTGCTGTGCTCCTCTCTTTTCACTCCTGCTGCCAGAAGCCCAGGGAGGATGGGAGGGCTTAGAACATGGCTGGGCACTGTGGTTTCTTCCAGAGAAGTGGAGGGCATTTGCTTTACCTTGCCACAACCACTTGGGATAGGGTCTGCACCTCAGGAAAACTGTCTCTGTGGGAAGCCGGCTTTTTGCAAAGGTGTCTCAGGGCCGTGTGCCTAGGCTGTCCCTCCGGCTCCCCAAAGCACAGGGACGAGGTGAGGGGCTTAGACCATGCCTGGGCAATGTTGTTCCTTACACTTGGCTGTGTGACATTTGTTGAGCTGGCTACCACCACTTGGGATAGGTGTTCCACAGCAAGCACCTATTGTTCGTCGGAAGCAGTTTTTGCCCCAGGTGTCTCCGGGCTGTGTTCGTTGGGGTTGAACTCCTGCTAGCAAAACCGCCGGGTTGAGGGAAGGGTTCAGACTGTGCCTGGGCCCTGTGGTCTCTTCCAGGTCAGTGTATGGCATTTCCTTCCCCTTGCCCCAGACACCTGGGAGCATGTCTGCACGTGGAGAAAGACTTTCCCGTGGGAAGCCGGGTTTTGTCAAACGGGTCCCAGTGCTCTGCTCCTCTCTTTTCACTCCTGCTGCCAGAAGCCCAGGGAGGATGGAAGGGCTTAGAACATGGCTGGGCACTGTGGTTTCTTCCAGAGAAGTGGAGGGCATTTGCTTTACCTTGCCACAACCACTTGGGATAGGGTCTGCACCTCAGGAAAACTGTTTCCGTGGGAAGCCGGCTTTTGCAAAGGGGTCTCAGGGCCGTGGGCCTCGGCTGACCCTCCGGCTCCCCAAAGCACAGGGACGAGGTGAGGGGCTTAAACCATGCCTGGGCAATGTTGTTTCTTACACCTGGGTGTGTGGCATTTTGTTGAGCTGGCTTCCCCCACTTGGGATAGGTGTTCCACAGCAAGCACCTATTGTTCGTTGGAAGCCGTTTTTGCCCAGGGGTCTCCGGGCATTGTTTGTTGGGTTTGAACTCCTGCTAGCAAAACCGCCGGGTTGAGGGAAGGGTTCAGACTGTGCCTGGGCCCTGTGGTCTCTTCCAGGTCAGTGTATGGCATTTCCTTCCCCTTGCCACAGGCACCTGGGAGCATGTCTGCACGTGGAGAAAGACTTTCCCGTGGGAAGCCGGTTTTTCTCAAACGGGTCCCAGTGCTGTGCTCCTCTCTTTTCACTCCTGCTGCCAGAAGCCCAGGGAGGATGGGAGGGCTTAGAACATGGCTGGGAACTGTGGTTTCTTCCAGAGAAGTGGAGGGCATTTGCTTTACCTTGCCACAACCACTTGGGATAGGATCTGCACCTCAGGAAAACTGTCTCCGTGGTAAGCCGGCTTTTTGCAAAGGGGTCTCAGGGCCGTGGGCCTCGGCTGTCCCTGCGGCTCCCCAAAGCACAGGGACGAGGTGAGGGGCTTAGACCATGCCTGGGCAATGTTGTTCCTTACACTTGGGTGAGTGGCATTTTGTTGAGCTGGCTACCCCCACTTGGGATAGGTGTTCCACAGCAAGGACCTATTGTTCGTCGGAAGCAGTTTTTGCCCCAGGTGTCTCCGGGCTGTGTTCGTTGGGGTTGAACTCCTGCTAGCAAAACCGCCGGGTTGAGGGAAGGGTTCAGACTGTGCCTGGGCCCTGTGGTCTCTTCCAGGTCAGTGTATGGCATTTCCTTCCCCTTGCCACAGGCACCTGGGAGTATGTCTGCACGTGGAGAAAGACTTTCCCGTGGGAAGCCGGGTTTTGTCAAACAGGTCCCAGTGCTCTGCTCCTCTCTTTTCACTCCTGCTGCCAGAAGCCCAGGGAGGATGGGAGGGCTTAGAACATGGCTGGGCACTGTGGTTTCTTCCAGCGAAGTGGAGGCCATTTGCTTTACCTTGCCACAACCACTTGGGATAGGGTCTGCACCTCAGGAAAACTGTCTCTGTGGGAAGCCGGCTTTATGCAAAAGGGTCTCAGGGCCGTGGGCCTCGGGTGTCCCTCCGGCTCCCCAAAGCACAGGGACGAGGTGAGGGGCTTAGACCATGCCTGGGCAATGTTGTTTCTTACACCTGGGTGTGTGGCATTTTGTTGAGCTGGCTACCCCCACTTGGGATAGATGTTCCACAGCAAGCGACTATTGTTCGTCGGAAGCCGTTTTTGATTCAGGGGTCTCCGTTTCGTTGGGGTTGAACTCCTGCTAGCAAAACCGCCGGGTTCAGGGAAGGGTTCAGACTGTGCCTGGGCCCTGTGGTCTGTTCCAGCTCAGTGTATGGCATTTCCTTCCCCTTGCCCCAGACACGGGAGCATGTCTGCACGTGGAGAAAGACTTTCCCGTGGGAAGCCGGTTTTTCTCAAACGGGTTCCAGTGCTGTGCTCCTCTCTTTTCACTCCTGCTGCCAGAAGCCCAGGGAGGATGGGAGGGCTTAGAACATGGCTGGGCACTGTGGTTTCTTCCAGAGAAGTGGAGGGCATTTGCTTTACCTTGCCACAACCACTTGGGATAGGGTCTGCACCTCAGGAAAACTGTCTCTGTGGGAAGCCGGCTTTTTGCAAAGGTGTCTCAGGGCCGTGTGCCTAGGCTGTCCCTCCGGCTCCCCAAAGCACAGGGACGAGGTGAGGGGCTTAGACCATGCCTGGGCAATGTTGTTCCTTACACTTGGCTGTGTGACATTTGTTGAGCTGGCTACCACCACTTGGGATAGGTGTTCCACAGCAAGCACCTATTGTTCGTCGGAAGCAGTTTTTGCCCCAGGTGTCTCCGGGCTGTGTTCGTTGGGGTTGAACTCCTGCTAGCAAAACCGCCGGGTTGAGGGAAGGGTTCACACTGTGCCTGGGCCCTGTGGTCTCTTCCAGGTCAGTGTATGGCATTTCCTTCCCCTTGCCCCAGACACCTGGGAGCATGTCTGCACGTGGAGAAAGACTTTCCCGTGGGAAGCCGGGTTTTGTCAAACGGGTCCCAGTGCTCTGCTCCTCTCTTTTCACTCCTGCTGCCAGAAGCCCAGGGAGGATGGAAGGGCTTAGAACATGGCTGGGCACTGTGGTTTCTTCCAGAGAACTGGAGGGCATTTGCTTTACCTTGCCACAACCACTTGGGATAGGGTCTGCACCTCAGGAAAACTGTTTCCGTGGGAAGCCGGCTTTTGCAAAGGGGTCTCAGGGCCGTGGGCCTCGGCTGACCCTCCGGCTCCCCAAAGCACAGGGACGAGGTGAGGGGCTTAAACCATGCCTGGGCAATGTTGTTTCTTACACCTGGGTGTGTGGCATTTTGTTGAGCTGGCTTCCCCCACTTGGGATAGGTGTTCCACAGCAAGCACCTATTGTTCGTTGGAAGCCGTTTTTGCCCAGGGGTCTCCGGGCATTGTTTGTTGGGTTTGAACTCCTGCTAGCAAAACCGCCGGGTTGAGGGAAGGGTTCAGACTGTGCCTGGGCCCTGTGGTCTCTTCCAGGTCAGTATATGGCATTTCCTTCCCCTTGCCACAGGCACCTGGGAGCATGTCTGCACGTGGAGAAAGACTTTCCCGTGGGAAGTCGGTTTTTCTCAAACGGGTCCCAGTGCTGTGCTCCTCTCTTTTCACTCCTGCTGCCAGAAGCCCAGGGAGGATGGGAGGGCTTAGAACATGGCTGGGCACTGTGGTTTCTTCCAGAGAAGTGGAGGGCATTTGCTTTACCTTGCCACAACCACTTGGGATAGGATCTGCACCTCAGGAAAACTGTCTCCGTGGTAAGCCGGCTTTTTGCAAAGGGGTCTCAGGGCCGTGGGCCTCGGCTGTCCCTGCGGCTCCCCAAAGCACAGGGACGAGGTGAGGGGCTTAGACCATGCCTGGGCAATGCTGTTTCTTACACCTGGGTGTGTGGCATTTTGTTGAGCTGGCTACCCCCACTTGGGATAGATGTTCCACAGGAAGCGACTATTGTTCGTCGGAAGCCGTTTTTGCCTCAGGGGTCTCCGGGCTGTGTTCGTTGGGGTTGAACTCCTGCTAGCAAAACCGCCGGGTTGAGGGAAGGGTTCAGACTGTGCCTGGGCCCTGTGGTCTCTTCCAGGTAAGTATATGGCATTTCCTTCCCCTTGCCCCAGGCACCTGGGAGCATGTCTGCACGTGGAGAAAGACTTTCCCGTGGGAAGCCGGGTTTTGTCAAACGGGTCCCAGTGCTCTGCTCCTCTCTTTTCACTCCTGCTGCCAGAAGCCCAGGGAGGATGGGAGGGATTAGAACATGGCTGGGCACTGTGGTTTCTTCCAGAGAAGTGGAGGGCATTTGCTTACCTTGCCACAACCACTTGGGATAGGGTCTGCACCTCAGGAAAACTGTCTCCGTGGGTAGCCGGCTTTTTGCAAAAGGGTCTCAGGGCCGTTGGCCTCGGGTGTCCCTCCGGCTCCCCAAAGCACAGGGACGAGGTGAGGGGCTTAGACCATGCCTGGGCAATGTTGTTTCTTACACCTGGGTGTGTGGCATTTTGTTGAGCTGGGTACCCCCACTTGGGATAGGTGTTCCACAGCAAGCGACTATTGTTCGTCGGAAGCCGTTTTTGCCTCAGGGGTCTCCGGGCTGTGTTCGTTGGGGTTGAACTCCTGCTAGCAAAACCGCCGGGTTTAGGGAAGGGTTCAGACTGTGCCTGGGCCCTGTGGTCTGTTCCAGGTCAGTGTATGGCATTTCCTTCCCCTTGCCCCAGACACCTGGGAGCATGTCTGCACGTGGAGAAAGACTTTCCCGTGGGATGCAGGTTTTTCTCAAACGGGTCCCAGTGCTCTGCTCCTCTCTTTTCACTCCTGCTGCCAGAAGCCCAGGGAGGATGGGAGGGCTTAGAACATGGCTGGGCACTGTGGTTTCTTCCAGAGAAGTGGAGGGCATTTGCTTTACCTTGCCACAACCACTTGGGATAGGGTCTGCACCTCAGGAAAACTGTTTCCGTGGGAAGCCGGCTTTTGCAAAGGGGTCTCAGGACCGTGGGCCTCGGCTGTCCCTTCGGCTCCCCAAAGCACAGGGACGAGGTGAGGGGCTTAGACCATGCCTGGGCAATGTTGTTTCTTACCCCTGGGTGTGTGGCATTTTGTTGAGCTGGCTTTCCCCACTTGGGATAGGTGTTCCACAGCAAGCGCCTATTGTTCGTCAGAAGCCGTTTTTGCCCCAGGGGTCTCCGGGCTGTGTTTGTTGGGGTTGAACTCCTGCTAGCAAAACCGCCGGGTTGAGGGAAGGGTTCAGACTGTGCCTGGGCCCTGTGGTCTCTTCCAGGTCAGTATATGGCATTTCCTTCCCCTTGCCACAGGCACCTGGGAGCATGTCTGCACGTGGAGAAAGACTTTCCCGTGGGAAGCCGGGTTTTGTCAAACGGGTCCCAGTGCTCTCTCCTCTCTTTTCACTCCTGCTGCCAGAAGCCCAGGGAGGATGGGAGGGCTTAGAACATGGCTGGGCACAGTGGTTTCTTCCAGAGAAGTGGAGGGCATTTGCTTTACCTTGCCACAACCACTTGGGATAGGGTCTGCACCTCAGGAAAACTGTCTCTGTGGGAAGCCGGCTTTTTGCAAAGGTGTCTCAGGGCCGTGTGCCTAGGCTGTCCCTCCGGCTCCCCAAAGCACAGGGACGAGGTGAGGGGCTTAGACCATGCCTGGGCAATGTTGTTCCTTACACTTGGGTGAGTGGCATTTTGTTGAGCTGGCTACCCCCACTTGGGATAGGTGTTCCACAGCAAGCACCTATTTTTCGTCGGAAGCAGTTTTTGCCCCAGGTGTCTCCGGGCTGTGTTCGTTGGGGTTGAACTCCTGCTAGCAAAACCGCCGGGATGAGGGAAGGGTTCAGACTGTGCCTGGGCCCTGTGGTCTGTTCCAGGTCAGTGTATGGCATTTCCTTCCCCTTGCCACAGGCACCTGGGAGCATGTCTGCACGTGGAGAAAGACTTTCCCGTGGGAAGCCGGTTTTTGTCAAACGGGTCCCAGTGCTCTGCTCCCCTCTTTTCACTCCTGCTGCCAGAAGCCCAGGGAGGATGGGAGGGCTTAGAACATGGCTGGGCACTGTGGTTTCTTCCAGAGAAGTGGAGGGCATTAGTTTTACCTTGCCACAACCACTTGGGATAGGGTCTGCACATCAGGAAAACTATCTCCGTGGGTAGCCGGCTTTTTGCAAAAGGGTCTCAGGGCCGTGGGCCTCGGGTGTCCCTGCGGCTCCCCAAAGCACAGGGACGAGGTGAGGGGCTTAGACCATGCCTGGGCAATGTTGTTTCTTACACCTGGGTGTGTGGCATTTTGTTGAGCTGGCTACCCCCACTTGGGATAGGTGTTCCACAGCAAGCGCCTATTGTTTGTCAGAAGCCGTTTTTGCCCCAGGGGTCTCCGGGCTGTGTTCGTTGGGGTTGAACTCCTGCTAGCAAAACCGCCGGGTTGAGGGAAGGGTTCAGACTGTGCCTGGGCCCTGTGGTCTCTTCCAGTTCAGTGTATGGCATTTCCTTCCCCTTGCCACAGGCACCTGGGAGCATGTCTGCACGTGGAGAAAGACTTTCCCGTGGGAAGCCGGGTTTTGTCAAACGGGTCCCAGTGCTCTGCTCCTCTCTTTTCACTCCTGCTGCCAGAAGCCCAGGGAGGATGGGAGGGATTAGAACATGGCTGGGCACTGTGGTTTCTTCCAGAGAAGTGGAGGGCATTTGCTTACCTTGCCACAACCACTTGGGATAGGGTCTGCACCTCAGGAAAACTGTCTCTGTGGGAAGCCGGCTTTTTGCAAAGGGGTCTCAGGGCCGTGTGCCTAGGCTGTCCCTCCGGCTCCCCAAAGCACAGGGACGAGGTGAGGGGCTTAGACCATGCCTGGGCAATGTTGTTCCTTACACTTGGGTGTGTGGCATTTGTTGAGCTGGCTACCACCACTTGGGATAGGTGTTCCACAGCAAGCACCTATTGTTCTTCGGAAGCAGTTTTTGCCCCAGGTGTCTCCGGGCTGTGTTCGTTGGGGTTGAACTCCTGCTAGCAAAACCGCCGGGTTGAGGGAAGGGTTCAGACTGTGCCTGGGCCCTGTGGTCTCTTCCAGGTCAGTGTATGGCATTTCCTTCCCCTTGCCACAGACACCTGGGAGCATGTCTGCACGTGGAGAAAGACTTTCCCGTGGGAAGCCGGTTTTTGTCAAACGGGTCCCAGTGCTCTGCTCCCCTCTTTTCACTCCTGCTGCCAGAAGCCCAGGGAGGATGGGAGGGCTTAGAACATGGCTGGGCACTGTGGTTTCTTCCAGAGAAGTGGAGGGCATTTGCTTAACTTGCCACAACCACTTGGGATAGGGTCTGCACCTCAGGAAAACTGTCTCCGTGGGTAGCCGGCTTTTTGCAAAAGGGTCTCAGGGCCGTGTGCCTCGGCTGTCCCTCCGGCTCCCCAAAGCACAGGGACGAGGTGAGGGGCTTAGACCATGCCTGGGCAATGTTGTTTCTTACCCCTGGGTGTGTGGCATTTTGTTGAGCTGGCTTCCCCCACTTGGGATAGGTGTTGCACAGCAAGCGCCTATTGTTCGTCAGAAGCCGTTTTTGCCCCAGGGGTCTCCGGGCTGTGTTTGTTGGGGTTGAACTCCTGCTAGCAAAACCGCCGGGTTGAGGGAAGGGTTCAGACTGTGCCTGGGCCCTGTGGTCTCTTCCAGGTCAGTGTATGGCATTTCCTTCCCCTTGCCACAGGCACCTGGGAGTATGTCTGCACGTGGAGAAAGACTTTCCCGTGGGAAGCCGGGTTTTGTCAAACAGGTCCCAGTGCTCTGCTCCTCTCTTTTCACTCCTGCTGCCAGAAGCCCAGGGAGGATGGGAGGGCTTAGAACATGGCTGGGCACTGTGGTTTCTTCCAGCGAAGTGGAGGCCATTTGCTTTACCTTGCCACAACCACTTGGGATAGGGTCTGCACCTCAGGAAAACTGTCTCTGTGGGAAGCCGGCTTTTTGCAAAAGGGTCTCAGGGCCGTGGGCCTCGGGTGTCCCTCCGGCTCCCCAAAGCACAGGGACGAGGTGAGGGGCTTAGACCATGCCTGGGCAATGTTGTTTCTTACACCTGGGTGTGTGGCATTTTGTTGAGCTGGCTACCCCCACTTGGGATAGATGTTCCACAGCAAGCGACTATTGTTCGTCGGAAGCCGTTTTTGATTCAGGGGTCTCCGTTTCGTTGGGGTTGAACTCCTGCTATCAAAACCGCCGGGTTGAGGGAAGGGTTCAGACTGTGCCTGGGCCCTGTGGTCTGTTCCAGCTCAGTGTATGGCATTTCCTTCCCCTTGCCCCAGACACGGGAGCATGTCTGCACGTGGAGAAATACTTCCCCGTGGGAAGCCGGTTTTTCTCAAACGGGTTCCAGTGCTGTGCTCCTCTCTTTTCACTCCTGCTGCCAGAAGCCCAGGGAGGATGGGAGGGCTTAGAACATGGCTGGGCACTGTGGTTTCTTCCAGAGAAGTGGAGGGCATTTGCTTTACCTTGCCACAACCACTTGGGATAGGGTCTGCACCTCAGGAAAACTGTCTCTGTGGGAAGCCGGCTTTTTGCAAAGGTGTCTCAGGGCCGTGTGCCTAGGCTGTCCCTCCGGCTCCCCAAAGCACAGGGACGAGGTGAGGGGCTTAGACCATGCCTGGGCAATGTTGTTCCTTACACTTGGGTGTGTGACATTTGTTGAGCTGGCTACCACCACTTGGGATAGGTGTTCCACAGCAAGCACCTATTGTTCGTCGGAAGCAGTTTTTGCCCCAGGTGTCTCCGGGCTGTGTTCGTTGGGGTTGAACTCCTGCTAGCAAAACCGCCGGGTTGAGGGAAGGGTTCACACTGTGCCTGGGCCCTGTGGTCTCTTCCAGGTCAGCGTATGGCATTTCCTTCCCCTTGCCCCAGACACCTGGGAGCATGTCTGCACGTGGAGAAAGACTTTCCCGTGGGAAGCCGGGTTTTGTCAAACGGGTCCCAGTGCTCTGCTCCTCTCTTTTCACTCCTGCTGCCAGAAGCCCAGGGAGGATGGAAGGGCTTAGAACATGGCTGGGCACTGTGGTTTCTTCCAGAGAACTGGAGGGCATTTGCTTTACCTTGCCACAACCACTTGGGATAGGGTCTGCACCTCAGGAAAACTGTTTCCGTGGGAAGCCGGCTTTTGCAAAGGGGTCTCAGGGCCGTGGGCCTCGGCTGACCCTCCGGCTCCCCAAAGCACAGGGACGAGGTGAGGGGCTTAAACCATGCCTGGGCAATGTTGTTTCTTACACCTGGGTGTGTGGCATTTTGTTGAGCTGGCTTCCCCCACTTGGGATAGGTGTTCCACAGCAAGCACCTATTGTTCGTTGGAAGCCGTTTTTGCCCAGGGGTCTCCGGGCACTGTTTGTTGGGTTTGAACTCCTGCTAGCAAAACCGCCGGGTTGAGGGAAGGGTTCAGACTGTGCCTGGGCCCTGTGGTCTCTTCCAGGTCAGTGTATGGCATTTCCTTCCCCTTGCCACAGGCACCTGGGAGCATGTCTGCACGTGGAGAAAGACTTTCCCGTGGGAAGCCGGTTTTTCTCAAACGGGTCCCAGTGCTGTGCTCCTCTCTTTTCACTCCTGCTGCCAGAAGCCCAGGGAGGATGGGAGGGCTTAGAACATGGCTGGGCACTGTGGTTTCTTCCAGAGAAGTGGAGGGCATTTGCTTTACCTTGCCACAACCACTTGGGATAGGATCTGCACCTCAGGAAAACTGTCTCCGTGGTAAGCCGGCTTTTTGCAAAGGGGTCTCAGGGCCGTGGGCCTCGGCTGTCCCTGCGGCTCCCCAAAGCACAGGGACGAGGTGAGGGGCTTAGACCATGCCTGGGCAATGTTGTTCCTTACACTTGGGTGAGTGGCATTTTGTTGAGCTGGCTACCCCCACTTGGGATAGGTGTTCCACAGCAAGGACCTATTGTTCGTCGGAAGCAGTTTTTGCCCCAGGTGTCTCCGGGCTGTGTTCGTTGGGGTTGAACTCCTGCTAGCAAAACCGCCGGGTTGAGGGAAGGGTTCAGACTGTGCCTGGGCCCTGTGGTCTCTTCCAGGTCAGTGTATGGCATTTCCTTCCCCTTGCCACAGGCACCTGGGAGTATGTCTGCACGTGGAGAAAGACTTTCCCGTGGGAAGCCGGGTTTTGTCAAACAGGTCCCAGTGCTCTGCTCCTCTCTTTTCACTCCTGCTGCCAGAAGCCCAGGGAGGGTGGGAGGGCTTAGAACATGGCTGGGCACTGTGGTTTCTTCCAGCGAAGTGGAGGCCATTTGCTTTACCTTGCCACAACCACTTGGGATAGGGTCTGCACCTCAGGAAAACTGTCTCTGTGGGAAGCCGGCTTTATGCAAAAGGGTCTCAGGGCCGTGGGCCTCGGGTGTCCCTCCGGCTCCCCAAAGCACAGGGACGAGGTGAGGGGCTTAGACCATGCCTGGGCAATGTTGTTTCTTACACCTGGGTGTGTGGCATTTTGTTGAGCTGGCTACCCCCACTTGGGATAGATGTTCCACAGCAAGCGACTATTGTTCGTCGGAAGCCGTTTTTGATTCAGGGGTCTCCGTTTCGTTGGGGTTGAACTCCTGCTAGCAAAACCGCCGGGTTGAGGGAAGGGTTCAGACTGTGCCTGGGCCCTGTGGTCTGTTCCAGCTCAGTGTATGGCATTTCCTTCCCCTTGCCCCAGACACGGGAGCATGTCTGCACGTGGAGAAAGACTTTCCCGTGGGAAGCCGGTTTTTCTCAAACGGGTTCCAGTGCTGTGCTCCTCTCTTTTCACTCCTGCTGCCAGAAGCCCAGGGAGGATGGGAGGGCTTAGAACATGGCTGGGCACTGTGGTTTCTTCCAGAGAAGTGGAGGGCATTTGCTTTACCTTGCCACAACCACTTGGGATAGGGTCTGCACCTCAGGAAAACTGTCTCTGTGGGAAGCCGGCTTTTTGCAAAGGTGTCTCAGGGCCGTGTGCCTAGGCTGTCCCTCCGGCTCCCCAAAGCACAGGGACGAGGTGAGGGGCTTAGACCATGCCTGGGCAATGTTGTTCCTTACACTTGGTTGTGTGACATTTGTTGAGCTGGCTACCACCACTTGGGATAGGTGTTCCACAGCAAGCACCTATTGTTCGTTGGAAGCAGTTTTTGCCCCAGGTGTCTCCGGGCTGTGTTCGTTGGGGTTGAACTCCTGCTAGCAAAACCGCCGGGTTGAGGGAAGGGTTCAGACTGTGCCTGGGCCCTGTGGTCTCTTCCAGGTCAGTGTATGGCATTTCCTTCCCCTTGCCCCAGACACCTGGGAGCATGTCTGCACGTGGAGAAAGACTTTCCCGTGGGAAGCCGGGTTTTGTCAAACGGGTCCCAGTGCTCTGCTCCTCTCTTTTCACTCCTGCTGCCAGAAGCCCAGGGAGGATGGAAGGGCTTAGAACATGGCTGGGCACTGTGGTTTCTTCCAGAGAAGTGGAGGGCATTTGCTTTACCTTGCCACAACCACTTGGGATAGGGTCTGCACCTCAGGAAAACTGTTTCCGTGGGAAGCCGGCTTTTGCAAAGGGGTCTCAGGGCCGTGGGCCTCGGCTGACCCTCCGGCTCCCCAAAGCACAGGGACGAGGTGAGGGGCTTAAACCATGCCTGGGCAATGTTGTTTCTTACACCTGGGTGAGTGGCATTTTGTTGAGCTGGCTTCCCCCACTTGGGATAGGTGTTCCACAGCAAGCACCTATTGTTCGTTGGAAGCCGTTTTTGCCCAGGGGTCTCCGGGCACTGTTTGTTGGGTTTGAACTCCTGCTAGCAAAACCGCCGGGTTGAGGGAAGGGTTCAGACTGTGCCTGGGCCCTGTGGTCTCTTCCAGGTCAGTGTATGGCATTTCCTTCCCTTGCCACAGGCACCTGGGAGCATGTCTGCACGTGGAGAAAGACTTTCCCGTGGGAAGCCGGGTTTTGTCAAACGGGTCCCAGTGCTCTGCTCCTCTCTTTTCACTCCTGCTGCCAGAAGCCCAGGGAGGATGGGAGGGATTAGAACATGGCTGGGCACTGTGGTTTCTTCCAGAGAAGTGGAGGGCATTTGCTTACCTTGCCACAACCACTTGGGATAGGGTCTGCACCTCAGGAAAACTGTCTCCGTGGGTAGCCGGCTTTTTGCAAAAGGGTCTCAGGGCCGTTGGCCTCGGGTGTCCCTCCGGCTCCCCAAAGCACAGGGACGAGGTGAGGGGCTTAGACCATGCCTGGGCAATGTTGTTTCTTACACCTGGGTGTGTGGCATTTTGTTGAGCTGGCTACCCCCACTTGGGATAGGTGTTCCACAGCAAGCGACTATTGTTCGTCGGAAGCCGTTTTTGCCTCAGGGGTCTCCGGGCTGTGTTCGTTGGGGTTGAACTTCTGCTAGCAAAACCGCCGGGTTGAGGGAAGGGTTCAGACTGTGCCTGGGCCCTGTGGTCTCTTCCAGGTCAGTGTATGGCATTTCCTTCCCCTTGCCACAGGCACCTGGGAGCATGTCTGCACGTGGAGAAAGACTTTCCCGTGGGAAGCCGGGTTTTGTCAAACGGGTCCCAGTGCTCTGCTCCTCTCTTTTCACTCCTGCTGCCAGAAGCCCAGGGAGGATGGGAGGGCTTAGAACATGGCTGGGCACTGTGGTTTCTTCCAGAGAAGTGGAGGGCATTTGCTTACCTTGCCACAACCACTTGGGATAGGGTCTGCACCTCAGGAAAACTGTCTCCGTGGGTAGCCGGCTTTTTGCAAAAGGGTCTCAGGGCCGTGGGCCTCGGGTGTCCCTCCGGCTCCCCAAAGCACAGGGACGAGGTGAGGGGCTTAGACCATGCCTGGGCAATATTGTTTCTTACACCTGGGTGTGTGGCATTTTGTTGAGCTGGCTACCCCCACTTGGGATAGGTGTTCCACAGCAAGCGCCTATTGTTCGTAAGGAGCCTTTTTTGCCCCAGGGGTCTCCGGGCAGTGTTCGTTGGGGTTGAACTCCTGCTAGCAAAACCGCCGGGTTGAGGGAAGGGTTCAGACTGTGCCTGGGCCCTGTGGTCTCTTCCAGGTCAGTGTATGGCATTTCCTTCCCTTGCCACAGGCACCTGGGAGCATGTCTGCACGTGGAGAAAGACTTTCCCGTGGGAAGCCGGTTTTTGTCAAACGGGTCCCAGTGCTCTGCTCCCCTCTTTTCACACCTGCTGCCAGAAACCCAGGGAGGATGGGAGGGCTTAGAACATGGCTGGGCACTGTGGTTTCTTCCAGAGAAGTGGAGGGCATTTGCTTTACCTTGCCACAACCACTTGTGAGAGGGACTGCACCTTAGGAAAACTGTCTCCGTGGGAAGCCGGCTTTTTGCAAAGGGGTCTCAGGGCCGTGGGCCTCGGCTTTCCCTGCGGATCCCCAAAGCACAGGGACGAGGTGAGGGGCTTAGACCATGCCTGGGCAATGTTGTTTCTTACACCTGGGTCTGTGGCATTTTGTTGAGCTGGCTACACCCGCTTGGGATAGGTGTTCCACAGCAAGCGCCTATTGTTTGTCAGAAGCCGTTTTTGCCCCAGGGGTCTCCGGGCTGTGTTCGTTGGGGTTGAACTCCTGCTAGCAAAACCGCCGGGTTTAGGGAAGGGTTCAGACTGTGCCTGGGCCCTGTGGTCTGTTCCAGGTCAGTTTATGGCATTTCCTTCCCCTTGCCCCAGACACCTGGGAGCATGTCTGCACGTGGAGAAAGACTTTCCCGTGGGATGCAGGTTTTTCTCAAACGGGTCCCAGTGCTCTGCTCCTCTCTTTTCACTCCTGCTGCCAGAAGCCCAGGGAGGATGGGAGGGCTTAGAACATGGCTGGGCACTGTGGTTTCTTCCAGAGAAGTGGAGGGCATTTGCTTTACCTTGCCACAACCACTTGGGATAGGGTCTGCACCTCAGGAAAACTGTTTCCGTGGGAAGCCGGCTTTTGCAAAGGGGTCTCAGGACCGTGGGCCTCGGCTGTCCCTTCGGCTCCCCAAAGCACAGGGACGAGGTGAGGGGCTTAGACCATGCCTGGGCAATGTTGTTTCTTACCCCTGGGTGTGTGGCATTTTGTTGAGCTGGCTTTCCCCACTTGGGATAGGTGTTCCACAGCAAGCGCCTATTGTTCGTCAGAAGCCGTTTTTGCCCCAGGGGTCTCCGGGCTGTGTTTGTTGGGGTTGAACTCCTGCTAGCAAAACCGCCGGGTTGAGGGAAGGGTTCAGACTGTGCCTGGGCCCTGTGGTCTCTTCCAGGTCAGTGTATGGCATTTCCTTCCCCTTGCCACAGGCACCTGGGAGCATGTCTGCACGTGGAGAAAGACTTTCCCGTGGGAAGCCGGGTTTTGTCAAACGGGTCCCAGTGCTCTCTCCTCTCTTTTCACTCCTGCTGCCAGAAGCCCAGGGAGGATGGGAGGGCTTAGAACATGGCTGGGCACAGTGGTTTCTTCCAGAGAAGTGGAGGGCATTTGCTTTACCTTGCCACAACCACTTGGGATAGGGTCTGCACCTCAGGAAAACTGTCTCTGTGGGAAGCCGGCTTTTTGCAAAGGTGTCTCAGGGCCGTGTGCCTAGGCTGTCCCTCCGGCTCCCCAAAGCACAGGGACGAGGTGAGGGGCTTAGACCATGCCTGGGCAATGTTGTTCCTTACACTTGGGTGAGTGGCATTTTGTTGAGCTGGCTACCCCCACTTGGGATAGGTGTTCCACAGCAAGCACCTATTTTTCGTCGGAAGCAGTTTTTGCCCCAGGTGTCTCCGGGCTGTGTTCGTTGCGGTTGAACTCCTGCTAGCAAAACCGCCGGGTTGAGGGAAGGGTTCAGACTGTGCCTGGGCCCTGTGGTCTGTTCCAGGTCAGTGTATGGCATTTCCTTCCCCTTGCCACAGGCACCTGGGAGCATGTCTGCACGTGGAGAAAGACTTTCCCGTGGGAAGCCGGTTTTTGTCAAACGGGTCCCAGTGCTCTGCTCCCCTCTTTTCACTCCTGCTGCCAGAAGCCCAGGGAGGATGGGAGGGCTTAGAACATGGCTGGGCACTGTGGTTTCTTCCAGAGAAGTGGAGGGCATTAGTTTTACCTTGCCACAACCACTTGGGATAGGGTCTGCACATCAGGAAAACTATCTCCGTGGGTAGCCGGCTTTTTGCAAAAGGGTCTCAGGGCCGTGGGCCTCGGGTGTCCCTCCGGCTCCCCAAAGCACAGGGACGAGGTGAGGGGCTTAGACCATGCCTGGGCAATGTTGTTTCTTACACCTGGGTGTGTGGCATTTTGTTGAGCTGGCTACCCCCACTTGGGATAGGTGTTCCACAGCAAGCGCCTATTGTTTGTCAGAAGCCGTTTTTGCCCCAGGGGTCTCCGGGCTGTGTTCGTTGGGGTTGAACTCCTGCTAGCAAAACCGCCGGGTTGAGGGAAGGGTTCAGACTGTGCCTGGGCCCTGTGGTCTCTTCCAGTTCAGTGTATGGCATTTCCTTCCCCTTGCCACAGGCACCTGGGAGCATGTCTGCACGTGGAGAAAGACTTTCCCGTGGGAAGCCGGGTTTTGTCAAACGGGTCCCAGTGCTCTGCTCCTCTCTCTTCACTCCTGCTGCCAGAAGCCCAGGGAGGATGGGAGGGCTTAGAACATGGCTGGGCACTGTGGTTTCTTCCAGAGAAGTGGAGGGCATTTGCTTACCTTGCCACAACCACTTGGGATAGGGTCTGCACCTCAGGAAAACTGTCTCTGTGGGAAGCCGGCTTTTTGCAAAGGGGTCTCAGGGCCGTGTGCCTAGGCTGTCCCTCCGGCTCCCCAAAGCACAGGGACGAGGTGAGGGGCTTAGACCATGCCTGGGCAATGTTGTTCCTTACACTTGGGTGTGTGGCATTTGTTGAGCTGGCTACCACCACTTGGGATAGGTGTTCCACAGCAAGCACCTATTGTTCTTCGGAAGCAGTTTTTGCCCCAGGTGTCTCCGGGCTGTGTTCGTTGGGGTTGAACTCCTGCTAGCAAAACCGCCGGGTTGAGGGAAGGGTTCAGACTGTGCCTGGGCCCTGTGGTCTCTTCCAGGTCAGTGTATGGCATTTCCTTCCCCTTGCCACAGACACCTGGGAGCATGTCTGCACGTGGAGAAAGACTTTCCCGTGGGAAGCCGGTTTTTGTCAAACGGGTCCCAGTGCTCTGCTCCCCTCTTTTCACTCCTGCTGCCAGAAGCCCAGGGAGGATGGGAGGGCTTAGAACATGGCTGGGCACTGTGGTTTCTTCCAGAGAAGTGGAGGGCATTTGCTTTACCTTGCCACAACCACTTGGGATAGGGTCTGCACCTCAGGAAAACTGTCTCCGTGGTAAGCCGGCTTTTTGCAAAGGGGTCTCAGGGCCGTGGGCCTCGGCTGTCCCTCCGGCTCCCCAAAGCACAGGGACGAGGTGAGGGGCTTAGACCATGCCTGGGCAATGCTGTTTCTTACACCTGGGTGTGTGGCATTTTGTTGAGCTGGCTACCCCCACTTGGGATAGATGTTCCACAGGAAGCGACTATTGTTCGTCGGAAGCCGTTTTTGCCTCAGGGGTCTCCGGGCTGTGTTCGATGGGGTTGAACTCCTGCTAGCAAAACCGCCGGGTTGAGGGAAGGGTTCAGACTGTGCCTGGGCCCTGTGGTCTCTTCCAGGTCAGTGTATGGCATTTCCTTCCCTTGCCACAGGCACCTGGGAGCATGTCTGCACGTGGAGAAAGACTTTCCCGTGGGAAGCCGGTTTTTGTCAAACGGGTCCCAGTGCTCTGCTCCCCTCTTTTCACACCTGCTGCCAGAAACCCAGGGAGGATGGGAGGGCTTAGAACATGGCTGGGCACTGTGGTTTCTTCCAGAGAAGTGGAGGGCATTTGCTTTACCTTGCCACAACCACTTGTGAGAGGGACTGCACCTTAGGAAAACTGTCTCCGTGGGAAGCCGGCTTTTTGCAAAGGGGTCTCAGGGCCGTGGGCCTCGGCTTTCCCTGCGGATCCCCAAAGCACAGGGACGAGGTGAGGGGCTTAGACCATGCCTGGGCAATGTTGTTTCTTACACCTGGGTCTGTGGCATTTTGTTGAGCTGGCTACACCCGCTTGGGATAGGTGTTCCACAGCAAGCGCCTATTGTTTGTCAGAAGCCGTTTTTGCCCCAGGGGTCTCCGGGCTGTGTTCGTTGGGGTTGAACTCCTGCTAGCAAAACCGCCGGGTTTAGGGAAGGGTTCAGACTGTGCCTGGGCCCTGTGGTCTGTTCCAGGTCAGTGTATGGCATTTCCTTCCCCTTGCCCCAGACACCTGGGAGCATGTCTGCACGTGGAGAAAGACTTTCCCGTGGGATGCAGGTTTTTCTCAAACGGGTCCCAGTGCTCTGCTCCTCTCTTTTCACTCCTGCTGCCAGAAGCCCAGGGAGGATGGGAGGGCTTAGAACATGGCTGGGCACTGTGGTTTCTTCCAGAGAAGTGGAGGGCATTTGCTTTACCTTGCCACAACCAATTGGGATAGGGTCTGCACCTCAGGAAAACTGTTTCCGTGGGAAGCCGGCTTTTGCAAAGGGGTCTCAGGACCGTGGGCCTCGGCTGTCCCTTCGGCTCCCCAAAGCACAGGGACGAGGTGAGGGGCTTAGACCATGCCTGGGCAATGTTGTTTCTTACCCCTGGGTGTGTGGCATTTTGTTGAGCTGGCTTTCCCCACTTGGGATAGGTGTTCCACAGCAAGCGCCTATTGTTCGTCAGAAGCCGTTTTTGCCCCAGGGGTCTCCGGGCTGTGTTTGTTGGGGTTGAACTCCTGCTAGCAAAACCGCCGGGTTGAGGGAAGGGTTCAGACTGTGCCTGGGCCCTGTGGTCTCTTCCAGTTCAGTGTATGGCATTTCCTTCCCCTTGCCACAGGCACCTGGGAGCATGTCTGCACGTGGAGAAAAACTTTCCCGTGGGAAGCCGGGTTTTGTCAAACGGGTCCCAGTGCTCTCTCTTCTCTTTTCACTCCTGCTGCCAGAAGCCCAGGGAGGATGGGAGGGCTTAGAACATGGCTGGGCACAGTGGTTTCTTCCAGAGAAGTGGAGGGCATTTGCTTTACCTTGCCACAACCACTTGGGATAGGGTCTGCACCTCAGGAAAACTGTCTCTGTGGGAAGCCGGCTTTTTGCAAAGGTGTCTCAGGGCCGTGTGCCTAGGCTGTCCCTCCGGCTCCCCAAAGCACAGGGACGAGGTGAGGGGCTTAGACCATGCCTGGGCAATGTTGTTCCTTACACTTGGGTGAGTGGCATTTTGTTGAGCTGGCTACCCCCACTTGGGATAGGTGTTCCACAGCAAGCACCTATTTTTCGTCGGAAGCAGTTTTTGCCCCAGGTGTCTCCGGGCTGTGTTCGTTGGGGTTGAACTCCTGCTAGCAAAACCGCCGGGATGAGGGAAGGGTTCAGACTGTGCCTGGGCCCTGTGGTCTGTTCCAGGTCAGTGTATGGCATTTCCTTCCCCTTGCCACAGGCACCTGGGAGCATGTCTGCACGTGGAGAAAGACTTTCCCGTGGGAAGCCGGTTTTTGTCAAACGGGTCCCAGTGCTCTGCTCCCCTCTTTTCACTCCTGCTGCCAGAAGCCCAGGGAGGATGGGAGGGCTTAGAACATGGCTGGGCACTGTGGTTTCTTCCAGAGAAGTGGAGGGCATTAGTTTTACCTTGCCACAACCACTTGGGATAGGGTCTGCACATCAGGAAAACTATCTCCGTGGGTAGCCGGCTTTTTGCAAAAGGGTCTCAGGGCCGTGGGCCTCGGGTGTCCCTCCGGCTCCCCAAAGCACAGGGACGAGGTGAGGGGCTTAGACCATGCCTGGGCAATGTTGTTTCTTACACCTGGGTGTGTGGCATTTTGTTGAGCTGGCTACCCCCACTTGGGATAGGTGTTCCACAGCAAGCGCCTATTGTTTGTCAGAAGCCGTTTTTGCCCCAGGGGTCTCCGGGCTGTGTTCGTTGGGGTTGAACTCCTGCTAGCAAAACCGCCGGGTTGAGGGAAGGGTTCAGACTGTGCCTGGGCCCTGTGGTCTCTTCCAAGTCAGTGTATGGCATTTCCTTCCCCTTGCCACAGGCACCTGGGAGCATGTCTGCACGTGGAGAAAGACTTTCCCGTGGGAAGCCGGGTTTTGTCAAACGGGTCCCAGTGCTCTGCTCCTCTCTTTTCACTCCTGCTGCCAGAAGCCCAGGGAGGATGGGAGGGCTTAGAACATGGCTGGGCACTGTGGTTTCTTCCAGAGAAGTGGAGGGCATTTGCTTACCTTGCCACAACCACTTGGGATAGGGTCTGCACCTCAGGAAAACTGTCTCTGTGGGAAGCCGGCTTTTTGCAAAGGGGTCTCAGGGCCGTGTGCCTAGGCTGTCCCTCCGGCTCCCCAAAGCACAGGGACGAGGTGAGGGGCTTAGACCATGCCTGGGCAATGTTGTTCCTTACACTTGGGTGTGTGGCATTTGTTGAGCTGGCTACCACCACTTGGGATAGGTGTTCCACAGCAAGCACCTATTGTTCTTCGGAAGCAGTTTTTGCCCCAGGTGTCTCCGGGCTGTGTTCGTTGGGGTTGAACTCCTGCTAGCAAAACCGCCGGGTTGAGGGAAGGGTTCAGACTGTGCCTGGGCCCTGTGGTCTCTTCCAGGTCAGTGTATGGCATTTCCTTCCCCTTGCCACAGACACCTGGGAGCATGTCTGCACGTGGAGAAAGACTTTCCCGTGGGAAGCCGGTTTTTGTCAAACGGGTCCCAGTGCTCTCCTCCCCTCTTTTCACTCCTGCTGCCAGAAGCCCAGGGAGGATGGGAGGGCTTAGAACATGGCTGGGCACTGTGGTTTCTTCCAGAGAAGTGGAGGGCATTTGCTTTACCTTGCCACAACCACTTGGGATAGGGTCTGCACCTCAGGAAAACTGTCTCCGTGGTAAGCCGGCTTTTTGCAAAGGGGTCTCAGGGCCGTGGGCCTCGGCTGTCCCTCCGGCTCCCCAAAGCACAGGGACGAGGTGAGGGGCTTAGACCATGCCTGGGCAATGCTGTTTCTTACACCTGGGTGTGTGGCATTTTGTTGAGCTGGCTACCCCCACTTGGGATAGATGTTCCACAGGAAGCGACTATTGTTCGTCGGAAGCCGTTTTTGCCTCAGGGGTCTCCGGGCTGTGTTCGATGGGGTTGAACTCCTGCTAGCAAAACCGCCGGGTTGAGGGAAGGGTTCAGACTGTGCCTGGGCCCTGTGGTCTCTTCCAGGTCAGTGTATGGCATTTCCTTCCCCTTGCCACAGGCACCTGGGAGCATGTCTGCACGTGGAGAAAGACTTTCCCGTGGGAAGCCGGGTTTTGTCAAACGGGTCCCAGTGCTTTGCTCCTCTCTTTTCACTCCTGCTGCCAGAAGCCCAGGGAGGATGGGAGGGCTTAGAACATGGCTGGGCACTGTGGTTTCTTCCAGAGAAGTGGAGGGCATTTGCTTTACCTTGCCACAACCACTTGGGATAGGGTCTGCACCTCAGGAAAACTGTTTCCGTGGGAAGCCGGCTTTTGCAAAGGGGTCTCAGGGCCGTGGGCCTCGGCTGTCCCTCCGGCTCCCCAAAGCACAGGGACGAGGTGAGGGGCTTAGACCATGCCTGGGCAATGTTGTTTCTTACACCTGGGTGTGTGGCATTTTGTTGAGCTGGCTTCCCCCACTTGGGATAGGTGTTCCACAGCAAGCACCTATTGTTTGTCAGAAGCCGTTTTTGCCCCAGGGGTCTCCGGGCTGTGTTCGTTGGGGTTGAACTCCTGCTAGCAAAACCGCCGGGTTGAGGGAAGGGTTCAGACTGTGCCTGGGCCCTGTGGTCTCTTCCAGGTCAGTGTATGGCATTTCCTTCCCCTTGCCACAGGCACCTGGGAGCATGTCTGCACGTGGAGAAAGACTTTCCCGTGGGAAGCCGGGTTTTGTCAAACGGGTCCCAGTGCTCTGCTCCTCTCTTTTCACTCCTGCTGCCAGAAGTCCAGGGAGGATGGGAGGGCTTAGAACATGGCTGGGCACTGTGCTTTCTTCCAGAGAAGTGGAGGGCATTTGCTTACCTTGCCACAACCACTTGGGATAGGGTCTGCACCTCAGGAAAACTGTCTCCGTGGGTAGCCGGCTTTTTGCAAAAGGGTCTCAGGGCCGTGGGCCTCGGGTGTCCCTCCGGCTCCCCAAAGCACAGGGACGAGGTGAGGGGCTTAGACCATGCCTGGGCAATGTTGTTTCTTACACCTGGGTGTGTGGCATTTTGTTGAGCTGGCTACCCCCACTTGGGATAGGTGTTCCACAGCAAGCGACTATTGTTCGTCGGAAGCCGTTTTTGCATCAGGGGTCTCCGGGCTGTGTTCGTTGGGGTTGCACTCCTGCTAGCAAAACCGCCGGGTTGAGGGAAGGGTTCAGACTGTGCCTGGGCCCTGTGGTCTCTTCCAAGTCAGTGTATGGCATTTCCTTCCCCTTGCCACAGGCACCTGGGAGCATGTCTGCACGTGGAGAAAGACTTTCCCGTGGGAAGCCGGGTTTTGTCAAACGGGTCCCAGTGCTCTTCTCCTCTCTTTTCACTCCTGCTGCCAGAAGCCCTGGGAGGATGGGAGGGCTTAGAACATGGTTGGGCACTGGGGTTTCTTCCGGAGAAGTGGAGGGCATTTGCTTTACCTTGCCACAACCACTTGTGAGAGGGTCTGCACCTCAGGAAAACTGTCTCCGTGGGAAGCCGGCTTTTTGCAAAGGGGTCTCAGGGCGGTGGGCCTCAGCTGTCCCTGCGGCTCCCCAAAGCACAGGGACGAGGTGAGGGGCTTAGACCATGCCTGCGCAATGTTGTTTCTTACACCTGGGTGTGTGGCATTTTGTTGAGCTGGCTACCCCCACTTGGGATAGTTCTTCCACAGCAAGCGCCTATTGTTTGTCAGAAGCCGTTTTTGCCCCAGGGGTCTCCGTGCTGTGTTCGTTGCGGTTGAACTCCTGCTAGCAAAACCGCCGGGTTGAGGGAAGGGTTCAGACTGTGCCTGGGCCCTGTGGTCTCTTCCAGGTCAGTGTATGGCATTTCCTTCCCCTTGCCACAGGCACCTGGGAGCATGTCTGCACGTGGAGAAAGACTTTCCCGTGGGAAGCCGGGTTTTGTCAAACGGGGCCCAGTGCTCTGCTCCTCTCTTTTCACTCCTTCTGCCAGAAGCCCAGGGAGGATGGGAGGGCTTAGAACATGGCTGGGCACTGTGGTTTCTTCCAGAGAAGTGGAGGGCATTTGCTTTACCTTGCCACAACCACTTGGGATAGGGTCTGCACCTCAGGAAAACTGTTTCCGTGGGAAGCCGGCTTTTGCAAAGGGGTCTCAGGGCCGTGGGCATCGGCTGTCCCTCCGGCTCCCCAAAGCACAGGGACGAGGTGAGGGGCTTAGACCAAGCCTGGGCAATGTTGTTTCTTACACCTGGGTGTGTGGCATTTTGTTGAGCTGGCTTCCCCCACTTGGGATAGGTGTTCCACAGCAAGCACCTATTGTTCGTCGGAAGCCGTTTTTGCCCAGGGGTCTCCGGGCTCTGTTCGTTGGGTTTGAACTCCTGCTAGCAAAACCGCCGGGTTGAGGGAAGGGTTCAGACTGTGCCTGGGCCCTGTGGTCTCTTCCAGGTCAGTGTATGGCATTTCCTTCCCCTTGCCACAGGCACCTGGGAGCATGTCTGCACGTGGAGAAAGACTTTCCCGTGGGAAGCCGGTTTTTGTCAAACGGGTCCCAGTGCTCTGCTCCTCTCTTTTCACTCCTGGTGCCAGAAGCCCAGGGAGGATGGGAGGGATTAGAACATGGCTGGGCACTGTGGTTTCTTCCAGAGAAGTGGAGGGCATTAGCTTTAACTTGCCACAACCACTTGGGATAGGGTCTGCACCTCAGGAAAACTGTCTCTGTGGGAAGCCGGCTTTTTGCAAAGGGGTCTCAGGGCCGTGTGCCTAGGCTGTCCCTCCGGCTCCCCAAAGCACAGGGACGAGGTGAGGGGCTTAGAACATGCCTGGGCAATGTTGTTCCTTACACTTGGGTGAGTGGCATTTTGTTGAGCTGGCTACCCCCACTTGGGATAGGTGTTCCACAGCAAGCACCTATTGATCGTCGAAGCAGTTTTTGCCCCAGGTGTCTCCGGGCTGTGTTCGTTGGGGTTAAACTCCTGCTAGCAAAACCGCCGGGTTGAGGGAAGGGTTCAGACTGTGCCTGGGCCCTGTGGTCTCTTCCAGGTTAGTGTATGGCATTTCCTTCCCCTTGCCACAGGCACCTGGGAGCATGTCTGCACGTGGAGAAAGACTTTCCCGTGGGAAGCCGGGTTTTGTCAAACGGGTCCCAGTGCTCTGCTCCTCTCTTTTCACTCCTGCTGCCAGAAGCCCAGGGAGGATGGGAGGGCTTAGAACATGGCTGGGCACTGTGGTTTCTTCTAGAGAAGTGGAGGGCATTTGCTTACCTTGCCACAACCACTTGGGATAGGGTCTGCACCTCAGGAAAACTGTCTCCGTGGGTAGCCGGCTTTTTGCAAAAGGGTCTCAGGGCCGTGGGCCTCGGGTGTCCCTCCGGCTCCCCAAAGCACAGGGACGAGGTGAGGGGCTTAGACCATGCCTGGGCAATGTTGTTTCTTACACCTGGGTGTGTGGCATTTTGTTGAGCTGGCTACCCCCACTTGGGATAGGTGTTCCACAGCAAGCGCCTATTGTTCGTAAGGAGCCGTTTTTGCCCCAGGGGTCTCCGGGCTGTGTTCGATGGGGTTGAACTCCTGCTAGCAAAACCGCTGGGTTGAGGGAAGGGTTCAGACTGTGCCTGGGCCCTGTGGTCTCTTCCAGGTCAGTGTATGGCATTTCCTTCCCCTTGCCCCAGGCACATGGGAGCATGTCTGCACGTGGAGAAAGACTTTCCCGTGGGAAGCCGGGTTTTGTCAAACGGGTCCCAGTGCTCTGCTCCTCTCTTTTCACTCCTGCTGCCAGAAGCCCAGGGAGGATGGGAGGGCTTAGAACATGGCTGGGCACTGTGGTTTCTTCCAGAGAAGTGGAGGGCATTTGCTTACCTTGCCACAACCACTTGGGATAGGGTCTGCACCTCAGGAAAACTGTCTCCGTGGGTAGCCGGCTTTTTGCAAAAGGGTCTCAGGGCCGTGGGCCTCGGGTGTCCCTCCGGCTCCCCAAAGCACAGGGACGAGGTGAGGGGCTTAGACCATGCCTGGGCAATGTTGTTTCTTACACCTGGGTGTGTGGCATTTTCTTGAGCTGGCTACCCCCACTTGGGATAGGTGTTCCACAGCAAGCGCCTATTGTTCGTAAGGAGCCGTTTTTGCCCCAGGGGTCTCCGGGCAGTGTTCGTTGGGGTTGAACTCCTGCTAGCAAAACCGCCGGGTTGAGGGAAGGGTTCAGACTGTGCCTGGGCCCTGTGGTCTCTTCCAGGTCAGTGTATGGCATTTCCTTCCCCTTGCCACAGACACTGGGAGCATGTCTGCAAGTGGAGAAAGACTTTCCCGTGGGAAGCCGGTTTTTGTCAAACGGGTCCCAGTGCTCTGCTCCCCTCTTTTCACTCCTGCTGCCAGAAGCCCAGGGAGGATGGGAGGGCTTAGAACATGGCTGGGCACTGTGGTTTCTTCCATAGAAGTTTAGGCCATTTGCTTTACCTTGCCACAACCACTTGTGAGAGGGTCTGCACCTCAGGAAAACTGTCTCCGTGGGAAGCCGGCTTTTTGCAAAGGGGTCTCAGGGCCGTGGGCCTCGGCTGTCCCTGCGGCTCCCCAAAGCACAGGGACGAGGTGAGGGGCTTAGACCATGCCTGGGCAATGTTGTTTCTTACACCTAGGTGTGTGGCATTTTGTTGAGCTGGCTACCCCCACTTGGGATAGGTCTTCCACAGTAAGCGCCTATTGTTTGTCAGAAGCCGTTTTTGCCCCAGGGGTCTCCAGGCTGTGTTCGTTGGGGTTGAACTCCTGCTAGCAAAACCGCCGGGTTGAGGGAAGGGTTCAGACTGTGCCTGGGCCCTGTGGTCTCTTCCAGGTAAGTGTATGGCATTTCCTTCCCCTTGCGACAGGCACCTGGGAGCATGTCTGCACGTGGAGAAAGACTTTCCCGTGGGAAGCCGGGTTTTGTCAAACGGGTCCCAGTGCTCTACTCCTCTCTTTTCACTCCTGCTACGAGAAGTCCAGGGAGGATGGGAGGGCTTAGAACATGGCTGGGCACTGTGGTTTCTTCCAGAGAAGTGGAGGGCATTTGCTTACCTTGCCACAACCACTTGGGATAGGGTCTGCACCTCAGGAAAACTGTCTCCGTGGGTAGCCGGCTTTTTGCAAAAGGGTCTCAGGGCCGTGGGCCTCGGGTGTCCCTCCGGCTCCCCAAAGCACAGGGACGAGGTGAGGGGCTTAGACCATGCCTGGGCAATGTTGTTTCTTACCCCTGGGTGTGTGGCATTTTGTTGAGCTGGCTTCCCCCACTTGGGATAGTTGTTGCACAGCAAGCGCCTATTGTTCGTCAGAAGACGTTTTTGCCCCAGGGGTCTCCGGGCTGTGTTTGTTGGGGTTGAACTCCTGCTAGCAAAACCGCCGGGTTGAGGGAAGGGTTCAGACTGTGCCTGGGCCCTGTGGTCTCTTCCAGGTCAGTGTATGGCATTTCCTTCCCCTTGCCACAGGCACCTGGGAGTATGTCTGCACGTGGAGAAAGACTTTCCCGTGGGAAGCCGGGTTTTGTCAAACAGGTCCCAGTGCTCTGCTCCTCTCTTTTCACTCCTGCTGCCAGAAGCCCAGGGAGGATGGGAGGGCTTAGAACATGGCTGGGCACTGTGGTTTCTTCCAGAGAAGTGGAGGCCATTTGCTTTACCTTGCCACAACCACTTGGGATAGGGTCTGCACCTCAGGAAAACTGTCTCTGTGGGAAGCCGGCTTTTTGCAAAAGGGTCTCAGGGCCGTGGGCCTCGGGTGTCCCTCCGGCTCCCCAAAGCACAGGGACGAGGTGAGGGGCTTAGACCATGCCTGGGCAATGTTGTTTCTTACACCTGGGTGTGTGGCATTTTGTTGAGCTGGCTACCCCCACTTGGGATAGATGTTCCACAGCAAGCGACTATTGTTCGTCGGAAGCCCTTTTTGATTCAGGGGTCTCCGTTTCGTTGGGGTTGAACTCCTGCTAGCAAAACCGCCGGGTTGAGGGAAGGGTTCAGACTGTGCCTGGGCCCTGAGGTCTCTTCCAGGTAAGTGTATGGCATTTCCTTCCCCTTGCCCCAGACACGGGAGCATGTCTGCACGTGGAGAAAGACTTTCCCGTGGGAAGCCGGTTTTTCTCAAACGGGTTCCAGTGCTGTGCTCCTCTCTTTTCACTCCTGCTGCCAGAAGCCCAGGGAGGATGGGAGGGCTTAGAACATGGCTGGGCACTGTGGTTTCTTCCAGAGAAGTGGAGGGCATTTGCTTTACCTTGCCACAACCACTTGGGATAGGGTCTGCACCTCAGGAAAACTGTCTCTGTGGGAAGCCGGCTTTTTGCAAAGGTGTCTCAGGGCCGTGTGCCTAGGCTGTCCCTCCGTCTCCCCAAAGCACAGGGACGAGGTGAGGGGCTTAGACCATGCCTGGGCAATGTTGTTCCTTACACTTGGGTGTGTGACATTTGTTGAGCTGGCTACCACCACTTGGGATAGGTGTTCCACAGCAAGCACCTATTGTTCGTCGGAAGCAGTTTTTGCCCCAGGTGTCTCCGGGCTGTGTTCGTTGGGTTTGAACTCCTGCTAGCAAAACCGCCGGGTTGAGGGAAGGGTTCAGACTGTGCCTGGGGCCTGTGGTCTCTTCCAGGTCAGTGTATGGCATTTCCTTCCCCTTGCCACAGGCACCTGGGAGCATGTCTGTACGTGGAGAAAGACTTTCCCGTGGGAAGCCGGTTTTTGTCAAACGGGTCCCAGTGCTCTGCTCCCCTCTTTTCACTCCTGCTGCCAGAAGCCCAGGGAGGATGGGAGGGCTTAGAACATGGCTGGGCACTGTGGTTTCTTCCAGAGAAGTGGAGGGCATTAGCTTTAACTTGCCACAACCACTTGGGATAGGGTCTGCACCTCAGGAAAACTGTCTCTGTGGGAAGCCGGCTTTTTGAAAAGGGGTCTCAGGGCCGTGTGCCTCGTCTGTCCCTCCGGCTCCCCAAAGCACAGGGACGAGGTGAGGGGCTTAGACCATGCCTGGGCAATGTTGTTTCTTACCCCTGGGTGTGTGGCATTTTGTTGAGCTGGCTACCCCCACTTGGGATAGATGTTCCACAGGAAGCGACTATTGTTCGTCGGAAGCCGTTTTTGCCTCAGGGGTCTCCGGGCTGTGTTCGTAGGGGTTGAACTCCTGCTAGCAAAACCGCCGGGTTGAGGGAAGGGTTCAGACTGTGCCTGGGCCCTGTGGTCTGTTCCAGCTCAGTGTATGGCATTTCCTTCCCCTTGCCCCAGACACCTGGGAGCATGTCTGCACGTGGAGAAAGACTTTCCCGTGGGAAGCCCGTTTTTGTCAAACGGGTCCCAGTGCTCTGCTCCTCTCTTTTCACTCCTGCTGCCAGAAGCCCAGGGAGGATGGGAGGGCTTAGAACATGGCTGGGCACTGTGGTTTCTTCCAGAGAAGAGGAGGGCATTTGCTTTACGTTGCCACAACCACTTGGGATAGGGTCTGCACCTCAGGAAAACTGTCTCTGTGGGAAGCCGGCTTTTTGCAAAGGGGTCTCAGGGCCGTGTGCCTAGGCTGTCCCTCCGGCTCCCCAAAGCACAGGGACGAGGTGAGGGGCTTAGACCATGCCTGGGCAATGTTGTTCCTTACACTTGGTTGAGTGGCATTTTGTTGAGCAGGCTACCCCCACTTGGGATAGGTGTTCCACAGCAAGCACCTATTGTTCGTCGGAAGCAGTTTTTGCCCCAGGTGTCTCCAGGCTGTGTTCGTTGGGGTTGAACTCCTGCTAGCAAAACCGCCGGGTTGAGGGAAGGGTTCAGACTGTGCCTGGGCCCTGTGGTCTGTTCCAGGTCAGTGTATGGCATTTCCTTCCCCTTGCCACAGGCACCTGGGAGCATGTCTGCACGTGGAGAAAGACTTTCCCGTGGGAAGCCGGTTTTTGTCAAACGGGTCCCAGTGCTCTGCTCCCCTCTTTTCACTCCTGCTGCCAGAAGCCCAGGGAGGATGGGAGGGCTTAGAACATGGCTGGGCACTGTGGTTTCTTCCAGAGAAGTGGAGGGCATTAGCTTTACCTTGCCACAACCACTTGGGATAGGGTCTGCACCTTAGGAAAACTGTCTCCGTGGGTAGCCGGCTTTTTGCAAAAGGGTCTCAGGGCCGTGGGCCTCGGGTGTCCCTCCGGCTCCCCAAAGCACAGGGACGAGGTGAGGGGCTTAGACCATGCCTGGGCAATGTTGTTTCTTACACCTGGGTGTGTGGCATTTTGTTGAGCTGGCTTCCCCCACTTGTGATAGGTGTTCCACAGCAAGCGACTATTGTTCGTTGGAAGCCGTTTTTGCCCAGGGGTCTCCGGGCACTGTTTGTTGGGTTTGAACTCCTGCTAGCAAAACCGCCGGGTTGAGGGAAGGGTTCAGACTGTGCCTGGGCCCTGTGGTCTGTTCCAGGTCAGTGTATGGCATTTCCTTCCCCTTGCCACAGGCACCTGGGAGCATGTCTGCACGTGGAGAAAGACTTTCCCGTGGGAAGCCGGTTTTTGTCAAACGGGTCCCAGTGCTCTGCTCCTCTTTTTTCACTCCTGCTGCCAGAAGCCCAGGGAGGATGGGAGGGATTAGAACATGGCTGGGCACTGTGGTTTCTTCCAGAGAAGTGGAGGGCATTAGCTTTACATTGCCACAACCACTTGGGATAGGTTCTGCACCTCAGGAAAACTGTCTCTGTGGGAAGCCGGCTTTTTGAAAAGGGGTCTCAGGGCCGTGGGCCTCGGCTGTCCCTCCGGCTCCCCAAAGCACAGGGACGAGGTGAGGGGCTTAGACCATGCCTGGGCAATGTTGTTTCTTACACCTGGGTGTGTGGTATTTTGTTGAGCTGGCTACCCCCACTTGGGATAGATGTTCCACAGCAAGCGACTATTGTTCGTCGGAAGCCGTTTTTGATTCAGGGGTCTCCGTTTCGTTGGGGTTGAACTCCTGCTAGCAAAACCGCCGGGTTGAGGGAAGGGTTCAGACTGTGCCTGGGCCCTGTGGTCTGTTCCAGCTCAGTGTATGGCATTTCCTTCCCCTTGCCACAGGCACATGGGAGCATGTCTGCACGTGGAGAAAGACTTTCCCGTGGGAAGCCGGTTTTTCTCAAACGGGTCCCAGTGCTGTGCTCCTCTCTTTTCACTCCTGCTGCCAGAAGCCCAGGGAGGATGGGAGGGCTTAGAACATGGCTGGGCACTGTGGTTTCTTCCAGAGAAGTGGAGGGCATTTGCTTTACCTTGCCACAACCACTTGGGATAGGGTCTGCACCTCAGGAAAACTGTCTCTGTGGGAAGCCGGCTTTTTGCAAAGGGGTCTCAGGGCCGTGTGCCTAGGCTGTCCCTCCGGCTCCCCAAAGCACAGGGACGAGGTGAGGGGCTTAGACCATGCCTGGGCAATGTTGTTCCTTACACTTGGGTGTGTGGCATTTGTTGAGCTGGCTACCACCACTTGGGATAGGTGTTCCACAGCAAGCACCTATTGTTCGTCGGAAGCAGTTTTTGCCCCAGGTGTCTCCGGGCTGTGTTCGTTGGGGTTGAACTCCTGCTAGCAAAACCGCCGGGTTGAGGGAAGGGTTCAGACTGTGCCTGGGCCCTGTGGTCTGTTCCAGCTCAGTGTATGGCATTTCCTTCCCCTTGCCCCAGACACGGGAGCATGTCTGCACGTGGAGAAATACTTCCCCGTGGGAAGCCGGTTTTTCTCAAACGGGTTCCAGTGCTGTGCTCCTCTCTTTTCACTCCTGCTGCCAGAAGCCCAGGGAGGATGGGAGGGCTTAGAACATGGCTGGGCACTGTGGTTTCTTCCAGAGAAGTGGAGGGCATTTGCTTTACCTTGCCACAACCACTTGGGATAGGGTCTGCACCTCAGGAAAACTGTCTCCATGGTAAGCCGGCTTTTTGCAAAGGGGTCTCAGGGCCGTGGGCCTCGGCTGTCCCTGCGGCTACCCAAAGCACAGGGACGAGGTGAGGGGCTTAGACCATGCCTGGGCAATGCTGTTTCTTACACCTGGGTGTGTGGCATTTTGTTGAGCTGGCTACCCCCACTTGGGATAGATGTTCCACAGGAAGCGACTATTGTTCGTCGGAAGCCGTTTTTGCCTCAGGGGTCTCCGGGCTGTGTTCGTTGGGGTTGAACTCCTGCTAGCAAAACCGCCGGGTTGAGGGAAGGGTTCAGACTGTGCCTGGGCCCTGTGGTCTCTTCCAGGTCAGTGTATGGCATTTCCTTCCCCTTGCCCCAGACACCTGGGAGCATGTCTGCACGTGGAGAAAGACTTTCCCGTGGGAAGCCGGGTTTTGTCAAACGGGTCCCAGTGCTCTGCTCCTCTCTTTTCACTCCTGCTGCCAGAAGCCCAGGGAGGATGGAAGGGCTTAGAACATGGCTGGGCACTGTGGTTTCTTCCAGAGAAGTGGAGGGCATTTGCTTTACGTTGCCACAACCACTTGGGATAGGGTCTGCACCTCAGGAAAACTGTCTCTGTGGGAAGCCGGCTTTTTGCAAAGGGGTCTCAGGGCCGTGTGCCTAGGCTGTCCCTCCGGCTCCCCAAAGCACAGGGACGAGGTGAGGGGCTTAGACCATGCCTGGGCAATGTTGTTCCTTACACTTGGGTGAGTGGCATTTTGTTGAGCAGGCTACCCCCACTTGGGATAGGTGTTCCACAGCAAGCACCTATTGTTCGTCGGAAGCAGTTTTTGCCCCAGGTGTCTCCGAGCTGTGTTCGTTGGGGTTGAACTCCTGCTAGCAAAACCGCCGGGTTGAGGGAAGGGTTCAGACTGTGCCTGGGCCCTGTGGTCTGTTCCAGGTCAGTGTATGGCATTTCCTTCCCCTTGCCACAGGCACCTGGGAGCATGTCTGCACGTGGAGAAAGACTTTCCCGTGGGAAGCCGGTTTTCGTCAAACGGGTCCCAGTGCTCTGCTCCCCTCTTTTCACTCCTGCTGCCAGAAGCCCAGGGAGGATGGGAGGGCTTAGAACATGGCTGGGCACTGTGGTTTCTTCCAGAGAAGTGGAGGGCATTAGCTTTACCTTGCCACAACCACTTGGGATAGGGTCTGCACCTTAGGAAAACTGTCTCCGTGGGTAGCCGGCTTTTTGCAAAAGGGTCTCAGGGCCGTGGGCCTCGGGTGTCCCTCCGGCTCCCCAAAGCACAGGGACGAGGTGAGGGGCTTAGACCATGCCTGGGCAATGTTGTTTCTTACACCTGGGTGTGTGGCATTTTGTTGAGCTGGCTTCCCCCACTTGTGATAGGTGTTCCACAGCAAGCGACTATTGTTCGTTGGAAGCCGTTTTTGCCCAGGGGTCTCCGGGCACTGTTTGTTGGGTTTGAACTCCTGCTAGCAAAACCGCCGGGTTGAGGGAAGGGTTCAGACTGTGCCTGGGCCCTGTGGTCTGTTCCAGGTCAGTGTATGGCATTTCCTTCCCCTTGCCACAGGCACCTGGGAGCATGTCTGCACGTGGAGAAAGACTTTCCCGTGGGAAGCCGGTTTTTGTCAAACGGGTCCCAGTGCTCTGCTCCTCTTTTTTCACTCCTGCTGCCAGAAGCCCAGGGAGGATGGGAGGGATTAGAACATGGCTGGGCACTGTGGTTTCTTCCAGAGAAGTGGAGGGCATTAGCTTTACCTTGCCACAACCACTTGGGATAGGGTCTGCACCTCAGGAAAACTGTCTCTGTGGGAAGCCGGCTTTTTGAAAAGGGGTCTCAGGGCCGTGGGCCTCGGCTGTCCCTCCGGCTCCCCAAAGCACAGGGACGAGGTGAGGGGCTTAGACCATGCCTGGGCAATGTTGTTTCTTACACCTGGGTGTGTGGCATTTTGTTGAGCTGGCTACCCCCACTTGGGATAGATGTTCCACAGCAAGCGACTATTGTTCGTCGGAAGCCGTTTTTGATTCAGGGGTCTCCGTTTCGTTGGGGTTGAACTCCTGCTAGCAAAACCGCCGGGTTGAGGGAAGGGTTCAGAGTGTGCCTGGGCCCTGTGGTCTGTTCCAGCTCAGTGTATGGCATTTCCTTCCCCTTGCCCCAGACACGGGAGCATGTCTGCACGTGGAGAAAGACTTCCCCGTGGGAAGCCGGTTTTTCTCAAACGGGTTCCAGTGCTGTGCTCCTCTCTTTTCACTCCTGCTGCCAGAAGCCCAGGGAGGATGGGAGGGCTTAGAACATGGCTGGGCACTGTGGTTTCTTCCAGAGAAGTGGAGGGCATTTGCTTTACCTTGCCACAACCACTTGGGATAGGGTCTGTACCTCAGGAAAACTGTTTCCGTGGTAAGCCGGCTTTTTGCAAAGGGGTCTCAGGGCCGTGGGCCTCGGCTGTCCCTGCGGCTACCCAAAGCACAGGGACGAGGTGAGGGGCTTAGACCATGCCTGGGCAATGCTGTTTCTTACACCTGGGTGTGTGGCATTTTGTTGAGCTGGCTACCCCCACTTGGGATAGATGTTCCACAGGAAGCGACTATTGTTCGTCGGAAGCCGTTTTTGCCTCAGGGGTCTCCGGGCTGTGTTCGTTGGGGTTGAACTCCTGCTAGCAAAACCGCCGGGTTGAGGGAAGGGTTCAGACTGTGCCTGGGCCCTGTGGTCTCTTCCAGGTCAGTGTATGGCATTTCCTTCCCCTTGCCCCAGACACCTGGGAGCATGTCTGCACGTGGAGAAAGACTTTCCCGTGGGAAGCCGGGTTTTGTCAAACGGGTCCCAGTGCTCTGCTCCTCTCTTTTCACTCCTGCTGCCAGAAGCCCAGGGAGGATGGAAGGGCTTAGAACATGGCTGGGCACTGTGGTTTCTTCCAGAGAAGTGGAGGGCATTTGCTTTACCTTGCCACAACCACTTGGGATAGGGTCTGCACCTCAGGAAAACTGTTTCCGTGGGAAGCCGGCTTTTTCAAAGGGGTCTCAGGGCCGTGGGCCTCGGCTGACCCTCCGGCTCCCCAAAGCACAGGGACGAGGTGAGGGGCTTAGACCATGCCTGGGCAATGTTGTTTCTTACACCTGGGTGTGTGGCATTTTGTTGAGCTGGCTTCCCCCACTTGGGGTAGGTGTTCCACAGCAAGCGACTATTGTTCGTTGGAAGCCGTTTTTGCCCAGGGGTCTCCGGGCACTGTTTGTTGGGTTTGAACTCCTGCTAGCAAAACCGCCGGGTTGAGGGAAGGGTTCAGACTGTGCCTGGGCCCTGTGGTCTCTTCCAGGTCAGTGTATGGCATTTCCTTCCCCTTGCCACAGGCACCTGGGAGCATGTCTGCACGTGGAGAAAGACTTTCCCGTGGGAAGCCGGTTTTTCTCAAACGGGTCCCAGTGCTGTGCTCCTCTCTTTTCACTCCTGCTGCCAGAAGCCCAGGGAGGATGGGAGGGCTTAGAACATGGCTGGGCACAGTGGTTTCTTCCAGAGAAGTGGAGGGCATTTGCTTTACCTTGCCACAACCACTTGGGATAGGGTCTGCACCTCAGGAAAACTGTCTCTGTGGGAAGCCGGCTTTTTGCAAAGGTGTCTCAGGGCCGTGTGCCTAGGCTGTCCCTCCGGCTCCCCAAAGCACAGGGACGAGGTGAGGGGCTTAGACCATGCCTGGGCAATGTTGTTCCTTACACTTGGGTGAGTGGCATTTTGTTGAGCAGGCTACCCCCACTTGGGATAGGTGTTCCACAGCAAGCACCTATTGTTCGTCGGAAGCAGTTTTTGCCCCAGGTGTCTCCGGGCTGTGTTCGTTGGGGTTGAACTCCTGCTAGCAAAACCGCCGGGTTGAGGGAAGGGTTCAGACTGTGCCTGGGCCCTGTGGTCTCTTCCAGGTCAGTGTATGGCATTTCCTTCCCCTTGCCACAGGCACCTGGGAGCATGTCTGCACGTGGAGAAAGACTTTCCCGTGGGAAGCCGGTTTTTGTCAAACGGGTCCCAGTGCTCTGCTCCCCTCTTTTCACTCCTGCTGCCAGAAGCCCAGGGAGGATGGGAGGGCTTAGAACATGGCTGGGCACTGTGGTTTCTTCCAGAGAAGTGGAGGGCATTAGCTTTACCTTGCCACAACCACTTGGGATAGGGTCTGCACCTCAGGAAAACTGTCTCCGTGGGTAGCCGGCTTTTTGCAAAAGGGTCTCAGGGCCGTGGGCCTCGGGTGTCCCTCCGGCTCCCCAAAGCACAGGGACGAGGTGAGGGGCTTAGACCATGCCTGGGCAATGTTGTTTCTTACACCTGGGTGTGTGGCATTTTGTTGAGCTGGCTTCCCCCACTTGTGATAGGTGTTCCACAGCAAGCGACTATTGTTCGTTGGAAGCCGTTTTTGCCCAGGGGTCTCCGGGCACTGTTTGTTGGGTTTGAACTCCTGCTAGCAAAACCGCCGGGTTGAGGGAAGGGTTCAGACTGTGCCTGGGCCCTGTGGTCTCTTCCAGGTCAGTGTATGGCATTTCCTTCCCCTTGCCACAGGCACCTGGGAGCATGTCTGCACGTGGAGAAAGACTTTCCCGTGGGAAGCCGGTTTTTGTCAAACGGGTCCCAGTGCTCTGCTCCTCTTTTTTCACTCCTGCTGCCAGAAGCCCAGGGAGGATGGGAGGGATTAGAACATGGCTGGGCACTGTGGTTTCTTCCAGAGAAGTGGAGGGCATTAGCTTTACCTTGCCACAACCACTTGGGATAGGGTCTGCATCTCAGGAAAACTGTCTCTGTGGGAAGCCGGCTTTTTGAAAAGGGGTCTCAGGGCCGTGGGCCTCGGCTGTCCCTCCGGCTCCCCAAAGCACAGGGACGAGGTGAGGGGCTTAGACCATGCCTGGGCAATGTTGTTTCTTACACCTGGGTGTGTGGCATTTTGTTGAGCTGGCTACCCCCACTTGGGATAGATGTTCCACAGCAAGCGACTATTGTTCGTCGGAAGCCGTTTTTGATTCAGGGGTCTCCGTTTCGTTGGGGTTGAACTCCTGCTAGCAAAACCGCCGGGTTGAGGGAAGGGTTCAGAGTGTGCCTGGGCCCTGTGGTCTGTTCCAGCTCAGTGTATGGCATTTCCTTCCCCTTGCCCCAGACACCTGGGAGCATGTCTGCACGTGGAGAAAGACTTTCCCGTGGGAAGCCGGTTTTTGTCAAACGGGTCCCAGTGCTCTGCTCCTCTCTTTTCACTCCTGCTGCCAGAAGCCCAGGGAGGATGGGAGGGCTTAGAACATGGCTGGGCACTGTGGTTTCTTCCAGAGAAGTGGAGGGCATTTGCTTTACGTTGCCACAACCACTTGGGATAGGGTCTGCACCTCAGGAAAACTGTCTCTGTGGGAAGCCGGCTTTTTGCAAAGGGGTCTCAGGGCCGTGTGCCTAGGCTGTCCCTCCGGCTCCCCAAAGCACAGGGACGAGGTGAGGGGCTTAGACCATGCCTGGGCAATGTTGTTCCTTACACTTGGGTGAGTGGCATTTTGTTGAGCAGGCTACCCCCACTTGGGATAGGTGTTCCACAGCAAGCACCTATTGTTCGTCGGAAGCAGTTTTTGCCCCAGGTGTCTCCGAGCTGTGTTCGTTGGGGTTGAACTCCTGCTAGCAAAACCGCCGGGTTGAGGGAAGGGTTCAGACTGTGCCTGGGCCCTGTGGTCTGTTCCAGGTCAGTGTATGGCATTTCCTTCCCCTTGCCACAGGCACCTGGGAGCATGTCTGCACGTGGAGAAAGACTTTCCCGTGGGAAGCCGGTTTTCGTCAAACGGGTCCCAGTGCTCTGCTCCCCTCTTTTCACTCCTGCTGCCAGAAGCCCAGGGAGGATGGGAGGGCTTAGAACATGGCTGGGCACTGTGGTTTCTTCCAGAGAAGTGGAGGGCATTAGCTTTACCTTGCCACAACCACTTGGGATAGGGTCTGCACCTTAGGAAAACTGTCTCCGTGGGTAGCCGGCTTTTTGCAAAAGGGTCTCAGGGCCGTGGGCCTCGGGTGTCCCTCCGGCTCCCCAAAGCACAGGGACGAGGTGAGGGGCTTAGACCATGCCTGGGCAATGTTGTTTCTTACACCTGGGTGTGTGGCATTTTGTTGAGCTGGCTTCCCCCACTTGTGATAGGTGTTCCACAGCAAGCGACTATTGTTCGTTGGAAGCCGTTTTTGCCCTGGGGTCTCCGGGCACTGTTTGTTGGGTTTGAACTCCTGCTAGCAAAACCGCCGGGTTGAGGGAAGGGTTCAGACTGTGCCTGGGCCCTGTGGTCTGTTCCAGGTCAGTGTATGGCATTTCCTTCCCCTTGCCACAGGCATCTGGGAGCATGTCTGCACGTGGAGAAAGACTTTCCCGTGGGAAGCCGGTTTTTGTCAAACGGGTCCCAGTGCTCTGCTCCTCTTTTTTCACTCCTGCTGCCAGAAGCCCAGGGAGGATGGGAGGGATTAGAACATGGCTGGGCACTGTGGTTTCTTCCAGAGAAGTGGAGGGCATTAGCTTTACCTTGCCACAACCACTTGGGATAGGGTCTGCACCTCAGGAAAACTGTCTCTGTGGGAAGCCGGCTTTTTGAAAAGGGTTCTCAGGGCCGTGGGCCTCGGCTGTCCCTCCGGCTCCCCAAAGCACAGGGACGAGGTGAGGGGCTTAGACCATGCCTGGGCAATGTTGTTTCTTACACCTGGGTGTGTGGCATTTTGTTGAGCTGGCTACCCCCACTTGGGATAGATGTTCCACAGCAAGCGACTATTGTTCGTCGGAAGCCGTTTTTGATTCAGGGGTCTCCGTTTCGTTGGGGTTGAACTCCTGCTAGCAAAACCACCGGGTTGAGGGAAGGGTTCAGAGTGTGCCTGGGCCCTGTGGTCTGTTCCAGCTCAGTGTATGGCATTTCCTTCCCCTTGCCCCAGACACGGGAGCATGTCTGCACGTGGAGAAAGACTTCCCCGTGGGAAGCCGGTTTTTCTCAAACGGGTTCCAGTGCTGTGCTCCTCTCTTTTCACTCCTGCTGCCAGAAGCCCAGGGAGGATGGGAGGGCTTAGAACATGGCTGGGCACTGTGGTTTCTTCCAGAGAAGTGGAGGGCATTTGCTTTACCTTGCCACAACCACTTGGGATAGGGTCTGTACCTCAGGAAAACTGTTTCCGTGGTAAGCCGGCTTTTTGCAAAGGGGTCTCAGGGCCGTGGGCCTCGGCTGTCCCTGCGGCTACCCAAAGCACAGGGACGAGGTGAGGGGCTTAGACCATGCCTGGGCAATGCTGTTTCTTACACCTGGGTGTGTGGCATTTTGTTGAGCTGGCTACCCCCACTTGGGATAGATGTTCCACAGGAAGCGACTATTGTTCGTCGGAAGCCGTTTTTGCCTCAGGGGTCTCCGGGCTGTGTTCGTTGGGGTTGAACTCCTGCTAGCAAAACCGCCGGGTTGAGGGAAGGGTTCAGACTGTGCCTGGGCCCTGTGGTCTCTTCCAGGTCAGTGTATGGCATTTCCTTCCCCTTGCCCCAGACACCTGGGAGCATGTCTGCACGTGGAGAAAGACTTTCCCGTGGGAAGCCGGGTTTTGTCAAACGGGTCCCAGTGCTCTGCTCCTCTCTTTTCACTCCTGCTGCCAGAAGCCCAGGGAGGATGGAAGGGCTTAGAACATGGCTGGGCACTGTGGTTTCTTCCAGAGAAGTGGAGGGCATTTGCTTTACCTTGCCACAACCACTTGGGATAGGGTCTGCACCTCAGGAAAACTGTTTCCGTGGGAAGCCGGCTTTTTCAAAGGGGTCTCAGGGCCGTGGGCCTCGGCTGACCCTCCGGCTCCCCAAAGCACAGGGACGAGGTGAGGGGCTTAGACCATGCCTGGGCAATGTTGTTTCTTACACCTGGGTGTGTGGCATTTTGTTGAGCTGGCTTCCCCCACTTGGGATAGGTGTTCCACAGCAAGCGACTATTGTTCGTTGGAAGCCGTTTTTGCCCAGGGGTCTCCGGGCACTGTTTGTTGGGTTTGAACTCCTGCTAGCAAAACCGCCGGGTTGAGGGAAGGGTTCAGACTGTGCCTGGGCCCTGTGGTCTCTTCCAGGTCAGTGTATGGCATTTCCTTCCCCTTGCCACAGGCACCTGGGAGCATGTCTGCACGTGGAGAAAGACTTTCCCGTGGGAAGCCGGTTTTTCTCAAACGGGTCCCAGTGCTCTGCTCCTCTCTTTTCACTCCTGCTGCCAGAAGCCCAGGGAGGATGGGAGGGCTTAGAACATGGCTGGGCACAGTGGTTTCTTCCAGAGAAGTGGAGGGCATTTGCTTTACCTTGCCACAACCACTTGGGATAGGGTCTGCACCTCAGGAAAACTGTCTCTGTGGGAAGCCGGCTTTTTGCAAAGGTGTCTCAGGGCCGTGTGCCTAGGCTGTCCCTCCGGCTCCCCAAAGCACAGGGACGAGGTGAGGGGCTTAGACCATGCCTGGGCAATGTTGTTCCTTACACTTGGGTGAGTGGCATTTTGTTGAGCAGGCTACCCCCACTTGGGATAGGTGTTCCACAGCAAGCACCTATTGTTCGTCGGAAGCAGTTTTTGCCCCAGGTGTCTCCGGGCTGTGTTCGTTGGGGTTGAACTCCTGCTAGCAAAACCGCCGGGTTGAGGGAAGGGTTCAGACTGTGCCTGGGCCCTGTGGTCTCTTCCAGGTCAGTGTATGGCATTTCCTTCCCCTTGCCACAGGCACCTGGGACCATGTCTGCACGTGGAGAAAGACTTTCCCGTGGGAAGCCGGTTTTTGTCAAACGGGTCCCAGTGCTCTGCTCCCCTCTTTTCACTCCTGCTGCCAGAAGCCCAGGGAGGATGGGAGGGCTTAGAACATGGCTGGGCACTGTGGTTTCTTCCAGAGAAGTGGAGGGCATTAGCTTTACCTTGCCACAACCACTTGGGATAGGGTCTGCACCTCAGGAAAACTGTCTCCGTGGGTAGCCGGCTTTTTGCAAAAGGGTCTCAGGGCCGTGGGCCTCGGGTGTCCCTCCGGCTCCCCAAAGCACAGGGACGAGGTGAGGGGCTTAGACCATGCCTGGGCAATGTTGTTTCTTACACCTGGGTGTGTGGCATTTTGTTGAGCTGGCTTCCCCCACTTGTGATAGGTGTTCCACAGCAAGCGACTATTGTTCGTTGGAAGCCGTTTTTGCCCAGGGGTCTCCGGGCACTGTTTGTTGGGTTTGAACTCCTGCTAGCAAAACCGCCGGGTTGAGGGAAGGGTTCAGACTGTGCCTGGGCCCTGTGGTCTCTTCCAGGTCAGTGTATGGCATTTCCTTCCCCTTGCCACAGGCACCTAGGAGCATGTCTGCACGTGGAGAAAGACTTTCCCGTGGGAAGCCGGTTTTTGTCAAACGGGTCCCAGTGCTCTGCTCCTCTTTTTTCACTCCTGCTGCCAGAAGCCCAGGGAGGATGGGAGGGATTAGAACATGGCTGGGCACTGTGGTTTCTTCCAGAGAAGTGGAGGGCATTAGCTTTACCTTGCCACAACCACTTGGGATAGGGTCTGCATCTCAGGAAAACTGTCTCTGTGGGAAGCCGGCTTTTTGAAAAGGTGTCTCAGGGCCGTGGGCCTCGGCTGTCCCTCCGGCTCCCCAAAGCACAGGGACGAGGTGAGGGGCTTAGACCATGCCTGGGCAATGTTGTTTCTTACACCTGGGTGTGTGGCATTTTGTTGAGCTGGCTACCCCCACTTGGGATAGATGTTCCACAGCAAGCGACTATTGTTCGTCGGAAGCCGTTTTTGATTCAGGGGTCTCCGTTTCGTTGGGGTTGAACTCCTGCTAGCAAAACCGCCGGGTTGAGGGAAGGGTTCAGACTGTGCCTGGGCCCTGTGGTCTGTTCCAGCTCAGTGTATGGCATTTCCTTCCCCTTGCCCCAGACACCTGGGAGCATGTCTGCACGTGGAGAAAGACTTTCCCGTGGGAAGCCGGTTTTTGTCAAACGGGTCCCAGTGCTCTGCTCCTCTCTTTTCACTCCTGCTGCCAGAAGCCCAGGGAGGATGGGAGGGCTTAGAACATGGCTGGGCACTGTGGTTTCTTCCAGAGAAGTGGAGGGCATTTGCTTTACGTTGCCACAACCACTTGGGATAGGGTCTGCACCTCAGGAAAACTGTCTCTGTGGGAAGCCGGCTTTTTGCAAAGGGGTCTCAGGGCCGTGTGCCTAGGCTGTCCCTCCGGCTCCCCAAAGCACAGGGACGAGGTGAGGGGCTTAGACCATGCCTGGGCAATGTTGTTCCTTACACTTGGGTGAGTGGCATTTTGTTGAGCAGGCTACCCCCACTTGGGATAGGTGTTCCACAGCAAGCACCTATTGTTCGTCGGAAGCAGTTTTTGCCCCAGGTATCTCCGAGCTGTGTTCGTTGGGGTTGAACTCCTGCTAGCAAAACCGCCGGGTTGAGGGAAGGGTTCAGACTGTGCCTGGGCCCTGTGGTCTGTTCCAGGTCAGTGTATGGCATTTCCTTCCCCTTGCCACAGGCACCTGGGAGCATGTCTGCACGTGGAGAAAGACTTTCCCGTGGGAAGCCGGTTTTCGTCAAACGGGTCCCAGTGCTCTGCTCCCCTCTTTTCACTCCTGCTGCCAGAAGCCCAGGGAGGATGGGAGGGCTTAGAACATGGCTGGGCACTGTGGTTTCTTCCAGAGAAGTGGAGGGCATTAGCTTTACCTTGCCACAACCACTTGGGATAGGGTCTGCACCTTAGGAAAACTGTCTCCGTGGGTAGCCGGCTTTTTGCAAAAGGGTCTCAGGGCCGTGGGCCTCGGGTGTCCCTCCGGCTCCCCAAAGCACAGGGACGAGGTGAGGGGCTTAGACCATGCCTGGGCAATGTTGTTTCTTACACCTGGGTGTGTGGCATTTTGTTGAGCTGGCTTCCCCCACTTGTGATAGGTGTTCCACAGCAAGCGACTATTGTTCGTTGGAAGCCGTTTTTGCCCTGGGGTCTCCGGGCACTGTTTGTTGGGTTTGAACTCCTGCTAGCAAAACCGCCGGGTTGAGGGAAGGGTTCAGACTGTGCCTGGGCCCTGTGGTCTGTTCCAGGTCAGTGTATGGCATTTCCTTCCCCTTGCCACAGGCATCTGGGAGCATGTCTGCACGTGGAGAAAGACTTTCCCGTGGGAAGCCGGTTTTTGTCAAACGGGTCCCAGTGCTCTGCTCCTCTTTTTTCACTCCTGCTGCCAGAAGCCCAGGGAGGATGGGAGGGATTAGAACATGGCTGGGCACTGTGGTTTCTTCCAGAGAAGTGGAGGGCATTAGCTTTACCTTGCCACAACCACTTGGGATAGGGTCTGCACCTCAGGAAAACTGTCTCTGTGGGAAGCCGGCTTTTTGAAAAGGGGTCTCAGGGCCGTGGGCCTCGGCTGTCCCTCCGGCTCCCCAAAGCACAGGGACGAGGTGAGGGGCTTAGACCATGCCTGGGCAATGTTGTTTCTTACACCTGGGTGTGTGGCATTTTGTTGAGCTGGCTACCCCCACTTGGGATAGATGTTCCACAGCAAGCGACTATTGTTCGTCGGAAGCCGTTTTTGATTCAGGGGTCTCCGTTTCGTTGGGGTTGAACTCCTGCTAGCAAAACCGCCGGGTTGAGGGAAGGGTTCAGAGTGTGCCTGGGCCCTGTGGTCTGTTCCAGCTCAGTGTATGGCATTTCCTTCCCCTTGCCCCAGACACGGGAGCATGTCTGCACGTGGAGAAAGACTTCCCCGTGGGAAGCCGGTTTTTCTCAAACGGGTTCCAGTGCTGTGCTCCTCTCTTTTCACTCCTGCTGCCAGAAGCCCAGGGAGGATGGGAGGGCTTAGAACATGGCTGGGCACTGTGGTTTCTTCCAGAGAAGTGGAGGGCATTTGCTTTACCTTGCCACAACCACTTGGGATAGGGTCTGTACCTCAGGAAAACTGTTTCCGTGGTAAGCCGGCTTTTTGCAAAGGGGTCTCAGGGCCGTGGGCCTCGGCTGTCCCTGCGGCTACCCAAAGCACAGGGACGAGGTGAGGGGCTTAGACCATGCCTGGGCAATGCTGTTTCTTACACCTGGGTGTGTGGCATTTTGTTGAGCTGGCTACCCCCACTTGGGATAGATGTTCCACAGGAAGCGACTATTGTTCGTCGGAAGCCGTTTTTGCCTCAGGGGTCTCCGGGCTGTGTTCGTTGGGGTTGAACTCCTGCTAGCAAAACCGCCGGGTTGAGGGAAGGGTTCAGACTGTGCCTGGGCCCTGTGGTCTCTTCCAGGTCAGTGTATGGCATTTCCTTCCCCTTGCCCCAGACACCTGGGAGCATGTCTGCACGTGGAGAAAGACTTTCCCGTGGGAAGCCGGGTTTTGTCAAACGGGTCCCAGTGCTCTGCTCCCCTCTTTTCACTCCTGCTGCCAGAAGCCCAGGGAGGATGGGAGGGCTTAGAACATGGCTGGGCACTGTGGTTTCTTCCAGAGAAGTGGAGGGCATTAGCTTTACCTTGCCACAACCACTTGGGATAGGGTCTGCACCTCAGGAAAACTGTCTCCGTGGGTAGCCGGCTTTTTGCAAAAGGGTCTCAGGGCCGTGGGCCTCGGGTGTCCCTCCGGCTCCCCAAAGCACAGGGACGAGGTGAGGGGCTTAGACCATGCCTGGGCAATGTTGTTTCTTACACCTGGGTGTGTGGCATTTTGTTGAGCTGGCTTCCCCCACTTGTGATAGGTGTTCCACAGCAAGCGACTATTGTTCGTTGGAAGCCGTTTTTGCCCAGGGGTCTCCGGGCACTGTTTGTTGGGTTTGAACTCCTGCTAGCAAAACCGCCGGGTTGAGGGAAGGGTTCAGACTGTGCCTGGGCCCTGTGGTCTCTTCCAGGTCAGTGTATGGCATTTCCTTCCCCTTGCCACAGGCACCTAGGAGCATGTCTGCACGTGGAGAAAGACTTTCCCGTGGGAAGCCGGTTTTTGTCAACCGGGTCCCAGTGCTCTGCTCCTCTTTTTTCACTCCTGCTGCCAGAAGCCCAGGGAGGATGGGAGGGATTAGAACATGGCTGGGCACTGTGGTTTCTTCCAGAGAAGTGGAGGGCATTAGCTTTACCTTGCCACAACCACTTGGGATAGGGTCTGCATCTCAGGAAAACTGTCTCTGTGGGAAGCCGGCTTTTTGAAAAGGGGTCTCAGGGCCGTGGGCCTCGGCTGTCCCTCCGGCTCCCCAAAGCACAGGGACGAGGTGAGGGGCTTAGACCATGCCTGGGCAATGTTGTTTCTTACACCTGGGTGTGTGGCATTTTGTTGAGCTGGCTACCCCCACTTGGGATAGATGTTCCACAGCAAGCGACTATTGTTCGTCGGAAGCCGTTTTTGATTCAGGGGTCTCCGTTTCGTTGGGGTTGAACTCCTGCTAGCAAAACCGCCGGGTTGAGGGAAGGGTTCAGACTGTGCCTGGGCCCTGTGGTCTGTTCCAGCTCAGTGTATGGCATTTCCTTCCCCTTGCCCCAGACACCTGGGAGCATGTCTGCACGTGGAGAAAGACTTTCCCGTGGGAAGCCGGTTTTTGTCAAACGGGTCCCAGTGCTCTGCTCCTCTCTTTTCACTCCTGCTGCCAGAAGCCCAGGGAGGATGGGAGGGCTTAGAACATGGCTGGGCACTGTGGTTTCTTCCAGAGAAGTGGAGGGCATTTGCTTTACGTTGCCACAACCACTTGGGATAGGGTCTGCACCTCAGGAAAACTGTCTCTGTGGGAAGCCGGCTTTTTGCAAAGGGGTCTCAGGGCCGTGTGCCTAGGCTGTCCCTCCGGCTCCCCAAAGCACAGGGACGAGGTGAGGGGCTTAGACCATGCCTGGGCAATGTTGTTCCTTACACTTGGGTGAGTGGCATTTTGTTGAGCAGGCTACCCCCACTTGGGATAGGTGTTCCACAGCAAGCACCTATTGTTCGTCGGAAGCAGTTTTTGCCCCAGGTGTCTCCGAGCTGTGTTCGTTGGGGTTGAACTCCTGCTAGCAAAACCGCCGGGTTGAGGGAAGGGTTCAGACTGTGCCTGGGCCCTGTGGTCTGTTCCAGGTCAGTGTATGGCATTTCCTTCCCCTTGCCACTGGCACCTGGGAGCATGTCTGCACGTGGAGAAAGACTTTCCCGTGGGAAGCCGGTTTTCGTCAAACGGGTCCCAGTGCTCTGCTCCCCTCTTTTCACTCCTGCTGCCAGAAGCCCAGGGAGGATGGGAGGGCTTAGAACATGGCTGGGCACTGTGGTTTCTTCCAGAGAAGTGGAGGGCATTAGCTTTACCTTGCCACAACCACTTGGGATAGGGTCTGCACCTTAGGAAAACTGTCTCCGTGGGTAGCCGGCTTTTTGCAAAAGGGTCTCAGGGCCGTGGGCCTCGGGTGTCCCTCCGGCTCCCCAAAGCACAGGGACGAGGTGAGGGGCTTAGACCATGCCTGGGCAATGTTGTTTCTTACACCTGGGTGTGTGGCATTTTGTTGAGCTGGCTTCCCCCACTTGTGATAGGTGTTCCACAGCAAGCGACTATTGTTCGTTGGAAGCCGTTTTTGCCCTGGGGTCTCCGGGCACTGTTTGTTGGGTTTGAACTCCTGCTAGCAAAACCGCCGGGTTGAGGGAAGGGTTCAGACTGTGCCTGGGCCCTGTGGTCTGTTCCAGGTCAGTGTATGGCATTTCCTTCCCCTTGCCACAGGCATCTGGGAGCATGTCTGCACGTGGAGAAAGACTTTCCCGTGGGAAGCCGGTTTTTGTCAAACGGGTCCCAGTGCTCTGCTCCTCTTTTTTCACTCCTGCTGCCAGAAGCCCAGGGAGGATGGGAGGGATTAGAACATGGCTGGGCACTGTGGTTTCTTCCAGAGAAGTGGTGGGCATTAGCTTTACCTTGCCACAACCACTTGGGATAGGGTCTGCACCTCAGGAAAACTGTCTCTGTGGGAAGCCGGCTTTTTGAAAAGGGGTCTCAGGGCCGTGGGCCTCGGCTGTCCCTCCGGCTCCCCAAAGCACAGGGACGAGGTGAAGGGCTTAGACCATGCCTGGGCAATGTTGTTTCTTACACCTGGGTGTGTGGCATTTTGTTGAGCTGGCTACCCCCACTTGGGATAGATGTTCCACAGCAAGCGACTATTGTTCGTCGGAAGCCGTTTTTGATTCAGGGGTCTCCGTTTCGTTGGGGTTGAACTCCTGCTAGCAAAACCGCCGGGTTGAGGGAAGGGTTCAGAGTGTGCCTGGGCCCTGTGGTCTGTTCCAGCTCAGTGTATGGCATTTCCTTCCCCTTGCCCCAGACACGGGAGCATGTCTGCACGTGGAGAAAGACTTCCCCGTGGGAAGCCGGTTTTTCTCAAACGGGTTCCAGTGCTGTGCTCCTCTCTTTTCACTCCTGCTGCCAGAAGCCCAGGGAGGATGGGAGGGCTTAGAACATGGCTGGGCACTGTGGTTTCTTCCAGAGAAGTGGAGGGCATTTGCTTTACCTTGCCACAACCACTTGGGATAGGGTCTGTACCTCAGGAAAACTGTTTCCGTGGTAAGCCGGCTTTTTGCAAAGGGGTCTCAGGGCCGTGGGCCTCGGCTGTCCCTGCGGCTACCCAAAGCACAGGGACGAGGTGAGGGGCTTAGACCATGCCTGGGCAATGCTGTTTCTTACACCTGGGTGTGTGGCATTTTGTTGAGCTGGCTACCCCCACTTGGGATAGATGTTCCACAGGAAGCGACTATTGTTCGTCGGAAGCCGTTTTTGCCTCAGGGGTCTCCGGGCTGTGTTCGTTGGGGTTGAACTCCTGCTAGCAAAACCGCTGGGTTGAGGGAAGGGTTCAGACTGTGCCTGGGCCCTGTGGTCTCTTCCAGGTCAGTGTATGGCATTTCCTTCCCCTTGCCCCAGACACCTGGGAGCATGTCTGCACGTGGAGAAAGACTTTCCCGTGGGAAGCCGGGTTTTGTCAAACGGGTCCCAGTGCTCTGCTCCTCTCTTTTCACTCCTGCTGCCAGAAGCCCAGGGAGGATGGAAGGGCTTAGAACATGGCTGGGCACTGTGGTTTCTTCCAGAGAAGTGGAGGGCATTTGCTTTACCTTGCCACAACCACTTGGGATAGGGTCTGCACCTCAGGAAAACTGTTTCCGTGGGAAGCCGGCTTTTTCAAAGGGGTCTCAGGGCCGTGGGCCTCGGCTGACCCTCCGGCTCCCCAAAGCACAGGGACGAGGTGAGGGGCTTAGACCATGCCTGGGCAATGTTGTTTCTTACACCTGGGTGTGTGGCATTTTGTTGAGCTGGCTTCCCCCACTTGGGATAGGTGTTCCACAGCAAGCGACTATTGTTCGTTGGAAGCCGTTTTTGCCCAGGGGTCTCCGGGCACTGTTTGTTGGGTTTGAACTCCTGCTAGCAAAACCGCCGGGTTGAGGGAAGGGTTCAGACTGTGCCTGGGCCCTGTGGTCTCTTCCAGGTCAGTGTATGGCATTTCCTTCCCCTTGCCACAGGCACCTGGGAGCATGTCTGCACGTGGAGAAAGACTTTCCCGTGGGAAGCCGGTTTTTCTCAAACGGGTCCCAGTGCTGTGCTCCTCTCTTTTCACTCCTGCTGCCAGAAGCCCAGGGAGGATGGGAGGGCTTAGAACATGGCTGGGCACAGTGGTTTCTTCCAGAGAAGTGGAGGGCATTTGCTTTACCTTGCCACAACCACTTGGGATAGGGTCTGCACCTCAGGAAAACTGTCTCTGTGGGAAGCCGGCTTTTTGCAAAGGTGTCTCAGGGCCGTGTGCCTAGGCTGTCCCTCCGGCTCCCCAAAGCACAGGGACGAGGTGAGGGGCTTAGACCATGCCTGGGCAATGTTGTTCCTTACACTTGGGTGAGTGGCATTTTGTTGAGCAGGCTACCCCCACTTGGGATAGGTGTTCCACAGCAAGCACCTATTGTTCGTCGGAAGCAGTTTTTGCCCCAGGTGTCTCCGGGCTGTGTTCGTTGGGGTTGAACTCCTGCTAGCAAAACCGCCGGGTTGAGGGAAGGGTTCAGACTGTGCCTGGGCCCTGTGGTCTCTTCCAGGTCAGTGTATGGCATTTCCTTCCCCTTGCCACAGGCACCTGGGAGGATGTCTGCACGTGGAGAAAGACTTTCCCGTGGGAAGCCGGTTTTTGTCAAACGGGTCCCAGTGCTCTGCTCCCCTCTTTTCACTCCTGCTGCCAGAAGCCCAGGGAGGATGGGAGGGCTTAGAACATGGCTGGGCACTGTGGTTTCTTCCAGAGAAGTGGAGGGCATTAGCTTTACCTTGCCACAACCACTTGGGATAGGGTCTGCACCTCAGGAAAACTGTCTCCGTGGGTAGCCGGCTTTTTGCAAAAGGGTCTCAGGGCCGTGGGCCTCGGGTGTCCCTCCGGCTCCCCAAAGCACAGGGACGAGGTGAGGGGCTTAGACCATGCCTGGGCAATGTTGTTTCTTACACCTGGGTGTGTGGCATTTTGTTGAGCTGGCTTCCCCCACTTGTGATAGGTGTTCCACAGCAAGCGACTATTGTTCGTTGGAAGCCGTTTTTGCCCAGGGGTCTCCGGGCACTGTTTGTTGGGTTTGAACTCCTGCTAGCAAAACCGCCGGGTTGAGGGAAGGGTTCAGACTGTGCCTGGGCCCTGTGGTCTCTTCCAGGTCAGTGTATGGCATTTCCTTCCCCTTGCCACAGGCACCTGGGAGCATGTCTGCACGTGGAGAAAGACTTTCCCATGGGAAGCCGGTTTTTGTCAAACGGGTCCCAGTGCTCTGCTCCTCTTTTTTCACTCCTGCTGCCAGAAGCCCAGGGAGGATGGGAGGGATTAGAACATGGCTGGGCACTGTGGTTTCTTCCAGAGAAGTGGAGGGCATTAGCTTTACCTTGCCACAACCACTTGGGATAGGGTCTGCATCTCAGGAAAACTGTCTCTGTGGGAAGCCGGCTTTTTGAAAAGGGGTCTCAGGGCCGTGGGCCTCGGCTGTCCCTCCGGCTCCCCAAAGCACAGGGACGAGGTGAGGGGCTTAGACCATGCCTGGGCAATGTTGTTTCTTACACCTGGGTGTGTGGCATTTTGTTGAGCTGGCTACCCCCACTTGGGATAGATGTTCCACAGCAAGCGACTATTGTTCGTCGGAAGCCGTTTTTGATTCAGGGGTCTCCGTTTCGTTGGGGTTGAACTCCTGCTAGCAAAACCGCCGGGTTGAGGGAAGGGTTCAGACTGTGCCTGGGCCCTGTGGTCTGTTCCAGCTCAGTGTATGGCATTTCCTTCCCCTTGCCCCAGACACCTGGGAGCATGTCTGCACGTGGAGAAAGACTTTCCCGTGGGAAGCCGGTTTTTGTCAAACGGGTCCCAGTGCTCTGCTCCTCTCTTTTCACTCCTGCTGCCAGAAGCCCAGGGAGGATGGGAGGGCTTAGAACATGGCTGGGCACTGTGGTTTCTTCCAGAGAAGTGGAGGGCATTTGCTTTACGTTGCCACAACCACTTGGGATAGGGTCTGCACCTCAGGAAAACTGTCTCTGTGGGAAGCCGGCTTTTTGCAAAGGGGTCTCAGGGCCGTGTGCCTAGGCTGTCCCTCCGGCTCCCCAAAGCACAGGGACGAGGTGAGGGGCTTAGACCATGCCTGGGCAATGTTGTTCCTTACACTTGGGTGAGTGGCATTTTGTTGAGCAGGCTACCCCCACTTGGGATAGGTGTTCCACAGCAAGCACCTATTGTTCGTCGGAAGCAGTTTTTGCCCCAGGTGTCTCCGAGCTGTGTTCGTTGGGGTTGAACTCCTGCTAGCAAAACCGCCGGGTTGAGGGAAGGGTTCAGACTGTGCCTGGGCCCTGTGGTCTGTTCCAGGTCAGTGTATGGCATTTCCTTCCCCTTGCCACAGGCACCTGGGAGCATGTCTGCACGTGGAGAAAGACTTTCCCGTGGGAAGCCGGTTTTCTTCAAACGGGTCCCAGTGCTCTGCTCCCCTCTTTTCACTCCTGCTGCCAGAAGCCCAGGGAGGATGGGAGGGCTTAGAACATGGCTGGGCACTGTGGTTTCTTCCAGAGAAGTGGAGGGCATTAGCTTTACCTTGCCACAACCACTTGGGATAGGGTCTGCACCTTAGGAAAACTGTCTCCGTGGGTAGCCGGCTTTTTGCAAAAGGGTCTCAGGGCCGTGGGCCTCGGGTGTCCCTCCGGCTCCCCAAAGCACAGGGACGAGGTGAGGGGCTTAGACCATGCCTGGGCAATGTTGTTTCTTACACCTGGGTGTGTGGCATTTTGTTGAGCTGGCTTCCCCCACTTGTGATAGGTGTTCCACAGCAAGCGACTATTGTTCGTTGGAAGCCGTTTTTGCCCTGGGGTCTCCGGGCACTGTTTGTTGGGTTTGAACTCCTGCTAGCAAAACCGCCGGGTTGAGGGAAGGGTTCAGACTGTGCCTGGGCCCTGTGGTCTGTTCCAGGTCAGTGTATGGCATTTCCTTCCCCTTGCCACAGGCATCTGGGAGCATGTCTGCACGTGGAGAAAGACTTTCCCGTGGGAAGCCGGTTTTTGTCAAACAGGTCCCAGTGCTCTGCTCCTCTTTTTTCACTCCTGCTGCCAGAAGCCCAGGGAGGATGGGAGGGATTAGAACATGGCTGGGCACTGTGGTTTCTTCCAGAGAAGTGGAGGGCATTAGCTTTACCTTGCCACAACCACTTGGGATAGGGTCTGCACCTCAGGAAAACTGTCTCTGTGGGAAGCCGGCTTTTTGAAAAGGGGTCTCAGGGCCGTGGGCCTCGGCTGTCCCTCCGGCTCCCCAAAGCACAGGGACGAGGTGAGGGGCTTAGACCATGCCTGGGCAATGTTGTTTCTTACACCTGGGTGTGTGGCATTTTGTTGAGCTGGCTACCCCCACTTGGGATAGATGTTCCACAGCAAGCGACTATTGTTCGTCGGAAGCCGTTTTTGATTCAGGGGTCTCCGTTTCGTTGGGGTTGAACTCCTGCTAGCAAAACCGCCGGGTTGAGGGAAGGGTTCAGAGTGTGCCTGGGCCCTGTGGTCTGTTCCAGCTCAGTGTATGGCATTTCCTTCCCCTTGCCCCAGACACGGGAGCATGTCTGCACGTGGAGAAAGACTTCCCCGTGGGAAGCCGGTTTTTCTCAAACGGGTTCCAGTGCTGTGCTCCTCTCTTTTCACTCCTGCTGCCAGAAGCCCAGGGAGGATGGGAGGGCTTAGAACATGGCTGGGCACTGTGGTTTCTTCCAGAGAAGTGGAGGGCATTTGCTTTACCTTGCCACAACCACTTGGGATAGGGTCTGCACCTCAGGAAAACTGTCTCCATGGTAAGCCGGCTTTTTGCAAAGGGGTCTCAGGGCCGTGGGCCTCGGCTGTCCCTGCGGCTACCCAAAGCACAGGGACGAGGTGAGGGGCTTAGACCATGCCTGGGCAATGCTGTTTCTTACACCTGGGTGTGTGGCATTTTGTTGAGCTGGCTACCCCCACTTGGGATAGATGTTCCACCGGAAGCGACTATTGTTCGTCGGAAGCCGTTTTTGCCTCAGGGGTCTCCGGGCTGTGTTCGTTGGGGTTGAACTCCTGCTAGCAAAACCGCCGGGTTGAGGGAAGGGTTCAGACTGTGCCTGGGCCCTGTGGTCTCTTCCAGGTCAGTGTATGGCATTTCCTTCCCCTTGCCCCAGACACCTGGGAGCATGTCTGCACGTGGAGAAAGACTTTCCCGTGGGAAGCCGGGTTTTGTCAAACGGGTCCCAGTGCTCTGCTCCTCTCTTTTCACTCCTGCTGCCAGAAGCCCAGGGAGGATGGAAGGGCTTAGAACATGGCTGGGCACTGTGGTTTCTTCCAGAGAAGAGGAGGGCATTTGCTTTACCTTGCCACAACCACTTGGGATAGGGTCTGCACCTCAGGAAAACTGTCTCCGTGGGTAGCCGGCTTTTTGCAAAAGGGTCTCAGGGCCGTGGGCCTCGGGTGTCCCTCCGGCTCCCCAAAGCACAGGGACGAGGTGAGGGGCTTAGACCATGCCTGGGCAATGTTGTTTCTTACACCTGGGTGTGTGGCATTTTGTTGAGCTGGCTTCCCCCACTTGTGATAGGTGTTCCACAGCAAGCGACTATTGTTCGTTGGAAGCCGTTTTTGCCCAGGGGTCTCCGGGCACTGTTTGTTGGGTTTGAACTCCTGCTAGCAAAACCGCCGGGTTGAGGGAAGGGTTCAGACTGTGCCTGGGCCCTGTGGTCTGTTCCAGGTCAGTGTATGGCATTTCCTTCCCCTTGCCACAGGCACCTGGGAGCATGTCTGCACGTGGAGAAAGACTTTCCCGTGGGAAGCCGGTTTTTCTCAAACGGGTCCCAGTGCTGTGCTCCTCCCTTTTCACTCCTGCTGCCAGAAGCCCAGGGAGATTGGGAGGGCTTAGAACATGGCTGGGCACTGTGGTTTCTTCCAGAGAAGTGGAGGGCATTTGCTTTACCTTGCCACAACCACTTGGGATAGGGTCTGCACCTCAGGAAAACTGTCTCTGTGGGAAGCCGGCTTTTTGCAAAGGGGTCTCAGGGCCGTGTGCCTAGGCTGTCCCTCCGGCTCCCCAAAGCACAGGGACGAGGTGAGGGGCTTAGACCATGCCTGGGCAATGTTGTTCCTTACACTTGGGTGTGTGGCATTTGTTGAGCTGGCTACCACCACTTGGGATAGGTGTTCCACAGCAAGCACCTATTGTTCGTCGGAAGCAGTTTTTGCCCCAGGTGTCTCCGGGCTGTGTTCGTTGGGGTTGAACTCCTGCTAGCAAAACCGCCGGGTTGAGGGAAGGGTTCAGACTGTGCCTGGGCCCTGTGGTCTCTTCCAGGTCAGTGTATGGCATTTCCTTCATCTTGCCACAGGCACCTGGGAGCATGTCTGCACGTGGAGAAAGACTTTCCCGTGGGAAGCCGGGTTTTGTCAAACGGGTCCCAGTGCTCTGCTCCTCTTTTTTCACTCCTGCTGCCAGAAGCCCAGGGAGGATGGGAGGGATTAGAACATGGCTGGGCACTGTGGTTTCTTCCAGAGAAGTGGAGGGCATTAGCTTTACCTTGCCACAACCACTTGGGATAGGGTCTGCATCTCAGGAAAACTGTCTCTGTGGGAAGCCGGCTTTTTGAAAAGGGGTCTCAGGGCCGTGGGCCTCGGCTGTCCCTCCGGCTCCCCAAAGCACAGGGACGAGGTGAGGGGCTTAGACCATGCCTGGGCAATGTTGTTTCTTACACCTGGGTGTGTGGCATTTTGTTGAGCTGGCTACCCCCACTTGGGATAGATGTTCCACAGCAAGCGACTATTGTTCGTCGGAAGCCGTTTTTGATTCAGGGGTCTCCGTTTCGTTGGGGTTGAACTCCTGCTAGCAAAACCGCCGGGTTGAGGGAAGGGTTCAGACTGTGCCTGGGCCCTGTGGTCTGTTCCAGGTCAGTGTATGGCATTTCCTTCCCCTTGCCACAGGCACCTGGGAGCATGTCTGCACGTGGAGAAAGACTTTCCCGTGGGAAGCCGGTTTTTCTCAAACGGGTCCCAGTGCTGTGCTCCTCCCTTTTCACTCCTGCTGCCAGAAGCCCAGGGAGGATGGGAGGGCTTAGAACATGGCTGGGCACTGTGGTTTCTTCCAGAGAAGTGGAGGGCATTTGCTTTACCTTGCCACAACCACTTGGGATAGGGTCTGCACCTCAGGAAAACTGTCTCTGTGGGAAGCCGGCTTTTTGCAAAGGGGTCTCAGGGCCGTGTGCCTAGGCTGTCCCTCCGGCTCCCCAAAGCACAGGGACGAGGTGAGGGGCTTAGACCATGCCTGGGCAATGTTGTTCCTTACACTTGGGTGTGTGGCATTTGTTGAGCTGGCTACCACCACTTGGGATAGGTGTTCCACAGCAAGCACCTATTGTTCGTCGGAAGCAGTTTTTGCCCCAGGTGTCTCCGGGCTGTGTTCGTTGGGGTTGAACTCCTGCTAGCAAAACCGCCGGGTTGAGGGAAGGGTTCAGACTGTGCCTGGGCCCTGTGGTCTCTTCCAGGTCAGTGTATGGCATTTCCTTCCCCTTGCCACAGGCACCTGGGAGCATGTCTGCACGTGGAGAAAGACTTTCCCGTGGGAAGCCGGTTTTTGTCAAACGGGTCCCAGTGCTCTGCTCCTCTTTTTTCACTCCTGCTGCCAGAAGCCCAGGGAGGATGGGAGGGATTAGAACATGGCTGGGCACTGTGGTTTCTTCCAGAGAAGTGGAGGGCATTAGCTTTACCTTGCCACAACCACTTGGGATAGGGTCTGCATCTCAGGAAAACTGTCTCTGTGGGAAGCCGGCTTTTTGAAAAGGGGTCTCAGGGCCGTGGGCCTCGGCTGTCCCTCCGGCTCCCCAAAGCACAGGGACGAGGTGAGGGGCTTAGACCATGCCTGGGCAATGTTGTTTCTTACACCTGGGTGTGTGGCATTTTGTTGAGCTGGCTACCCCCACTTGGGATAGATGTTCCACAGCAAGCGACTATTGTTCGTCGGAAGCCGTTTTTGATTCAGGGGTCTCCGTTTCGTTGGGGTTGAACTCCTGCTAGCAAAACCGCCGGGTTGAGGGAAGGGTTCAGACTGTGCCTGGGCCCTGTGGTCTGTTCCAGCTCAGTGTATGGCATTTCCTTCCCCTTGCCCCAGACACGGGAGCATGTCTGCACGTGGAGAAATACTTCCCCGTGGGAAGCCGGTTTTTCTCAAACGGGTTCCAGTGCTGTGCTCCTCTCTTTTCACTCCTGCTGCCAGAAGCCCAGGGAGGATGGGAGGGCTTAGAACATGGCTGGGCACTGTGGTTTCTTCCAGAGAAGTGGAGGGCATTTGCTTTACCTTGCCACAACTACTTGGGATAGGGTCTGCACCACAGGAAAACTGTCTCCATGGTAAGCCGGCTTTTTGCAAAGGGGTCTCAGGGCCGTGGGCCTCGGCTGTCCCTGCGGCTACCCAAAGCACAGGGACGAGGTGAGGGGCTTAGACCATGCCTGGGCAATGTTGTTTCTTACACCTGGGTGTGTGGCATTTTGTTGAGCTGGCTACCCCCACTTGGGATAGATGTTCCACAGCAAGCGACTATTGTTCGTCGGAAGCCGTTTTTGATTCAGGGGTCTCCGTTTCGTTGGGGTTGAACTCCTGCTAGCAAAACCGCCGGGTTGAGGGAAGGGTTCAGACTGTGCCTGGGCCCTGTGGTCTGTTCCAGCTCAGTGTATGGCATTTCCTTCCCCTTGCCCCAGACACCTGGGAGCATGTCTGCACGTGGAGAAAGACTTTCCCGTGGGAAGCCGGTTTTTGTCAAACGGGTCCCAGTGCTCTGCTCCTCTCTTTTCACTCCTGCTGCCAGAAGCCCAGGGAGGATGGGAGGGCTTAGAACATGGCTGGGCACTGTGGTTTCTTCCAGAGAAGTGGAGGGCATTTGCTTTACGTTGCCACAACCACTTGGGATAGGGTCTGCACCTCAGGAAAACTGTCTCTGTGGGAAGCCGGCTTTTTGCAAAGGGGTCTCAGGGCCGTGTGCCTAGGCTGTCCCTCCGGCTCCCCAAAGCACAGGGACGAGGTGAGGGGCTTAGACCATGCCTGGGCAATGTTGTTCCTTACACTTGGGTGAGTGGCATTTTGTTGAGCAGGCTACCCCCACTTGGGATAGGTGTTCCACAGCAAGCACCTATTGTTCGTCGGAAGCAGTTTTTGCCCCAGGTGTCTCCGAGCTGTGTTCGTTGGGGTTGAACTCCTGCTAGCAAAACCGCCGGGTTGAGGGAAGGGTTCAGACTGTGCCTGGGCCCTGTGGTCTGTTCCAGGTCAGTGTATGGCATTTCCTTCCCCTTGCCACAGGCACCTGGGAGCATGTCTGCACGTGGAGAAAGACTTTCCCGTGGGAAGCCGGTTTTCGTCAAACGGGTCCCAGTGCTCTGCTCCCCTCTTTTCACTCCTGCTGCCAGAAGCCCAGGGAGGATGGGAGGGCTTAGAACATGGCTGGGCACTGTGGTTTCTTCCAGAGAAGTGGAGGGCATTAGCTTTACCTTGCCACAACCACTTGGGATAGGGTCTGCACCTTAGGAAAACTGTCTCCGTGGGTAGCCGGCTTTTTGCAAAAGGGTCTCAGGGCCGTGGGCCTCGGGTGTCCCTCCGGCTCCCCAAAGCACAGGGACGAGGTGAGGGGCTTAGACCATGCCTGGGCAATGTTGTTTCTTACACCTGGGTGTGTGGCATTTTGTTGAGCTGGCTTCCCCCACTTGTGATAGGTGTTCCACAGCAAGCGACTATTGTTCGTTGGAAGCCGTTTTTGCCCTGGGGTCTCCGGGCACTGTTTGTTGGGTTTGAACTCCTGCTAGCAAAACCGCCGGGTTGAGGGAAGGGTTCAGACTGTGCCTGGGCCCTGTGGTCTGTTCCAGGTCAGTGTATGGCATTTCCTTCCCCTTGCCACAGGCATCTGGGAGCATGTCTGCACGTGGAGAAAGACGTTCCCGTGGGAAGCCGGTTTTTGTCAAACGGGTCCCAGTGCTCTGCTCCTCTTTTTTCACTCCTGCTGCCAGAAGCCCAGGGAGGATGGGAGGGATTAGAACATGGCTGGGCACTGTGGTTTCTTCCAGAGAAGTGGAGGGCATTAGCTTTACCTTGCCACAACCACTTGGGATAGGGTCTGCACCTCAGGAAAACTGTCTCTGTGGGAAGCCGGCTTTTTGAAAAGGGGTCTCAGGGCCGTGGGCCTCGGCTGTCCCTCCGGCTCCCCAAAGCACAGGGACGAGGTGAGGGGCTTAGACCATGCCTGGGCAATGTTGTTTCTTACACCTGGGTGTGTGGCATTTTGTTGAGCTGGCTACCCCCACTTGGGATAGATGTTCCACAGCAAGCGACTATTGTTCGTCGGAAGCCGTTTTTGATTCAGGGGTCTCCGTTTCGTTGGGGTTGAACTCCTGCTAGCAAAACCGCCGGGTTGAGGGAAGGGTTCAGAGTGTGCCTGGGCCCTGTGGTCTGTTCCAGCTCAGTGTATGGCATTTCCTTCCCCTTGCCCCAGACACGGGAGCATGTCTGCACGTGGAGAAAGACTTCCCCGTGGGAAGCCGGTTTTTCTCAAACGGGTTCCAGTGCTGTGCTCCTCTCTTTTCACTCCTGCTGCCAGAAGCCCAGGGAGGATGGGAGGGCTTAGAACATGGCTGGGCACTGTGGTTTCTTCCAGAGAAGTGGAGGGCATTTGCTTTACCTTGCCACAACCACTTGGGATAGGGTCTGTACCTCAGGAAAACTGTTTCCGTGGTAAGCCGGCTTTTTGCAAAGGGGTCTCAGGGCCGTGGGCCTCGGCTGTCCCTGCGGCTACCCAAAGCACAGGGACGAGGTGAGGGGCTTAGACCATGCCTGGGCAATGCTGTTTCTTACACCTGGGTGTGTGGCATTTTGTTGAGCTGGCTACCCCCACTTGGGATAGATGTTCCACAGCAAGCGACTATTGTTCGTCGGAAGCCGTTTTTGCCTCAGGGGTCTCCGGGCTGTGTTCGTTGGGGTTGAACTCCTGCTAGCAAAACCGCCGGGTTGAGGGTAGGGTTCAGACTGTGCCTGGGCCCTGTGGTCTCTTCCAGGTCAGTGTATGGCATTTCCTTCCCCTTGCCCCAGACACCTGGGAGCATGTCTGCACGTGGAGAAAGACTTTCCCGTGGGAAGCCGGGTTTTGTCAAACGGGTCCCAGTGCTCTGCTCCTCTCTTTTCACTCCTGCTGCCAGAAGCCCAGGGAGGATGGAAGGGCTTAGAACATGGCTGGGCACTGTGGTTTCTTCCAGAGAAGTGGAGGGCATTTGCTTTACCTTGCCACAACCACTTGGGATAGGGTCTGCACCTCAGGAAAACTGTTTCCGTGGGAAGCCGGCTTTTTCAAAGGGTCTCAGGGCCGTGGGCCTCGGCTGACCCTCCGGCTCCCCAAAGCACAGGGACGAGGTGAGGGGCTTAGACCATGCCTGGGCAATGTTGTTTCTTACACCTGGGTGTGTGGCATTTTGTTGAGCTGGCTTCCCCCACTTGGGATAGGTGTTCCACAGCAAGCGACTATTGTTCGTTGGAAGCCGTTTTTGCCCAGGGGTCTCCGGGCACTGTTTGTTGGGTTTGAACTCCTGCTAGCAAAACCGCCGGGTTGAGGGAAGGGTTCAGACTGTGCCTGGGCCCTGTGGTCTGTTCCAGGTCAGTGTATGGCATTTCCTTCCCCTTGCCACAGGCACCTGGGAGCATGTCTGCACGTGGAGAAAGACTTTCCCGTGGGAAGCCGGTTTTTCTCAAACGGGTCCCAGTGCTGTGCTCCTCTCTTTTCACTCCTGCTGCCAGAAGCCCAGGGAGGATGGGAGGGCTTAGAACATGGCTGGGCACAGTGGTTTCTTCCAGAGAAGTGGAGGGCATTTGCTTTACCTTGCCACAACCACTTGGGATAGGGTCTGCACCTCAGGAAAACTGTCTCTGTGGGAAGCCGGCTTTTTGCAAAGGTGTCTCAGGGCCGTGTGCCTAGGTTGTCCCTCCGGCTCCCCAAAGCACAGGGACGAGGTGAGGGGCTTAGACCATGCCTGGGCAATGTTGTTCCTTACACTTGGGTGAGTGGCATTTTGTTGAGCAGGCTACCCCCACTTGGGATAGGTGTTCCACAGCAAGCACCTATTGTTCGTCGGAAGCAGTTTTTGCCCCAGGTGTCTCCGGGCTGTGTTCGTTGGGGTTGAACTCCTGCTAGCAAAACCGCCGGGTTGAGGGAAGGGTTCAGACTGTGCCTGGGCCCTGTGGTCTCTTCCAGGTCAGTGTATGGCATTTCCTTCCCCTTGCCACAGGCACCTGGGAGCATGTCTGCACGTGGAGAAAGACTTTCCCGTGGGAAGCCGGTTTTTGTCAAACGGGTCCCAGTGCTCTGCTCCCCTCTTTTCACTCCTGCTGCCAGAAGCCCAGGGAGGATGGGAGGGCTTAGAACATGGCTGGGCACTGTGGTTTCTTCCAGAGAAGTGGAGGGCATTAGCTTTACCTTGCCACAACCACTTGGGATAGGGTCTGCACCTCAGGAAAACTGTCTCCGTGGGTAGCCGGCTTTTTGCAAAAGGGTCTCAGGGCCGTGGGCCTCGGGTGTCCCTCCGGCTCCCCAAAGCACAGGGACGAGGTGAGGGGCTTAGACCATGCCTGGGCAATGTTGTTTCTTACACCTGGGTGTGTGGCATTTTGTTGAGCTGGCTTCCCCCACTTGTGATAGGTGTTCCACAGCAAGCGACTATTGTTCGTTGGAAGCCGTTTTTGCCCAGGGGTCTCCGGGCACTGTTTGTTGGGTTTGAACTCCTGCTAGCAAAACCGCCGGGTTGAGGGAAGGGTTCAGACTGTGCCTGGGCCCTGTGGTCTCTTCCAGGTCAGTGTATGGCATTTCCTTCCCCTTGCCACAGGCACCTGGGAGCATGTCTGCACGTGGAGAAAGACTTTCCCGTGGGAAGCCGGTTTTTGTCAAACGGGTCCCAGTGCTCTGCTCCTCTTTTTTCACTCCTGCTGCCAGAAGCCCAGGGAGGATGGGAGGGATTAGAACATGGCTGGGCACTGTGGTTTCTTCCAGAGAAGTGGAGGGCATTAGCTTTACCTTGCCACAACCACTTGGGATAGGGTCTGCATCTCAGGAAAACTGTCTCTGTGGGAAGCCGGCTTTTTGAAAAGGGGTCTCAGGGCCGTGGGCCTCGGCTGTCCCTCCGGCTCCCCAAAGCACAGGGACGAGGTGAGGGGCTTAGACCATGCCTGGGCAATGTTGTTTCTTACACCTGGGTGTGTGGCATTTTGTTGAGCTGGCTACCCCCACTTGGGATAGATGTTCCACAGCAAGCGACTATTGTTCGTCGGAAGCCGTTTTTGATTCAGGGGTCTCCGTTTCGTTGGGGTTGAACTCCTGCTAGCAAAACCGCCGGGTTGAGGGAAGGGTTCAGACTGTGCCTGGGCCCTGTGGTCTGTTCCATCTCAGTGTATGGCATTTCCTTCCCCTTGCCCCAGACACCTGGGAGCATGTCTGCACGTGGAGAAAGACTTTCCCGTGGGAAGCCGGTTTTTGTCAAACGGGTCCCAGTGCTCTGCTCCTCTCTTTTCACTCCTGCTGCCAGAAGCCCAGGGAGGATGGGAGGGCTTAGAACATGGCTGGGCACTGTGGTTTCTTCCAGAGAAGTGGAGGGCATTTGCTTTACGTTGCCACAACCACTTGGGATAGGGTCTGCACCTCAGGAAAACTGTCTCTGTGGGAAGCCGGCTTTTTGCAAAGGGGTCTCAGGGCCGTGTGCCTAGGCTGTCCCTCCGGCTCCCCAAAGCACAGGGACGAGGTGAGGGGCTTAGACCATGCCTGGGCAATGTTGTTCCTTACACTTGGGTGAGTGGCATTTTGTTGAGCAGGCTACCCCCACTTGGGATAGGTGTTCCACAGCAAGCACCTATTGTTCGTCGGAAGCAGTTTTTGCCCCAGGTGTCTCCGAGCTGTGTTCGTTGGGGTTGAACTCCTGCTAGCAAAACCGCCGGGTTGAGGGAAGGGTTCAGACTGTGCCTGGGCCCTGTGGTCTGTTCCAGGTCAGTGTATGGCATTTCCTTCCCCTTGCCACAGGCACCTGGGAGCATGTCTGCACGTGGAGAAAGACTTTCCCGTGGGAAGCCGGTTTTCGTCAAACGGGTCCCAGTGCTCTGCTCCCCTCTTTTCACTCCTGCTGCCAGAAGCCCAGGGAGGATTGGAGGGCTTAGAACATGGCTGGGCACTGTGGTTTCTTCCAGAGAAGTGGAGGGCATTAGCTTTACCTTGCCACAACCACTTGGGATAGGGTCTGCACCTTAGGAAAACTGTCTCCGTGGGTAGCCGGCTTTTTGCAAAAGGGTCTCAGGGCCGTGGGCCTCGGGTGTCCCTCCGGCTCCCCAAAGCACAGGGACGAGGTGAGGGGCTTAGACCATGCCTGGGCAATGTTGTTTCTTACACCTGGGTGTGTGGCATTTTGTTGAGCTGGCTTCCCCCACTTGTGATAGGTGTTCCACAGCAAGCGACTATTGTTCGTTGGAAGCCGTTTTTGCCCTGGGGTCTCCGGGCACTGTTTGTTGGGTTTGAACTCCTGCTAGCAAAACCGCCGGGTTGAGGGAAGGGTTCAGACTGTGCCTGGGCTCTGTGGTCTGTTCCAGGTCAGTGTATGGCATTTCCTTCCCCTTGCCACAGGCATCTGGGAGCATGTCTGCACGTGGAGAAAGACTTTCCCGTGGGAAGCCGGTTTTTGTCAAACGGGTCCCAGTGCTCTGCTCCTCTTTTTTCACTCCTGCTGCCAGAAGCCCAGGGAGGATGGGAGGGATTAGAACATGGCTGGGCACTGTGGTTTCTTCCAGAGAAGTGGAGGGCATTAGCTTTACCTTGCCACAACCACTTGGGATAGGGTCTGCACCTCAGGAAAACTGTCTCTGTGGGAAGCCGGCTTTTTGAAAAGGGGTCTCAGGGCCGTGGGCCTCGGCTGTCCCTCCGGCTCCCCAAAGCACAGGGACGAGGTGAGGGGCTTAGACCATGCCTGGGCAATGTTGTTTCTTACACCTGGGTGTGTGGCATTTTGTTGAGCTGGCTACCCCCACTTGGGATAGATGTTCCACAGCAAGCGACTATTGTTCGTCGGAAGCCGTTTTTGATTCAGGGGTCTCCGTTTCGTTGGGGTTGAACTCCTGCTAGCAAAACCACCGGGTTGAGGGAAGGGTTCAGAGTGTGCCTGGGCCCTGTGGTCTGTTCCAGCTCAGTGTATGGCATTTCCTTCCCCTTGCCCCAGACACGGGAGCATGTCTGCACGTGGAGAAAGACTTCCCCGTGGGAAGCCGGTTTTTCTCAAACGGGTTCCAGTGCTGTGCTCCTCTCTTTTCACTCCTGCTGCCAGAAGCCCAGGGAGGATGGGAGGGCTTAGAACATGGCTGGGCACTGTGGTTTCTTCCAGAGAAGTGGAGGGCATTTGCTTTACCTTGCCACAACCACTTGGGATAGGGTCTGTACCTCAGTAAAACTGTTTCCGTGGTAAGCCGGCTTTTTGCAAAGGGGTCTCAGGGCCGTGGGCCTCGGCTGTCCCTGCGGCTACCCAAAGCACAGGGACGAGGTGAGGGGCTTAGACCATGCCTGGGCAATGCTGTTTCTTACACCTGGGTGTGTGGCATTTTGTTGAGCTGGCTACCCCCACTTGGGATAGATGTTCCACCGGAAGCGACTATTGTTCGTCGGAAGCCGTTTTTGCCTCAGGGGTCTCCGGGCTGTGTTCGTTGGGGTTGAACTCCTGCTAGCAAAACCGCCGGGTTGAGGGAAGGGTTCAGACTGTGCCTGGGCCCTGTGGTCTCTTCCAGGTCAGTGTATGGCATTTCCTTCCCCTTGCCCCAGACACCTGGGAGCATGTCTGCACGTGGAGAAAGACTTTCCCGTGGGAAGCCGGGTTTTGTCAAACGGGTCCCAGTGCTCTGCTCCTCTCTTTTCACTCCTGCTGCCAGAAGCCCAGGGAGGATGGAAGGGCTTAGAACATGGCTGGGCACTGTGGTTTCTTCCAGAGAAGTGGAGGGCATTTGCTTTACCTTGCCACAACCACTTGGGATAGGGTCTGCACCTCAGGAAAACTGTTTCCGTGGGAAGCCGGCTTTTTCAAAGGGGTCTCAGGGCCGTGGGACTCGGCTGACCCTCCGGCTCCCCAAAGCACAGGGACGAGGTGAGGGGCTTAGACCATGCCTGGGCAATGTTGTTTCTTACACCTGGGTGTGTGGCATTTTGTTGAGCTGGCTTCCCCCACTTGGGGTAGGTGTTCCACAGCAAGCGACTATTGTTCGTTGGAAGCCGTTTTTGCCCAGGGGTCTCCGGGCACTGTTTGTTGGGTTTGAACTCCTGCTAGCAAAACCGCCGGGTTGAGGGAAGGGTTCAGACTGTGCCTGGGCCCTGTGGTCTCTTCCAGGTCAGTGTATGGCATTTCCTTCCCCTTGCCACAGGCACCTGGGAGCATGTCTGCACGTGGAGAAAGACTTTCCCGTGGGAAGCCGGTTTTTCTCAAACGGGTCCCAGTGCTGTGCTCCTCTCTTTTCACTCCTGCTGCCAGAAGCCCAGGGAGGATGGGAGGGCTTAGAACATGGCTGGGCACAGTGGTTTCTTCCAGAGAAGTGGAGGGCATTTGCTTTACCTTGCGACAACCACTTGGGATAGGGTCTGCACCTCAGGAAAACTGTCTCTGTGGGAAGCCGGCTTTTTGCAAAGGTGTCTCAGGGCCGTGTGCCTAGGCTGTCCCTCCGGCTCCCCAAAGCACAGGGACGAGGTGAGGGGCTTAGACCATGCCTGGGCAATGTTGTTCCTTACACTTGGGTGAGTGGCATTTTGTTGAGCAGGCTACCCCCACTTGGGATAGGTGTTCCACAGCAAGCACCTATTGTTCGTCGGAAGCAGTTTTTGCCCCAGGTGTCTCCGGGCTGTGTTCGTTGCGGTTGAACTCCTGCTAGCAAAACCGCCGGGTTGAGGGAAGGGTTCAGACTGTGCCTGGGCCCTGTGGTCTCTTCCAGGTCAGTGTATGGCATTTCCTTCCCCTTGCCACAGGCACCTGGGAGCATGTCTGCACGTGGAGAAAGACTTTCCCGTGGGAAGCCGGTTTTTGTCAAACGGGTCCCAGTGCTCTGCTCCCCTCTTTTCACTCCTGCTGCCAGAAGCCCAGGGAGGATGGGAGGGCTTAGAACATGGCTGGGCACTGTGGTTTCTTCCAGAGAAGTGGAGGGCATTAGCTTTACCTTGCCACAACCACTTGGGATAGGGTCTGCACCTCAGGAAAACTGTCTCCGTGGGTAGCCGGCTTTTTGCAAAAGGGTCTCAGGGCCGTGGGCCTCGGGTGTCCCTCCGGCTCCCCAAAGCACAGGGACGAGGTGAGGGGCTTAGACCATGCCTGGGCAATGTTGTTTCTTACACCTGGGTGTGTGGCATTTTGTTGAGCTGGCTTCCCCCACTTGGGATAGGTGTTCCACAGCAAGCGACTATTGTTCGTTGGAAGCCGTTTTTGCCCAGGGGTCTCCGGGCACTGTTTGTTGGGTTTGAACTCCTGCTAGCAAAACCGCCGGGTTGAGGGAAGGGTTCAGACTGTGCCTGGGCCCTGTGGTCTCTTCCAGGTCAGTGTATGGCATTTCCTTCCCCTTGCCACAGGCACCTGGGAGCATGTCTGCACGTGGAGAAAGACTTTCCCGTGGGAAGCCGGTTTTTCTCAAACGGGTCCCAGTGCTGTGCTCCTCTCTTTTCACTCCTGCTGCCAGGAGCCCAGGGAGGATGGGAGGGCTTAGAACATGGCTGGGCACAGTGGTTTCTTCCAGAGAAGTGGAGGGCATTTGCTTTACCTTGCCACAACCACTTGGGATAGGGTCTGCACCTCAGGAAAACTGTCTCTGTGGGAAGCCGGCTTTTTGCAAAGGTGTCTCAGGGCCGTGTGCCTAGGCTGTCCCTCCGGCTCCCCAAAGCACAGGGACGAGGTGAGGGGCTTAGACCATGCCTGGGCAATGTTGTTCCTTACACTTGGGTGAGTGGCATTTTGTTGAGCAGGCTACCCCCACTTGGGATAGGTGTTCCACAGCAAGCACCTATTGTTCGTCGGAAGCAGTTTTTGCCCCAGGTGTCTCCGGGCTGTGTTCGTTGCGGTTGAACTCCTGCTAGCAAAACCGCCGGGTTGAGGGAAGGGTTCAGACTGTGCCTGGGCCCTGTGGTCTCTTCCAGGTCAGTGTATGGCATTTCCTTCCCCTTGCCACAGGCACCTGGGAGCATGTCTGCACGTGGAGAAAGACTTTCCCGTGGGAAGCCGGTTTTTGTCAAACGGGTCCCAGTGCTCTGCTCCCCTCTTTTCACTCCTGCTGCCAGAAGCCCAGGGAGGATGGGAGGGCTTAGAACATGGCTGGGCACTGTGGTTTCTTCCAGAGAAGTGGAGGGCATTAGCTTTACCTTGCCACAACCACTTGGGATAGGGTCTGCACCTCAGGAAAACTGTCTCCGTGGGTAGCCGGCTTTTTGCAAAAGGGTCTCAGGGCCGTGGGCCTCGGGTGTCCCTCCGGCTCCCCAAAGCACAGGGACGAGGTGAGGGGCTTAGACCATGCCTGGGCAATGTTGTTTCTTACACCTGGGTGTGTGGCATTTTGTTGAGCTGGCTTCCCCCACTTGTGATAGGTGCTCCACAGCAAGCGACTATTGTTCGTTGGAAGCCGTTTTTGCCCAGGGGTCTCCGGGCACTGTTTGTTGGGTTTGAACTCCTGCTAGCAAAACCGCCGGGTTGAGGGAAGGGTTCAGACTGTGCCTGGGCCCTGTGGTCTCTTCCAGGTCAGTGTATGGCATTTCCTTCCCCTTGCCACAGGCACCTGGGAGCATGTCTGCACGTGGAGAAAGACTTTCCCGTGGGAAGCCGGTTTTTGTCAAACGGGTCCCAGTGCTCTGCTCCTCTTTTTTCACTCCTGCTGCCAGAAGCCCAGGGAGGATGGGAGGGATTAGAACATGGCTGGGCACTGTGGTTTCTTCCAGAGAAGTGGAGGGCATTAGCTTTACCTTGCCACAACCACTTGGGATAGGGTCTGCATCTCAGGAAAACTGTCTCTGTGGGAAGCCGGCTTTTTGAAAAGGGGTCTCAGGGCCGTGGGCCTCGGCTGTCCCTCCGGCTCCCCAAAGCACAGGGACGAGGTGAGGGGCTTAGACCATGCCTGGGCAATGTTGTTTCTTACACCTGGGTGTGTGGCATTTTGTTGAGCTGGCTACCCCCACTTGGGATAGATGTTCCAGAGCAAGCGACTATTGTTCGTCGGAAGCCGTTTTTGATTCAGGGGTCTCCGTTTCGTTGGGGTTGAACTCCTGCTAGCAAAACCGCCGGGTTGAGGGAAGGGTTCAGACTGTGCCTGGGCCCTGTGGTCTGTTCCAGCTCAGTGTATGGCATTTCCTTCCCCTTGCCCCAGACACCTGGGAGCATGTCTGCACGTGGAGAAAGACTTTCCCGTGGGAAGCCGGTTTTTGTCAAACGGGTCCCAGTGCTCTGCTCCTCTCTTTTCACTCCTGCTGCCAGAAGCCCAGGGAGGATGGGAGGGCTTAGAACATGGCTGGGCACTGTGGTTTCTTCCAGAGAAGTGGAGGGCATTTGCTTTACGTTGCCACAACCACTTGGGATAGGGTCTGCACCTCAGGAAAACTGTCTCTGTGGGAAGCCGGCTTTTTGCAAAGGGGTCTCAGGGCCGTGTGCCTAGGCTGTCCCTCCGGCTCCCCAAAGCACAGGGACGAGGTGAGGGGCTTAGACCATGCCTGGGCAATGTTGTTCCTTACACTTGGGTGAGTGGCATTTTGTTGAGCAGGCTACCCCCACTTGGGATAGGTGTTCCACAGCAAGCACCTATTGTTCGTCGGAAGCAGTTTTTGCCCCAGGTGTCTCCGAGCTGTGTTCGTTGGGGTTGAACTCCTGCTAGCAAAACCGCCGGGTTGAGGGAAGGGTTCAGACTGTGCCTGGGCCCTGTGGTCTGTTCCAGGTCAGTGTATGGCATTTCCTTCCCCTTGCCACAGGCACCTGGGAGCATGTCTGCACGTGGAGAAAGACTTTCCCGTGGGAAGCCGGTTTTCGTCAAACGGGTCCCAGTGCTCTGCTCCCCTCTTTTCACTCCTGCTGCCAGAAGCCCAGGGAGGATGGGAGGGCTTAGAACATGGCTGGGCACTGTGGTTTCTTCCAGAGAAGTGGAGGGCATTAGCTTTACCTTGCCACAACCACTTGGGATAGGGTCTGCACCTTAGGAAAACTGTCTCCGTGGGTAGCCGGCTTTTTGCAAAAGGGTCTCAGGGCCGTGGGCCTCGGGTGTCCCTCCGGCTCCCCAAAGCACAGGGACGAGGTGAGGGGCTTAGACCATGCCTGGGCAATGTTGTTTCTTACACCTGGGTGTGTGGCATTTTGTTGAGCTGGCTTCCCCCACTTGTGATAGGTGTTCCACAGCAAGCGACTATTGTTCGTTGGAAGCCGTTTTTGCCCTGGGGTCTCCGGGCACTGTTTGTTGGGTTTGAACTCCTGCTAGCAAAACCGCCGGGTTGAGGGAAGGGTTCAGACTGTGCCTGGGCCCTGTGGTCTGTTCCAGGTCAGTGTATGGCATTTCCTTCCCCTTGCCACAGGCATCTGGGAGCATGTCTGCACGTGGAGAAAGACGTTCCCGTGGGAAGCCGGTTTTTGTCAAACGGGTCCCAGTGCTCTGCTCCTCTTTTTTCACTCCTGCTGCCAGAAGCCCAGGGAGGATGGGAGGGATTAGAACATGGCTGGGCACTGTGGTTTCTTCCAGAGAAGTGGAGGGCATTAGCTTTACCTTGCCACAACCACTTGGGATAGGGTCTGCACCTCAGGAAAACTGTCTCTGTGGGAAGCCGGCTTTTTGAAAAGGGGTCTCAGGGCCGTGGGCCTCGGCTGTCCCTCCGGCTCCCCAAAGCACAGGGACGAGGTGAGGGGCTTAGACCATGCCTGGGCAATGTTGTTTCTTACACCTGGGTGTGTGGCATTTTGTTGAGCTGGCTACCCCCACTTGGGATAGATGTTCCACAGCAAGCGACTATTGTTCGTCGGAAGCCGTTTTTGATTCAGGGGTCTCCGTTTCGTTGGGGTTGAACTCCTGCTAGCAAAACCGCCGGGTTGAGGGAAGGGTTCAGAGTGTGCCTGGGCCCTGTGGTCTGTTCCAGCTCAGTGTATGGCATTTCCTTCCCCTTGCCCCAGACACGGGAGCATGTCTGCACGTGGAGAAAGACTTCCCCGTGGGAAGCCGGTTTTTCTCAAACGGGTTCCAGTGCTGTGCTCCTCTCTTTTCACTCCTGCTGCCAGAAGCCCAGGGAGGATGGGAGGGCTTAGAACATGGCTGGGCACTGTGGTTTCTTCCAGAGAAGTGGAGGGCATTTGCTTTACCTTGCCACAACCACTTGGGATAGGGTCTGTACCTCAGGAAAACTGTTTCCGTGGTAAGCCGGCTTTTTGCAAAGGGGTCTCAGGGCCGTGGGCCTCGGCTGTCCCTGCGGCTACCCAAAGCACAGGGACGAGGTGAGGGGCTTAGACCATGCCTGGGCAATGCTGTTTCTTACACCTGGGTGTGTGCCATTTTGTTGAGCTGGCTACCCCCACTTGGGATAGATGTTCCACAGGAAGCGACTATTGTTCGTCGGAAGCCGTTTTTGCCTCAGGGGTCTCCGGGCTGTGTTCGTTGGGGTTGAACTCCTGCTAGCAAAACCGCCGGGTTGAGGGAAGGGTTCAGACTGTGCCTGGGCCCTGTGGTCTCTTCCAGGTCAGTGTATGGCATTTCCTTCCCCTTGCCCCAGACACCTGGGAGCATGTCTGCACGTGGAGAAAGACTTTCCCGTGGGAAGCCGGGTTTTGTCAAACGGGTCCCAGTGCTCTGCTCCTCTCTTTTCACTCCTGCTGCCAGAAGCCCAGGGAGGATGGAAGGGCTTAGAACATGGCTGGGCACTGTGGTTTCTTCCAGAGAAGTGGAGGGCATTTGCTTTACCTTGCCACAACCACTTGGGATAGGGTCTGCACCTCAGGAAAACTGTTTCCGTGGGAAGCCGGCTTTTTCAAAGGGGTCTCAGGGCCGTGGGCCTCGGCTGACCCTCCGGCTCCCCAAAGCACAGGGACGAGGTGAGGGGCTTAGACCATGCCTGGGCAATGTTGTTTCTTACACCTGGGTGTGTGGCATTTTGTTGAGCTGGCTTCCCCCACTTGGGATAGGTGTTCCACAGCAAGCGACTATTGTTCGTTGGAAGCCGTTTTTGCCCAGGGGTCTCCGGGCACTGTTTGTTGGGTTTGAACTCCTGCTAGCAAAACCGCCGGGTTGAGGGAAGGGTTCAGACTGTGCCTGGGCCCTGTGGTCTCTTCCAGGTCAGTGTATGGCATTTCCTTCCCCTTGCCACAGGCACCTGGGAGCATGTCTGCACGTGGAGAAAGACTTTCCCGTGGGAAGCCGGTTTTTCTCAAACGGGTCCCAGTGCTGTGCTCCTCTCTTTTCACTCCTGCTGCCAGAAGCCCAGGGAGGATGGGAGGGCTTAGAACATGGCTGGGCACAGTGGTTTCTTCCAGAGAAGTGGAGGGCATTTGCTTTACCTTGCCACAACCACTTGGGATAGGGTCTGCACCTCAGGAAAACTGTCTCTGTGGGAAGCCGGCTTTTTGCAAAGGTGTCTCAGGGCCGTGTGCCTAGGTTGTCCCTCCGGCTCCCCAAAGCACAGGGACGAGGTGAGGGGCTTAGACCATGCCTGGGCAATGTTGTTCCTTACACTTGGGTGAGTGGCATTTTGTTGAGCAGGCTACCCCCACTTGGGATAGGTGTTCCACAGCAAGCACCTATTGTTCGTCGGAAGCAGTTTTTGCCCCAGGTGTCTCCGGGCTGTGTTCGTTGGGGTTGAACTCCTGCTAGCAAAACCGCCGGGTTGAGGGAAGGGTTCAGACTGTGCCTGGGCCCTGTGGTCTCTTCCAGGTCAGTGTATGGCATTTCCTTCGCCTTGCCACAGGCACCTGGGAGCATGTCTGCACGTGGAGAAAGACTTTCCCGTGGGAAGCCGGTTTTTGTCAAACGGGTCCCAGTGCTCTGCTCCCCTCTTTTCACTCCTGCTGCCAGAAGCCCAGGGAGGATGGGAGGGCTTAGAACATGGCTGGGCACTGTGGTTTCTTCCAGAGAAGTGGAGGGCATTAGCTTTACCTTGCCACAACCACTTGGGATAGGGTCTGCACCTCAGGAAAACTGTCTCCGTGGGTAGCCGGCTTTTTGCAAAAGGGTCTCAGGGCCGTGGGCCTCGGGTGTCCCTCCGGCTCCCCAAAGCACAGGGACGAGGTGAGGGGCTTAGACCATGCCTGGGCAATGTTGTTTCTTACACCTGGGTGTGTGGCATTTTGTTGAGCTGGCTTCCCCCACTTGTGATAGGTGTTCCACAGCAAGCGACTATTGTTCGTTGGAAGCCGTTTTTGCCCAGGGGTCTCCGGGCACTGTTTGTTGGGTTTGAACTCCTGCTAGCAAAACCGCCGGGTTGAGGGAAGGGTTCAGACTGTGCCTGGGCCCTGTGGTCTCTTCCAGGTCAGTGTATGGCATTTCCTTCCCCTTGCCACAGGCACCTGGGAGCATGTCTGCACGTGGAGAAAGACTTTCCCGTGGGAAGCCGGTTTTTGTCAAACGGGTCCCAGTGCTCTGCTCCTCTTTTTTCACTCCTGCTGCCAGAAGCCCAGGGAGGATGGGAGGGATTAGAACATGGCTGGGCACTGTGGTTTCTTCCAGAGAAGTGGAGGGCATTAGCTTTACCTTTCCACAACCACTTGGGATAGGGTCTGCATCTCAGGAAAACTGTCTCTGTGGGAAGCCGGCTTTTTGAAAAGGGGTCTCAGGGCCGTGGGCCTCGGCTGTCCCTCCGGCTCCCCAAAGCACAGGGACGAGGTGAGGGGCTTAGACCATGCCTGGGCAATGTTGTTTCTTACACCTGGGTGTGTGGCATTTTGTTGAGCTGGCTACCCCCACTTGGGATAGATGTTCCACAGCAAGCGACTATTGTTCGTCGGAAGCCGTTTTTGATTCAGGGGTCTCCGTTTCGTTGGGGTTGAACTCCTGCTAGCAAAACCGCCGGGTTGAGGGAAGGGTTCAGACTGTGCCTGGGCCCTGTGGTCTGTTCCAGCTCAGTGTATGGCATTTCCTTCCCCTTGCCCCAGACACCTGGGAGCATGTCTGCACGTGGAGAAAGACTTTCCCGTGGGAAGCCGGTTTTTGTCAAACGGGTCCCAGTGCTCTGCTCCTCTCTTTTCACTCCTGCTGCCAGAAGCCCAGGGAGGATGGGAGGGCTTAGAACATGGCTGGGCACTGTGGTTTCTTCCAGAGAAGTGGAGGGCATTTGCTTTACGTTGCCACAACCACTTGGGATAGGGTCTGCACCTCAGGAAAACTGTCTCTGTGGGAAGCCGGCTTTTTGCAAAGGGGTCTCAGGGCCGTGTGCCTAGGCTGTCCCTCCGGCTCCCCAAAGCACAGGGACGAGGTGAGGGGCTTAGACCATGCCTGGGCAATGTTGTTCCTTACACTTGGGTGAGTGGCATTTTGTTGAGCAGGCTACCCCCACTTGGGATAGGTGTTCCACAGCAAGCACCTATTGTTCGTCGGAAGCAGTTTTTGCCCCAGGTGTCTCCGAGCTGTGTTCGTTGGGGTTGAACTCCTGCTAGCAAAACCGCCGGGTTGAGGGAAGGGTTCAGACTGTGCCTGGGCCCTGTGGTCTGTTCCAGGTCAGTGTATGGCATTTCCTTCCCCTTGCCACAGGCACCTGGGAGCATGTCTGCACGTGGAGAAAGACTTTCCCGTGGGAAGCCGGTTTTCGTCAAACGGGTCCCAGTGCTCTGCTCCCCTCTTTTCACTCCTGCTGCCAGAAGCCCAGGGAGGATGGGAGGGCTTAGAACATGGCTGGGCACTGTGGTTTCTTCCAGAGAAGTGGAGGGCATTAGCTTTACCTTGCCACAACCACTTGGGATAGGGTCTGCACCTTAGGAAAACTGTCTCCGTGGGTAGCCGGCTTTTTGCAAAAGGGTCTCAGGGCCGTGGGCCTCGGGTGTCCCTCCGGCTCCCCAAAGCACAGGGACGAGGTGAGGGGCTTAGACCATGCCTGGGCAATGTTGTTTCTTACACCTGGGTGTGTGGCATTTTGTTGAGCTGGCTTCCCCCACTTGTGATAGGTGTTCCACAGCAAGCGACTATTGTTCGTTGGAAGCCGTTTTTGCCCTGGGGTCTCCGGGCACTGTTTGTTGGGTTTGAACTCCTGCTAGCAAAACCGCCGGGTTGAGGGAAGGGTTCAGACTGTGCCTGGGTCCTGTGGTCTGTTCCAGGTCAGTGTATGGCATTTCCTTCCCCTTGCCACAGGCATCTGGGAGCATGTCTGCACGTGGAGAAAGACTTTCCCGTGGGAAGCCGGTTTTTGTCAAACGGGTCCCAGTGCTCTGCTCCTCTTTTTTCACTCCTGCTGCCAGAAGCCCAGGGAGGATGGGAGGGATTAGAACATGGCTGGGCACTGTGGTTTCTTCCAGAGAAGTGGAGGGCATTAGCTTTACCTTGCCACAACCACTTGGGATAGGGTCTGCACCTCAGGAAAACTGTCTCTGTGGGAAGCCGGCTTTTTGAAAAGGGGTCTCAGGGCCGTGGGCCTCGGCTGTCCCTCCGGCTCCCCAAAGCACAGGGACGAGGTGAGGGGCTTAGACCATGCCTGGGCAATGTTGTTTCTTACACCTGGGTGTGTGGCATTTTGTTGAGCTGGCTACCCCCACTTGGGATAGATGTTCCACAGCAAGCGACTATTGTTCGTCGGAAGCCGTTTTTGATTCAGGGGTCTCCGTTTCGTTGGGGTTGAACTCCTGCTAGCAAAACCGCCGGGTTGAGGGAAGGGTTCAGAGTGTGCCTGGGCCCTGTGGTCTGTTCCAGCTCAGTGTATGGCATTTCCTTCCCCTTGCCCCAGACACGGGAGCATGTCTGCACGTGGAGAAAGACTTCCCCGTGGGAAGCCGGTTTTTCTCAAACGGGTTCCAGTGCTGTGCTCCTCTCTTTTCACTCCTGCTGCCAGAAGCCCAGGGAGGATGGGAGGGCTTAGAACATGGCTGGGCACTGTGGTTTCTTCCAGAGAAGTGGAGGGCATTTGCTTTACCTTGCCACAACCACTTGGGATAGGGTCTGCACCTCAGGAAAACTGTCTCCATGGTAAGCCGGCTTTTTGCAAAGGGGTCTCAGGGCTGTGGGCCTCGGCTGTCCCTGCGGCTACCCAAAGCACAGGGACGAGGTGAGGGGCTTAGACCATGCCTGGGCAATGCTGTTTCTTACACCTGGGTGTGTGGCATTTTGTTGAGCTGGCTACCCCCACTTGGGATAGATGTTCCACCGGAAGCGACTATTGTTCGTCGGAAGCCGTTTTTGCCTCAGGGGTCTCCGGGCTGTGTTCGTTGGGGTTGAACTCCTGCTAGCAAAACCGCCGGGTTGAGGGAAGGGTTCAGACTGTGCCTGGGCCCTGTGGTCTCTTCCAGGTCAGTGTATGGCATTTCCTTCCCCTTGCCCCAGACACCTGGGAGCATGTCTGCACGTGGAGAAAGACTTTCCCGTGGGAAGCCGGGTTTTGTCAAACGGGTCCCAGTGCTCTGCTCCTCTCTTTTCACTCCTGCTGCCAGAAGCCCAGGGAGGATGGAAGGGCTTAGAACATGGCTGGGCACTGTGGTTTCTTCCAGAGAAGTGGAGGGCATTTGCTTTACCTTGCCACAACCACTTGGGATAGGGTCTGCACCTCAGGAAAACTGTCTCCGTGGGTAGCCGGCTTTTTGCAAAAGGGTCTCAGGGCCGTGGGCCTCGGGTGTCCCTCCGGCTCCCCAAAGCACAGGGACGAGGTGAGGGGCTTAGACCATGCCTGGGCAATGTTGTTTCTTACACCTGGGTGTGTGGCATTTTGTTGAGCTGGCTTCCCCCACTTGTGATAGGTGTTCCACAGCAAGCGACTATTGTTCGTTGGAAGCCGTTTTTGCCCAGGGGTCTCCGGGCACTGTTTGTTGGGTTTGAACTCCTGCTAGCAAAACCGCCGGGTTGAGGGAAGGGTTCAGACTGTGCCTGGGCCCTGTGGTCTGTTCCAGGTCAGTGTATGGCATTTCCTTCCCCTTGCCACAGGCACCTGGGAGCATGTCTGCACGTGGAGAAAGACTTCCCCGTGGGAAGCCGGTTTTTCTCAAACGGGTTCCAGTGCTGTGCTCCTCTCTTTTCACTCCTGCTGCCAGAAGCCCAGGGAGGATGGGAGGGCTTAGAACATGGCTGGGCACTGTGGTTTCTTCCAGAGAAGTGGAGGGCATTTGCTTTACCTTGCCACAACCACTTGGGATAGGGTCTGCACCTCAGGAAAACTGTCTCCATGGTAAGCCGGCTTTTTGCAAAGGGGTCTCAGGGCCGTGGGCCTCGGCTGTCCCTGCGGCTACCCAAAGCACAGGGACGAGGTGAGGGGCTTAGACCATGCCTGGGCAATGCTGTTTCTTACACCTGGGTGTGTGGCATTTTGTTGAGCTGGCTACCCCCACTTGGGATAGATGTTCCACCGGAAGCGACTATTGTTCGTCGGAAGCCGTTTTTGCCTCAGGGGTCTCCGGGCTGTGTTCGTTGGGGTTGAACTCCTGCTAGCAAAACCGCCGGGTTGAGGGAAGGGTTCAGACTGTGCCTGGGCCCTGTGGTCTCTTCCAGGTCAGTGTATGGCATTTCCTTCCCCTTGCCCCAGACACCTGGGAGCATGTCTGCACGTGGAGAAAGACTTTCCCGTGGGAAGCCGGGTTTTGTCAAACGGGTCCCAGTGCTCTGCTCCTCTCTTTTCACTCCTGCTGCCAGAAGCCCAGGGAGGATGGAAGGGCTTAGAACATGGCTGGGCACTGTGGTTTCTTCCAGAGAAGTGGAGGGCATTTGCTTTACCTTGCCACAACCACTTGGGATAGGGTCTGCACCTCAGGAAAACTGTCTCCGTGGGTAGCCGGCTTTTTGCAAAAGGGTCTCAGGGCCGTGGGCCTCGGGTGTCCCTCCGGCTCCCCAAAGCACAGGGACGAGGTGAGGGGCTTAGACCATGCCTGGGCAATGTTGTTTCTTACACCTGGGTGTGTGGCATTTTGTTGAGCTGGCTTCCCCCACTTGTGATAGGTGTTCCACAGCAAGCGACTATTGTTCGTTGGAAGCCGTTTTTGCCCAGGGGTCTCCGGGCACTGTTTGTTGGGTTTGAACTCCTGCTAGCAAAACCGCCGGGTTGAGGGAAGGGTTCAGACTGTGCCTGGGCCCTGTGGTCTCTTCCAGGTCAGTGTATGGCATTTCCTTCCCCTTGCCACAGGCACCTGGGAGCATGTCTGCACGTGGAGAAAGACTTTCCCGTGGGAAGCCGGTTTTTGTCAAACGGGTCCCAGTGCTCTGCTCCTCTTTTTTCACTCCTGCTGCCAGAAGCCCAGGGAGGATGGGAGGGATTAGAACATGGCTGGGCACTGTGGTTTCTTCCAGAGAAGTGGAGGGCATTAGCTTTACCTTGCCACAACCACTTGGGATAGGGTCTGCATCTCAGGAAAACTGTCTCTGTGGGAAGCCGGCTTTTTGAAAAGGGGTCTCAGGGCCGTGGGCCTCGGCTGTCCCTCCGGCTCCCCAAAGCACAGGGACGAGGTGAGGGGCTTAGACCATGCCTGGGCAATGTTGTTTCTTACACCTGGGTGTGTGGCATTTTGTTGAGCTGGCTACCCCCACTTGGGATAGATGTTCCACAGCAAGCGACTATTGTTCGTCGGAAGCCGTTTTTGATTCAGGGGTCTCCGTTTCGTTGGGGTTGAACTCCTGCTAGCAAAACCGCCGGGTTGAGGGAAGGGTTCAGACTGTGCCTGGGCCCTGTGGTCTGTTCCAGCTCAGTGTATGGCATTTCCTTCCCCTTGCCCCAGACACGGGAGCATGTCTGCACGTGGAGAAAGACTTCCCCGTGGGAAGCCGGTTTTTCTCAAACGGGTTCCAGTGCTGTGCTCCTCTCTTTTCACTCCTGCTGCCAGAAGCCCAGGGAGGATGGGAGGGCTTAGAACATGGCTGGGCACTGTGGTTTCTTCCAGAGAAGTGGAGGGCATTTGCTTTACCTTGCCACAACCACTTGGGATAGGGTCTGCACCTCAGGAAAACTGTCTCCATGGTAAGCCGGCTTTTTGCAAAGGGGTCTCAGGGCCGTGGGCCTCGAATGTCCCTGCGGCTACCCAAAGCACAGGGACGAGGTGAGGGGCTTAGACCATGCCTGGGCAATGCTGTTTCTTACACCTGGGTGTGTGGCATTTTGTTGAGCTGGCTACCCCCACTTGGGATAGATGTTCCACCGGAAGCGACTATTGTTCGTCGGAAGCCGTTTTTGCCTCAGGGGTCTCCGGGCTGTGTTCGTTGGGGTTGAACTCCTGCTAGCAAAACCGCCGGGTTGAGGGAAGGGTTCAGACTGTGCCTGGGCCCTGTGGTCTCTTCCAGGTCAGTGTATGGCATTTCCTTCCCCTTGCCCCAGACACCTGGGAGCATGTCTGCACGTGGAGAAAGACTTTCCCGTGGGAAGCCGGGTTTTGTCAAACGGGTCCCAGTGCTCTGCTCCTCTCTTTTCACTCCTGCTGCCAGAAGCCCAGGGAGGATGGAAGGGCTTAGAACATGGCTGGGCACTGTGGTTTCTTCCAGAGAAGTGGAGGGCATTTGCTTTACCTTGCCACAACCACTTGGGATAGGGTCTGCACCTCAGGAAAACTGTTTCCGTGGGAAGCCGGCTTTTTCAAAGGGGTCTCAGGGCCGTGGGCCTCGGCTGACCCTCCGGCTCCCCAAAGCACAGGGACGAGGTGAGGGGCTTAGACCATGCCTGGGCAATGTTGTTTCTTACACCTGGGTGTGTGGCATTTTGTTGAGCTGGCTTCCCCCACTTGGGATAGGTGTTCCACAGCAAGCGACTATTGTTCGTTGGAAGCCGTTTTTGCCCAGGGGTCTCCGGGCACTGTTTGTTGGGTTTGAACTCCTGCTAGCAAAACCGCCGGGTTGAGGGAAGGGTTCAGACTGTGCCTGGGCCCTGTGGTCTGTTCCAGGTCAGTGTATGGCATTTCCTTCCCCTTGCCACAGGCACCTGGGAGCATGTCTGCACGTGGAGAAAGACTTTCCCGTGGGAAGCCGGTTTTTCTCAAACGGGTCCCAGTGCTGTGCTCCTCTCTTTTCACTCCTGCTGCCAGAAGCCCAGGGAGGATGGGAGGGCTTAGAACATGGCTGGGCACAGTGGTTTCTTCCAGAGAAGTGGAGGGCATTTGCTTTACCTTGCCACAACCACTTGGGATAGGGTCTGCACCTCAGGAAAACTGTCTCTGTGGGAAGCCGGCTTTTTGCAAAGGGGTCTCAGGGCCGTGTGCCTAGGCTGTCCCTCCGGCTCCCCAAAGCACAGGGACGAGGTGAGGGGCTTAGACCATGCCTGGGCAATGTTGTTCCTTACACTTGGGTGAGTGGCATTTTGTTGAGCAGGCTACCCCCACTTGGGATAGGTGTTCCACAGCAAGCACCTATTGTTCGTCGGAAGCAGTTTTTGCCCCAGGTGTCTCCGGGCTGTGTTCGTTGGGGTTGAACTCCTGCTAGCAAAACCGCCGGGTTGAGGGAAGGGTTCAGACTGTGCCTGGGCCCTGTGGTCTCTTCCAGGTCAGTGTATGGCATTTCCTTCCCCTTGCCACAGGCACCTGGGAGCATGTCTGCACGTGGAGAAAGACTTTCCCGTGGGAAGCCGGTTTTTCTCAAACGGGTCCCAGTGCTGTGCTCCTCTCTTTTCACTCCTGCTGCCAGAAGCCCAGGGAGGATGGGAGGGCTTAGAACATGGCTGGGCACTGTGGTTTCTTCCAGAGAAGTGGAGGGCATTTGCTTTACCTTGCCACAACCACTTGGGATAGGGTCTGCACCTCAGGAAAACTGTCTCTGTGGGAAGCCGGCTTTTTGCAAAGGGGTCTCAGGGCCGTGTGCCTAGGCTGTCCCTCCGGCTCCCCAAAGCACAGGGACGAGGTGAGGGGCTTAGACCATGCCTGGGCAATGTTGTTCCTTACACTTGGGTGTGTGGCATTTGTTGAGCTGGCTACCACCACTTGGGATAGGTGTTCCACAGCAAGCACCTATTGTTCGTCGGAAGCAGTTTTTGCCCCAGGTGTCTCCGGGCTGTGTTCGTTGGGGTTGAACTCCTGCTAGCAAAACCGCCGGGTTGAGGGAAGGGTTCAGACTGTGCCTGGGCCCTGTGGTCTCTTCCAGGTCAGTGTATGGCATTTCATTCCCCTTGCCACAGGCACCTGGGAGCATGTCTGCACGTGGAGAAAGACTTTCCCGTGGGAAGCCGGTTTTTGTCAAACGGGTCCCAGTGCTCTGCTCCTCTTTTTTCACTCCTGCTGCCAGAAGCCCAGGGAGGATGGGAGGGATTAGAACATGGCTGGGCACTGTGGTTTCTTCCAGAGAAGTGGAGGGCATTAGCTTTACCTTGCCACAACCACTTGGGATAGGGTCTGCATCTCAGGAAAACTGTCTCTGTGGGAAGCCGGCTTTTTGAAAAGGGGTCTCAGGGCCGTGGGCCTCGGCTGTCCCTCCGGCTCCCCAAAGCACAGGGACGAGGTGAGGGGCTTAGACCATGCCTCGGCAATGTTGTTTCTTACACCTGGGTGTGTGGCATTTTGTTGAGCTGGCTACCCCCACTTGGGATAGATGTTCCACAGCAAGCGACTATTGTTCGTCGGAAGCCGTTTTTGATTCAGGGGTCTCCGTTTCGTTGGGGTTGAACTCCTGCTAGCAAAACCGCCGGGTTGAGGGAAGGGTTCAGACTGTGCCTGGGCCCTGTGGTCTGTTCCAGCTCAGTGTATGGCATTTCCTTCCCCTTGCCCCAGACACGGGAGCATGTCTGCACGTGGAGAAATACTTCCCCGTGGGAAGCCGGTTTTTCTCAAACGGGTTCCAGTGCTGTGCTCCTCTCTTTTCACTCCTGCTGCCAGAAGCCCAGGGAGGATGGGAGGGCTTAGAACATGGCTGGGCACTGTGGTTTCTTCCAGAGAAGTGGAGGGCATTTGCTTTACCTTGCCACAACCACTTGGGATAGGGTCTGCACCTCAGGAAAACTGTCTCCATGGTAAGCCGGCTTTTTGCAAAGGGGTCTCAGGGCCGTGGGCCTCGGCTGTCCCTGCGGCTACCCAAAGCACAGGGACGAGGTGAGGGGCTTAGACCATGCCTGGGCAATGTTGTTTCTTACACCTGGGTGTGTGGCATTTTGTTGAGCTGGCTACCCCCACTTGGGATAGATGTTCCACAGCAAGCGACTATTGTTCGTCGGAAGCCGTTTTTGATTCAGGGGTCTCCGTTTCGTTGGGGTTGAACTCCTGCTAGCAAAACCGCCGGGTTGAGGGAAGGGTTCAGACTGTGCCTGGGCCCTGTGGTCTGTTCCAGCTCAGTGTATGGCATTTCCTTCCCCTTGCCCCAGACACCTGGGAGCATGTCTGCACGTGGAGAAAGACTTTCCCGTGGGAAGCCGGTTTTTGTCAAACGGGTCCCAGTGCTCTGCTCCTCTCTTTTCACTCCTGCTGCCAGAAGCCCAGGGAGGATGGGAGGGCTTAGAACATGGCTGGGCACTGTGGTTTCTTCCAGAGAAGTGGAGGGCATTTGCTTTACGTTGCCACAACCACTTGGGATAGGGTCTGCACCTCAGGAAAACTGTCTCTGTGGGAAGCCGGCTTTTTGCAAAGGGGTCTCAGGGCCGTGTGCCTAGGCTGTCCCTCCGGCTCCCCAAAGCACAGGGACGAGGTGAGGGGCTTAGACCATGCCTGGGCAATGTTGTTCCTTACACTTGGGTGAGTGGCATTTTGTTGAGCAGGCTACCCCCACTTGGGATAGGTGTTCCACAGCAAGCACCTATTGTTCGTCGGAAGCAGTTTTTGCCCCAGGTGTCTCCGAGCTGTGTTCGTTGGGGTTGAACTCCTGCTAGCAAAACCGCCGGGTTGAGGGAAGGGTTCAGACTGTGCCTGGGCCCTGTGGTCTGTTCCAGGTCAGTGTATGGCATTTCCTTCCCCTTGCCACAGGCACCTGGGAGCATGTCTGCACGTGGAGAAAGACTTTCCCGTGGGAAGCCGGTTTTCGTCAAACGGGTCCCAGTGCTCTGCTCCCCTCTTTTCACTCCTGCTGCCAGAAGCCCAGGGAGGATGGGAGGGCTTAGAACATGGCTGGGCACTGTGGTTTCTTCCAGAGAAGTGGAGGGCATTAGCTTTACCTTGCCACAACCACTTGGGATAGGGTCTGCACCTTAGGAAAACTGTCTCCGTGGGTAGCCGGCTTTTTGCAAAAGGGTCTCAGGGCCGTGGGCCTCGGGTGTCCCTCCGGCTCCCCAAAGCACAGGGACGAGGTGAGGGGCTTAGACCATGCCTGGGCAATGTTGTTTCTTACACCTGGGTGTGTGGCATTTTGTTGAGCTGGCTTCCCCCACTTGTGATAGGTGTTCCACAGCAAGCGACTATTGTTCGTTGGAAGCCGTTTTTGCCCTGGGGTCTCCGGGCACTGTTTGTTGGGTTTGAACTCCTGCTAGCAAAACCGCCGGGTTGAGGGAAGGGTTCAGACTGTGCCTGGGCCCTGTGGTCTGTTCCAGGTCAGTGTATGGCATTTCCTTCCCCTTGCCACAGGCATCTGGGAGCATGTCTGCACGTGGAGAAAGACTTTCCCGTGGGAAGCCGGTTTTTGTCAAACGGGTCCCAGTGCTCTGCTCCTCTTTTTTCACTCCTGCTGCCAGAAGCCCAGGGAGGATGGGAGGGATTAGAACATGGCTGGGCACTGTGGTTTCTTCCAGAGAAGTGGAGGGCATTAGCTTTACCTTGCCACAACCACTTGGGATAGGGTCTGCACCTCAGGAAAACTGTCTCTGTGGGAAGCCGGCTTTTTGAAAAGGGGTCTCAGGGCCGTGGGCCTCGGCTGTCCCTCCGGCTCCCCAAAGCACAGGGACGAGGTGAGGGGCTTAGACCATGCCTGGGCAATGTTGTTTCTTACACCTGGGTGTGTGGCATTTTGTTGAGCTGGCTACCCCCACTTGGGATAGATGTTCCACAGCAAGCGACTATTGTTCGTCGGAAGCCGTTTTTGATTCAGGGGTCTCCGTTTCGTTGGGGTTGAACTCCTGTTAGCAAAACCGCCGGGTTGAGGGAAGGGTTCAGAGTGTGCCTGGGCCCTGTGGTCTGTTCCAGCTCAGTGTATGGCATTTCCTTCCCCTTGCCCCAGACACGGGAGCATGTCTGCACGTGGAGAAAGACTTCCCCGTGGGAAGCCGGTTTTTCTCAAACGGGTTCCAGTGCTGTGCTCCTCTCTTTTCACTCCTGCTGCCAGAAGCCCAGGGAGGATGGGAGGGCTTAGAACATGGCTGGGCACTGTGGTTTCTTCCAGAGAAGTGGAGGGCATTTGCTTTACCTTGCCACAACCACTTGGGATAGGGTCTGTACCTCAGGAAAACTGTTTCCGTGGTAAGCCGGCTTTTTGCAAAGGGGTCTCAGGGCCGTGGGCCTCGGCTGTCCCTGCGGCTACCCAAAGCACAGGGACGAGGTGAGGGGCTTAGACCATGCCTGGGCAATGCTGTTTCTTACACCTGGGTGTGTGGCATTTTGTTGAGCTGGCTACCCCCACTTGGGATAGATGTTCCACCGGAAGCGACTATTGTTCGTCGGAAGCCGTTTTTGCCTCAGGGGTCTCCGGGCTGTGTTCGTTGGGGTTGAACTCCTGCTAGCAAAACCGCCGGGTTGAGGGTAGGGTTCAGACTGTGCCTGGGCCCTGTGGTCTCTTCCAGGTCAGTGTATGGCATTTCCTTCCCCTTGCCCCAGACACCTGGGAGCATGTCTGCACGTGGAGAAAGACTTTCCCGTGGGAAGCCGGGTTTTGTCAAACGGGTCCCAGTGCTCTGCTCCTCTCTTTTCACTCCTGCTGCCAGAAGCCCAGGGAGGATGGAAGGGCTTAGAACATGGCTGGGCACTGTGGTTTCTTCCAGAGAAGTGGAGGGCATTTGCTTTACCTTGCCACAACCACTTGGGATAGGGTCTGCACCTCAGGAAAACTGTTTCCGTGGGAAGCCGGCTTTTTCAAAGGGGTCTCAGGGCCGTGGGCCTCGGCTGACCCTCCGGCTCCCCAAAGCACAGGGACGAGGTGAGGGGCTTAGACCATGCCTGGGCAATGTTGTTTCTTACACCTGGGTGTGTGGCATTTTGTTGAGCTGGCTTCCCCCACTTGGGATAGGTGTTCCACAGCAAGCGACTATTGTTCGTTGGAAGCCGTTTTTGCCCAGGGGTCTCCGGGCACTGTTTGTTGGGTTTGAACTCCTGCTAGCAAAACCGCCGGGTTGAGGGAAGGGTTCAGACTGTGCCTGGGCCCTGTGGTCTCTTCCAGGTCAGTGTATGGCATTTCCTTCCCCTTGCCACAGGCACCTGGGAGCATGTCTGCACGTGGAGAAAGACTTTCCCGTGGGAAGCCGGTTTTTCTCAAACGGGTCCCAGTGCTGTGCTCCTCTCTTTTCACTCCTGCTGCCAGAAGCCCAGGGAGGATGGGAGGGCTTAGAACATGGCTGGGCACAGTGGTTTCTTCCAGAGAAGTGGAGGGCATTTGCTTTACCTTGCCACAACCACTTGGGATAGGGTCTGCACCTCAGGAAAACTGTCTCTGTGGGAAGCCGGCTTTTTGCAAAGGTGTCTCAGGGCCGTGTGCCTAGGCTGTCCCTCCGGCTCCCCAAAGCACAGGGACGAGGTGAGGGGCTTAGACCATGCCTGGGCAATGTTGTTCCTTACACTTGGGTGAGTGGCATTTTGTTGAGCAGGCTACCCCCACTTGGGATAGGTGTTCCACAGCAAGCACCTATTGTTCGTCGGAAGCAGTTTTTGCCCCAGGTGTCTCCGGGCTGTGTTCGTTGGGGTTGAACTCCTGCTAGCAAAACCGCCGGGTTGAGGGAAGGGTTCAGACTGTGCCTGGGCCCTGTGGTCTCTTCCAGGTCAGTGTATGGCATTTCCTTCCCCTTGCCACAGGCACCTGGGAGCATGTCTGCACGTGGAGAAAGACTTTCCCGTGGGAAGCCGGTTTTTGTCAAACGGGTCCCAGTGCTCTGCTCCCCTCTTTTCACTCCTGCTGCCAGAAGCCCAGGGAGGATGGGAGGGCTTAGAACATGGCTGGGCACTGTGGTTTCTTCCAGAGAAGTGGAGGGCATTAGCTTTACCTTGCCACAACCACTTGGGATAGGGTCTGCACCTCAGGAAAACTGTCTCCGTGGGTAGCCGGCTTTTTGCAAAAGGGTCTCAGGGCCGTGGGCCTCGGGTGTCCCTCCGGCTCCCCAAAGCACAGGGACGAGGTGAGGGGCTTAGACCATGCCTGGGCAATGTTGTTTCTTACACCTGGGTGTGTGGCATTTTGTTGAGCTGGCTTCCCCCACTTGTGATAGGTGTTCCACAGCAAGCGACTATTGTTCGTTGGAAGCCGTTTTTGCCCAGGGGTCTCCGGGCACTGTTTGTTGGGTTTGAACTCCTGCTAGCAAAACCGCCGGGTTGAGGGAAGGGTTCAGACTGTGCCTGGGCCCTGTGGTCTCTTCCAGGTCAGTGTATGGCATTTCCTTCCCCTTGCCACAGGCACCTGGGAGCATGTCTGCACGTGGAGAAAGACTTTCCCGTGGGAAGCCGGTTTTTGTCAAACGGGTCCCAGTGCTCTGCTCCTCTTTTTTCACTCCTGCTGCCAGAAGCCCAGGGAGGATGGGAGGGATTAGAACATGGCTGGGCACTGTGGTTTCTTCCAGAGAAGTGGAGGGCATTAGCTTTACCTTGCCACAACCACTTGGGATAGGGTCTGCATCTCAGGAAAACTGTCTCTGTGGGAAGCCGGCTTTTTGAAAAGGGGTCTCAGGGCCGTGGGCCTCGGCTGTCCCTCCGGCTCCCCAAAGCACAGGGACGAGGTGAGGGGCTTAGACCATGCCTGGGCAATGTTGTTTCTTACACCTGGGTGTGTGGCATTTTGTTGAGCTGGCTACCCCCACTTGGGATAGATGTTCCACAGCAAGCGACTATTGTTCGTCGGAAGCCGTTTTTGATTCAGGGGTCTCCGTTTCGTTGGGGTTGAACTCCTGCTAGCAAAACCGCCGGGTTGAGGGAAGGGTTCAGACTGTGCCTGGGCCCTGTGGTCTGTTCCAGCTCAGTGTATGGCATTTCCTTCCCCTTGCCCCAGACACCTGGGAGCATGTCTGCACGTGGAGAAAGACTTTCCCGTGGGAAGCCGGTTTTTGTCAAACGGGTCCCAGTGCTCTGCTCCTCTCTTTTCACTCCTGCTGCCAGAAGCCCAGGGAGGATGGGAGGGCTTAGAACATGGCTGGGCACTGTGGTTTCTTCCAGAGAAGTGGAGGGCATTTGCTTTACGTTGCCACAACCACTTGGGATAGGGTCTGCACCTCAGGAAAACTGTCTCTGTGGGAAGCCGGCTTTTTGCAAAGGGGTCTCAGGGCCGTGTGCCTAGGCTGTCCCTCCGGCTCCCCAAAGCACAGGGACGAGGTGAGGGGCTTAGACCATGCCTGGGCAATGTTGTTCCTTACACTTGGTTGAGTGGCATTTTGTTGAGCAGGCTACCCCCACTTGGGATAGGTGTTCCACAGCAAGCACCTATTGTTCGTCGGAAGCAGTTTTTGCCCCAGGTGTCTCCGGGCTGTGTTCGTTGGGGTTGAACTCCTGCTAGCAAAACCGCCGGGTTGAGGGAAGGGTTCAGACTGTGCCTGGGCCCTGTGGTCTGTTCCAGGTCAGTGTATGGCATTTCCTTCCCCTTGCCACAGGCACCTGGGAGCATGTCTGCACGTGGAGAAAGACTTTCCCGTGGGAAGCCGGTTTTTGTCAAACGGGTCCCAGTGCTCTGCTCCCCTCTTTTCACTCCTGCTGCCAGAAGCCCAGGGAGGATGGGAGGGCTTAGAACATGGCTGGGCACTGTGGTTTCTTCCAGAGAAGTGGAGGGCATTAGCTTTACCTTGCCACAACCACTTGGGATAGGGTCTGCACCTTAGGAAAACTGTCTCCGTGGGTAGCCGGCTTTTTGCAAAAGGGTCTCAGGGCCGTGGGCCTCGGGTGTCCCTCCGGCTCCCCAAAGCACAGGGACGAGGTGAGGGGCTTAGACCATGCCTGGGCAATGTTGTTTCTTACACCTGGGTGTGTGGCATTTTGTTGAGCTGGCTTCCCCCACTTGTGATAGGTGTTCCACAGCAAGCGACTATTGTTCGTTGGAAGCCGTTTTTGCCCAGGGGTCTCCGGGCACTGTTTGTTGGGTTTGAACTCCTGCTAGCAAAACCGCCGGGTTGAGGGAAGGGTTCAGACTGTGCCTGGGCCCTGTGGTCTGTTCCAGGTCAGTGTATGGCATTTCCTTCCCCTTGCCACAGGCACCTGGGAGCATGTCTGCACGTGGAGAAAGACTTTCCCGTGGGAAGCCGGTTTTTCTCAAACGGGTCCCAGTGCTGTGCTCCTCTCTTTTCACTCCTGCTGCCAGAAGCCCAGGGAGGATGGGAGGGCTTAGAACATGGCTGGGCACTGTGGTTTCTTCCAGAGAAGTGGAGGGTTTTGCTTTACCTTGCCACAACCACTTGGGATAGGGTCTGCACCTCAGGAAAACTGTCTCTGTGGGAAGCCGGCTTTTTGCAAAGGGGTCTCAGGGCCGTGTGCCTAGGCTGTCCCTCCGGCTCCCCAAAGCACAGGGACGAGGTGAGGGGCTTAGACCATGCCTGGGCAATGTTGTTCCTTACACTTGGGTGTGTGGCATTTGTTGAGCTGGCTACCACCACTTGGGATAGGTGTTCCACAGCAAGCACCTATTGTTCGTCGGAAGCAGTTTTTGCCCCAGGTGTCTCCGGGCTGTGTTCGTTGGGGTTGAACTCCTGCTAGCAAAACCGCCGGGTTGAGGGAAGGGTTCAGACTGTGCCTGGGCCCTGTGGTCTCTTCCAGGTCAGTGTATGGCATTTCCTTCCCCTTGCCACAGGCACCTGGGAGCATGTCTGCACGTGGAGAAAGACTTTCCCGTGGGAAGCCGGTTTTTGTCAAACGGGTCCCAGTGCTCTGCTCCCCTCTTTTCACTCCTGCTGCCAGAAGCCCAGGGAGGATGGGAGGGCTTAGAACATGGCTGGGCACTGTGGTTTCTTCCAGAGAAGTGGAGGGCATTTGCTTTACCTTGCCACAACCACTTGGGATAGGGTCTGCACCTAGGAAAACTGTCTCCGTGGTAAGCCGGCTTTTTGCAAAGGGGTCTCAGGGCCGTGGGCCTCGGCTGTCCCTGCGGCTCCCCAAAGCACAGGGACGAGGTGAGGGGCTTAGACCATGCCTGGGCAATGCTGTTTCTTACACCTGGGTGTGTGGCATTTTGTTGAGCTGGCTACCCCCACTTGGGATAGATGTTCCACAGGAAGCGACTATTGTTCGTCGGAAGCCGTTTTTGCCTCAGGGGTCTCCGGGCTGTGTTCGTTGGGGTTGAACTCCTGCTAGCAAAACCGCCGGGTTGAGGGAAGGGTTCAGACTGTGCCTGGGCCCTGTGGTCTGTTCCAGCTCAGTGTATGGCATTTCCTTCCCCTTGCCCCAGACACCTGGGAGCATGTCTGCACGTGGAGAAAGACTTTCCCGTGGGAAGCCGGTTTTTGTCAAACGGGTCCCAGTGCTCTGCTCCTCTCTTTTCACTCCTGCTGCCAGAAGCCCAGGGAGGATGGGAGGGCTTAGAACATGGCTGGGCACTGTGGTTTCTTCCAGAGAAGTGGAGGGCATTTGCTTTACGTTGCCACAACCACTTGGGATAGGGTCTGCACCTCAGGAAAACTGTCTCTGTGGGAAGCCGGCTTTTTGCAAAGGGGTCTCAGGGCCGTGTGCCTAGGCTGTCCCTCCGGCTCCCCAAAGCACAGGGACGAGGTGAGGGGCTTAGACCATGCCTGGGCAATGTTGTTCCTTACACTTGGGTGAGTGGCATTTTGTTGAGCTGGCTACCCCCACTTGGGATAGGTGTTCCACAGCAAGCACCTATTGTTCGTCGGAAGCAGTTTTTGCCCCAGGTGTCTCCGGGCTGTGTTCGTTGGGGTTGAACTCCTGCTAGCAAAACCGCCGGGTTGAGGGAAGGGTTCAGACTGTGCCTGGGCCCTGTGGTCTGTTCCAGGTCAGTGTATGGCATTTCCTTCCCCTTGCCACAGGCACCTGGGAGCATGTCTGCACGTGGAGAAAGACTTTCCCGTGGGAAGCCGGTTTTTGTCAAACGGGTCCCAGTGCTCTGCTCCCCTCTTTTCACTCCTGCTGCCAGAAGCCCAGGGAGGATGGGAGGGCTTAGAACATGGCTGGGCACTGTGGTTTCTTCCAGAGAAGTGGAGGGCATTAGCTTTACCTTGCCACAACCACTTGGGATAGGGTCTGCACCTTAGGAAAACTGTCTCCGTGGGTATCCGGCTTTTTGCAAAAGGGTCTCAGGGCCGTGGGCCTCGGCTGTCCCTCCGGCTCCCCAAAGCACAGGGACGAGGTGAGGGGCTTAGACCATGCCTGGGCAATGTTGTTTCTTACACCTGGGTGTGTGGCATTTTGTTGAGCTGGCTTCCCCCCTTGTGATAGGTGTTCCACAGCAAGCGACTATTGTTCGTTGGAAGCCGTTTTTGCCCAGGGGTCTCCGGGCACTGTTTGTTGGGTTTGAACTCCTGCTAGCAAAACCGCCGGGTTGAGGGAAGGGTTCAGACTGTGCCTGGGCCCTGTGGTCTGTTCCAGGTCAGTGTATGGCATTTCCTTCCCCTTGCCACAGGCACCTGGGAGCATGTCTGCACGTGGAGAAAGACTTTCCCGTGGGAAGCCGGTTTTTGTCAAACGGGTCCCAGTGCTCTGCTCCTCTTTTTTCACTCCTGCTGCCAGAAGCCCAGGGAGGATGGGAGGGATTAGAACATGGCTGGGCACTGTGGTTTCTTCCAGAGAAGTTGAGGGCATTAGCTTTACCTTGCCACAACCACTTGGGATAGGGTCTGCACCTCAGGAAAACTGTCTCTGTGGGAAGCCGGCTTTTTGAAAAGGGGTCTCAGGGCCGTGGGCCTCGGCTGTCCCTCCGGCTCCCCAAAGCACAGGGACGAGGTGAGGGGCTTAGACCATGCCTGGGCAATGTTGTTTCTTACACCTGGGTGTGTGGTATTTTGTTGAGCTGGCTACCCCCACTTGGGATAGATGTTCCACAGCAAGCGACTATTGTTCGTCGGAAGCCGTTTTTGATTCAGGGGTCTCCGTTTCGTTGGGGTTGAACTCCTGCTAGCAAAACCGCCGGGTTGAGGGAAGGGTTCAGACTGTGCCTGGGCCCTGTGGTCTGTTCCAGCTCAGTGTATGGCATTTCCTTCCCCTTGCCCCAGACACGGGAGCATGTCTGCACGTGGAGAAAGACTTCCCCGTGGGAAGCCGGTTTTTCTCAAACGGGTTCCAGTGCTGTGCTCCTCTCTTTTCACTCCTGCTGCCAGAAGCCCAGGGAGGATGGGAGGGCTTAGAACATGGCTGGGCACTGTGGTTTCTTCCAGAGAAGTGGAGGGCATTTGCTTTACCTTGCCACAACCACTTGGGATAGGGTCTGCACCTCAGGAAAACTGTCTCCGTGGTAAGCCGGCTTTTTGCAAAGGGGTCTCAGGGCCGTGGGCCTCGGCTGTCCCTGCGGCTACCCAAAGCACAGGGACGAGGTGAGGGGCTTAGACCATGCCTGGGCAATGCTGTTTCTTACACCTGGGTGTGTGGCATTTTGTTGAGCTGGCTACCCCCACTTGGGATAGATGTTCCACAGGAAGCGACTATTGTTCGTCGGATGCCGTTTTTGCCTCAGGGGTCTCCGGGCTGTGTTCGTTGGGGTTGAACTCCTGCTAGCAAAACCGCCGGGTTGAGGGAAGGGTTCAGACTGTGCCTGGGCCCTGTGGTCTCTTCCAGGTCAGTGTATGGCATTTCCTTCCCCTTGCCCCAGACACCTGGGAGCATGTCTGCACGTGGAGAAAGACTTTCCCGTGGGAAGCGGGGTTTTGTCAAACGGGTCCCAGTGCTCTGCTCCTCTCTTTTCACTCCTGCTGCCAGAAGCCCAGGGAGGATGGAAGGGCTTAGAACATGGCTGGGCACTGTGGTTTCTTCCAGAGAAGTGGAGGGCATTTGCTTTACCTTGCCACAACCACTTGGGATAGGGTCTGCACCTCAGGAAAACTGTTTCCGTGGGAAGCCGGCTTTTGCAAAGGGGTCTCAGGGCCGTGGGCCTCGGCTGACCCTCCGGCTCCCCAAAGCACAGGGACGAGGTGAGGGGCTTAGACCATGCCTGGGCAATGTTGTTTCATACACCTGGGTGTGTGGCATTTTGTTGAGCTGGCTTCCCCCACTTGGGATAGGTGTTCCACAGCAAGCACCCATTGTTCGTTGGAAGCCGTTTTTGCCCAGGGGTCTCCGGGCACTGTTTGTTGGGTTTGAACTCCTGCTAGCAAAACCGCCGGGTTGAGGGAAGGGTTCAGACTGTGCCTGGGCCTTGTAGTCTCTTCCAGGTCAGTGTATGGCATTTCCTTCCCCTTGCCACAGGCACCTGGGAGCATGTCTGCACGTGGAGAAAGACTTTCCCGTGGGAAGCCGGTTTTTCTCAAAAGGGTCCCAGTGCTGTGCTCCTCTCTTTTCACTCCTGCTGCCAGAAGCCCAGGGAGGATGGGAGGGCTTAGAACATGGCTGGGCACTGTGGTTTCTTCCAGAGAAGTGGAGGGCATTAGCTTTACCTTGCCACAACCACTTGGGATAGGGTCTGCACCTCAGGAAAACTGTCTCTGTGGGAAGCCGGCTTTTTGAAAAGGGGTCTCAGGGCCGTGGGCCTCGGCTGTCCCTCCGGCTCCCCAAAGCACAGGGACGAAGTGAGGGGCTTAGACCATGCCTGGGCAATGTTGTTTCTTACACCTGGGTGTGTGGCATTTTGTTGAGCTGGCTACCCCCACTTGGGATAGGTGTTCCACAGCAAGCGCCTATTGTTCGTCAGAAGCCGTTTTTGCCCCAGGGGTCTCCGGGCTGTGTTTGTTGGGGTTGAACTCCTGCTAGCAAAACCGCCGGGTTGAGGGAAGGGTTCAGACTGTGCCTGGGCCCTGTGGTCTGTTCCAGCTCAGCGTGTGGCATTTCCTTCCCCTTGCCACAGGCACATGGGAGCATGTCTGCACGTGGAGAAAGACTTTCCCGTGGGAAGCCGGTTGTTCTCAAACGGGTCCCAGTGCTGTGCTCCTCTCTATTCACTCCTGCTGCCAGAAGCCCAGGGAGGATGGGAGGGCTTAGAACATGGCTGGGCACTGTGGTTTCTTCCAGAGAAGTGGAGGGCATTTGCTTTACCTTGCCACAACCACTTGGGATAGGGTCTGCACCTCAGGAAAACTGTCTCTGTGGGAAGCCGGCTTTTTGCAAAGGGGTCTCAGGGCCGTGTGCCTAGGCTGTCCCTCCGGCTCCCCAAAGCACAGGGACGAGGTGAGGGGCTTAGACCATGCCTGGGCAATGTTGTTCCTTACACTTGGGTGTGTGGCATTTGTTGAGCTGGCTACCACCACTTGGGATAGGTGTTCCACAGCAAGCACCTATTGTTCGTCGGAAGCAGTTTTTGCCCCAGGTGTCTCCGGGCTGTGTTCGTTGGGGTTGAACTCCTGCTAGCAAAACCGCCGGGTTGAGGGAAGGGTTCAGACTGTGCCTGGGCCCTGTGGTCTGTTCCAGCTCAGTGTATGGCATTTCCTTCCCCTTGCCACAGGCACCTGGGAGCATGTCTGCACGTGGAGAAAGACTTTCCCGTGGGAAGCCGGTTTTTGTCAAACGGGTCCCAGTGCTCTGCTCCTCTTTTTTCACTCCTGCTGCCAGAAGCCCAGGGAGGATGGGAGGGATTAGAACATGGCTGGGCACTGTGGTTTCTTCCAGAGAAGTGGAGGGCATTAGCTTTACCTTGCCACAACCACTTGGGATAGGGTCTGCATCTCAGGAAAACTGTCTCTGTGGGAAGCCGGCTTTTTGAAAAGGGGTCTCAGGGCCGTGGGCCTCGGCTGTCCCTCCGGCTCCCCAAAGCACAGGGACGAGGTGAGGGGCTTAGACCATGCCTGGGCAATGTTGTTTCTTACACCTGGGTGTGTGGCATTTTGTTGAGCTGGCTACCCCCACTTGGGATAGATGTTCCACAGCAAGCGACTATTGTTCGTCGGAAGCCGTTTTTGATTCAGGGGTCTCCGTTTCGTTGGGGTTGAACTCCTGCTAGCAAAACCGCCGGGTTGAGGGAAGGGTTCATACTGTGCCTGGGCCCTGTGGTCTGTTCCAGCTCAGTGTATGGCATTTCCTTCCCCTTGCCCCAGACACGGGAGCATGTCTGCACGTGGAGAAAGACTTCCCCGTGGGAAGCCGGTTTTTCTCAAACGGGTTCCAGTGCTGTGCTCCTCTCTTTTCACTCCTCTTGCCAGAAGCCCAGGGAAGATGGGAGGGCTTAGAACATGGCTGGGCACTGTGGTTTCTTCCAGAGAAGTGGAGGGCATTTGCTTTACCTTGCCACAACCACTTGGGATAGGGTCTGCACCTCAGGAAAACTGTCTCCATTGTAAGCCGGCTTTTTGCAAAGGGGTCTCAGGGCCGTGGGCCTCGGCTGTCCCTGCGGCTACCCAAAGCACAGGGACGAGGTGAGGGGCTTAGACCATGCCTGGGCAATGCTGTTTCTTACACCTGGGTGTGTGGCATTTTGTTGAGCTGGCTACCCCCACTTGGGATAGATGTTCCACAGGAAGTGACTATTGTTCGTCGGAAGCCGTTTTTGCCCAGGGGTCTCCGGGCACTGTTTGTTGGGTTTGAACTCCTGCTAGCAAAACCGCCGGGTTGAGGGAAGGGTTCAGACTGTGCCTGGGCCCTGTGGTCTCTTCCAGGTCAGTGTATGGCATTTCCTTCCCATTGCCACAGGCACCTGGGAGCATGTCTGCACGTGGAGAAAGACTTTCCCGTGGGAAGCCGGTTTTTGTCAAACGGGTCCCAGTGCTGTGCTCCTCTCTTTTCACTCCTGCTGCCAGAAGCCCAGGGAGGATGGGAGGGCTTAGAACATGGCTGGGCACTGTGGTTTCTTCCAGAGAAGTGGAGGGCATTTGCTTTACCTTGCCACAACCACTTGGGATAGGGTCTGCACCTCAGGAAAACTGTCTCTGTGGGAAGCCGGCTTTTTGCAAAGGGGTCTCAGGGCCGTGTGCCTAGGCTGTCCCTCCGGCTCCCCAAAGCACAGGGACGAGGTGAGGGGCTTAGACCATGCCTGGGCAATGTTGTTCCTTACACTTGGGTGTGTGGCATTTGTTGAGCTGGCTACCACCACTTGGGATAGGTGTTCCACAGCAAGCACCTATTGTTCCTCGGAAGCCGTTTTTGCCCCAGGTGTCTCCGGGCTGTGTTCGTTGGGGTTGAACTCCTGCTAGCAAAACCGCCGGGTTGAGGGAAGGGTTCAGACTGTGCCTGGGCCCTGTGGTCTCTTCCAGGTCAGTGTATGGCATTTCCTTCCCCTTGCCACAGGCACCTGGGAGCATGTCTGCACGTGGAGAAAGACTTTCCCGTGGGAAGCCGGTTTTTGTCAAACGGGTCCCAGTGCTCTGCTCCCCTCTTTTCACTCCTGCTGCCAGAAGCCCAGGGAGGATGGGAGGGCTTAGAACATGGCTGGGCTCTGTGGTTTCTTCCAGAGAAGTGGAGGGCATTTGCTTTACCTTGCCACAACCACTTGGGATAGGGTCTGCACCTAGGAAAACTGTCTCCGTGGTAAGCCGGCTTTTTGCAAAGGGGTCTCAGGGCCGTGGGCCTCGGCTGTCCCTGCGGCTCCCCAAAGCACAGGGACGAGGTGAGGGGCTTAGACCATGCCTGGGCAATGCTGTTTCTTACACCTGGGTGTGTGGCATTTTGTTGAGCTGGCTACCCCCACTTGGGATAGATGTTCCACAGGAAGCGACTATTGTTCCTCGGAAGCCGTTTTTGCCTCAGGGGTCTCCGGGCTGTGTTCGTTGGGGTTGAACTCCTGCTAGCAAAACCGCCGCGTTGAGGGAAGGGTTCAGACTGTGCCTGGGCCCTGTGGTCTGTTCCAGCTCAGTGTATGGCATTTCCTTCCCCTTGCCCCAGACACCTGGGAGCATGTCTGCACGTGGAGAAAGACTTTCCCGTGGGAAGCCGGTTTTTGTCAAACGGGTCCCAGTGCTCTGCTCCTCTCTTTTCACTCCTGCTGCCAGAAGCCCAGGGAGGATGGGAGGGCTTAGAACATGGCTGGGCACTGTGGTTTCTTCCAGAGAAGTGGAGGGCATTTGCTTTACGTTGCCACAACCACTTGGGATAGGGTCTGCACCTCAGGAAAACTGTCTCTGTGGGAAGCCGGCTTTTTGCAAAGGGGTCTCAGGGCCGTGTGCCTAGGCTGTCCCTCCGGCTCCCCAAAGCACAGGGACGAGGTGAGGGGCTTAGACCATGCCTGGGCAATGTTGTTCCTTACACTTGGTTGAGTGGCATTTTGTTGAGCAGGCTACCCCCACTTGGGATAGGTGTTCCACAGCAAGCACCTATTGTTCGTCGGAAGCAGTTTTTGCCCCAGGTGTCTCCGGGCTGTGTTCGTTGGGGTTGAACTCCTGCTAGCAAAACCGCCGGGTTGAGGGAAGGGTTCAGACTGTGCCTGGGCCCTGTGGTCTGTTCCAGGTCAGTGTATGGCATTTCCTTCCCCTTGCCACAGGCACCTGGGAGCATGTCTGCACGTGGAGAAAGACTTTCCCGTGGGAAGCCGGTTTTTGTCAAACGGGTCCCAGTGCTCTGCTCCCCTCTTTTCACTCCTGCTGCCAGAAGCCCAGGGAGGATGGGAGGGCTTAGAACATGGCTGGGCACTGTGGTTTCTTCCAGAGAAGTGGAGGGCATTAGCTTTACCTTGCCACAACCACTTGGGATAGGGTCTGCACCTTAGGAAAACTGTCTCCGTGGGTAGCCGGCTTTTTGCAAAAGGGTCTCAGGGCCGTGGGCCTCGGGTGTCCCTCCGGCTCCCCAAAGCACAGGGACGAGGTGAGGGGCTTAGACCATGCCTGGGCAATGTTGTTTCTTACACCTGGGTGTGTGGCATTTTGTTGAGCTGGCTTCCCCCACTTGTGATAGGTGTTCCACAGCAAGCGACTATTGTTCGTTGGAAGCCGTTTTTGCCCAGGGGTCTCCGGGCACTGTTTGTTGGGTTTGAACTCCTGCTAGCAAAACCGCCGGGTTGAGGGAAGGGTTCAGACTGTGCCTGGGCCCTGTGGTCTGTTCCAGGTCAGTGTATGGCATTTCCTTCCCCTTGCCACAGGCACCTGGGAGCATGTCTGCACGTGGAGAAAGACTTTCCCGTGGGAAGCCGGTTTTTCTCAAACGGGTCCCAGTGCTGTGCTCCTCTCTTTTCACTCCTGCTGCCAGAAGCCCAGGGAGGATGGGAGGGCTTAGAACATGGCTGGGCACTGTGGTTTCTTCCAGAGAAGTGGAGGGCATTTGTTTTACCTTGCCACAACCACTTGGGATAGGGTCTGCACCTCAGGAAAACTGTCTCTGTGGGAAGCCGGCTTTTTGCAAAGGGGTCTCAGGGCCGTGTGCCTAGGCTGTCCCTCCGGCTCCCCAAAGCACAGGGACGAGGTGAGGGGCTTAGACCATGCCTGGGCAATGTTGTTCCTTACACTTGGGTGTGTGGCATTTGTTGAGCTGGCTACCACCACTTGGGATAGGTGTTCCACAGCAAGCACCTATTGTTCGTCGGAAGCCGTTTTTGCCCCAGGTGTCTCCGGGCTGTGTTCGTTGGGGTTGAACTCCTGCTAGCAAAACCGCCGGGTTGAGGGAAGGGTTTAGACTGTGCCTGGGCCCTGTGGTCTCTTCCAGGTCAGTGTATGGCATTTCCTTCCCCTTGCCACAGGCACCTGGGAGCATGTCTGCACGTGGAGAAAGACTTTCCCGTGGGAAGCCGGTTTTTGTCAAACGGGTCCCAGTGCTCTGCTCCTCTTTTTTCACTCCTGCTGCCAGAAGCCCAGGGAGGATGGGAGGGATTAGAACATGGCTGGGCACTGTATTTTCTTCCAGAGAAGTGGAGGGCATTAGCTTTACCTTTCCACAACCACTTGGGATAGGGTCTGCATCTCAGGAAAACTGTCTCTGTGGGAAGCCGGCTTTTTGAAAAGGGGTCTCAGGGCCGTGGGCCTCGGCTGTCCCTCCGGCTCCCCAAAGCACAGGGACGAGGTGAGGGGCTTAGACCATGCCTGGGCAATGTTGTTTCTTACACCTGGGTGTGTGGCATTTTGTTGAGCTGGCTACCCCCACTTGGGATAGATGTTCCACAGCAAGCGACTATTGTTCGTCGGAAGCCGTTTTTGATTCAGGGGTCTCCGTTTCGTTGGGGTTGAACTCCTGCTAGCAAAACCGCCGGGTTGAGGGAAGGGTTCAGACTGTGCCTGGGCCCTGTGGTCTGTTCCAGCTCAGTGTATGGCATTTCCTTCCCCTTGCCCCAGACACGGGAGCATGTCTGCACGTGGAGAAATACTTCCCCGTGGGAAGCCGGTTTTTCTCAAACGGGTTCCAGTGCTGTGCTCCTCTCTTTTCACTCCTGCTGCCAGAAGCCCAGGGAGGATGGGAGGGCTTAGAACATGGCTGGGCACTGTGGTTTCTTCCAGAGAAGTGGAGGGCATTTGCTTTACCTTGCCACAACCACTTGGGATAGGGTCTGCACCTCAGGAAAACTGTCTCCATGGTAAGCCGGCTTTTTGCAAAGGGGTCTCAGGGCCGTGGGCCTCGGCTGTCCCTGCGGCTACCCAAAGCACAGGGACGAGGTGAGGGGCTTAGACCATGCCTGGGCAATGCTGTTTCTTACACCTGGGTGTGTGGCATTTTGTTGAGCTGGCTACCCCCACTTGGGATAGATGTTCCACCGGAAGCGACTATTGTTCGTCGGAAGCCGTTTTTGCCTCAGGGGTCTCCGGGCTGTGTTCGTTGGGGTTGAACTCCTGCTAGCAAAACCGCCGGGTTGAGGGAAGGGTTCAGACTGTGCCTGGGCCCTGTGGTCTCTTCCAGGTCAGTGTATGGCATTTCCTTCCCCTTGTCCCAGACACCTGGGAGCATGTCTGCACGTGGAGAAAGACTTTCCCGTGGGAAGCCGGGTTTTGTCAAACGGGTCCCAGTGCTCTGCTCCTCTCTTTTCACTCCTGCTGCCAGAAGCCCAGGGAGGATGGAAGGGCTTAGAACATGGCTGGGCACTGTGGTTTCTTCCAGAGAAGTGGAGGGCATTTGCTTTACCTTGCCACAACCACTTGGGATAGGGTCTGCACCTCAGGAAAACTGTTTCCGTGGGAAGCCGGCTTTTGCAAAGGGGTCTCAGGGCCGTGGGCCTCGGCTGACCCTCCGGCTCCCCAAAGCACAGGGACGAGGTGAGGGGCTTAGACCATGCCTGGGCAATGTTGTTTCTTACACCTGGGTGTGTGGCATTTTGTTGAGCTGGCTTCCCCCACTTGGGATAGGTGTTCCACAGCAAGCGACTATTGTTCGTTGGAAGCCGTTTTTGCCCAGGGGTCTCCGGGCACTGTTTGTTGGGTTTGAACTCCTGCTAGCAAAACCGCCGGGTTGAGGGAAGGGTTCAGACTGTGCCTGGGCCCTGTGGTCTCTTCCAGGTCAGTGTATGGCATTTCCTTCCCCTTGCCACAGGCACCTGGGAGCATGTCTGCACGTGGAGAAAGACTTTCCCGTGGGAAGCCGGTTTTTGTCAAACGGGTCCCAGTGCTGTGCTCCTCTCTTTTCACTCCTGCTGCCAGAAGCCCAGGGAGGATGGGAGGGCTTAGAACATGGCTGGGCACTGTGGTTTCTTCCAGAGAAGTGGAGGGCATTTGCTTTACCTTGCCACAACCACTTGGGATAGGGTCTGCACCTCAGGAAAACTGTCTCTGTGGGAAGCCGGCTTTTTGCAAAGGGGTCTCAGGGCCGTGTGCCTAGGCTGTCCCTCCGGCTCCCCAAAGCACAGGGACGAGGTGAGGGGCTTAGACCATGCCTGGGCAATGTTGTTCCTTACACTTGGGTGTGTGGCATTTGTTGAGCTGGCTACCACCACTTGGGATAGGTGTTCCACAGCAAGCACCTATTGTTCGTCGGAAGCAGTTTTTGCCCCAGGTGTCTCCGGGCTGTGTTCGTTGGGGTTGAACTCCTGCTAGCAAAACCGCCGGGTTGAGGGAAGGGTTCAGACTGTGCCTGGGCCCTGTGGTCTCTTCCAGGTCAGTGTATGGCATTTCCTTCCCCTTGCCACAGGCACCTGGGAGCATGTCTGCACGTGGAGAAAGACTTTCCCGTGGGAAGTCGGTTTTTCTCAAACGGGTCCCAGTGCTCTGCTCCCCTCTTTTCACTCCTGCTGCCAGAAGCCCAGGGAGGATGGGAGGGCTTAGAACATGGCTGGGCACTGTGGTTTCTTCCAGAGAAGTGGAGGGCATTTGCTTTACCTTGCCACAACCACTTGGGATAGGGTCTGCACCTCAGGAAAACTGTCTCCGTGGTAAGCCGGCTTTTTGCAAAGGGGTCTCAGGGCCGTGGGCCTCGGCTGTCCCTGCGGCTCCCCAAAGCACAGGGACGAGGTGAGGGGCTTAGACCATGCCTGGGCAATGCTGTTTCTTACACCTGGGTGTGTGGCATATTGTTGAGCTGGCTACCCCCACTTGGGATAGATGTTCCACAGGAAGCGACTATTGTTCGTCGGAACCCGTTTTTGCCTCAGGGGTCTCCGGGCTGTGTTCGTTGGGGTTGAACTCCTGCTAGCAAAACCGCCGGGTTGAGGGAAGGGTTCAGACTGTGCCTGGGCCCTGTGGTCTCTTCCAGGTCAGTGTATGGCATTTCCTTCCCCTTGCCCCAGACACCTGGGAGCATGTCTGCACGTGGAGAAAGACTTTCCCGTGGGAAGCCGGGTTTTGTCAAACGGGTCCCAGTGCTCTGCTCCTCTCTTTTCACTCTTGCTGCCAGAAGCCCAGGGAGGATGGAAGGGCTTAGAACATGGCTGGGCACTGTGGTTTCTTCCAGAGAAGTGGAGGGCATTTGCTTTACCTTGCCACAACCACTTGGGATAGGGTCTGCACCTCAGGAAAACTGTCTCCGTGGGTGTCCGGCTTTTTGCAAAAGGGTCTCAGGGCCGTGGGCCTCGGGTGTCCCTCCGGCTCCCCAAAGCACAGGGACGAGGTGAGGGGCTTAGACCATGCCTGGGCAATGTTGTTTCTTACACCTGGGTGTGTGGCATTTTGTTGAGCTGGCTTCCCCCACTTGTGATAGGTGTTCCACAGCAAGCGACTATTGTTCGTTGGAAGCCGTTTTTGCCCAGGGGTCTCCGGGCACTGTTTGTTGGGTTTGAACTCCTGCTAGCAAAACCGCCGGGTTGAGGGAAGGGTTCAGACTGTGCCTGGGCCCTGTGGTCTCTTCCAGGTCAGTGTATGGCATTTCCTTCCCCTTGCCACAGGCACCTGGGAGCATGTCTGCACGTGGAGAAAGACTTTCCCGTGGGAAGCCGGTTTTTGTCAAACGGGTCCCAGTGCTCTGCTCCTCTTTTTTCACTCCTGCTGCCAGAAGCCCAGGGAGGATGGGAGGGATTAGAACATGGCTGGGCACTGTGGTTTCTTCCAGAGAAGTGGAGGGCATTAGCTTTACCTTGCCACAACCACTTGGGATAGGGTCTGCATCTCAGGAAAACTGTCTCTGTGGGAAGCCGGCTTTTTGAAAAGGGGTCTCAGGGCCGTGGGCCTCGGCTGTCCCTCCGGCTCCCCAAAGCACAGGGACGAGGTGAGGGGCTTAGACCATGCCTGGGCAATGTTGTTTCTTACACCTGGGTGTGTGGCATTTTGTTGAGCTGGCTACCCCCACTTGGGATAGATGTTCCACAGCAAGCGACTATTGTTCGTCGGAAGCCGTTTTTGATTCAGGGGTCTCCGTTTCGTTGGGGTTGAACTCCTGCTAGCAAAACCGCCGGGTTGAGGGAAGGGTTCAGACTGTGCCTGGGCCCTGTGGTCTGTTCCAGCTCAGTGTATGGCATTTCCTTCCCCTTGCCCCAGACACGGGAGCATGTCTGCACGTGGAGAAATACTTCCCCGTGGGAAGCCGGTTTTTCTCAAACGGGTTCCAGTGCTGTGCTCCTCTCTTTTCACTCCTGCTGCCAGAAGCCCAGGGAGGATGGGAGGGCTTAGAACATGGCTGGGCACTGTGGTTTCTTCCAGAGAAGTGGAGGGCATTTGCTTTACCTTGCCACAACCACTTGGGATAGGGTCTGCACCTCAGGAAAACTGTCTCCATGGTAAGCCGGCTTTTTGCAAAGGGGTCTCAGGGCCGTGGGCCTCGGCTGTCCCTGCGGCTACCCAAAGCACAGGGACGAGGTGAGGGGCTTAGACCATGCCTGGGCAATGCTGTTTCTTACACCTGGGTGTGTGGCATTTTGTTGAGCTGGCTACCCCCACTTGGGATAGATGTTCCACCGGAAGCGACTATTGTTCGTCGGAAGCCGTTTTTGCCTCAGGGGTCTCCGGGCTGTGTTCGTTGGGGTTGAACTCCTGCTAGCAAAACCGCCGGGTTGAGGGAAGGGTTCAGACTGTGCCTGGGCCCTGTGGTCTCTTCCAGGTCAGTGTATGGCATTTCCTTCCCCTTGCCCCAGACACCTGGGAGCATGTCTGCACGTGGAGAAAGACTTTCCCGTGGGAAGCCGGGTTTTGTCAAACGGGTCCCAGTGCTCTGCTCCTCTCTTTTCACTCCTGCTGCCAGAAGCCCAGGGAGGATGGAAGGGCTTAGAACATGGCTGGGCACTGTGGTTTCTTCCAGAGAAGTGGAGGGCATTTGCTTTACCTTGCCACAACCACTTGGGATAGGGTCTGCACCTCAGGAAAACTGTTTCCGTGGGAAGCCGGCTTTTGCAAAGGGGTCTCAGGGCCGTGGGCCTCGGCTGACCCTCCGGCTCCCCAAAGCACAGGGACGAGGTGAGGGGCTTAGACCATGCCTGGGCAATGTTGTTTCTTACACCTGGGTGTGTGGCATTTTGTTGAGCTGGCTTCCCCCACTTGGGATAGGTGTTCCACAGCAAGCGACTATTGTTCGTTGGAAGCCGTTTTTGCCCAGGGGTCTCCGGGCACTGTTTGTTGGGTTTGAACTCCTGCTAGCAAAACCGCCGGGTTGAGGGAAGGGTTCAGACTGTGCCTGGGCCCTGTGGTCTCTTCCAGGTCAGTGTATGGCATTTCCTTCCCCTTGCCACAGGCACCTGGGAGCATGTCTGCACGTGGAGAAAGACTTTCCCGTGGGAAGCCGGTTTTTGTCAAACGGGTCCCAGTGCTGTGCTCCTCTCTTTTCACTCCTGCTGCCAGAAGCCCAGGGAGGATGGGAGGGCTTAGAACATGGCTGGGCACTGTGGTTTCTTCCAGAGAAGTGGAGGGCATTTGCTTTACCTTGCCACAACCACTTGGGATAGGGTCTGCACCTCAGGAAAACTGTCTCTGTGGGAAGCCGGCTTTTTGCAAAGGGGTCTCAGGGCCGTGTGCCTAGGCTGTCCCTCCGGCTCCCCAAAGCACAGGGACGAGGTGAGGGGCTTAGACCATGCCTGGGCAATGTTGTTCCTTACACTTGGGTGTGTGGCATTTGTTGAGCTGGCTACCACCACTTGGGATAGGTGTTCCACAGCAAGCACCTATTGTTCGTCGGAAGCAGTTTTTGCCCCAGGTGTCTCCGGGCTGTGTTCGTTGGGGTTGAACTCCTGCTAGCAAAACCGCCCGGTTGAGGGAAGGGTTCAGACTGTGCCTGGGCCCTGTGGTCTCTTCCAGGTCAGTGTATGGCATTTCCTTCCCCTTGCCACAGGCACCTGGGAGCATGTCTGCACGTGGAGAAAGACTTTCCCGTGGGAAGCCGGTTTTTGTCAAACGGGTCCCAGTGCTCTGCTCCCCTCTTTTCACTCCTGCTGCCAGAAGCCCAGGGAGGATGGGAGGGCTTAGAACATGGCTGGGCACTGTGGTTTCTTCCAGAGAAGTGGAGGGCATTTGCTTTACCTTGCCACAACCACTTGGGATAGGGTCTGCACCTAGGAAAACTGTCTCCGTGGTAAGCCGGCTTTTTGCAAAGGGGTCTCAGGGCCGTGGGCCTCGGCTGTCCCTGCGGCTCCCCAAAGCACAGGGACGAGGTGAGGGGCTTAGACCATGCCTGGGCAATGCTGTTTCTTACACCTGGGTGTGTGGCATTTTGTTGAGCTGGCTACCCCCACTTGGGATAGATGTTCCACAGGAAGCGACTATTGTTCCTCGGAACCCGTTTTTGCCTCAGGGGTCTCCGGGCTGTGTTCGTTGGGGTTGAACTCCTGCTAGCAAAACCGCCGGGTTGAGGGAAGGGTTCAGACTGTGCCTGGGCCCTGTGGTCTCTTCCAGGTCAGTGTATGGCATTTCCTTCCCCTTGCCCCAGACACCTGGGAGCATGTCTGCACGTGGAGAAAGACTTTCCCGTGGGAAGCCGGGTTTTGTCAAACGGGTCCCAGTGCTCTGCTCCTCTCTTTTCACTCTTGCTGCCAGAAGCCCAGGGAGGATGGAAGGGCTTAGAACATGGCTGGGCACTGTGGTTTCTTCCAGAGAAGTGGAGGGCATTTGCTTTACCTTGCCACAACCACTTGGGATAGGGTCTGCACCTCAGGAAAACTGTCTCCGTGGGTAGCCGGCTTTTTGCAAAAGGGTCTCAGGGCCGTGGGCCTCGGGTGTCCCTCCGGCTCCCCAAAGCACAGGGACGAGGTGAGGGGCTTAGACCATGCCTGGGCAATGTTGTTTCTTACACCTGGGTGTGTGGCATTTTGTTGAGCTGGCTTCCCCCACTTGTGATAGGTGTTCCACAGCAAGCGACTATTGTTCGTTGGAAGCCGTTTTTGCCCAGGGGTCTCCGGGCACTGTTTGTTGGGTTTGAACTCCTGCTAGCAAAACCGCCGGGTTGAGGGAAGGGTTCAGACTGTGCCTGGGCCCTGTGGTCTCTTCCAGGTCAGTGTATGGCATTTCCTTCCCCTTGCCACAGGCACCTGGGAGCATGTCTGCACGTGGAGAAAGACTTTCCCGTGGGAAGCCGGTTTTTGTCAAACGGGTCCCAGTGCTCTGCTCCTCTTTTTTCACTCCTGCTGCCAGAAGCCCAGGGAGGATGGGAGGGATTAGAACATGGCTGGGCACTGTGGTTTCTTCCAGAGAAGTGGAGGGCATTAGCTTTACCTTGCCACAACCACTTGGGATAGGGTCTGCATCTCAGGAAAACTGTCTCTGTGGGAAGCCGGCTTTTTGAAAAGGGGTCTCAGGGCCGTGGGCCTCGGCTGTCCCTCCGGCTCCCCAAAGCACAGGGACGAGGTGAGGGGCTTAGACCATGCCTGGGCAATGTTGTTTCTTACACCTGGGTGTGTGGCATTTTGTTGAGCTGGCTACCCCCACTTGGGATAGATGTTCCACAGCAAGCGACTATTGTTCGTCGGAAGCCGTTTTTGATTCAGGGGTCTCCGTTTCGTTGGGGTTGAACTCCTGCTAGCAAAACCGCCGGGTTGAGGGAAGGGTTCAGACTGTGCCTGGGCCCTGTGGTCTGTTCCAGCTCAGTGTATGGCATTTCCTTCCCCTTGCCCCAGACACGGGAGCATGTCTGCACGTGGAGAAATACTTCCCCGTGGGAAGCCGGTTTTTCTCAAACGGGTTCCAGTGCTGTGCTCCTCTCTTTTCACTCCTGCTGCCAGAAGCCCAGGGAGGATGGGAGGGCTTAGAACATGGCTGGGCACTGTGGTTTCTTCCAGAGAAGTGGAGGGCATTTGCTTTACCTTGCCACAACCACTTGGGATAGGGTCTGCACCTCAGGAAAACTGTCTCCATGGTAAGCCGGCTTTTTGCAAAGGGGTCTCAGGGCCGTGGGCCTCGGCTGTCCCTGCGGCTACCCAAAGCACAGGGACGAGGTGAGGGGCTTAGACCATGCCTGGGCAATGCTGTTTCTTACACCTGGGTGTGTGGCATTTTGTTGAGCTGGCTACCCCCACTTGGGATAGATGTTCCACCGGAAGCGACTATTGTTCGTCGGAAGCCGTTTTTGCCTCAGGGGTCTCCGGGCTGTGTTCGTTGGGGTTGAACTCCTGCTAGCAAAACCGCCGGGTTGAGGGAAGGGTTCAGACTGTGCCTGGGCCCTGTGGTCTCTTCCAGGTCAGTGTATGGCATTTCCTTCCCCTTGCCCCAGACACCTGGGAGCATGTCTGCACGTGGAGAAAGACTTTCCCGTGGGAAGCCGGGTTTTGTCAAACGGGTCCCAGTGCTCTGCTCCTCTCTTTTCACTCCTGCTGCCAGAAGCCCAGGGAGGATGGAAGGGCTTAGAACATGGCTGGGCACTGTGGTTTCTTCCAGAGAAGTGGAGGGCATTTGCTTTACCTTGCCACAACCACTTGGGATAGGGTCTGCACCTCAGGAAAACTGTTTCCGTGGGAAGCCGGCTTTTGCAAAGGGGTCTCAGGGCCGTGGGCCTCGGCTGACCCTCCGGCTCCCCAAAGCACAGGGACGAGGTGAGGGGCTTAGACCATGCCTGGGCAATGTTGTTTCTTACACCTGGGTGTGTGGCATTTTGTTGAGCTGGCTTCCCCCACTTGGGATAGGTGTTCCACAGCAAGCGACTATTGTTCGTTGGAAGCCGTTTTTGCCCAGGGGTCTCCGGGCACTGTTTGTTGGGTTTGAACTCCTGCTAGCAAAACCGCCGGGTTGAGGGAAGGGTTCAGACTGTGCCTGGGCCCTGTGGTCTCTTCCAGGTCAGTGTATGGCATTTCCTTCCCCTTGCCACAGGCACCTGGGAGCATGTCTGCACGTGGAGAAAGACTTTCCCGTGGGAAGCCGGTTTTTGTCAAACGGGTCCCAGTGCTGTGCTCCTCTCTTTTCACTCCTGCTGCCAGAAGCCCAGGGAGGATGGGAGGGCTTAGAACATGGCTGGGCACTGTGGTTTCTTCCAGAGAAGTGGAGGGCATTTGCTTTACCTTGCCACAACCACTTGGGATAGGGTCTGCACCTCAGGAAAACTGTCTCTGTGGGAAGCCGGCTTTTTGCAAAGGGGTCTCAGGGCCGTGTGCCTAGGCTGTCCCTCCGGCTCCCCAAAGCACAGGGACGAGGTGAGGGGCTTAGACCATGCCTGGGCAATGTTGTTCCTTACACTTGGGTGTGTGGCATTTGTTGAGCTGGCTACCACCACTTGGGATAGGTGTTCCACAGCAAGCACCTATTGTTCGTCGGAAGCAGTTTTTGCCCCAGGTGTCTCCGGGCTGTGTTCGTTGGGGTTGAACTCCTGCTAGCAAAACCGCCGGGTTGAGGGAAGGGTTCAGACTGTGCCTGGGCCCTGTGGTCTCTTCCAGGTCAGTGTATGGCATTTCCTTCCCCTTGCCACAGGCACCTGGGAGCATGTCTGCACGTGGAGAAAGACTTTCCCGTGGGAAGCCGGTTTTTGTCAAACGGGTCCCAGTGCTCTGCTCCCCTCTTTTCACTCCTGCTGCCAGAAGCCCAGGGAGGATGGGAGGGCTTAGAACATGGCTGGGCACTGTGGTTTCTTCCAGAGAAGTGGAGGGCATTTGCTTTACCTTGCCACAACCACTTGGGATAGGGTCTGCACCTAGGAAAACTGTCTCCGTGGTAAGCCGGCTTTTTGCAAAGGGGTCTCAGGGCCGTGGGCCTCGGCTGTCCCTGCGGCTCCCCAAAGCACAGGGACGAGGTGAGGGGCTTAGACCATGCCTGGGCAATGCTGTTTCTTACACCTGGGTGTGTGGCATTTTGTTGAGCTGGCTACCCCCACTTGGGATAGATGTTCCACAGGAAGCGACTATTGTTCCTCGGAAGCCGTTTTTGCCTCAGGGGTCTCCGGGCTGTGTTCGTTGGGGTTGAACTCCTGCTAGCAAAACCGCCGGGTTGAGGGAAGGGTTCAGACTGTGCCTGGGCCCTGTGGTCTGTTCCAGCTCAGTGTATGGCATTTCCTTCCCCTTGCCCCAGACACCTGGGAGCATGTCTGCACGTGGAGAAAGACTTTCCCGTGGGAAGCCGGTTTTTGTCAAACGGGTCCCAGTGCTCTGCTCCTCTCTTTTCACTCCTGCTGCCAGAAGCCCAGGGAGGATGGGAGGGCTTAGAACATGGCTGGGCACTGTGGTTTCTTCCAGAGAAGTGGAGGGCATTTGCTTTACGTTGCCACAACCACTTGGGATAGGGTCTGCACCTCAGGAAAACTGTCTCTGTGGGAAGCCGGCTTTTTGCAAAGGGGTCTCAGGGCCGTGTGCCTAGGCTGTCCCTCCGGCTCCCCAAAGCACAGGGACGAGGTGAGGGGCTTAGACCATGCCTGGGCAATGTTGTTCCTTACACTTGGTTGAGTGGCATTTTGTTGAGCAGGCTACCCCCACTTGGGATAGGTGTTCCACAGCAAGCACCTATTGTTCGTCGGAAGCAGTTTTTGCCCCAGGTGTCTCCGGGCTGTGTTCGTTGGGGTTGAACTCCTGCTAGCAAAACCGCCGGGTTGAGGGAAGGGTTCAGACTGTGCCTGGGCTCTGTGGTCTGTTCCAGGTCAGTGTATGGCATTTCCTTCCCCTTGCCACAGGCACCTGGGAGCATGTCTGCACGTGGAGAAAGACTTTCCCGTGGGAAGCCGGTTTTTGTCAAACGGGTCCCAGTGCTCTGCTCCCCTCTTTTCACTCCTGCTGCCAGAAGCCCAGGGAGGATGGGAGGGCTTAGAACATGGCTGGGCACTGTGGTTTCTTCCAGAGAAGTGGAGGGCATTAGCTTTACCTTGCCACAACCACTTGGGATAGGGTCTGCACCTTAGGAAAACTGTCTCCGTGGGTAGCCGGCTTTTTGCAAAAGGGTCTCAGGGCCGTGGGCCTCGGGTGTCCCTCCGGCTCCCCACAGCACAGGGACGAGGTGAGGGGCTTAGACCATGCCTGGGCAATGTTGTTTCTTACACCTGGGTGTGTGGCATTTTGTTGAGCTGGCTTCCCCCACTTGTGATAGGTGTTCCACAGCAAGCGACTATTGTTCGTTGGAAGCCGTTTTTGCCCAGGGGTCTCCGGGCACTGTTTGTTGGGTTTGAACTCCTGCTAGCAAAACCGCCGGGTTGAGGGAAGGGTTCAGACTGTGCCTGGGCCCTGTGGTCTGTTCCAGGTCAGTGTATGGCATTTCCTTCCCCTTGCCACAGGCACCTGGGAGCATGTCTGCACGTGGAGAAAGACTTTCCCGTGGGAAGCCGGTTTTTCTCAAACGGGTCCCAGTGCTGTGCTCCTCTCTTTTCACTCCTGCTGCCAGAAGCCCAGGGAGGATGGGAGGGCTTAGAACATGGCTGGGCACTGTGGTTTCTTCCAGAGAAGTGGAGGGCATTTGCTTTACCTTGCCACAACCACTTGGGATAGGGTCTGCACCTCAGGAAAACTGTCTCTGTGGGAAGCCCACTTTTTGCAAAGGGGTCTCAGGGCCGTGTGCCTAGGCTGTCCCTCCGGCTCCCCAAAGCACAGGGACGAGGTGAGGGGCTTAGACCATGCCTGGGCAATGTTGTTCCTTACACTTGGGTGTGTGGCATTTGTTGAGCTGGCTACCACCACTTGGGATAGGTGTTCCACAGCAAGCACCTATTGTTCGTCGGAAGCAGTTTTTGCCCCAGGTGTCTCCGGGCTGTGTTCGTTGGGGTTGAACTCCTGCTAGCAAAACCGCCGGGTTGAGGGAAGGGTTCAGACTGTGCCTGGGCCCTGTGGTCTCTTCCAGGTCAGTGTATGGCATTTCCTTCCCCTTGCCACAGGCACCTGGGAGCATGTCTGCACGTGGAGAAAGACTTTCCCGTGGGAAGCCGGTTTTTGTCAAACGGGTCCCAGTGCTCTGCTCCCCTCTTTTCACTCCTGCTGCCAGAAGCCCAGGGAGGATGGGAGGGCTTAGAACATGGCTGGGCACTGTGGTTTCTTCCAGAGAAGTGGAGGGCATTTGCTTTACCTTGCCACAACCACTTGGGATAGGGTCTGCACCTAGGAAAACTGTCTCCGTGGTAAGCCGGCTTTTTGCAAAGGGGTCTCAGGGCCGTGGGCCTCGGCTGTCCCTGCGGCTCCCCAAAGCACAGGGACGAGGTGAGGGGCTTAGACCATGCCTGGGCAATGCTGTTTCTTACACCTGGGTGTGTGGCATTTTGTTGAGCTGGCTACCCCCACTTGGGATAGATGTTCCACAGGAAGCGACTATTGTTCGTCGGAAGCCGTTTTTGCCTCAGGGGTCTCCGGGCTGTGTTCGTTGGGGTTGAACTCCTGCTAGCAAAACCGCCGGGTTGAGGGAAGGGTTCAGACTGTGCCTGGGCCCTGTGGTCTGTTCCAGCTCAGTGTATGGCATTTCCTTCCCCTTGCCCCAGACACCTGGGAGCATGTCTGCACGTGGAGAAAGACTTTCCCGTGGGAAGCCGGTTTTTGTCAAACGGGTCCCAGTGCTCTGCTCCTCTCTTTTCACTCCTGCTGCCAGAAGCCCAGGGAGGATGGGAGGGCTTAGAACATGGCTGGGCACTGTGGTTTCTTCCAGAGAAGTGGAGGGCATTTGCTTTACGTTGCCACAACCACTTGGGATAGGGTCTGCACCTCAGGAAAACTGTCTCTGTGGGAAGCCGGCTTTTTGCAAAGGGGTCTCAGGGCCGTGTGCCTAGGCTGTCCCTCCGGCTCCCCAAAGCACAGGGACGAGGTGAGGGGCTTAGACCATGCCTGGGCAATGTTGTTCCTTACACTTGGTTGAGTGGCATTTTGTTGAGCAGGCTACCCCACTTGGGATAGGTGTTCCACAGCAAGCACCTATTGTTCGTCGGAAGCAGTTTTTGCCCCAGGTGTCTCCGGGCTGTGTTCGTTGGGGTTGAACTCCTGCTAGCAAAACCGCCGGGTTGAGGGAAGGGTTCAGACTGTGCCTGGGCCCTGTGGTCTGTTCCAGGTCAGTGTATGGCATTTCCTTCCCCTTGCCACAGGCACCTGGGAGCATGTCTGCACGTGGAGAAAGACTTTCCCGTGGGAAGCCGGTTTTTGTCAAACGGGTCCCAGTGCTCTGTTCCCCTCTTTTCACTCCTGCTGCCAGAAGCCCAGGGAGGATGGGAGGGCTTAGAACATGGCTGGGCACTGTGGTTTCTTCCAGAGAAGTGGAGGGCATTAGCTTTACCTTGCCACAACCACTTGGGATAGGGTCTGCACCTTAGGAAAACTGTCTCCGTGGGTAGCCGGCTTTTTGCAAAAGGGTCTCAGGGCCGTGGGCCTCGGGTGTCCCTCCGGCTCCCCAAAGCACAGGGACGAGGTGAGGGGCTTAGACCATGCCTGGGCAATGTTGTTTCTTACACCTGGGTGTGTGGCATTTTGTTGAGCTGGCTTCCCCCACTTGTGATAGGTGTTCCACAGCAAGCGACTATTGTTCGTTGGAAGCCGTTTTTGCCCAGGGGTCTCCGGGCACTGTTTGTTGGGTTTGAACTCCTGCTAGCAAAACCGCCGGGTTGAGGGAAGGGTTCAGACTGTGCCTGGGCCCTGTGGTCTGTTCCAGGTCAGTGTATGGCATTTCCTTCCCCTTGCCACAGGCACCTGGGAGCATGTCTGCACGTGGAGAAAGACTTTCCCGTGGGAAGCCGGTTTTTGTCAAACGGGTCCCAGTGCTCTGCTCCTCTTTTTTCACTCCTGCTGCCAGAAGCCCAGGGAGGATGGGAGGGATTAGAACATGGCTGGGCACTGTGGTTTCTTCCAGAGAAGTGGAGGGCATTAGCTTTACCTTGCCACAACCACTTGGGATAGGGTCTGCACCTCAGGAAAACTGTCTCTGTGGGAAGCCGGCTTTTTGAAAAGGGGTCTCAGGGCCGTGGGCCTCGGCTGTCCCTCCGGCTCCCCAAAGCACAGGGACGAGGTGAGGGGCTTAGACCATGCCTGGGCAATGTTGTTTCTTACACCTGGGTGTGTGGTATTTTGTTGAGCTGGCTACCCCCACTTGGGATAGATGTTCCACAGCAAGCGACTATTGTTCGTCGGAAGCCGTTTTTGATTCAGGGGTCTCCGTTTCGTTGGGGTTGAACTCCTGCTAGCAAAACCGCCGGGTTGAGGGAAGGGTTCAGACTGTGCCTGGGCCCTGTGGTCTGTTCCAGCTCAGTGTATGGCATTTCCTTCCCCTTGCCCCAGACACGGGAGCATGTCTGCACGTGGAGAAAGACTTCCCCGTGGGAAGCCGGTTTTTCTCAAACGGGTTCCAGTGCTGTGCTCCTCTCTTTTCACTCCTGCTGCCAGAAGCCCAGGGAGGATGGGAGGGCTTAGAACATGGCTGGGCACTGTGGTTTCTTCCAGAGAAGTGGAGGGCATTTGCTTTACCTTGCCACAACCACTTGGGATAGGGTCTGCACCTCAGGAAAACTGTCTCCGTGGTAAGCCGGCTTTTTGCAAAGGGGTCTCAGGGCCGTGGGCCTCGGCTGTCCCTGCGGCTACCCAAAGCACAGGGACGAGGTGAGGGGCTTAGACCATGGCTGGGCAATGCTGTTTCTTACACCTGGGTGTGTGGCATTTTGTTGAGCTGGCTACCCCCACTTGGGATAGATGTTCCACAGGAAGCGACTATTGTTTGTCGGAAGCCGTTTTTGCCTCAGGGGTCTCCGGGCTGTGTTCGTTGGGGTTGAACTCCTGCTAGCAAAACCGCCGGGTTGAGGGAAGGGTTCAGACTGTGCCTGGGCCCTGTGGTCTCTTCCAGGTCAGTGTATGGCATTTCCTTCCCCTTGCCCCAAACACCTGGGAGCATGTCTGCACGTGGAGAAAGACTTTCCCGTGGGAAGCCGGGTTTTGTCAAACGGGTCCCAGTGCTCTGCTCCTCTCTTTTCACTCCTGCTGCCAGAAGCCCAGGGAGGATGGAAGGGCTTAGAACATGGCTGGGCACTGTGGTTTCTTCCAGAGAAGTGGAGGGCATTTGCTTTACCTTGCCACAACCACTTGGGATAGGGTCTGCACCTCAGGAAAACTGTTTCCGTGGGAAGCCGGCTTTTGCAAAGGGGTCTCAGGGCCGTGGGCCTCGGCTGACCCTCCGGCTCCCCAAAGCACAGGGACGAGGTGAGGGGCTTAGACCATGCCTGGGCAATGTTGTTTCATACACCTGGGTGTGTGGCATTTTGTTGAGCTGGCTTCCCCCACTTGGGATAGGTGTTCCACAGCAAGCACCCATTGTTCGTTGGAAGCCGTTTTTGCCCAGGGGTCTCCGGGCACTGTTTGTTGGGTTTGAACTCCTGCTAGCAAAACCGCCGGGTTGAGGGAAGGGTTCAGACTGTCCCTGGGCCCTGTAGTCTCTTCCAGGTCAGTGTATGGCATTTCCTTCCCCTTGCCACAGGCACCTGGGAGCATGTCTGCACGTGGAGAAAGACTTTCCCGTGGGAAGCCGGTTTTTCTCAAAAGGGTCCCAGTGCTGTGCTCCTCTCTTTTCACTCCTGCTGCCAGAAGCCCAGGGAGGATGGGAGGGCTTAGAACATGGCTGGGCACTGTGGTTTCTTCCAGAGAAGTGGAGGGCATTAGCTTTACCTTGCCACAACCACTTGGGATAGGGTCTGCACCTCAGGAAAACTGTCTCTGTGGGAAGCCGGCTTTTTGAAAAGGGGTCTCAGGGCCGTGGGCCTCGGCTGTCCCTCCGGCTCCCCAAAGCACAGGGACGAAGTGAGGGGCTTAGACCATGCCTGGGCAATGTTGTTTCTTACACCTGGGTGTGTGGCATTTTGTTGAGCTGGCTACCCCCACTTGGGATAGGTGTTCCACAGCAAGCGCCTATTGTTCGTCAGAAGCCGTTTTTGCCCCAGGGGTCTCCGGGCTGTGTTTGTTGGGGTTGAACTCCTGCTAGCAAAACCGCCGGGTTGAGGGAAGGGTTCAGACTGTGCCTGGGCCCTGTGGTCTGTTCCAGCTCAGTGTATGGCATTTCCTTCCCCTTGCCACAGGCACATGGGAGCATGTCTGCACGTGGAGAAAGACTTTCCCGTGGGAAGCCGGTTTTTCTCAAACGGGTCCCAGTGCTGTGCTCCTCTCTTTTCACTCCTGCTGCCAGAAGCCCAGGGAGGATGGGAGGGCTTAGAACATGGCTTGGCACTGTGGTTTCTTCCAGAGAAGTGGAGGGCATTTGCTTTACCTTGCCACAACCACTTGGGATAGGGTCTGCACCTCAGGAAAACTGTCTCTGTGGGAAGCCGGCTTTTTGCAAAGGGGTCTCAGGGCCGTGTGCCTAGGCTGTCCCTCCGGCTCCCCAAAGCACAGGGACGAGGTGAGGGGCTTAGACCATGCCTGGGCAATGTTGTTCCTTACACTTGGGTGTGTGGCATTTGTTGAGCTGGCTACCACCACTTGGGATAGGTGTTCCACAGCAAGCACCTATTGTTCGTCGGAAGCAGTTTTTGCCCCAGGTGTCTCCGGGCTGTGTTCGTTGGGGTTGAACTCCTGCTAGCAAAACCGCCGGGTTGAGGGAAGGGTTCAGACTGTTCCTGGGCCCTGTGGTCTGTTCCAGCTCAGTGTATGGCATTTCCTTCCCCTTGCCACAGGCACCTGGGAGCATGTCTGCACGTGGAGAAAGACTTTCCCGTGGGAAGCCGGTTTTTGTCAAACGGGTCCCAGTGCTCTGCTCCTCTTTTTTCACTCCTGCTGCCAGAAGCCCAGGGAGGATGGGAGGGATTAGAACATGGCTGGGCACTGTGGTTTCTTCCAGAGAAGTGGAGGGCATTAGCTTTACCTTGCCACAACCACTTGGGATAGGGTCTGCATCTCAGGAAAACTGTCTCTGTGGGAAGCCGGCTTTTTGAAAAGGGGTCTCAGGGCCGTGGGCCTCGGCTGTCCCTCCGGCTCCCCAAAGCACAGGGACGAGGTGAGGGGCTTAGACCATGCCTGGGCAATGTTGTTTCTTACACCTGGGTGTGTGGCATTTTGTTGAGCTGGCTACCCCCACTTGGGATAGATGTTCCACAGCAAGCGACTATTGTTCGTCGGAAGCCGTTTTTGATTCAGGGGTCTCCGTTTCGTTGGGGTTGAACTCCTGCTAGCAAAACCGCCGGGTTGAGGGAAGGGTTCATACTGTGCCTGGGCCCTGTGGTCTGTTCCAGCTCAGTGTATGGCATTTCCTTCCCCTTGCCCCAGACACGGGAGCATGTCTGCACGTGGAGAAAGACTTCCCCGTGGGAAGCCGGTTTTTCTCAAACGGGTTCCAGTGCTGTGCTCCTCTCTTTTCACTCCTGCTGCCAGAAGCCCAGGGAAGATGGGAGGGCTTAGAACATGGCTGGGCACTGTGGTTTCTTCCAGAGAAGTGGAGGGCATTTGCTTTACCTTGCCACAACCACTTGGGATAGGGTCTGCACCTCAGGAAAACTGTCTCCATTGTAAGCCGGCTTTTTGCAAAGGGGTCTCAGGGCCGTGGGCCTCGGCTGTCCCTGCGGCTACCCAAAGCACAGGGACGAGGTGAGGGGCTTAGACCATGCCTGGGCAATGCTGTTTCTTACACCTGGGTGTGTGGCATTTTGTTGAGCTGGCTACCCCCACTTGGGATAGATGTTCCACAGGAAGTGACTATTGTTCGTCGGAAGCCGTTTTTGCCTCAGGGGTCTCCGGGCTGTGTTCGTTGGGGTTGAACTCCTGCTAGCAAAACCGCCGGGTTGAGGGAAGGGTTCAGACTGTGCCTGGGCCCTGTGGTCTCTTCCAGGTCAGTGTATGGCATTTCCTTCCCCTTGCCCCAGACACCTGGGAGCATGTCTGCACGTGGAGAAAGACTTTCCCGTGGGAAGCCGGGTTTTGTCAAACGGGTCCCAGTGCTCTGCTCCTCTCTTTTCACTCCTGCTGCCAGAAGCCCAGGGAGGATGGAAGGGCTTAGAACATGGCTGGGCACTGTGGTTTCTTCCAGAAAAGTGGAGGGCATTTGCTTTACCTTGCCACAACCACTTGGGATAGGGTCTGCACCTCAGGTAAACTGTTTCCGTGGGAAGCCGGCTTTTGCAAAGGGGTCTCAGGGCCGTGGGCCTCGGCTGACCCTCCGGCTCCCCAAAGCACAGGGACGAGGTGAGGGGCTTAGACCATGCCTGGGCAATGTTGTTTCTTACACCTGGGTGTGTGGCATTTTGTTGAGCTGGCTTCCCCCACTTGGGATAGGTGTTCCACAGCAAGCACCCATTGTTCGTTGGAAGCCGTTTTTGCGTCAGGGGTCTCCGGGCTGTGTTCGTTGGGGTTGAACTCCTGCTAGCAAAACCGCCGGGTTGAGGGAAGGGTTCAGACTGTGCCTGGGCCCTGTGGTCTGTTCCAGCTCAGTGTATGGCATTTCCTTCCCCTTGCCCCAGACACCTGGGAGCATGTCTGCACGTGGAGAAAGACTTTCCCGTGGGAAGCCGGTTTTTGTCAAACGGGTCCCAGTGCTCTGCTCCTCTCTTTTCACTCCTGCTGCCAGAAGCCCAGGGAGGATGGGAGGGCTTAGAACATGGCTGGGCACTGTGGTTTCTTCCAGAGAAGTGGAGGGCATTTGCTTTACGTTGCCACAACCACTTGGGATAGGGTCTGCACCTCAGGAAAACTGTCTCTGTGGGAAGCCGGCTTTTTGCAAAGGGGTCTCAGGGCCGTGTGCCTAGGCTGTCCCTCCGGCTCCCCAAAGCACAGGGACGAGGTGAGGGGCTTAGACCATGCCTGGGCAATGTTGTTCCTTACACTTGGGTGAGTGGCATTTTGTTGAGCAGGCTACCCCCACTTGGGATAGGTGTTCCACAGCAAGCACCTATTGTTCGTCGGAAGCAGTTTTTGCCCCAGGTGTCTCCGGGCTGTGTTCGTTGGGGTTGAACTCCTGCTAGCAAAACCGCCGGGTTGAGGGAAGGGTTCAGACTGTGCCTGGGCCCTGTGGTCTGTTCCAGGTCAGTGTATGGCATTTCCTTCCCCTTGCCACAGTCACCTGGGAGCATGTCTGCACGTGGAGAAAGACTTTCCCGTGGGAAGCCGGTTTTTGTCAAACGGGTCCCAGTGCTCTGCTCCCCTCTTTTCACTCCTGCTGCCAGAAGCCCAGGGAGGATGGGAGGGCTTAGAACATGGCTGGGCACTGTGGTTTCTTCCAGAGAAGTGGAGGGCATTAGCTTTACCTTGCCACAACCACTTGGGATAGGGTCTGCACCTTAGGAAAACTGTCTCCGTGGGTAGCCGGCTTTTTGCAAAAGGGTCTCAGGGCCGTGGGCCTCGGGTGTCCCTCCGGCTCCCCAAAGCACAGGGACGAGGTGAGGGGCTTAGACCATGCCTGGGCAATGTTGTTTCTTACACCTGGGTGTGTGGCATTTTGTTGAGCTGGCTTCTCCCACTTGTGATAGGTGTTCCACAGCAAGCGACTATTGTTCGTTGGAAGCCGTTTTTGCCCAGGGGTCTCCGGGCACTGTTTGTTGGGTTTGAACTCCTGCTAGCAAAACCGCCGGGTTGAGGGAAGGGTTCAGACTGTGCCTGGGCCCTGTGGTCTGTTCCAGGTCAGTGTATGGCATTTCCTTCCCCTTGCCACAGGCATCTGGGAGCATGTCTGCACGTGGAGAAAGACTTTCCCGTGGGAAGCCGGTTTTTGTCAAACGGGTCCCAGTGCTCTGCTCCTCTTTTTTCACTCCTGCTGCCAGAAGCCCAGGGAGGATGGGAGGGATTAGAACATGGCTGGGCACTGTGGTTTCTTCCAGAGAAGTGGAGGGCATTAGCTTTACCTTGCCACAACCACTTGGGATAGGGTCTGCACCTCAGGAAAACTGTCTCTGTGGGAAGCCGGCTTTTTGAAAAGGGGTCTCAGGGCCGTGGGCCTCGGCTGTCCCTCCGGCTCCCCAAAGCACAGGGACGAGGTAAGGGGCTTAGACCATGCCTGGGCAATGTTGTTTCTTACACCTGGGTGTGTGGCATTTTGTTGAGCTGGCTACCCGCACTTGGGATAGATGTTCCACAGCAAGCGACTATTGTTCGTCGGAAGCCGTTTTTGATTCAGGGGTCTCCGTTTCGTTGGGGTTGAACTCCTGCTAGCAAAACCGCCGGGTTGAGGGAAGGGTTCAGACTGTGCCTGGGCCCTGTGGTCTGTTCCAGCTCAGTGTATGGCATTTCCTTCCCCTTGCCCCAGACACGGGAGCATGTCTGCACGTGGAGAAAGACTTTCCCGTGGGAAGCCGGTTTTTGTCAAACGGGTCCCAGTGCTCTGCTCCCCTCTTTTCACTCCTGCTGCCAGAAGCCCAGGGAGGATGGGAGGGCTTAGAACATGGCTGGGCACTGTGGTTTCTTCCAGAGAAGTGGAGGGCATTTGCTTTACCTTGCCACAACCCCTTGGGATAGGGTCTGCACCTAGGAAAACTGTCTCGGTGGTAAGCCGGCTTTTTGCAAAGGGGTCTCAGGGCCGTGGGCCTCGGCTGTCCCTGCGGCTCCCCAAAGCACAGGGACGAGGTGAGGGGCTTAGACCATGCCTGGGCAATGCTGTTTCTTACACCTGGGTGTGTGGCATTTTGTTGAGCTGGCTACCCCCACTTGGGATAGATGTTCCACAGGAAGCGACTATTGTTCGTCGGAAGCCGTTTTTGCCTCAGGGGTCTCCGGGCTGTGTTCGTTGGGGTTGAACTCCTGCTAGCAAAACCGCCGGGTTGAGGGAAGGGTTCAGACTGTGCCTGGGCCCTGTGGTCTGTTCCAGCTCAGTGTATGGCATTTCCTTCCCCTTGCCCCAGACACCTGGGAGCATGTCTGCACGTGGAGAAAGACTTTCCCGTGGGAAGCCGGTTTTTGTCAAACGGGTCCCAGTGCTCTGCTCCTCTCTTTTCACTCCTGCTGCCAGAAGCCCAGGGAGGATGGGAGGGCTTAGAACATGGCTGGGCACAGTGGTTTCTTCCAGAGAAGTGGAGGGCATTTGCTTTACCTTGCCACAACCACTTGGGATAGGGTCTGCACCTAGGAAAACTGTCTCTGTGGGAAGCCGGCTTTTTGCAAAGGTGTCTCAGGGACGTGTGCCTAGGCTGTCCCTCCGGCTCCCCAAAGCAAAGGGACGAGGTGAGGGGCTTAGACCATGCCTGGGCAATGTTGTTCCTTACACTTGGGTGAGTGGCATTTTGTTGAGCAGGCTACCCACACTTGGGATACGTGTTCCACAGCAAGCACCTATTGTTCGTCGGAAGCAGTTTTTGCCCCAGGTGTCTCCGGGCTGTGTTCGTTGGGGTTGAACTCCTGCTAGCAAAACCGCCGGGTTGAGGGAAGGGTTCAGACTGTGCCTGGGCCCTGTGGTCTCTTCCAGGTCAGTGTATGGCATTTCCTTCCCCTTGCCACAGGCACCTGGGAGCATGTCTGCACGTGGAGAAAGACTTTCCCGTGGGAAGGCGGTTTTTGTCAAACGGGTCCCAGTGCTCTGCTCCTCTTTTTTCACTCCTGCTGCCAGAAGCCCAGGGAGGATGGGAGGGATTAGAACATGGCTGGGCACTGTGGTTTCTTCCAGAGAAGTGGAGGGCATTAGCTTTACCTTGCCACAACCACTTGGGATAGGGTCTGCACCTCAGGAAAACTGTCTCTGTGGGAAGCCGGCTTTTTGAAAAGGGGTCTCAGGGCCGTGGGCCTCGGCTGTCCCTCCGGCTCCCCAAAGCACAGGGACGAGGTGAGGGGCTTAGACCATGCCTGGGCAATGTTGTTTCTTACACCTGGGTGTGTGGCATTTTGTTGAGCTGGCTACCCCCACTTGGGATAGATGTTCCACAGCAAGCGACTATTGTTCGTCGGAAGCCGTTTTTGATTCAGGGGTCTCCGTTTCGTTGGGGTTGAACTCCTGCTAGCAAAACCGCCGGGTTGAGGGAAGGGTTCAGACTGTGCCTGGGCCCTGTGGTCTGTTCCAGCTCAGTGTATGGCATTTCCTTCCCCTTGCCCCAGACACGGGAGCATGTCTGCACGTGGAGAAAGACTTCCCCGTGGGAAGCCTGTTTTTCTCAAACGGGTTCCAGTGCTGTGCTCCTCTCTTTTCACTCCTGCTGCCAGAAGCCCAGGGAGGATGGGAGGGCTTAGAACATGGCTGGGCACTGTGGTTTCTTCCAGAGAAGTGGAGGGCATTTGCTTTACCTTGCCACAACCACTTGGGATAGGGTCTGGACCTCAGGAAAACTGTCTCCGTGGTAAGCCGGCTTTTTGCAAAGGGGTCTCAGGGCCGTGGGCCTCGGCTGTCCCTGCGGCTACCCAAAGCACAGGGACGAGGTGAGGGGCTTAGACCATGCCTGGGCAATGCTGTTTCTTACACCTGGGTGTGTGGCATTTTGTTGAGCTGGCTACCCCCACTTGGGATAGATGTTCCACAGGAAGCGACTATTGTTCGTCGGAAGCCGTTTTTGCCTCAGGGGTCTCCGGGCTGTGTTCGTTGGGGTTGAACTCCTGCTAGCAAAACCGCCGGGTTGAGGGAAGGGTTCAGACTGTGCCTGGGCCCTGTGGTCTCTTCCAGGTCAGTGTATGGCATTTCCTTCCCCTTGCCCCAGACACCTGGGAGCATGTCTGCACGTGGAGAAAGACTTTCCCGTGGGAAGCCGGGTTTTGTCAAACGGGGCCCAGTGCTCTGCTCCTCTCTTTTCACTCCTGCTGCCAGAAGCCCAGGGAGGATGGAAGGGCTTAGAACATGGCTGGGCACTGTGGTTTCTTCCAGAGAAGTGGAGGGCATTTGCTTTACCTTGCCACAACCACTTGGGATAGGGTCTGCACCTCAGGAAAACTGTTTCCGTGGGAAGCCGGCTTTTGCAAAGGGGTCTCAGGGCCGTGGGCCTCGGCTGACCCTCCGGCTCCCCAAAGCACAGGGACGAGGTGAGGGGCTTAGACCATGCCTGGGCAATGTTGTTCCTTACACTTGGGTGTGTGGCATTTGTTGAGCTGGCTACCACCACTTGGGATAGGTGTTCCACAGCAAGCACCTATTGTTCGTCGGAAGCAGTTTTTGCCCCAGGTGTCTCCGGGCTGTGTTCGTTGGGGTTGAACTCCTGCTAGCAAAACCGCCGGGTTGAGGGAAGGGTTCAGACTGTGCCTGGGCCCTGTGGTCTCTTCCAGGTCAGTGTATGGCATTTCCTTCCCCTTGCCACAGGCACCTGGGAGCATGTCTGCACGTGGAGAAAGACTTTCCCGTGGGAAGCCGGTTTTTGTCAAACGGGTCCCAGTGCTCTGCTCCCCTCTTTTCACTCCTGCTGCCAGAAGCCCAGGGAGGATGGGAGGGCTTAGAACATGGCTGGGCACTGTGGTTTCTTCCAGAGAAGTGGAGGGCATTTGCTTTACCTTGCCACAACCACTTGGGATAGGGTCTGCACCTAGGAAAACTGTCTCCGTGGTAAGCCGGCTTTTTGCAAAGGGGTCTCAGGGCCGTGGGCCTCGGCTGTCCCTGCGGCTCCCCAAAGCACAGGGACGAGGTGAGGGGCTTAGACCATGCCTGGGCAATGCTGTTTCTTACACCTGGGTGTGTGGCATTTTGTTGAGCTGGCTACCCCCACTTGGGATAGATGTTCCACAGGAAGCGACTATTGTTCGTCGGAAGCCGTTTTTGCCTCAAGGGTCTCCGGGCTGTGTTCGTTGGGGTTGAACTCCTGCTAGCAAAACCGCCGGGTTGAGGGAAGGGTTCAGACTGTGCCTGGGCCCTGTGGTCTGTTCCAGCTCAGTGTATGGCATTTCCTTCCCCTTGCCCCAGACACCTGGGAGCATGGCTGCACGTGGAGAAAGACTTTCCCGTGGGAAGCCGGTTTTTGTCAAACGGGTCCCAGTGCTCTGCTCCTCTCTTTTCACTCCTGCTGCCAGAAGCCCAGGGAGGATGGAAGGGCTTAGAACATGGCTGGGCACTGTGGTTTCTTCCAGAGAAGTGGCGGGCATTTGCTTTACCTTGCCACAATCACTTGGGATACGGTCTGCTCCTCAGGAAAACTGTTTCCGTGGGAAGCCGGCTTTTGCAAAGGGGTCTCAGGGCCGTGGGCCTCGGCTGACCCTCCGGCTCCCCAAAGCACAGGGACGAGGTGAGGGGCTTAGACCATGCCTGGGCAATGTTGTTTCTTACACCTGGGTGTGTGGCATTTTGTTGAGCTGGCTTCCCCCACTTGGGATAGGTGTTCCACAGCAAGCACCCATTGTTCGTTGGAAGCCGTTTTTGCCCAGGGGTCTCCGGGCACTGTTTGTTGGGTTTGAACTCCTGCTAGCAAAACCGCCGGGTTGAGGGAAGGGTTCAGACTGTGCCTGGGCCCTGTGGTCTCTTCCAGGTCAGTGTATGGCATTTCCTTCCCCTTGCCACAGGCACCTGGGAGCATGTCTGCACGTGGAGAAAGACTTTCCCGTGGGAAGCCGGTTTTTCTCAAACGGGTCCCAGTGCTGTGCTCTTCTCTTTTCACTCCTGCTGCCAGAAGCCCAGGGAGGATGGGAGGGCTTAGAACATGGCTGGGCACTGTGGTTTCTTCCAGAGAAGTGGAGGGCATTTGCTTTACCTTGCCACAACCACTTGGGATAGGGTCTGCTCCTCAGGAAAACTGTCTCTGTGGGAAGCCGGCTTTTTGCCAAGGGGTCTCAGGGCCGTGTGCCTAGGCTGTCCCTCCGGCTCCCCAAAGCACAGGGACGAGGTGAGGGGCTTAGACCATGCCTGGGCAATGTTGTTCCTTACACTTGGGTGTGAGGCATTTGTTGAGCTGGCTACCACCACTTGGGATAGGTGTTCCACAGCAAGCACCTATTGTTCGTCGGAAGCAGTTTTTGCCCCAGGTGTCTCCGGGCTGTGTTCGTTGGGGTTGAACTCCTGCTAGCAAAACCGCCGGGTTGAGGGAAGGGTTCAGACTGTGCCTGGGCCCTGTGGTCTCTTCCAGGTCAGTGTATGGCATTTCCTTCCCCTTGCCACAGGCACCTGGGAGCATGTCTGCACGTGGAGAAAGACTTTCCCGTGGGAAGCCGGTTTTTGTCAAACGGGTCCCAGTGCTCTGCTCCCCTCTTTTCACTCCTGCTGCCAGAAGCCCAGGGAGGATGGGAGGGCTTAGAACATGGCTGGGCACTGTGGTTTCTTCCAGAGAAGTGGAGGGCATTTGCTTTACCTTGCCACAACCACTTGGGATAGGGTCTGCACCTCAGGAAAACTGTCTCCGTGGTAAGCCGGCTTTTTGCAAAGGGGTCTCAGGGCCGTGGGCCTCGGCTGTCCCTGCGGCTCCCCAAAGCACAGGGACGAGGTGAGGGGCTTAGACCATGCCTGGGCAATGCTGTTTCTTACACCGGGGTGTGTGGCATTTTGTTGAGCTGGCTACCCCCACTTGGGATAGATGTTCCACAGGAAGCGACTATTGTTCGTCGGAAGCCGTTTTTGCCTCAGGGGTCTCCGGGCTGTGTTCGTTGGGGTTGAACTCCTGGTAGCAAAACCGCCGGGTTGAGGGAAGGGTTCAGACTGTGCCTGGGCCCTGTGGTCTGTTCCAGCTCAGTGTATGGCATTTCCTTCCCCTTGCCCCAGACACCTGGGAGCATGTCTGCACGTGGAGAAAGACTTTCCCGTGGGAAGCCGGTTTTTGTCAAACGGGTCCCAGTGCTCTGCTCCTCTCTTTTCACTCCTGCTGCCAGAAGCCCAGGGAGGATGGGAGGGCTTAGAACATGGCTGGGCACAGTGGTTTCTTCCAGAGAAGTGGAGGGCATTTGCTTTACCTTGCCACAACCACTTGGGATAGGGTCTGCGCCTAGGAAAACTGTCTCTGTGGGAAGCCGGCTTTTTGCAAAGGTGTCTCAGGGACGTGTGCCTAGGGTGTCCCTCCGGCTCCCCAAAGCACAGGGACGAGGTGAGGGGCTTAGACCATGCCTGGGCAATGTTGTTCCTTACACTTGGGTGAGTGGCATTTTGTTGAGCAGGCTACCCACACTTGGGATACGTGTTCCACAGCAAGCACCTATTGTTCGTCGGAAGCAGTTTTTGCCCCAGGTGTCTCCGGGCTGTGTTCGTTGGGGTTGAACTCCTGCTAGCAAAACCGCCGGGTTGAGGGAAGGGTTCAGACTGTGCCTGGGCCCTGTGGTCTGTTCCAGGTCAGTGTATGGCATTTCCTTCCCCTTGCCACAGGCACCTGGGAGCATGTCTGCACGTGGAGAAAGACTTTCCCGTGGGAAGCCGGTTTTTGTCAAACGGGTCCCAGTGCTCTGCTCCCCTCTTTTCACTCCTGCTGCCAGAAGCCCAGGGAGGATGGGAGGGCTTAGAACATGGCTGGGCACTGTGGTTTCTTCCAGAGAAGTGGAGGGCATTAGCTTTACCTTGCCACAACCACTTGGGATAGGGTCTGCACCTCAGGAAAACTGTCTCCGTGGGTAGCCGGCTTTTTGCAAAAGGGTCTCAGGGCCGTGGGCCTCGGGTGTCCCTCCGGCTCCCCAAAGCACAGGGACGAGGTGAGGGGCTTAGACCATGCCTGGGCAATGTTGTTTCTTACACCTGGGTGTGTGGCATTTTGTTGAGCTGGCTTCCCCCACTTGTGAGAGGTGTTCCACAGCAAGCGACTATTGTTCGTTGGAAGCCGTTTTTGCCCAGGGGTCTCCGGGCACTGTTTGCTGGGTTTGAACTCCTGCTAGCAAAACCGCCGGGTTGAGGGAAGGGTTCAGACTGTGCCTGGGCCCTGTGGTCTCTTCCAGGTCAGTGTATGGCATTTCCTTCCCCTTGCCACAGGCACCTGGGAGCATGTCTGCACGTGGAGAAAGACTTTCCCGTGGGAAGCCGGTTTTTGTCAAATGGGTCCCAGTGCTCTGCTCCTCTTTTTTCACTCCTGCTGCCAGAAGCCCAGGGAGGATGGGAGGGATTAGAACATGGCTGGGCACTGTGGTTTCTTCCAGAGAAGTGGAGGGCATTAGATTTACCTTGCCACAACCACTTGGGATAGGGTCTGCACCTCAGGAAAACTGTCTCTGTGCGAAGCCGGCTTTTTGAAAAGGGGTCTCAGGGCCGTGGGCCTCGGCTGTCCCTCCGGCTCCCCAAAGCACAGGGACGAGGTGAGGGGCTTAGACCATGCCTGGGCAATGTTGTTTCTTACACCTGGGTGTGTGGCATTTTGTTGAGCTGGCTTCCCCCACTTGGGATAGGTGTTCCACAGCAAGCACCCATTGTTCGTTGGAAGCCGTTTTTGCGTCAGGGGTCTCCGGGCTGTGTTCGTTGGGGTTGAACTCCTGCTAGCAAAACCGCCGGGTTGAGGGAAGGGTTCAGACTGTGCCTGGGCCCTGTGGTCTGTTCCAGCTCAGTGTATGGCATTTCCTTCCCCTTGCCCCAGACACCTGGGAGCATGTCTGCACGTGGAGAAAGACTTTCCCGTGGGAAGCCGGTTTTTGTCAAACGGGTCCCAGTGCTCTGCTCCTCTCTTTTCACTCCTGCTGCCAGAAGCCCAGGGAGGATGGGAGGGCTTAGAACATGGCTGGGCACTGTGGTTTCTTCCAGAGAAGTGGAGGGCATTTGCTTTACGTTGCCACAACCACTTGGGATAGGGTCTGCACCTCAGGAAAACTGTCTCTGTGGGAAGCCGGCTTTTTGCAAAGGGGTCTCAGGGCCGTGTGCCTAGGCTGTCCCTCCGGCTCCCCAAAGCACAGGGACGAGGTGAGGGGCTTAGACCATGCCTGGGCAATGTTGTTCCTTACACTTGGGTGAGTGGCATTTTGTTGAGCAGGCTACCCCCACTTGGGATAGGTGTTCCACAGCAAGCACCTATTGTTCGTCGGAAGCAGTTTTTGCCCCAGGTGTCTCCGGGCTGTGTTCGTTGGGGTTGAACTCCTGCTAGCAAAACCGCCGGGTTGAGGGAAGGGTTCAGACTGTGCCTGGGCCCTGTGGTCTGTTCCAGGTCAGTGTATGGCATTTCCTTCCCCTTGCCACAGTCACCTGGGAGCATGTCTGCACGTGGAGAAAGACTTTCCCGTGGGAAGCCGGTTTTTGTCAAACGGGTCCCAGTGCTCTGCTCCCCTCTTTTCACTCCTGCTGCCAGAAGCCCAGGGAGGATGGGAGGGCTTAGAACATGGCTGGGCACTGTGGTTTCTTCCAGAGAAGTGGAGGGCATTAGCTTTACCTTGCCACAACCACTTGGGATAGGGTCTGCACCTTAGGAAAACTGTCTCCGTGGGTAGCCGGCTTTTTGCAAAAGGGTCTCAGGGCCGTGGGCCTCGGGTGTCCCTCCGGCTCCCCAAAGCACAGGGACGAGGTGAGGGGCTTAGACCATGCCTGGGCAATGTTGTTTCTTACACCTGGGTGTGTGGCATTTTGTTGAGCTGGCTTCTCCCACTTGTGATAGGTGTTCCACAGCAAGCGACTATTGTTCGTTGGAAGCCGTTTTTGCCCAGGGGTCTCCGGGCACTGTTTGTTGGGTTTGAACTCCTGCTAGCAAAACCGCCGGGTTGAGGGAAGGGTTCAGACTGTGCCTGGGCCCTGTGGTCTGTTCCAGGTCAGTGTATGGCATTTCCTTCCCCTTGCCACAGGCATCTGGGAGCATGTCTGCACGTGGAGAAAGACTTTCCCGTGGGAAGCCGGTTTTTGTCAAACGGGTCCCAGTGCTCTGCTCCTCTTTTTTCACTCCTGCTGCCAGAAGCCCAGGGAGGATGGGAGGGATTAGAACATGGCTGGGCACTGTGGTTTCTTCCAGAGAAGTGGAGGGCATTAGCTTTACCTTGCCACAACCACTTGGGATAGGGTCTGCACCTCAGGAAAACTGTCTCTGTGGGAAGCCGGCTTTTTGAAAAGGGGTCTCAGGGCCGTGGGCCTCGGCTGTCCCTCCGGCTCCCCAAAGCACAGGGACGAGGTAAGGGGCTTAGACCATGCCTGGGCAATGTTGTTTCTTACACCTGGGTGTGTGGCATTTTGTTGAGCTGGCTACCCGCACTTGGGATAGATGTTCCACAGCAAGCGACTATTGTTCGTCGGAAGCCGTTTTTGATTCAGGGGTCTCCGTTTCGTTGGGGTTGAACTCCTGCTAGCAAAACCGCCGGGTTGAGGGAAGGGTTCAGACTGTGCCTGGGCCCTGTGGTCTGTTCCAGCTCAGTGTATGGCATTTCCTTCCCCTTGCCCCAGACACGGGAGCATGTCTGCACGTGGAGAAAGACTTTCCCGTGGGAAGCCGGTTTTTGTCAAACGGGTCCCAGTGCTCTGCTCCCCTCTTTTCACTCCTGCTGCCAGAAGCCCAGGGAGGATGGGAGGGCTTAGAACATGGCTGGGCACTGTGGTTTCTTCCAGAGAAGTGGAGGGCATTTGCTTTACCTTGCCACAACCCCTTGGGATAGGGTCTGCACCTAGGAAAACTGTCTCGGTGGTAAGCCGGCTTTTTGCAAAGGGGTCTCAGGGCCGTGGGCCTCGGCTGTCCCTGCGGCTCCCCAAAGCACAGGGACGAGGTGAGGGGCTTAGACCATGCCTGGGCAATGCTGTTTCTTACACCTGGGTGTGTGGCATTTTGTTGAGCTGGCTACCCCCACTTGGGATAGATGTTCCACAGGAAGCGACTATTGTTCGTCGGAAGCCGTTTTTGCCTCAGGGGTCTCCGGGCTGTGTTCGTTGGGGTTGAACTCCTGCTAGCAAAACCGCCGGGTTGAGGGAAGGGTTCAGACTGTGCCTGGGCCCTGTGGTCTGTTCCAGCTCAGTGTATGGCATTTCCTTCCCCTTGCCCCAGACACCTGGGAGCATGTCTGCACGTGGAGAAAGACTTTCCCGTGGGAAGCCGGTTTTTGTCAAACGGGTCCCAGTGCTCTGCTCCTCTCTTTTCACTCCTGCTGCCAGAAGCCCAGGGAGGATGGGAGGGCTTAGAACATGGCTGGGCACAGTGGTTTCTTCCAGAGAAGTGGAGGGCATTTGCTTTACCTTGCCACAACCACTTGGGATAGGGTCTGCACCTAGGAAAACTGTCTCTGTGGGAAGCCGGCTTTTTGCAAAGGTGTCTCAGGGACGTGTGCCTAGGCTGTCCCTCCGGCTCCCCAAAGCAAAGGGACGAGGTGAGGGGCTTAGACCATGCCTGGGCAATGTTGTTCCTTACACTTGGGTGAGTGGCATTTTGTTGAGCAGGCTACCCACACTTGGGATACGTGTTCCACAGCAAGCACCTATTGTTCGTCGGAAGCAGTTTTTGCCCCAGGTGTCTCCGGGCTGTGTTCGTTGGGGTTGAACTCCTGCTAGCAAAACCGCCGGGTTGAGGGAAGGGTTCAGACTGTGCCTGGGCCCTGTGGTCTCTTCCAGGTCAGTGTATGGCATTTCCTTCCCCTTGCCACAGGCACCTGGGAGCATGTCTGCACGTGGAGAAAGACTTTCCCGTGGGAAGGCGGTTTTTGTCAAACGGGTCCCAGTGCTCTGCTCCTCTTTTTTCACTCCTGCTGCCAGAAGCCCAGGGAGGATGGGAGGGATTAGAACATGGCTGGGCACTGTGGTTTCTTCCAGAGAAGTGGAGGGCATTAGCTTTACCTTGCCACAACCACTTGGGATAGGGTCTGCACCTCAGGAAAACTGTCTCTGTGGGAAGCCGGCTTTTTGAAAAGGGGTCTCAGGGCCGTGGGCCTCGGCTGTCCCTCCGGCTCCCCAAAGCACAGGGACGAGGTGAGGGGCTTAGACCATGCCTGGGCAATGTTGTTTCTTACACCTGGGTGTGTGGCATTTTGTTGAGCTGGCTACCCCCACTTGGGATAGATGTTCCACAGCAAGCGACTATTGTTCGTCGGAAGCCGTTTTTGATTCAGGGGTCTCCGTTTCGTTGGGGTTGAACTCCTGCTAGCAAAACCGCCGGGTTGAGGGAAGGGTTCAGACTGTGCCTGGGCCCTGTGGTCTGTTCCAGCTCAGTGTATGGCATTTCCTTCCCCTTGCCCCAGACACGGGAGCATGTCTGCACGTGGAGAAAGACTTCCCCGTGGGAAGCCTGTTTTTCTCAAACGGGTTCCAGTGCTGTGCTCCTCTCTTTTCACTCCTGCTGCCAGAAGCCCAGGGAGGATGGGAGGGCTTAGAACATGGCTGGGCACTGTGGTTTCTTCCAGAGAAGTGGAGGGCATTTGCTTTACCTTGCCACAACCACTTGGGATAGGGTCTGGACCTCAGGAAAACTGTCTCCGTGGTAAGCCGGCTTTTTGCAAAGGGGTCTCAGGGCCGTGGGCCTCGGCTGTCCCTGCGGCTACCCAAAGCACAGGGACGAGGTGAGGGGCTTAGACCATGCCTGGGCAATGCTGTTTCTTACACCTGGGTGTGTGGCATTTTGTTGAGCTGGCTACCCCCACTTGGGATAGATGTTCCACAGGAAGCGACTATTGTTCGTCGGAAGCCGTTTTTGCCTCAGGGGTCTCCGGGCTGTGTTCGTTGGGGTTGAACTCCTGCTAGCAAAACCGCCGGGTTGAGGGAAGGGTTCAGACTGTGCCTGGGCCCTGTGGTCTCTTCCAGGTCAGTGTATGGCATTTCCTTCCCCTTGCCCCAGACACCTGGGAGCATGTCTGCACGTGGAGAAAGACTTTCCCGTGGGAAGCCGGGTTTTGTCAAACGGGGCCCAGTGCTCTGCTCCTCTCTTTTCACTCCTGCTGCCAGAAGCCCAGGGAGGATGGAAGGGCTTAGAACATGGCTGGGCACTGTGGTTTCTTCCAGAGAAGTGGAGGGCATTTGCTTTACCTTGCCACAACCACTTGGGATAGGGTCTGCACCTCAGGAAAACTGTTTCCGTGGGAAGCCGGCTTTTGCAAAGGGGTCTCAGGGCCGTGGGCCTCGGCTGACCCTCCGGCTCCCCAAAGCACAGGGACGAGGTGAGGGGCTTAGACCATGCCTGGGCAATGTTGTTCCTTACACTTGGGTGTGTGGCATTTGTTGAGCTGGCTACCACCACTTGGGATAGGTGTTCCACAGCAAGCACCTATTGTTCGTCGGAAGCAGTTTTTGCCCCAGGTGTCTCCGGGCTGTGTTCGTTGGGGTTGAACTCCTGCTAGCAAAACCGCCGGGTTGAGGGAAGGGTTCAGACTGTGCCTGGGCCCTGTGGTCTCTTCCAGGTCAGTGTATGGCATTTCCTTCCCCTTGCCACAGGCACCTGGGAGCATGTCTGCACGTGGAGAAAGACTTTCCCGTGGGAAGCCGGTTTTTGTCAAACGGGTCCCAGTGCTCTGCTCCCCTCTTTTCACTCCTGCTGCCAGAAGCCCAGGGAGGATGGGAGGGCTTAGAACATGGCTGGGCACTGTGGTTTCTTCCAGAGAAGTGGAGGGCATTTGCTTTACCTTGCCACAACCACTTGGGATAGGGTCTGCACCTAGGAAAACTGTCTCCGTGGTAAGCCGGCTTTTTGCAAAGGGGTCTCAGGGCCGTGGGCCTCGGCTGTCCCTGCGGCTCCCCAAAGCACAGGGACGAGGTGAGGGGCTTAGACCATGCCTGGGCAATGCTGTTTCTTACACCTGGGTGTGTGGCATTTTGTTGAGCTGGCTACCCCCACTTGGGATAGATGTTCCACAGGAAGCGACTATTGTTCGTCGGAAGCCGTTTTTGCCTCAAGGGTCTCCGGGCTGTGTTCGTTGGGGTTGAACTCCTGCTAGCAAAACCGCCGGGTTGAGGGAAGGGTTCAGACTGTGCCTGGGCCCTGTGGTCTGTTCCAGCTCAGTGTATGGCATTTCCTTCCCCTTGCCCCAGACACCTGGGAGCATGGCTGCACGTGGAGAAAGACTTTCCCGTGGGAAGCCGGTTTTTGTCAAACGGGTCCCAGTGCTCTGCTCCTCTCTTTTCACTCCTGCTGCCAGAAGCCCAGGGAGGATGGAAGGGCTTAGAACATGGCTGGGCACTGTGGTTTCTTCCAGAGAAGTGGCGGGCATTTGCTTTACCTTGCCACAATCACTTGGGATACGGTCTGCTCCTCAGGAAAACTGTTTCCGTGGGAAGCCGGCTTTTGCAAAGGGGTCTCAGGGCCGTGGGCCTCGGCTGACCCTCCGGCTCCCCAAAGCACAGGGACGAGGTGAGGGGCTTAGACCATGCCTGGGCAATGTTGTTTCTTACACCTGGGTGTGTGGCATTTTGTTGAGCTGGCTTCCCCCACTTGGGATAGGTGTTCCACAGCAAGCACCCATTGTTCGTTGGAAGCCGTTTTTGCCCAGGGGTCTCCGGGCACTGTTTGTTGGGTTTGAACTCCTGCTAGCAAAACCGCCGGGTTGAGGGAAGGGTTCAGACTGTGCCTGGGCCCTGTGGTCTCTTCCAGGTCAGTGTATGGCATTTCCTTCCCCTTGCCACAGGCACCTGGGAGCATGTCTGCACGTGGAGAAAGACTTTCCCGTGGGAAGCCGGTTTTTCTCAAACGGGTCCCAGTGCTGTGCTCTTCTCTTTTCACTCCTGCTGCCAGAAGCCCAGGGAGGATGGGAGGGCTTAGAACATGGCTGGGCACTGTGGTTTCTTCCAGAGAAGTGGAGGGCATTTGCTTTACCTTGCCACAACCACTTGGGATAGGGTCTGCTCCTCAGGAAAACTGTCTCTGTGGGAAGCCGGCTTTTTGCCAAGGGGTCTCAGGGCCGTGTGCCTAGGCTGTCCCTCCGGCTCCCCAAAGCACAGGGACGAGGTGAGGGGCTTAGACCATGCCTGGGCAATGTTGTTCCTTACACTTGGGTGTGAGGCATTTGTTGAGCTGGCTACCACCACTTGGGATAGGTGTTCCACAGCAAGCACCTATTGTTCGTCGGAAGCAGTTTTTGCCCCAGGTGTCTCCGGGCTGTGTTCGTTGGGGTTGAACTCCTGCTAGCAAAACCGCCGGGTTGAGGGAAGGGTTCAGACTGTGCCTGGGCCCTGTGGTCTCTTCCAGGTCAGTGTATGGCATTTCCTTCCCCTTGCCACAGGCACCTGGGAGCATGTCTGCACGTGGAGAAAGACTTTCCCGTGGGAAGCCGGTTTTTGTCAAACGGGTCCCAGTGCTCTGCTCCCCTCTTTTCACTCCTGCTGCCAGAAGCCCAGGGAGGATGGGAGGGCTTAGAACATGGCTGGGCACTGTGGTTTCTTCCAGAGAAGTGGAGGGCATTTGCTTTACCTTGCCACAACCACTTGGGATAGGGTCTGCACCTCAGGAAAACTGTCTCCGTGGTAAGCCGGCTTTTTGCAAAGGGGTCTCAGGGCCGTGGGCCTCGGCTGTCCCTGCGGCTCCCCAAAGCACAGGGACGAGGTGAGGGGCTTAGACCATGCCTGGGCAATGCTGTTTCTTACACCGGGGTGTGTGGCATTTTGTTGAGCTGGCTACCCCCACTTGGGATAGATGTTCCACAGGAAGCGACTATTGTTCGTCGGAAGCCGTTTTTGCCTCAGGGGTCTCCGGGCTGTGTTCGTTGGGGTTGAACTCCTGGTAGCAAAACCGCCGGGTTGAGGGAAGGGTTCAGACTGTGCCTGGGCCCTGTGGTCTGTTCCAGCTCAGTGTATGGCATTTCCTTCCCCTTGCCCCAGACACCTGGGAGCATGTCTGCACGTGGAGAAAGACTTTCCCGTGGGAAGCCGGTTTTTGTCAAACGGGTCCCAGTGCTCTGCTCCTCTCTTTTCACTCCTGCTGCCAGAAGCCCAGGGAGGATGGGAGGGCTTAGAACATGGCTGGGCACAGTGGTTTCTTCCAGAGAAGTGGAGGGCATTTGCTTTACCTTGCCACAACCACTTGGGATAGGGTCTGCGCCTAGGAAAACTGTCTCTGTGGGAAGCCGGCTTTTTGCAAAGGTGTCTCAGGGACGTGTGCCTAGGGTGTCCCTCCGGCTCCCCAAAGCACAGGGACGAGGTGAGGGGCTTAGACCATGCCTGGGCAATGTTGTTCCTTACACTTGGGTGAGTGGCATTTTGTTGAGCAGGCTACCCACACTTGGGATACGTGTTCCACAGCAAGCACCTATTGTTCGTCGGAAGCAGTTTTTGCCCCAGGTGTCTCCGGGCTGTGTTCGTTGGGGTTGAACTCCTGCTAGCAAAACCGCCGGGTTGAGGGAAGGGTTCAGACTGTGCCTGGGCCCTGTGGTCTGTTCCAGGTCAGTGTATGGCATTTCCTTCCCCTTGCCACAGGCACCTGGGAGCATGTCTGCACGTGGAGAAAGACTTTCCCGTGGGAAGCCGGTTTTTGTCAAACGGGTCCCAGTGCTCTGCTCCCCTCTTTTCACTCCTGCTGCCAGAAGCCCAGGGAGGATGGGAGGGCTTAGAACATGGCTGGGCACTGTGGTTTCTTCCAGAGAAGTGGAGGGCATTAGCTTTACCTTGCCACAACCACTTGGGATAGGGTCTGCACCTCAGGAAAACTGTCTCCGTGGGTAGCCGGCTTTTTGCAAAAGGGTCTCAGGGCCGTGGGCCTCGGGTGTCCCTCCGGCTCCCCAAAGCACAGGGACGAGGTGAGGGGCTTAGACCATGCCTGGGCAATGTTGTTTCTTACACCTGGGTGTGTGGCATTTTGTTGAGCTGGCTTCCCCCACTTGTGAGAGGTGTTCCACAGCAAGCGACTATTGTTCGTTGGAAGCCGTTTTTGCCCAGGGGTCTCCGGGCACTGTTTGCTGGGTTTGAACTCCTGCTAGCAAAACCGCCGGGTTGAGGGAAGGGTTCAGACTGTGCCTGGGCCCTGTGGTCTCTTCCAGGTCAGTGTATGGCATTTCCTTCCCCTTGCCACAGGCACCTGGGAGCATGTCTGCACGTGGAGAAAGACTTTCCCGTGGGAAGCCGGTTTTTGTCAAATGGGTCCCAGTGCTCTGCTCCTCTTTTTTCACTCCTGCTGCCAGAAGCCCAGGGAGGATGGGAGGGATTAGAACATGGCTGGGCACTGTGGTTTCTTCCAGAGAAGTGGAGGGCATTAGATTTACCTTGCCACAACCACTTGGGATAGGGTCTGCACCTCAGGAAAACTGTCTCTGTGCGAAGCCGGCTTTTTGAAAAGGGGTCTCAGGGCCGTGGGCCTCGGCTGTCCCTCCGGCTCCCCAAAGCACAGGGACGAGGTGAGGGGCTTAGACCATGCCTGGGCAATGTTGTTTCTTACACCTGGGTGTGTGGCATTTTGTTGAGCTGGCTACCCCCACTTGGGATAGGTGTTCCACAGCAAGCGCCTATTATTCGTCAGAAGCCGTTTTTGCCCCAGGGGTCTCCGGGCTGTGTTTGTTGGGGTTGAACTCCTGCTAGCAAAACCGCCGGGTTGAGGGAAGGGTTCAGACTGTGCCTGGGCCCTGTGGTCTGTTCCAGCTCAGTGTATGGCATTTCCTTCCCCTTGCCACAGGCACCTGGGAGCATGTCTGCACGTGGAGAAAGACTTTCCCGTGGGAAGCCGGTTTTTCTCAAACGGGTCCCAGTGCTGTGCTCCTCTCTTTTCACTCCTGCTGCCAGAAGCCCAGGGAGGATGGGAGGGCTTAGAACATGGCTGGGCACTGTGGTTTCTTCCAGAGAAGTGGAGGGCATTTGCTTTACCTTGCCACAACCACTTGGGATAGGGTCTGCACCTCAGGAAAACTGTCTCTGTGGGAAGCCGGCTTTTTGCAAAGGGGTCTCAGGGCCGTGTGCCTAGGCTGTCCCTCCGGCTCCCCAAAGCACAGGGACGAGGTGAGGGGCTTAGACCATGCCTGGGCAATGTTGTTCCTTACACTTGGGTGTGTGGCATTTGTTGAGCTGGCTACCCCCACTTGGGATAGGTGTTCCACAGCAAGCACCTATTGTTCGTCGGAAGCAGTTTTTGCCCCAGGTGTCTCCGGGCTGTGTTCGTTGGGGTTGAACTCCTGCTAGCAAAACCGCCGGGTTGAGGGAAGGGTTCAGACTGTGCCTGGGCCCTGTGGTCTCTTCCAGGTCAGTGTATGGCATTTCCTTCCCCTTGCCACAGGCACCTGGGAGCATGTCTGCACGTGGAGAAAGACTTTCCCGTGGGAAGCCGGTTTTTGTCAAACGGGTCCCAGTGCTCTGCTCCCCTCTTTTCACTCCTGCTGCCAGAAGCCCAGGGAGGATGGGAGGGCTTAGAACATGGCTGGGCACTGTGGTTTCTTCCAGAGAAGTGGAGGGCATTTGCTTTACCTTGCCACAACCACTTGGGATAGGGTCTGCACCTCAGGAAAACTGTCTCCGTGGTAAGCCGGCTTTTTGCAAAGGGGTCTCAGGTCCGTGGGCCTCGGCTGTCCCTGCGGCTCCCCAAAGCACAGGGACGAGGTGAGGGGCTTAGACCATGCCTGGGCAATGCTGTTTCTTACACCTGGGTGTGTGGCATATTGTTGAGCTGGCTACCCCCACTTGGGATAGATGTTCCACAGGAAGCGACTATTGTTCGTCGGAAGCCGTTTTTGCCTCAGGGGTCTCCGGGCTGTGTTCGTTGGGGTTGAACTCCTGCTAGCAAAACCGCCGGGTTGAGGGAAGGGTTCAGACTGTGCCTGGGCCCTGTGGTCTCTTTCAGGTCAGTGTATGGCATTTCCTTCCCCTTGCCCCAGACACCTGGGAGCATGTCTGCACGTGGAGAAAGACTTTCCCGTGGGAAGCCGGGTTTTGTCAAACGGGTCCCAGTGCTTTGATCCTCTCTTTTCACTCCTGCTGCCAGAAGCCCAGGGAGGATGGGAGGGCTTAGAACATGGCTGGGCACTGTGGTTTCTTCCAGAGAAGTGGAGGGCATTTGCTTTACCTTGCCACAACCACTTGGGATAGGGTCTGCACCTCAGGAAAACTGTTTCCGTGGGAAGCCGGCTTTTGCAAAGGGATCTCAGGGCCGTGGGCCTCGGCTGTCCCTCCGGCTCCCCAAAGCACAGGGAGGAGGTGAGGGGCTTAGACCATGCCTGGGCAATGTTGTTTCTTACACCTGGGTGTGTGGCATTTTGTTGAGCTGGCTTCCCCCACTTGGGATAGGTGTTCCACAGCAAGCACCTATTGTTTGTCAGAAGCCGTTTTTGCCCCAGGGGTCTCCGGGCTGTGTTCGTTGGGGTTGAACTCCTGCTAGCAAAACCGCCGGGTTGAGGGAAGGGTTCAGACTGTGCCTGGGCCCTGTGGTCTCTTCCAGGTCAGTGTATGGCATTTCCTTCCCCTTGCCACAGGCACCTGGGAGCATGTCTGCACGTGGAGAAAGACTTTCCCGTGGGAAGCCGGGTTTTGTCAAACGGGTCCCAGTGCTCTGCTCCCCTCTTTTCACTCCTGCTGCCAGAAGCCCAGGGAGGATGGGAGGGCTTAGAACATGGCTGGGCACTGTGGTTTCTTCCAGAGAAGTGGAGGGCATTTGCTTTACCTTGCCACAACCACTTGGGATAGGGTCTGCACCTAGGAAAACTGTCTCCGTGGTAAGCCGGCTTTTTGCAAAGGGGTCTCAGGGCCGTGGGCCTCGGCTGTCCCTGCGGCTCCCCAAAGCACAGGGACGAGGTGAGGGGCTTAGACCATGCCTGGGCAATGCTGTTTCTTACACCTGGGTGTGTGGCATTTTGTTGAGCTGGCTACCCCCACTTGGGATAGATGTTCCACAGGAAGCGACTATTGTTCGTCGGAAGCCGTTTTTGCCTCAGGGGTCTCCGGGCTGTGTTCGTTGGGGTTGAACTCCTGCTAGCAAAACCGCCGGGTTGAGGGAAGGGTTCAGACTGTGCCTGGGCCCTGTGGTCTGTTCCAGCTCAGTGTATGGCATTTCCTTCCCCTTGCCCCAGACACCTGGGAGCATGTCTGCACGTGGAGAAAGACTTTCCCGTGGGAAGCCGGTTTTTGTCAAACGGGTCCCAGTGCTCTGCTCCTCTTTTTTCACTCCTGCTGCCAGAAGCCCAGGGAGGATGGGAGGGATTAGAACATGGCTGGGCACTGTGGTTTCTTCCAGAGAAGTGGAGGGCATTAGCTTTACCTTGCCACAACCACTTGGGATAGGGTCTGCACCTCAGGAAAAATGTCTCTGTGGGAAGCCGGCTTTTTGAAAAGGGGTCTCAGGGCCGTGGGCCTCGGCTGTCCCTCCGGCTCCCCAAAGCACAGGGACGAGGTGAGGGGCTTAGACCATGCCTGGGCAATGTTGTTTCTTACACCTGGGTGTGTGGCATTTTGTTGAGCTGGCTACCCCCACTTGGGATAGATGTTCCACAGCAAGCGACTATTGTTCGTCGGAAGCCGTTTTTGATTCAGGGGTCTCCGTTTCGTTGGGGTTGAACTCCTGCTAGCAAAACCGCCGGGTTGAGGGAAGGGTTCAGACTGTGCCTGGGCCCTGTGGTCTGTTCCAGCTCAGTGTATGGCATTTCCTTCCCCTTGCCCCAGACACGGGAGCATGTCTGCACGTGGAGAAAGACTTCCCCGTGGGAAGCCGGTTTTTCTCAAACGGGTTCCAGTGCTGTGCTCCTCTCTTTTCACTCCTGCTGCCAGAAGCCCAGGGAGGATGGGAGGGCTTAGAACATGGCTGGGCACTGTGGTTTCTTCCAGAGAAGTGGAGGGCATTTGCTTTACCTTGCCACAACCACTTGGGATAGGGTCTGCACCTCAGGAAAACTGTCTCCGTGGTAAGCCGGCTTTTTGCAAAGGGGTCTCAGGGCCGTGGGCCTCGGCTGTCCCTGCGGCTACCCAAAGCACAGGGACGAGGTGAGGGGCTTAGACCATGCCTGGGCAATGCTGTTTCTAACACCTGGGTGTGTGGCATTTTGTTGAGCTGGCTACCCCCACTTGGGATAGATGTTCCACAGGAAGCGACTATTGTTCATCGGAAGCCGTTTTTGCCTCAGGGGTCTCCGGGCTGTGTTCGTTGGGGTTGAACTCCTGCTAGCAAAACCGCGGGGTTGAGGGAAGGGTTCAGACTGTGCCTGGGCCCTGTGGTCTCTTCCAGGTCAGTGTATGGCATTTCCTTCCCCTTGCCCCAGACACCTGGGAGCATGTCTGCACGTGGAGAAAGACTTTCCCGTGGGAAGCCGGGTTTTGTCAAACGGGTCCCAGTGCTCTGCTCCTCTCTTTTCACTCCTGCTGCCAGAAGCCCAGGGAGGATGGAAGGGCTTAGAACATGGCTGGGCACTGTGGTTTCTTCCAGAGAACTGGAGGGCATTTGCTTTACCTTGCCACAACCACTTGGGATAGGGTCTGCACCTCAGGAAAACTGTTTCCGTGGGAAGCCGGCTTTTGCAAAGGGGTCTCAGGGCCGTGGGCCTCGGCTGACCCTCCGGCTCCCCAAAGCACAGGGACGAGGTGAGGGGCTTAGACCATGCCTGGGCAATGTTGTTTCTTACACCTGGGTGTGTGGCATTTTGTTGAGCTGGCTTCCCCCACTTGGGATAGGTGTTCCACAGCAAGCACCCATTGTTCGTTGGAAGCCGTTTTTGCCCAGGGGTCTCCGGGCACTGTTTGTTGGGTTTGAACTCCTGCTAGCAAAACCGCCGGGTTGAGGGAAGGGTTCAGACTGTGCCTGGGCCCTGTGGTCTCTTCCAGGTCAGTGTATGGCATTTCCTTCCCCTTGCCACAGGCACCTGGGAGCATGTCTGCACGTGGAGAAAGACTTTCCCGTGGGAAGCCGGTTTTTCTCAAACGGGTCCCAGTGCTGTGCTCCTCTCTTTTCACTCCTGCTGCCAGAAGCCCAGGGAGGATGGGAGGGCTTAGAACATGGCTGGGCACTGTGGTTTCTTCCAGAGAAGTGGAGGGCATTTGCTTTACCTTGCCACAACCACTTGGGATAGGGTCTGCACCTCAGGAAAACTGTCTCTGTGGGAAGCCGGCTTTTTGCAAAGGGGTCTCAGGGCCGTGTGCCTAGGCTGTCCCTCCGGCTCCCCAAAGCACAGGGACGAGGTGAGGGGCTTAGACCATGCCTGGGCAATGTTGTTCCTTACACTTGGGTGTGTGGCATTTGTTGAGCTGGCTACCACCACTTGGGATAGGTGTTCCACAGCAAGCACCTATTGTTCGTCGGAAGCAGTTTTTGCCCCAGGTGTCTCCGGGCTGTGTTCGTTGGGGTTGAACTCCTGCTAGCAAAACCGCCGGGTTGAGGGAAGGGTTCAGACTGTGCCTGGGCCCTGTGGTCTCTTCCAGGTCAGTGTATGGCATTTCCTTCCCCTTGCCACAGGCACCTGGGAGCATGTTTGCACGTGGAGAAAGACTTTCCCGTGGGAAGCCGGTTTTTGTCAAACGGGTCCCAGTGCTCTGCTCCCCTCTTTTCACTCCTGCTGCCAGAAGCCCAGGGAGGATGGGAGGGCTTAGAACATGGCTGGGCACTGTGGTTTCTTCCAGAGAAGTGGAGGGCATTTGCTTTACCTTGCCACAACCACTTGGGATAGGGTCTGCACCTCAGGAAAACTGTCTCCGTGGTAAGCCGGCTTTTTGCAAAGGGGTCTCAGGGCCGTGGGCCTCGGCTGTCCCTGCGGCTCCCCAAAGAACAGGGACGAGGTGAGGGGCTTAGACCATGCCTGGGCAATGCTGTTTCTTACACCTGGGTGTGTGGCATTTTGTTGAGCTGGCTACCCCCACTTGGGATAGATGTTCCACAGGAAGCGACTATTGTTCGTCGGAAGCAGTTTTTGCCCCAGGGGTCTCCGGGCTGTGTTCGTTGGGGTTGAACTCCTGCTAGCAAAACCGCCGGGTTGAGGGAAGGGTTCAGACTGTGCCTGGGCCCTGTGGTCTGTTCCAGCTCAGTGTATGGCATTTCCTTCCCCTTGCCCCAGACACCTGGGAGCATGTCTGCACGTGGAGAAAGACTTTCCCGTGGGAAGCCGGTTTTTGTCAAACGGGTCCCAGTGCTCTGCTCCTCTCTTTTCACTCCTGCTGCCAGAAGCCCAGGGAGGATGGGAGGGCTTAGACCATGGCTGGGCACAGTGGTTTCTTCCAGAGAAGTGGAGGGCATTTGCTTTACCTTGCCACAACCACTTGGGATAGGGTCTGCACCTAGGAAAACTGTCTCTGTGGGAAGCCGGCTTTTTGCAAAGGTGTCTCAGGGACTTGTGCCTAGGCTGTCCCTCCGGCTCCCCAAAGCACAGGGACGAGGTGAGGGGCTTAGACCATGCCTGGGCAATGTTGTTTCTTACACCTGGGTGTGTGGCATTTTGTTGAGCTGGCTACCCCCACTTGGGATAGGTGTTCCACAGCAAGCGCCTATTGTTCGTCAGAAGCCGTTTTTGCCCCAGGGGTCTCCGGGCTGTGTTTGTTGGGGTTGAACTCCTGCTAAGAAAACCGCCGGGTTGAGGGAAGGGTTCAGACTGTGCCTGGGCCCTGTGGTCTCTTCCAGGTCAGTGTATGGCATTTCCTTCCCCTTGCCACAGGCACCTGGGAGCATGTCTGCACGTGGAGAAAGACTTTCCCGTGGGAAGCCGGGTTTTGTCAAACGGGTCCCAGTGCTCTTCTCCTCTCTTTTCACTCCTGCTGCCAGAAGCCCTGGGAGGATGGGAGGGCTTAGAACATGGCTCGGCACTGGGGTTTCTTCCGGAGAAGTGGAGGGCATTTGCTTTACCTTGCCACAACCACTTGTGAGAGGGTCTGCACCTCAGGAAAACTGTCTCCGTGGGAAGCCGGCTTTTTGCAAAGGGGTCTCAGGGCCGTGGGCCTCGGCTGTCCCTGCGGCTCCCCAAAGCACAGGGACGAGGTGAGGGGCTTAGACCATGCCTGGGCAATGTTGTTTCTTACACCTGGGTGTGTGGCATTTTGTTGAGCTGGCTACCCCCACTTGGGATAGTTCTTCCACAGCAAGCGCCTATTGTTCGTCGGAAGCAGTTTTTGCCCCAGGTGTCTCCGGGCTGTGTTCGTTGGGGTTGAACTCCTGCTAGCAAAACCGCCGGGTTGAGGGAAGGGTTCACACTGTGCCTGGGCCCTGTGGTCTCTTCCAGGTCAGCGTATGGCATTTCCTTCCCCTTGCCCCAGACACCTGGGAGCATCACTGCACGTGGAGAAAGACTTTCCCGTGGGAAGCCGGGTTTTGTCAAACGGGGCCCAGTGCTCTGCTCCTCTCTTTTCACTCCTGCTGCCAGAAGCCCAGGGAGGATGGAAGGGCTTAGAACATGGCTGGGCACTGTGGTTTCTTCCAGAGAAGTGGAGGGCATTTGCTTTACCTTGCCACAACCACTTGGGATAGGGTCTGCACCTCAGGAAAACTGTTTCCGTGGGAAGCCGGCTTTTGCAAAGGGGTCTCAGGGCCGTGGGCCTCGGCTGACCCTCCGGCTCCCCAAAGCACAGGGACGAGGTGAGGGGCTTAAACCATGCCTGGGCAATGTTGTTTCTTACACCTGGGTGTGTGGCATTTTGTTGAGCTGGCTTCCCCCACTTGGGATAGGTGTTCCACAGCAAGCACCTATTGTTCGTTGGAAGCCGTTTTTGCCCAGGGGTCTCCGGGCACTGTTTGTTGGGTTTGAACTCCTGCTAGCAAAACCGCCGGGTTGAGGGAAGGGTTCAGACTGTGCCTGGGCCCTGTGGTCTCTTCCAGGTCAGTGTATGGCATTTCCTTCCCCTTGCCACAGGCACCTGGGAGCATGTCTGCACGTGGAGAAAGACTTTCCCGTGGGAAGCCGGTTTTTCTCAAACGGGTCCCAGTGCTGTGCTCCTCTCTTTTCACTCCTGCTGCCAGAAGCCCAGGGAGGATGGGAGGGCTTAGAACATGGCTGGGCACTGTGGTTTCTTCCAGAGAAGTGGAGGGCATTTGCTTTACCTTGCCACAACCACTTGGGATAGGATCTGCACCTCAGGAAAACTGTCTCCGTGGTAAGCCGGCTTTTTGCAAAGGGGTCTCAGGGCCGTGGGCCTCGGCTGTCCCTGCGGCTCCCCAAAGCACAGGGACGAGGTGAGGGGCTTAGACCATGCCTGGGCAATGCTGTTTCTTACACCTGGGTGTGTGGCATTTTGTTGAGCTGGCTACCCCCACTTGGGATAGATGTTCCACAAGAAGCGACTATTGTTCGTCGGAAGCCGTTTTTGCCTCAGGGGTCTCCGGGCTGTGTTCGTTGGGGTTGAACTCCTGCTAGCAAAACCGCCGGGTTGAGGGAAGGGTTCAGACTGTGCCTGGGCCCTGTGGTCTGTTCCAGCTCAGTGTATGGCATTTCCTTCCCCTTGCCCCAGACAGCTGGGAGCATGTCTGCACGTGGAGAAAGACTTTCCCGTGGGAAGCCGGTTTTTGTCAAACGGGTCCCAGTGCTCTGCTCCTCTCTTTTCACTCCTGCTGCCAGAAGCCCAGGGAGGATGGGAGGGCTTAGAACATGGCTGGGCACAGTGGTTTCTTCCAGAGAAGTGGAGGGCATTTGCTTTACCTTGCCACAACCACTTGGGATAGGGTCTGCACCTCAGGAAAACTGTCTCTGTGGGAAGCCGGCTTTTTGCAAAGGTGTCTCAGGGCCGTGTGCCTAGGCTGTCCCTCCGGCTCCCCAAAGCACAGGGACGAGGTGAGGGGCTTAGACCATGCCTGGGCAATGTTGTTCCTTACACTTGGGTGAGTGGCATTTTGTTGAGCAGGCTACCCCCACTTGGGATAGGTGTTCCACAGCAAGGACCTATTGTTCGTCGGAAGCAGTTTTTGCCCCAGGTGTCTCCGGGCTGTGTTCGTTGGGGTTGAACTCCTGCTAGCAAAACCGCCGGGTTGAGGGAAGGGTTCAGACTGTGCCTGGGCCCTGTGGTCTCTTCCAGGTCAGTGTATGGCATTTCCTTCCCCTTGCCACAGGCACCTGGGAGTATGTCTGCACGTGGAGAAAGACTTTCCCGTGGGAAGCCGGGTTTTGTCAAACAGGTCCCAGTGCTCTGCTCCTCTCTTTTCACTCCTGCTGCCAGAAGCCCAGGGAGGATGGGAGGGCTTACAACATGGCTGGGCACTGTGGTTTCTTCCAGCGAAGTGGAGGCCATTTGCTTTACCTTGCCACAACCACTTGGGATAGGGTCTGCACCTCAGGAAAACTGTCTCTGTGGGAAGCCGGCTTTATGCAAAAGGGTCTCAGGGCCGTGGGCCTCGGGTGTCCCTCCGGCTCCCCAAAGCACAGGGACGAGGTGAGGGGCTTAGACCATGCCTGGGCAATGTTGTTTCTTACACCTGGGTGTGTGGCATTTTGTTGAGCTGGCTACCCCCACTTGGGATAGATGTTCCACAGCAAGCGACTATTGTTCGTCGGAAGCCGTTTTTGATTCAGGGGTCTCCGTTTCGTTGGGGTTGAACTCCTGCTAGCAAAACCGCCGGGTTGAGGGAAGGGTTCAGACTGTGCCTGGGCCCTGTGGTCTGTTCCAGCTCAGTGTATGGCATTTCCTTCCCCTTGCCCCAGACACGGGAGCATGTCTGCACGTGGAGAAAGACTTTCCCGTGGGAAGCCGGTTTTTCTCAAACGGGTTCCAGTGCTGTGCTCCTCTCTTTTCACTCCTGCTGCCAGAAGCCCAGGGAGGATGGGAGGGCTTAGAACATGGCTGGGCACTGTGGTTTCTTCCAGAGAAGTGGAGGGCATTTGCTTTACCTTGCCACAACCACTTGGGATAGGGTCTGCACCTCAGGAAAACTGTCTCTGTGGGAAGCCGGCTTTTTGCAAAGGTGTCTCAGGGCCGTGTGCCCAGGCTGTCCCTCCGGCTCCCCAAAGCACAGGGACGAGGTGAGGGGCTTAGACCATGCCTGGGCAATGTTGTTCCTTACACTTGGTTGTGTGACATTTGTTGAGCTGGCTACCACCACTTGGGATAGGTGTTCCACAGCAAGCACCTATTGTTCGTCGGAAGCAGTTTTTGCCCCAGGTGTCTCCGGGCTGTGTTCGTTGGGGTTGAACTCCTGCTAGCAAAACCGCCGGGTTGAGGGAAGGGTTCAGACTGTGCCTGGGCCCTGTGGTCTCTTCCAGGTCAGTGTATGGCATTTCCTTCCCCTTGCCCCAGACACCTGGGAGCATGTCTGCACGTGGAGAAAGACTTTCCCGTGGGAAGCCGGGTTTTGTCAAACGGGTCCCAGTGCTCTGCTCCTCTCTTTTCACTCCTGCTGCCAGAAGCCCAGGGAGGATGGAAGGGCTTAGAACATGGCTGGGCACTGTGGTTTCTTCCAGAGAAGTGGAGGGCATTTGCTTTACCTTGCCACAACCACTTGGGATAGGGTCTGCACCTCAGGAAAACTGTTTCCGTGGGAAGCCGGCTTTTGCAAAGGGGTCTCAGGGCCGTGGGCCTCGGCTGACCCTCCGGCTCCCCAAAGCACAGGGACGAGGTGAGGGGCTTAAACCATGACTGGGCAATGTTGTTTCTTACACCTGGGTGTGTGGCATTTTGTTGAGCTGGCTTCCCCCACTTGGGATAGGTGTTCCACAGCAAGCACCTATTGTTCGTTGGAAGCCGTTTTTGCCCAGGGGTCTCCGGGCACTGTTTGTTGGGTTTGAACTCCTGCTAGCAAAACCGCCGGGTTGAGGGAAGGGTTCAGACTGTGCCTGGGCCCTGTGGTCTCTTCCAGGTCAGTGTATGGCATTTCCTTCCCCTTGCCACAGGCACCTGGGAGCATGTCTGCACGTGGAGAAAGACTTTCCCGTGGGAAGTCGGTTTTTCTCAAACGGGTCCCAGTGCTGTGCTCCTCTCTTTTCACTCCTGCTGCCAGAAGCCCAGGGAGGATGGGAGGGCTTAGAACATGGCTGGGCACTGTGGTTTCTTCCAGAGAAGTGGAGGGCATTTGCTTTACCTTGCCACAACCACTTGGGATAGGATCTGCACCTCAGGAAAACTGTCTCCGTGGTAAGCCGGCTTTTTGCAAAGGGGTCTCAGGGCCGTGGGCCTCGGCTGTCCCTGCGGCTCCCCAAAGCACAGGGACGAGGTGAGGGGCTTAGACCATGCCTGGGCAATGCTGTTTCTTACACCTGGGTGTGTGGCATTTTGTTGAGCTGGCTACCCCCACTTGGGATAGATGTTCCACAGGAAGCGACTATTGTTCGTCGGAAGCCGTTTTTGCCTCAGGGGTCTCCGGGCTGTGTTCGTTGGGGTTGAACTCCTGCTAGCAAAACCGCCGGGTTGAGGGAAGGGTTCAGACTGTGCCTGGGCCCTGTGGTCTCTTCCAGGTCAGTGTATGGCATTTCCTTCCCCTTGCCCCAGACACCTGGGAGCATGTCTGCACGTGGAGAAAGACTTTCCCGTGGGAAGCCGGGTTTTGTCAAACGGGTCCCAGTGCTCTGCTCCTCTCTTTTCACTCCTGCTGCCAGAAGCCCAGGGAGGATGGAAGGGCTTAGAACATGGCTGGGCACTGTGGTTTCTTCCAGAGAAGTGGAGGGCATTTGCTTTACCTTGCCACAACCACTTGGGATAGGGTCTGCACCTCAGGAAAACTGTTTCCGTGGGAAGCCGGCTTTTGCAAAGGGGTCTCAGGGCCGTGGGCCTCGGCTGACCCTCCGGCTCCCCAAAGCACAGGGACGAGGTGAGGGGCTTAAACCATGCCTGGGCAATGTTGTTTCTTACACCTGGGTGTGTGGCATTTTGTTGAGCTGGCTTCCCCCACTTGGGATAGGTGTTCCACAGCAAGCACCTATTGTTCGTTGGAAGCCGTTTTTGCCCAGGGGTCTCCGGGCACTGTTTGTTGGGTTTGAACTCCTGCTAGCAAAACCGCCGGGTTGAGGGAAGGGTTCAGACTGTGCCTGGGCCCTGTGGTCTCTTCCAGGTCAGTGTATGGCATTTCCTTCCCCTTGCCACAGGCACCTGGGAGCATGTCTGCACGTGGAGAAAGACTTTCCCGTGGGAAGTCGGTTTTTCTCAAACGGGTCCCAGTGCTGTGCTCCTCTCTTTTCACTCCTGCTGCCAGAAGCCCAGGGAGGATGGGAGGGCTTAGAACATGGCTGGGCACTGTGGTTTCTTCCAGAGAAGTGGAGGGCATTTGCTTTACCTTGCCACAACCACTTGGGATAGGATCTGCACCTCAGGAAAACTGTCTCCGTGGTAAGCCGGCTTTTTGCAAAGGGGTCTCAGGGCCGTGGGCCTCGGCTGTCCCTGCGGCTCCCCAAAGCACAGGGACGAGGTGAGGGGCTTAGACCATGCCTGGGCAATGCTGTTTCTTACACCTGGGTGTGTGGCATTTTGTTGAGCTGGCTACCCCCACTTGGGATAGATGTTCCACAGGAAGCGACTATTGTTCGTCGGAAGCCGTTTTTGCCTCAGGGGTCTCCGGGCTGTGTTCGTTGGGGTTGAACTCCTGCTAGCAAAACCGCCGGGTTGAGGGAAGGGTTCAGACTGTGCCTGGGCCATGTGGTCTCTTCCAGCTCAGTGTATGGCATTTCCTTCCCCTTGCCCCATACACCTGGGAGCATGTCTGCACGTGGAGAAAGACTTTCCCGTGGGAAGCCGGGTTTTGTCAAACGGGTCCCAGTGCTCTGCTCCTCTCTTTTCACTCCTGCTGCCAGAAGCCCAGGGAGGATGGAAGGGCTTAGAACATGGCTGGGCACTGTGGTTTCTTCCAGAGAAGTGGAGGGCATTTGCTTTACCTTGCCACAACCAATTGGGATAGGGTCTGCACCTCAGGAAAACTGTTTCCGTGGGAAGCCGGCTTTTGCAAAGGGGTCTCAGGGCCGTGGGCCTCGGCTGACCCTCCGGCTCCCCAAAGCACAGGGACGAGGTGAGGGGCTTAAACCATGCCTGGGCAATGTTGTTTCTTACACCTGGGTGTGTGGCATTTTGTTGAGCTGGCTTCCCCCACTTGGGATAGGTGTTCCACAGCAAGCACCTATTGTTCGTTGGAAGCCGTTTTTGCCCAGGGGTCTCCGGGCACTGTTTGTTGGGTTTGAACTCCTGCTAGCAAAACCGCCGGGTTGAGGGAAGGGTTCAGACTGTGCCTGGGCCCTGTGGTCTCTTCCAGGTCAGTGTATGGCATTTCCTTCCCCTTGCCACAGGCACCTGGGAGCATGTCTGCACGTGGAGAAAGACTTTCCCGTGGGAAGTCGGTTTTTCTCAAACGGGTCCCAGTGCTGTGCTCCTCTCTTTTCACTCCTGCTGCCAGAAGCCCAGGGAGGATGGGAGGGCTTAGAACATGGCTGGGCACTGTGGTTTCTTCCAGAGAAGTGGAGGGCATTTGCTTTACCTTGCCACAACCACTTGGGATAGGATCTGCACCTCAGGAAAACTGTCTCCGTGGTAAGCCGGCTTTTTGCAAAGGGGTCTCAGGGCCGTGGGCCTCGGCTGTCCCTGCGGCTCCCCAAAGCACAGGGACGAGGTGAGGGGCTTAGACCATGCCTGGGCAATGCTGTTTCTTACACCTGGGTGTGTGGCATTTTGTTGAGCTGGCTACCCCCACTTGGGATAGATGTTCCACAGGAAGCGACTATTGTTCGTCGGAAGCCGTTTTTGCCTCAGGGGTCTCCGGGCTGTGTTCGTTGGGGTTGAACTCCTGCTAGCAAAACCGCCGGGTTGAGGGAAGGGTTCAGACTGTGCCTGGGCCCTCTGGTCTGTTCCAGCTCAGTGTATGGCATTTCCTTCCCCTTGCCCCAGACACCTGGGAGCATGTCTGCACGTGGAGAAAGACTTTCCCGTGGGAAGCCGGTTTTTGTCAAACGGGTCCCAGTGCTCTGCTCCTCTCTTTTCACTCCTGCTGCCAGAAGCCCAGGGAGGATGGGAGGGCTTAGAACATGGCTGGGCACAGTGGTTTCTTCCAGAGAAGTGGAGGGCATTTGCTTTACCTTGCCACAACCACTTGGGATAGGGTCTGCACGTCAGGAAAACTGTCTCTGTGGGAAGCCGGCTTTTTGCAAAGGTGTCTCAGGGCCGTGTGCCTAGGCTGTCCCTCCGGCTCCCCAAAGCACAGGGACGAGGTGAGGGGCTTAGACCATGCCTGGGCAATGTTGTTTCTTACACCTGGGTGTGTGGCATTTTGTTGAGCTGGCTTCCCCCACTTGGGATAGGTGTTCCACAGCAAGCACCTATTGTTTGTCAGAAGCCGTTTTTGCCCCAGGGGTCTCCGGGCTGTGTTCGTTGGGGTTGAACTCCTGCTAGCAAAACCGCCGGGTTGAGGGAAGGGTTCAGACTGTGCCTGGGCCCTGTGGTCTCTTCCAGGTCAGTGTATGGCATTTCCTTCCCCTTGCCACAGGCACCTGGGAGCATGTCTGCACGTGGAGAAAGACTTTCCCGTGGGAAGCCGGGTTTTGTCAAACGGGTCCCAGTGCTCTGCTCCTCTCTTTTCACTCCTGCTGCCAGAAGCCCAGGGAGGATGGGAGGGATTAGAACATGGCTGGGCACTGTGGTTTCTTCCAGAGAAGTGGAGGGCATTTGCTTACCTTGCCACAACCACTTGGGATAGGGTCTGCACCTCAGGAAAACTGTCTCCGTGGGTAGCCGGCTTTTTGCAAAAGGGTCTCAGGGCCGTGGGCCTCGGGTGTCCCTCCGGCTCCCCAAAGCACAGGGACGAGGTGAGGGGCTTAGACCATGCCTGGGCAATGTTGTTTCTTACACCTGGGTGTGTGGCATTTTGTTGAGCTGGCTACCCCCACTTGGGATAGGTGTTCCACAGCAAGCGCCTATTGTTTGTCAGAAGCCGTTTTTGCCCCAGGGGTCTCCGGGCTGTGTTCGTTGGGGTTGAACTCCTGCTAGCAAAACCGCCGGGTTGAGGGAAGGGTTCAGACTGTGCCTGGGCCCTGTGGTCTCTTCCAGTTCAGTGTATGGCATTTCCTTCCCCTTGCCACAGGCACCTGGGAGCATGTCTGCACGTGGAGAAAGACTTTCCCGTGGGAAGCCCGGTTTTGTCAAACGGGTCCCAGTGCTCTGCTCCTCTCTCTTCACTCCTGCTGCCAGAAGCCCAGGGAGGATGGGAGGGATTAGAACATGGCTGGGCACTGTGGTTTCTTCCAGAGAAGTGGAGGGCATTTGCTTACCTTGCCACAACCACTTGGGATAGGGTCTGCACCTCAGGAAAACTGTCTCTGTGGGAAGCCGGCTTTTTGCAAAGGTGTCTCAGGGCCGTGTGCCTAGGCTGTCCCTCCGGCTCCCCAAAGCACAGGGACGAGGTGAGGGGCTTAGACCATGCCTGGGCAATGTTGTTCCTTACACTTGGGTGTGTGGCATTTGTTGAGCTGGCTACCACCACTTGGGATAGGTGTTCCACAGCAAGCACCTATTGTTCTTCGGAAGCAGTTTTTGACCCAGGTGTCTCCGGGCTGTGTTCGTTGGGGTTGAACTCCTGCTAGCAAAACCGCCGGGTTGAGGGAAGGGTTCAGACTGTGCCTGGGCCCTGTGGTCTCTTCCAGGTCAGTGTATGGCATTTCCTTCCCCTTGCCACAGACACCTGGGAGCATGTCTGCACGTGGAGAAAGACTTTCCCGTGGGAAGCCGGTTTTTGTCAAACGGGTCCCAGTGCTCTGCTCCCCTCTTTTCACTCCTGCTGCCAGAAGCCCAGGGAGGATGGGAGGGCTTAGAACATGGCTGGGCACTGTGGTTTCTTCCAGAGAAGTGGAGGGCATTTGCTTTACCTTGCCACAACCACTTGGGATAGGGTCTGCACCTCAGGAAAACTGTCTCCGTGGTAAGCCGGCTTTTTGCAAAGGGGTCTCAGGGCCGTGGGCCTCGGCTGTCCCTGCGGCTCCCCAAAGCACAGGGACGAGGTGAGGGGCTTAGACCATGCCTGGGCAATGCTGTTTCTTACACCTGGGTGTGTGGCATTTTGTTGAGCTGGCTACCCCCACTTGGGATAGATGTTCCACAGGAAGCGACTATTGTTCGTCGGAAGCCGTTTTTGCCTCAGGGGTCTCCGGGCTGTGTTCGTTGGGGTTGAACTCCTGCTAGCAAAACCGCCGGGTTGAGGGAAGGGTTCAGACTGTGCCTGGGCCCTGTGGTCTCTTCCAGGTCAGTGTATGGCATTTCCTTCCCCTTGCCCCAGACACCTGGGAGCATGTCTGCACGTGGAGAAAGACTTTCCCGTGGGAAGCCGGGTTTTGTCAAACGGGTCCCAGTGCTCTGCTCCTCTCTTTTCACTCCTGCTGCCAGAAGCCCAGGGAGGATGGGAGGGCTTAGAACATGGCTGGGCACTGTGGTTTCTTCCATAGAAGTGGAGGGCATTTGCTTTACCTTGCCACAACCACTTGGGATAGGGTCTGCACCTCAGGAAAACTGTTTCCGTGGGAAGCCGGCTTTTGCAAAGGGGTCTCAGGGCCGTGGGCCTCGGCTGTCCCTCCGGCTCCCCAAAGCACAGGGACGAGGTGAGGGGCTTAGACCATGCCTGGGCAATGTTGTTTCTTACACCTGGGTGTGTGGCATTTTGTTGAGCTGGCTTCCCCCACTTGGGATAGGTGTTCCACAGCAAGCACCTATTGTTTGTCAGAAGCCGTTTTTGCCCCAGGGGTCTCCGGGCTGTGTTCGTTGGGGTTGATCTCCTGCTAGCAAAACCGCCGGGTTGAGGGAAGGGTTCAGACTGTGCCTGGGCCCTGTGGTCTGTTCCAGCTCAGTGTATGGCATTTCCTTCCCCTTGCCACAGGCACCTGGGAGCATGTCTGCACGTGGAGAAAGACTTTCCCGTGGGAAGCCGGGTTTTGTCAAACGGGTCCCAGTGCTCTGCTCCTCTCTTTTCACTCCTGCTGCCAGAAGTCCAGGGAGGATGGGAGGGCTTAGAACATGGCTGGGCACTGTGGTTTCTTCCAGAGAAGTGGAGGGCATTTGCTTTACCTTGCCACAACCACTTGGGATAGGGTCTGCACCTCAGGAAAACTGTCTCTGTGGGAAGCCGGCTTTTTGCAAAGGGGTCTCAGGGCCGTGTGCCTAGGCTGTCCCTCCGGCTCCCCAAAGCCCAGGGACGAGGTGAGGGGCTTAGACCATGCCTGGGCAATGTTGTTCCTTACACTTGGGTGTGTGGCATTTGTTGAGCTGGCTACCAACACTTGGGATAGGTGTTCCACAGCAAGCACCTATTGTTCGTCGGAAGCAGTTTTTGCCCCAGGTGTCTCCGGGCTGTGTTCGTTGGGGTTGAACTCCTGCTAGCAAAACCGCCGGGTTGAGGGAAGGGTTCAGACTGTGCCTGGGCCCTGTGGTCTCTTCCAGGTCAGTGTATGGCATTTCCTTCCCCTTGCCACAGGCACCTGGGAGCATGTCTGCACGTGGAGAAAGACTTTCCCGTGGGAAGCCGGTTTTTGTCAAACGGGTCCCAGTGCTCTGCTCCCCTCTTTTCACTCCTGCTGCCAGAAGCCCAGGGAGGATGGGAGGGCTTAGAACATGGCTGGGCACTGTGGTTTCTTCCAGAGAAGTGGAGGGCATTTGCTTTACCTTGCCACAACCACTTGGGATAGGGTCTGCACCTCAGGAAAACTGTCTCCGTGGTAAGCCGGCTTTTTGCAAAGGGGTCTCAGGGCCGTGGGCCTCGGCTGTCCCTGCGGCTCCCCAAAGCACAGGGACGAGGTGAGGGGCTTAGACCATGCCTGGGCAATGCTGTTTCTTACACCTGGGTGTGTGGCATTTTGTTGAGCTGGCTACCCCCACTTGGGATAGATGTTCCACAGGAAGCGACTATTGTTCGTCGGAAGCCGTTTTTGCCTCAGGGGTCTCCGGGCTGTGTTCGATGGGGTTGAACTCCTGCTAGCAAAACCGCCGGGTTGAGGGAAGGGTTCAGACTGTGCCTGGGCCCTGTGGTCTCTTCCAGGTCAGTGTATGGCATTTCCTTCCCCTTGCCACAGGCACCTGGGAGCATGTCTGCACGTGGAGAAAGACTTTCCCGTGGGAAGCCGGGTTTTGTCAAACGGGTCCCAGTGCTTTGCTCCTCTCTTTTCACTCCTGCTGCCAGAAGCCCAGGGAGGATGGGAGGGCTTAGAACATGGCTGGGCACTATGGTTTCTTCCAGAGAAGTGGAGGGCATTTGCTTTACCTTGCCACAACCACTTGGGATAGGGTCTGCACCTCAGGAAAACTGTTTCCGTGGGAAGCCGGCTTTTGCAAAGGGGTCTCAGGGCCGTGTGCCTCGGCTGTCCCTCCGGCTCCCCAAAGCACAGGGACGAGGTGAGGGGCTTAGACCATGCCTGGGCAATGTTGTTTCTTACACCTGGGTGTGTGGCATTTTGTTGAGCTGGCTTCCCCCACTTGGGATAGGTGTTCCACAGCAAGCACCTATTGTTTGTCAGAAGCCGTTTTTGCCCCAGGGGTCTCCGGGCTGTGTTCGTTGGGGTTGAACTCCTGCTAGCAAAACCGCCGGGTTGAGGGAAGGGTTCAGACTGTGCCTGGGCCCTGTGGTCTCTTCCAGGTCAGTGTATGGCATTTCCTTCCCCTTGCCACAGGCACCTGGGAGCATGTCTGCACGTGGAGAAAGACTTTCCCGTGGGAAGCCGGGTTTTGTCAAACGGGTCCCAGTGCTCTGCTCCTCTCTTTTCACTCCTGCTGCCAGAAGTCCAGGGAGGATGGGAGGGCTTAGAACATGGCTGGGCACTGTGGTTTCTTCCAGAGAAGTGGAGGGCATTTGCTTACCTTGCCACAACCACTTGGGATAGGGTCTGCACCTCAGGAAAACTGTCTCCGTGGGTAGCCGGCTTTTTGCAAAAGGGACTCAGGGCCGTGGGCCTCGGGTGTCCCTCCGGCTCCCCAAAGCACAGGGACGAGGTGAGGGGCTTAGACCATGCCTGGGCAATGTTGTTTCTTACACCTGGGTGTGTGGCATTTTGTTGAGCTGGCGACCCCCACTTGGGATAGGTGTTCCACAGCAAGCGACTATTATTCGTCGGAAGCCGTTTTTGCATCAGGGGTCTCCGGGCTTTGTTCGTTGGGGTTGAACTCCTGCTAGCAAAACCGCCGGGTTGAGGGAAGGGTTCAGACTGTGCCTGGGCCCTGTGGTCTCTTCCAGGTCAGTGTATGGCATTTCCTTCCCCTTGCCACAGGCACCTGGGAGCATGTCTGCACGTGGAGAAAGACTTTCCCGTGGGAAGCCGGGTTTTGTCAAACGGGTCCCAGTGCTCTTCTCCTCTCTTTTCACTCCTGCTGCCAGAAGCCCTGGGAGGATGGGAGGGCTTAGAACATGGCTGGGCACTGGGGTTTCTTCCGGAGAAGTGGAGGGCATTTGCTTTACCTTGCCACAACCACTTGTGAGAGGGTCTGCACCTCAGGAAAACTGTCTCCGTGGGAAGCCGGCTTTTTGCAAAGGGGTCTCAGGGCCGTGGGCCTCAGCTGTCCCTGCGGCTCCCCAAAGCACAGGGACGAGGTGAGGGGCTTAGACCATGCCTGGGCAATGTTGTTTCTTACACCTGGGTGTGTGGCATTTTGTTGAGCTGGCTACCCCCACTTGGGATAGTTCTTCCACAGCAAGCGCCTATTGTTTGTCAGAAGCCGTTTTTGCCCCAGGGGTCTCCGTGCTGTGTTCGTTGCGGTTGAACTCCTGCTAGCAAAACCGCCGGGTTGAGGGAAGGGTTCAGACTGTGCCTGGGCCCTGTGGTCTCTTCCAGGTCAGTGTATGGCATTTCCTTCCCCTTGCCACAGGCACCTGGGAGCATGTCTGCACGTGGAGAAAGACTTTCCCGTGGGAAGCCGGGTTTTGTCAAACGGGGCCCAGTGCTCTGTTCCTCTCTTTTCACTCCTTCTGCCAGAAGCCCAGGGAGGATGGGAGGGCTTAGAACATGGCTGGGCACTGTGGTTTCTTCCAGAGAAGTGGAGGGCATTTGCTTTACCTTGCCACAACCACTTGGGATAGGGTCTGCACCTCAGGAAAACTGTTTCCGTGGGAAGCCGGCTTTTGCAAAGGGGTCTCAGGGCCGTGGGCATCGGCTGTCCCTCCGGCTCCCCAAAGCACAGGGACGAGGTGAGGGGCTTAGACCAAGCCTGGGCAATGTTGTTTCTTACACCTGGGTGTGTGGCATTTTGTTGAGCTGGCTTCCCCCACTTGGGATAGGTGTTCCACAGCAAGCACCTATTGTTCGTTGGAAGCCGTTTTTGCCCAGGGGTCTCCGGGCACTGTTTGTTGGGTTTGAACTCCTGCTAGCAAAACCGCCGGGTTGAGGGAAGGGTTCAGACTGTGCCTGGGCCCTGTGGTCTGTTTCAGCTCAGTGTATGGCATTTCCTTCCCCTTGCCCCAGACACCTGGGAGCATGTCTGCACGTGGAGAAAGACTTTCCCGTGGGAAGCCGGTTTTTGTCAAACGGGTCCCAGTGCTCTGCTCCTCTCTTTTCACTCCTGCTGCCAGAAGCACAGGGAGGATGGGAGGGCTTAGAACATGGCTGGGCACAGTGGTTTCTTCCAGAGAAGTGGAGGGCATTTGCTTTACCTTGCCACAACCACTTGGGATAGGGTCTGCACCTCAGGAAAACTGTCTCTGTGGGAAGCCGGCTTTTTGCAAAGGTGTCTCAGGGCCGTGTGCCTCGGCTGACCCTCCGGCTCCCCAAAGCACAGGGACGAGGTGAGGGGCTTAGACCATGCCTGGGCAATGTTGTTCCTTACACTTGGGTGAGTGGCATTTTGTTGAGCAGGCTACCCCCACTTGGGATAGGTGTTCCACAGCAAGCACCTATTGTTCGTCGGAAGCAGTTTTTGCCCCAGGTGTCTCCGGGCTGTGTTCGTTGGGGTTGAACTCCTGCTAGTAAAACCGCCGGGTTGAGGGAAGGGTTCAGACTGTGCCTGGGCCCTGTGGTCTCTTCCAGGTTAGTGTATGGCATTTCCTTCCCCTTGCCACAGGCACCTGGGAGCATGTCTGCACGTGGAGAAAGACTTTCCCGTGGGAAGCCGGGTTTTGTCAAACGGGTCCCAGTGCTCTGCTCCTCTCTTTTCACTCCTGCTGCCAGAAGCCCAGGGAGGATGGGAGGGCTTAGAACATGGCTGGGCACTGTGGTTTCTTCCAGAGAAGTGGAGGGCATTTGCTTTACCTTGCCACAACCACTTGTGAGAGGGTCTGCACCTCAGGAAAACTGTCTCCGTGGGAAGCCGGCTTTTTGCAAAGGGGTCTCAGGGCCGTGGGCCTCGTCTGTCCCTCCGGCTCCCCAAAGCACAGGGACGAGGTGAGGGGCTTAGACCATGCCTGGGCAATGTTGTTTCTTACACCTGGGTGTGTGGCATTTTGTTGAGCTGGCTACCCCCACTTGGGATAGGTGTTCCACAGCAAGCGCCTATTGTTTGTCAGAAGCCGTTTTTGCCGCAGGGGTCTCCGGGCTGTGTTCGTTGGGGTTGAACTCCTGCTAGCAAAACCGCCGGGTTGAGGGAAGGGTTCAGAATGTGCCTGGGCCCTGTGGTCTCTTCCAGGTCAGTGTATGGCATTTCCTTCCCCTTGCCACAGGCACCTGGGAGCATGTCTGCACGTGGAGAAAGACTTTCCCGTGGGAAGCCGGGTTTTGTCAAACGGGTCCCAGTGCTCTGCTCCTCTCTTTTCACTCCTGGTGCCAGAAGCCCAGGGAGGATGGGAGGGATTAGAACATGGCTGGGCACTGTGGTTTCTTCCAGAGAAGTGGAGGGCATTTGCTTACCTTGCCACAACCACTTGGGATAGGGTCTGCACCTCAGGAAAACTGTCTCCGTGGGTAGCCGGCTTTTTGCAAAAGGGTCTCAGGGCCATGGGCCTCGGGTGTCCCTCCGGCTCCCCAAAGCACAGGGACGAGGTGAGGGGCTTAGACCATGCCTGGGCAATGTTGTTTCTTACACCTGGGTGTGTGGCATTTTGTTGAGCTGGCTACCCCCACTTGGGATAGGTGTTCCACAGCAAGCGACTATTATTCGTCGGAAGCCGTTTTTGCCTCAGGGGTCTCCGGGCTGTCTTCGATGGGGTTGAACTCCTGCTAGCAAAACCGCCGGGTTGAGGGAAGGGTTCAGACTGTGCCTGGGCCCTGTGGTCTCTTCCAGGTCAGTGTATGGCATTTCCTTCCCCTTGCCACAGGCACCTGGGAGTATGTCTGAACGTGGAGAAAGACTTTCCCGTGGGAAGCCGGGTTTTGTCAAACAGGTCCCAGTGCTCTACTCCTCTCTTTTCACTCCTGCTGCCAGAAGCCCAGGGAGGATGGGAGGGCTTAGAACATGGCTGGGCACTGTGGTTTCTTCCAGCGAAGTGGAGGCCATTTGCTTTACCTTGCCACAACCACTTGGGATAGGGTCTGCACCTCAGGAAAACTGTCTCTGTGGGAAGCCGGCTTTTTGCAAAAGGGTCTCAGGGCCGTGGGCCTCGGGTGTCCCTCCGGCTCCCCAAAGCACAGGGACGAGGTGAGGGGCTTAGACCATGCCTGGGCAATGTTGTTTCTTACACCTGGGTGTGTGGCATTTTGTTGAGCTGGCTACCCCCACTTGGGATAGATGTTCCACAGCAAGCGACTATTGTTCGTCGGAAGCCGTTTTTGATTCAGGGGTGTCCGTTTCGTTGGGGTTGAACTCCTGCTAGCAAAACCGCCGGGTTGAGGGAAGGGTTCAGACTGTGCCTGGGCCCTGTGGTCTGTTCCAGCTCAGTGTATGGCATTTCCTTCCCCTTGCCCCAGACACGGGAGCATGTCTGCACGTGGAGAAAGACTTTCCCGTGGGAAGCCGGTTTTTCTCAAACGGGTTCCAGTGCTGTGCTCCTCTCTTTTCACTCCTGCTGCCAGAAGCCCAGGGAGGATGGGAGGGCTTAGAACATGGCTGGGCACTGTGGTTTCTTCCAGAGAAGTGGAGGGCATTTGCTTTACCTTGCCACAACCACTTGGGATAGGGTCTGCACCTCAGGAAAACTGTCTCTGTGGGAAGCCGGCTTTTTGCAAAGGGGTCTCAGGGCCGTGTGCCTAGGCTGTCCCTCCGGCTCCCCAAAGCACAGGGACGAGGTGAGGGGCTTAGACCATGCCTGGGCAATGTTGTTCCTTACACTTGGGTGTGTGACATTTGTTGAGCTGGCTACCACCACTTGGGATAGGTGTTCCACAGCAAGCACCTATTGTTCGTCGGAAGCAGTTTTTGCCCCAGGTGTCTCCGGGCTGTGTTCGTTGGGTTTGAACTCCTGCTAGCAAAACCGCCGGGTTGAGGGAAGGGTTCAGACTGTGCCTGGGCCCTGTGGTCTCTTCCAGGTCAGTGTATGGCATTTCCTTCCCCATGCCACAGGCACCTGGGAGCATGTCTGCACGTGGAGAAAGACTTTCCCGTGGGAAGCCGGTTTTTGTCAAACGGGTCCCAGTGCTCTGCTCCCCTCTTTTCACTCCTGCTGCCAGAAGCCCAGGGAGGATGGGAGGGCTTAGAACATGGCTGGGCACTGTGGTTTCTTCCAGAGAAGTGGAGGGCATTAGCTTTAACTTGCCACAACCACTTGGGATAGGGTCTGCACCTCAGGAAAACTGTCTCTGTGGGAAGCCGGCTTTTTGAAAAGGGGTCTCAGGGCCGTGTGCCTCGTCTGTCCCTCCGGCTCCCCAAAGCACAGGGACGAGGTGAGGGGCTTAGACCATGCCTGGGCAATGTTGTTTCTTACCCCTGGGTGTGTGGCATTTTGTTGAGCTGGCTTCCCCCACTTGGGATAGGTGTTCCACATCAAGCGCCTATTGCTCGTCAGAAGCCGTTCTTGCCCCAGGGGTCTCCGGGCTGTGTTTGTTGGGGTTGAACTCCTGCTAGCAAAACCGCCGGGTTGAGGGAAGGGTTCAGACTGTGCCTGGGCCCTGTGGTCTGTTTCAGCTCAGTGTATGGCATTTCCTTCCCCTTGCCCCAGACACCTGGGAGCATGTCTGCACGTGGAGAAAGACTTTCCCGTGGGAAGCCGGTTTTTGTCAAACGGGTCCCAGTGCTCTGCTCCTCTCTTTTCACTCCTGCTGCCAGAAGCCCAGGGAGGATGGGAGGGCTTAGAACATGGCTGGGCACAGTGGTTTCTTCCAGAGAAGTGGAGGGCATTTGCTTTACCTTGCCACAACCACTTGGGATAGGGTCTGCACCTCAGGAAAACTGTCTCTGTGGGAAGCCGGCTTTTTGCAAAGGTGTCTCAGGGCCGTGTGCCTAGGCTGTCCCTCCGGCTCCCCAAAGCACAGGGACGAGGTGAGGGGCTTAGACCATGCCTGGGCAATGTTGTTCCTTACACTTGGGTGAGTGGCATTTTGTTGAGCTGGCTACCCCCACTTGGGATAGGTGTTCCACAGCAAGCACCTATTGTTCGTCGAAGCAGTTTTTGCCCCAGGTGTCTCCGGGCTGTGTTCGTTGGGGTTGAACTCCTGCTAGCAAAACCGCCGGGTTGAGGGAAGGGTTCAGACTGTGCCTGGGCCCTGTGGTCTCTTCCAGGTTAGTGTATGGCATTTCCTTCCCCTTGCCACAGGCAATTGGGAGCATGTCTGCACGTGGAGAAAGACTTTCCCGTGGGAAGCCGGGTTTTGTCAAACGGGTCCCAGTGCTGTGCTCCTCTCTTTTCACTCCTGCTGCCAGAAGCCCAGGGAGGATGGGAGGGCTTAGAACATGGCTGGGCACTGTGGTTTCTTCCAGAGAAGTGGAGGGCATTTGCTTTACCTTGCCACAACCACTTGTGAGAGGGTCTGCACCTCAGGAAAACTGTCTCCGTGGGAAGCCGGCTTTTTGCAAAGGGGTCTCACGGCCGTGGGCCTCGTCTGTCCCTCCGGCTCCCCAAAGCACAGGGACGAGGTGAGGGGCTTAGACCATGCCTGGGCAATGTTGTTTCTTACACCTGGGTGTGTGGCATTTTGTTGAGCTGGCTACCCCCACTTGGGATATGTGTTCCACAGCAAGCGCCTATTGTTTGTCAGAAGCCGTTTTTGCCCCAGGGGTCTCCGGGCTGTGTTCGTTGGGGTTGAACTCCTGCTAGCAAAACCGCCGGGTTGAGGGAAGGGTTCAGACTGTGCCTGGGCCCTGTGGTCTCTTCCAGGTCAGTGTATGGCATTTCCTTCCCCTTGCCCCAGGCACCTGGGAGCATGTCTGCACGTGGAGAAAGACTTTCCCATGGGAAGCCGGGTTTTGTCAAACGGGTCCCAGTGCTCTGCTCCTCTCTTTTCACTCCTGCTGCCAGAAGCCCAGGGAGGATGGGAGGGATTAGAACATGGCTGGGCACTGTGGTTTCTTCCAGAGAAGTGGAGGGCATTTGCTTACCTTGCCACAACCACTTGGGATAGGGTCTGCACCTCAGGAAAACTGTCTCCGTGGGTAGCCGGCTTTTTGCAAAAGGGTCTCAGGGCCGTGGGCCTCGGGTGTCCCTCCGGCTCCCCAAAGCACAGGGACGAGGTGAGGGGCTTAGACCATGCCTGGGCAATGTTGTTTCTTACACCTGGGTGTGTGGCATTTTGTTGAGCTGGCTACCCCCACTTGGGATAGGTGTTCCACAGCAAGCGCCTATTGTTCGTAAGGAGCCGTTTTTGCCCCAGGGGTCTCCGGGCAGTGTTCGTTGGGGTTGAACTCCTGCTAGCAAAACCGCCGGGTTGAGGGAAGGGTTCAGACTGTGCCTGGGCCCTGTGGTCTCTTCCAGGTCAGTGTATGGCATTTCCTTCCCCTTGCCACAGACACCTGGGAGCATGTCTGCACGTGGAGAAAGACTTTCCCGTGGGAAGCCGGTTTTTGTCAAACGGGTCCCAGTGCTCTGCTCCCCTCTTTTCACTCCTGCTGCCAGAAGCCCAGGGAGGATGGGAGGGCTTAGAACATGGCTGGGCACTGTGGTTTCTTCCATAGAAGTTTAGGCCATTTGCTTTACCTTGCCACAACCACTTGTGAGAGGGTCTGCACCTCAGGAAAACTGTCTCCGTGGGAAGCCGGCTTTTTACAAAGGGGTCTCAGGGCCGTGGGCCTCGGCTGTCCCTGCGGCTCCCCAAAGCACAGGGACGAGGTGAGGGGCTTAGACCATGCCTGGGCAATGTTGTTTCTTACACCTAGGTGTGTGGCATTTTGTTGAGCTGGCTACCCCCACTTGGGATAGGTCTTCAAGTAAGCGCCTATTGTTTGTCAGAAGCCGTTTTTGCCCCAGGGGTCTCCAGGCTGTGTTCCTTGGGGATGAACTCCTGCTAGCAAAACCGCCGGGTTGAGGTAAGGGTTCAGACTGTGCCTGGGCCCTGTGGTCTCTTCCAGGTCAGTGTATGGCATTTCCTTCCCCTTGCCACAGGCACCTGGGAGCATGTCTGCACGTGGAGAAAGACTTTCCCGTGGGAAGCCGGGTTTTGTCAAACGGGTCCCAGTGCTCTACTCCTCTCTTTTCACTCCTGCTACGAGAAGTCCAGGGAGGATGGGAGGGCTTAGAACATGGCTGGGCACTGTGGTTTCTTCCAGAGAAGTGGAGGGCATTTGCTTAACTTGCCACAACCACTTGGGATAGGGTCTGCACCTCAGGAAAACTGTCTCCGTGGGTAGCCGGCTTTTTGCAAAAGGGTCTCAGGGCCGTGGGCCTCGGGTGTCCCTCCGGCTCCCCAAAGCACAGGGACGAGGTGAGGGGCTTAAACCATGCCTGGGCAATGTTGTTCCTTACACTTGGGTGAGTGGCATTTTGTTGAGCTGGCTACCCCCACTTGGGATAGGTGTTCCACAGCAAGCGACTATTGTTCGTCGGAAGCCGTTTTTGCCCCAGGTGTCTCCGGGCTGTGTTCGTTGGGGTTGAACTCCTGCTAGCAAAACCGCCGGGTTGAGGGAAGGGTTCAGACTGTGCCTGGGCCCTGTGGTCTCTTCCAGGTCAGTGTATGGCATTTCCTTCCCCTTGCCACAGGCACCTGGGAGCATGTCTGCACGTGGAGAAAGACTTTCCCGTGGGAAGCCGGTTTTTGTCAAACGGGTCCCAGTGCTCTGCTCCCCTCTTTTCACTCCTGCTGCCAGAAGCCCAGGGAGGATGGGAGGGCTTAGAACATGGCTGGGCACTGTGGTTTCTTCCAGAGAAGTGGAGGGCATTAGCTTTACCTTGCAACAACCACTTGGGATAGGGTCTGCACCTCAGGAAAACTGTCTCTGTGGGAAGGCGGCTTTTTGAAAACGGGTCTCAGGGCCGTGTGCCTCGGCTGTCCCTCCGGCTCCCCAAAGCACAGGGACGAGGTGAGGGGCTTAGACCATGCCTGGGCAATGTTGTTTCTTACCCCTGGGTGTGTGGCATTTTGTTGAGCTGGCTTCCCCCACTTGGGATAGTTGTTGCACAGCAAGCGCCTATTGTTCGTCAGAAGACGTTTTTGCCCCAGGGGTCTCCGGGCTGTGTTTGTTGGGGTTGAACTCCTGCTAGCAAAACCGCCGGGTTGAGGGAAGGGTTCAGACTGTGCCTGGGCCCTGTGGTCTCTTCCAGGTCAGTGTATGGCATTTCCTTCCCCTTGCCACAGGCACCTGGGAGTATGTCTGCACGTGGAGAAAGACTTTCCCGTGGGAAGCCGGGTTTTGTCAAACAGGTCCCAGTGCTCTGCTCCTCTCTTTTCACTCCTGCTGCCAGAAGCCCAGGGAGGATGGGAGGGCTTAGAACATGGCTGCGCACTGTGGTTTCTTCCAGCGAAGTGTAGGCCATTTGCTTTACCTTGCCACAACCACTTGGGATAGGGTCTGCACCTCAGGAAAACTGTCTCTGTGGGAAGCCGGCTTTTTGCAAAAGGGTCTCAGGGCCGTGGGCCTCGGGTGTCCCTCCGGCTCCCCAAAGCACAGGGACGAGGTGAGGGGCTTAGACCATGCCTGGGCAATGTTGTTTCTTACACCTGGGTGTGTGGCATTTTGTTGAGCTGGCTACCCCCACTTGGGATAGATGTTCCACAGCAAGCGACTATTGTTCGTCGGAAGCCGTTTTTGATTCAGGGGTCTCCGTTTCGTTGGGGTTGAACTCCTGCTAGCAAAACCGCCGGGTTGAGGGAAGGGTTCAGACTGTGCCTGGGCCCTGTGGTCTCTTCCAGGTCAGTGTATGGCATTTCCTTCCCCTTGCCCCAGACACGGGAGCATGTCTGCACGTGGAGAAAGACTTTCCCGTGGGAAGCCGGTTTTTCTCAAACGGGTTCCAGTGCTGTGCTCCTCTCTTTTCACTCCTGCTGCCAGAAGCCCAGGGAGGATGGGAGGGCTTAGAACATGGCTGGGCACTGTGGTTTCTTCCAGAGAAGTGGAGGGCATTTGCTTTACCTTGCCACAACCACTTGGGATAGGGTCTGCACCTCAGGAAAACTGTCTCTGTGGGAAGCCGGCTTTTTGCAAAGGTGTCTCAGGGCCGTGTGCCTAGGCTGTCCCTCCGGCTCCCCAAAGCACAGGGACGAGGTGAGGGGCTTAGACCATGCCTGGGCAATGTTGTTCCTTACACTTGGGTGTGTGACATTTGTTGAGCTGGCTACCACCACTTGGGATAGGTGTTCCACAGCAAGCACCTATTGTTCGTCGGAAGCAGTTTTTGCCCCAGGTGTCTCCGGGCTGTGTTCGTTGGGGTTGAACTCCTGCTAGCAAAACCGCCGGGTTGAGGGAAGGGTTCAGACTGTGCCTGGGCCCTGTGGTCTCTTCCAGGTCAGTGTATGGCATTTCCTTCCCCTTGCCACAGGCACCTGGGAGCATGTCTGCACGTGGAGAAAGACTTTCCCGTGGGAAGCCGGTTTTTGTCAAACGGGTCCCAGTGCTCTGCTCCCCTCTTTTCACTCCTGCTGCCAGAAGCCCAGGGAGGATGGGAGGGCTTAGAACATGGCTGGGCACTGTGGTTTCTTCCAGAGAAGTGGAGGGCATTTGCTTTACCTTGCCACAACCACTTGGGATAGGGTCTGCACCTCAGGAAAACTGTCTCCGTGGTAAGCCGGCTTTTTGCAAAGGGGTCTCAGGGCCGTGGGCCTCGGCTGTCCCTGCGGCTACCCAAAGCACAGGGACGAGGTGAGGGGCTTAGACCATGCCTGGGCAATGCTGTTTCTTACACCTGGGTGTGTGGCATTTTGTTGAGCTGGCTACCCCCACTTGGGATAGATGTTCCACAGGAAGCGACTATTGTTCGTCGGAAGCCGTTTTTGCCTCAGGGGTCTCCGGGCTGTGTTCTTTGGGGTTGAACTCCTGCTAGCAAAACCGCCGGGTTGAGGGAAGGGTTCAGACTGTGCCTGGGCCCTGTGGTCTCTTCCAGGTCAGTGTATGGCATTTCCTTCCCCTTGCCCCAGACACCTGGGAGCATGTCTGCACGTGGAGAAAGACTTTCCCGTGGGAAGCCGGGTTTTGTCAAACGGGTCCCAGTGCTCTGCTCCTCTCTTTTCACTCCTGCTGCCAGAAGCCCAGGGAGGATGGAAGGGCTTAGAACATGGCTGGGCACTGTGGTTTCTTCCAGAGAAGTGGAGGGCATTTGCTTTACCTTGCCACAACCACTTGGGATAGGGTCTGCACCTCAGGAAAACTGTTTCCGTGGGAAGCCGGCTTTTGCAAAGGGGTCTCAGGGCCGTGGGCCTCGGCTGACCCTCCGGCTCCCCAAAGCACAGGGACGAGGTGAGGGGCTTAGACCATGCCTGGGCAATGTTGTTCCTTACACCTGGGTGTGTGGCATTATGTTGAGCTGGCTTCCCCCACTTGGGATAGGTGTTCCACAGCAAGCACCTATTGTTCGTTGGAAGCCGTTTTTGCCCAGGGGTCTCCGGGCCCTGTTTGTTGGGTTTGAACTCCTGCTAGCAAAACCGCCGGGTTGAGGGAAGGGTTCAGACTGTGCCTGGGCCCTGTGGTCTGTTTCAGCTCAGTGTATGGCATTTCCTTCCCCTTGCCCCAGACACCTGGGAGCATGTCTGCACGTGGAGAAAGACTTTCCCGTGGGAAGCCGGTTTTTGTCAAACGGGTCCCAGTGCTCTGCTCCTCTCTTTTCACTCCTGCTGCCAGAAGCACAGGGAGGATGGGAGGGCTTAGAACATGGCTGGGCACAGTGGTTTCTTCCAGAGAAGTGGAGGGCATATGTTTTACCTTGCCACAACCACTTGGGATAGGGTCTGCACCTCAGGAAAACTGTCTCTGTGGGAAGCCGGCTTTTTGCAAAGGTGTCTCAGGGCCGTGTGCCTCGGCTGACCCTCCGGCTCCCCAAAGCACAGGGACGAGGTGAGGGGCTTAGACCATGCCTGGGCAATGTTGTTCCTTACACTTGGGTGAGTGGCATTTTGTTGAGCAGGCTACCCCCACATGGGATAGGTGTTCCACAGCAAGCACCTATTGTTCGTCGGAAGCAGTTTTTGCCCCAGGTGTCTCCGGGCTGTGTTCGTTGGGGTTGAACTCCTGCTAGCAAAACCGCCGGGTTGAGGGAAGGGTTCAGACTGTGCCTGGGCCCTGTGGTCTCTTCCAGGTTAGTGTATGGCATTTCCTTCCCCTTGCCACAGGCACCTGGGAGCATGTCTGCACGTGGAGAAAGACTTTCCCGTGGGAAGCCGGGTTTTGTCAAACGGGTCCCAGTGCTCTGCTCCTCTCTTTTCACTCCTGCTGCCAGAAGCCCAGGGAGGATGGGAGGGCTTAGAACATGGCTGGGCACTGTGGTTTCTTCCAGAGAAGTGGAGGGCATTTGCTTTACCTTGCCACAACCACTTGTGAGAGGGTCTGCACCTCAGGAAAACTGTCTCCGTGGGAAGCCGGCTTTTTGCAAAGGGGTCTCAGGGCCGTGGGCCTCGTCTGTCCCTCCGGCTCCCCAAAGCACAGGGACGAGGTGAGGGGCTTAGACCATGCCTGGGCAATGTTGTTTCTTACACCTGGGTGTGTGGCATTTTGTTGAGCTGGCTACCCCCACTTGGGATAGGTGTTCCACAGCAAGCGCCTATTGTTTGTCAGAAGCCGTTTTTGCCGCAGGGGTCTCCGGGCTGTGTTCGTTGGGGTTGAACTCCTGCTAGCAAAACCGCCGGGTTGAGGGAAGGGTTCAGAATGTGCCTGGGCCCTGTGGTCTCTTCCAGGTCAGTGTATGGCATTTCCTTCCCCTTGCCACAGGCACCTGGGAGCATGTCTGCACGTGGAGAAAGACTTTCCCGTGGGAAGCCGGGTTTTGTCAAACGGGTCCCAGTGCTCTGCTCCTCTCTTTTCACTCCTGCTGCCAGAAGCCCAGGGAGGATGGGAGGGCTTAGAACATGGCTGGGCACTGTGGTTTCTTCCAGAGAAGTGGAGGGCATTTGCTTACCTTGCCACAACCACTTCGGATAGGGTCTGCACCTCAGGAAAACTGTCTCTGTGGGAAGCCGGCTTTTTGAAAACGGGTCTCAGGGCCGTGTGCCTCGGCTGTCCCTCCGGCTCCCCAAAGCACAGGGACGAGGTGAGGGGCTTAGACCATGCCTGGGCAATGTTGTTTCTTACCCCTGGGTGTGTGGCATTTTGTTGAGCTGGCTTCCCCCACTTGGGATAGGTGTTGCACAGCAAGCGCCTATTGTTCGTCAGAAGCCGTTTTTGCCCCAGGGGTCTCCGGGCTGTGTTTGTTGGGGTTGAACTCCTGCTAGCAAAACCGCCGGGTTGAGGGAAGGGTTCAGACTGTGCCTGGGCCCTGTGGTCTCTTCCAGGTCAGTGTATGGCATTTCCTTCCCCTTGCCACAGGCACCTGGGAGTATGTCTGAACGTGGAGAAAGACTTTCCCGTGGGAAGCCGGGTTTTGTCAAACAGGTCCCAGTGCTCTACTCCTCTCTTTTCACTCCTGCTGCCAGAAGCCCAGGGAGGATGGGAGGGCTTAGAACATGGCTGGGCACTGTGGTTTCTTCCAGCGAAGTGGAGGCCATTTGCTTTACCTTGCCACAACCACTTGGGATAGGGTCTGCACCTCAGGAAAACTGTCTCTGTGGGAAGCCGGCTTTTTGCAAAAGGGTCTCAGGGCCGTGGGCCTCGGGTGTCCCTCCGGGTCCCCAAAGCACAGGGACGAGGTGAGGGGCTTAGACCATGCCTGGGCAATGTTGTTTCTTACACCTGGGTGTGTGGCATTTTGTTGAGCTGGCTACCCCCACTTGGGATAGATGTTCCACAGCAAGCGACTATTGTTCGTCGGAAGCCGTTTTTGATTCAGGGGTCTCCGTTTCGTTGGGGTTGAACTCCTGCTAGCAAAACCGCCGGGTTGAGGGAAGGGTTCAGACTGTGCCTGGGCCCTGTGGTCTGTTCCAGCTCAGTGTATGGCATTTCCTTCCCCTTGCCCCAGACACGGGAGCATGTCTGCACGTGGAGAAAGACTTTCCCGTGGGAAGCCGGTTTTTCTCAAACGGGTCCCAGTGCTGTGCTCCTCTCTTTTCACTCCTGCTGCCAGAAGCCCAGGGAGGATGGGAGGGCTTAGAACATGGCTGGGCACTGTGGTTTCTTCCAGAGAAGTGGAGGGCATTTGCTTTACCTTGCCACAACCACTTGGGATAGGGTCTGCACCTCAGGAAAACTGTCTCTGTGGGAAGCCGGCTTTTTGCAAAGGTGTCTCAGGGCCGTGTGCCTAGGCTGTCCCTCCGGCTCCCCAAAGCACAGGGACGAGGTGAGGGGCTTAGACCATGCCTGGGCAATGTTGTTCCTTACACTTGGGTGTGTGACATTTGTTGAGCTGGCTACCACCACTTGGGATAGGTGTTCCACAGCAAGCACCTATTGTTCGTCGGAAGCAGTTTTTGCCCCAGGTGTCTCCGGGCTGTGTTCGTTGGGTTTGAACTCCTGCTAGCAAAACCGCCGGGTTGAGGGAAGGGTTCAGACTGTGCCTGGGCCCTGTGGTCTCTTCCAGGTCAGTGTATGGCATTTCCTTCCCCTTGCCACAGGCACCTGGGAGCATGTCTGCACGTGGAGAAAGACTTTCCCGTGGGAAGCCGGTTTTTGTCAAACGGGTCCCAGTGCTCTGCTCCCCTCTTTTCACTCCTGCTGCCAGAAGCCCAGGGAGGATGGGAGGGCTTAGAACATGGCTGGGCACTGTGGTTTCTTCCAGAGAAGTGGAGGGCATTTGCTTTACCTTGCCACAACCACTTGGGATAGGGTCTGCACCTCAGGAAAACTGTCTCCGTGGTAAGCCGGCTTTTTGCAAAGGGGTCTCAGGGCCGTGGGCCTCGGCTGTCCCTGCGGCTACCCAAAGCACAGGGACGAGGTGAGGGGCTTAGACCATGCCTGGGCAATGCTGTTTCTTACACCTGGGTGTGTGGCATTTTGTTGAGCTGGCTACCCCCACTTGGGATAGATGTTCCACAGGAAGCGACTATTGTTCGTCGGAAGCCGTTTTTGCCTCAGGGGTCTCCGGGCTGTGTTCGTTGGGGTTGAACTCCTGCTAGCAAAACCGCCGGGTTGAGGGAAGGGTTCAGACTGTGCCTGGGCCCTGTGGTCTCTTCCAGGTCAGTGTATGGCATTTCCTTCCCCTTGCCCCAGACACCTGGGAGCATGTCTGCACGTGGAGAAAGACTTTCCCGTGGGAAGCCGGTTTTTCTCAAACGGGTCCCAGTGCTGTGCTCCTCTCTTTTCACTCCTGCTGCCAGAAGCCCAGGGAGGATGGGAGGGCTTAGAACATGGCTGGGCACTGTGGTTTCTTCCAGAGAAGTGGAGGTCATTTGCTTTACCTTGCCACAACCACTTGGGATAGGGTCTGCACCTCAGGAAAACTGTCTCTGTGGGAAGCCGGCTTTCCAAAGGGGTCTCAGGGCCGTGTGCCTAGGCTGTCCCTCTGGCTCCCCAAAGCACAGGGACGAGGTGAGGGGCTTAGACCATGCCTGGGCAATGTTGTTCCTTACACTTGGGTGTGTGGCATTTGTTGAGCTGGCTACCACCACTTGGGATAGGTGTTCCACAGCAAGCACCTATTGTTCGTCGGAAGCAGTTTTTGCCCCAGGTGTCTCCGGGCTGTGTTCGTTGGGGTTGAACTCCTGCTAGCAAAACCGCCGGGTTGAGGGAAGGGTTCAGACTGTGCCTGGGCCCTGTGGTCTCTTCCAGGTCAGTGTATGGCATTTCCTTCCCCTTGCCACAGGCACCTGGGAGCATGTCTGCACGTGGAGAAAGACTTTCCCGTGGGAAGCCGGTTTTTGTCAAACGGGTCCCAGTGCTCTGCTCCCCTCTTTTCACTCCTGCTGCCAGAAGCCCAGGGAGGATGGGAGGGCTTAGAACATGGCTGGGCACTGTGGTTTCTTCCAGAGAAGTGGAGGGCATTTGCTTTACCTTGCCACAACCACTTGGGATAGGATCTGCACCTCAGGAAAACTGTCTCCGTGGTAAGCCGGCTTTTTGCAAAGGGGTCTCAGGGCCGTGGGCCTCGGCTGTCCCTGCGGCTCCCCAAAGCACAGGGACGAGGTGAGGGGCTTAGACCATGCCTGGGCAATGCTGTTTCTTACACCTGGGTGTGTGGCATTTTGTTGAGCTGGCTACCCCCACTTGGGATAGATGTTCCACAGGAAGCGACTATTGTTCGTCGGAAGCCGTTTTTGCCTCAGGGGTCTCCGGGCTGTGTTCGTTGGGGTTGAACTCCTGCTAGCAAAACCGCCGGGTTGAGGGAAGGGTTCAGACTGTGCCTGGGCCCTGTGGTCTGTTCCAGCTCAGTGTATGGCATTTCCTTCCCCTTGCCCCAGACACCTGGGAGCATGTCTGCACGTGGAGAAAGACTTTCCCGTGGGAAGCCGGTTTTTGTCAAACGGGTCCCAGTGCTCTGCTCCTCTCTTTTCACTCCTGCTGCCAGAAGCACAGGGAGGATGGGAGGGCTTAGAACATGGCTGGGCACAGTGGTTTCTTCCAGAGAAGTGGAGGGCATTTGCTTTACCTTGCCACAACCACTTGGGATAGGGTCTGCACCTCAGGAAAACTGTCTCTGTGGGAAGCCGGCTTTTTGCAAAGGTGTCTCAGGGCCGTGTGCCTAGGCTGTCCCTCCGGCTCCACAAAGCACAGGGACGAGGTGAGGGGCTTAGACCATGCCTGGGCAATGTTGTTCCTTACACTTGGTTGAGTGGCATTTTGTTGAGCAGGCTACCCCCACTTGGGATAGGTGTTCCACAGCAAGCACCTATTGTTCGTCGGAAGCAGTTTTTGCCCCAGGTGTCTCCGGGCTGTGTTCGTTGGGGTTGAACTCCTGCTAGCAAAACCGCCGGGTTGAGGGAAGGGTTCAGACTGTGCCTGGGCCCTGTGGTCTGTTCCAGGTCAGTGTATGGCATTTCCTTCCCCTTGCCACAGGCACCTGGGAGCATGTCTGCACGTGGAGAAAGACTTTCCCGTGGGAAGCCGGTTTTTGTCAAACGGGTCCCAGTGCTCTGCTCCCCTCTTTTCACTCCTGCTGCCAGAAGCCCAGGGAGGATGGGAGGGCTTAGAACATGGCTGGGCACTGTGGTTTCTTCCAGAGAAGTGGAGGGCATTAGCTTTACCTTGCCACAACCACTTGGGATAGGGTCTGCACCTCAGGAAAACTGTCTCCGTGGGTAGCCGGCTTTTTGCAAAAGGGTCTCAGGGCCGTGGGCCTCGGTTGTCCCTCCGGCTCCCCAAAGCACAGGGACGAGGTGAGGGGCTTAGACCATGCCTGGGCAATGTTGTTTCTTACACCTGGGTGTGTGGCATTTTGTTGAGCTGGCTACCCCCACTTGGGATAGGTGTTCCACAGCAAGCGCCTATTGTTCGTCAGAAGCCGTTTTTGCCCCAGGGGTCTCCGGGCTGTGTTTGTTGGGGTTGAACTCCTGCAAGCAAAACCGCCGGGTTGAGGGAAGGGTTCAGACTGTGCCTGGGCCCTGTGGTCTGTTCCAGCTCAGTGTATGGCATTTCCTTCCCCTTGCCACAGGCACATGGGAGCATGTCTGCACGTGGAGAAAGACTTTCCCGTGGGAAGCCGGTTTTTCTCAAACGGGTCCCAGTGCTGTGCTCCTCTCTTTTCACTCCTGCTGCCAGAAGCCCAGGGAGGATGGGAGGGCTTAGAACATGGCTGGGCACTGTGGTTTCTTCCAGAGAAGTGGAGGGCATTTGCTTTACCTTGCCACAACCACTTGGGATAGGGTCTGCACCTCAGGAAAACTGTCTCTGTGGGAAGCCGGCTTTTTGCAAAGGGGACTCAGGGCCGTGTGCCTAGACTGTCCCTCCGGCTCCCCAAAGCAAAGGGACGAGGTGAGGGGCTTAGACCATGCCTGGGCAATGTTGTTCCTTACACTTGGGTGTGTGGCATTTGTTGAGCTGGCTACCACCACTTGGGATAGGTGTTCCACAGCAAGCACCTATTGTTCGTCGGAAGCAGTTTTTGCCCCAGGTGTCTCCGGGCTGTGTTCGTTGGGGTTGAACTCCTGCTAGCAAAACCGCCGGGTTGAGGGAAGGGTTCAGACTGTGCCTGGGCCCTGTGGTCTCTTCCAGGTTAGTGTATGGCATTTCCTTCCCCTTGCCCCAGACACCTGGGAGCATGTCTGCACGTGGAGAAAGACTTTCCCGTGGGAAGCCGGATTTTGTCAAACGGGTCCCAGTGCTTTGCTCCTCTCTTTTCACTCCTGCTGCCAGAAGCCCAGGGAGGATGGGAGGGCTTAGAACATGGCTGGGCACTGTGGTTTCTTCCAGAGAAGTGGAGGGCATTTGCTTACCTTGCCACAACCACTTGGGATAGGGTCTGCACCTCAGGAAAACTGTCTCCGTGGGTAGCCGGCTTTTTGCAAAAGGGTCTCAGGGCCGTGGGCCTCGGGTGTCCCTCCGGCTCCCCAAAGCACAGGGACGAGGTGAGGGGCTTAGACCATGCCTGGGCAATGTTGTTTCTTACACCTGGGTGTGTGGCATTTTGTTGAGCTGGCTACCCCCACTTGGGATAGGTGTTCCACAGCAAGCGACTATTGTTCGTCGGAAGCCGTTTTTGCATCAGGGGTCTCCGGGCTGTGTTCGTTGGGGTTGAACTCCTGCTAGCAAAACCGCCGGGTTGAGGGAAGGGTTCAGACTGTGCCTGGGCCCTGTGGTCTCTTCCAGGTCAGTGTATGGCATTTCCTTCCCCTTGCCACAGGCACCTGGGAGCATGTCTGCACGTGGAGAAAGACTTTCCCGTGGGAAGCCGATTTTTGTCAAACGGGTCCCAGTGCTCTGCTCCTCTCTTTTCACTCCTGCTTCCAGAAGCCCAGGGAGGATGGGAGGGATTAGAACATGGCTGGGCACTGTGGTTTCTTCCAGAGAAGTGGAGGGTATTAGCTTTACCTTGCCACAACCACTTGGGATAGGGTCTGCACCTCAGGAAAACTGTCTCTGTGGGAAGCCGGCCTTTTGAAAAGGGCTCTCAGTGCCGTGGGCCTCGTCTGTCCCTCCGGCTCCCCATAGCACAGGGACGAGGTGAGGGGCTTAGACCATGCCTGGGCTATGTTTTTTCTTACACCTGGGTGTGTGGCATTTTGTTGAGCTGGCTACCCCCACTTGGGATAGGTGTTCCACAGCAAGCGCCTATTGTTCATCAGAAGCCGTTTTTGCCCCAGGGGTCTCCTGGCTGTGTTCGTTGGTGTTGAACTCCTGCTAAGAAAACCGCCGGGTTGAGGGAAGGGTTCAGACTGTGCCTGGGCCCTGTGGTCTCTTCCAGGTCAGTGTATGGCATTTCCTTCCCCTTGCCACAGGCACCTGGGAGCATGTCTACACGTGGAGAAAGACTTTCCCGTGGGAAGCCGGGTTTTGTCAAACGGGTCCCAGTGCTCTTCTCCTCTCTTTTCACTCCTACTGCCAGAAGCCCTGGGAGGATGGGAGGGCTTAGAACATGGCTGGGCACTGGGGTTTCTTCCGGAGAAGTGGAGGGCATTTGCTTTACCTTGCCACAACCACTTGGGATAGGGTCTGCACCTCAGGAAAACTGTCTCTGTGGGAAGCCGGCTTTTTGCAAAGGTGTCTCAGGGCCGTGTGCCTAGGCTGTCCCTCCGGCTCCCCAAAGCACAGGGACGAGGTGAGGGGCTTAGACCATGCCTGGGCAATGTTGTTCCTTACACTTGGGTGAGTGGCATTTTGTTGAGCTGGCTACCCCCACTTGGGATAGGTGTTCCACAGCAAGCACCTATTGTTCGTCGGAAGCAGTTTTTGCCCCAGGTGTCTCCGGGCTGTGTTCGTTGGGGTTGAACTCCTGCTAGCAAAACCGCCGGGTTGAGGGAAGGGTTCAGACTGTGCCTGGGCCCTGTGGTCTCTTCCAGGTTAGTGTATGGCATTTCCTTCCCCTTGCCACAGGCACCTGGGAGCATGTCTGCACGTGGAGAAAGACTTTCCCGTGGGAAGCCGGGTTTTGTCAAACGGGTCCCAGTGCTCTGCTCCTCTCTTTTCACTCCTGCTGCCAGAAGCCCAGGGAGGATGGGAGGGCTTAGAACATGGCTGGGCACTGTGGTTTCTTCCAGAGAAGTGGAGGGCATTTGCTTTACCTTGCCACAACCACTTGTGAGAGGGTCTGCACCTCAGGAAAACTGTCTCCGTGGGAAGCCGGCTTTTTGCAAAGGGGTCTCAGGGCCGTGGGCCTCGTCTGTCCCTCCGGCTCCCCAAAGCACAGGGACGAGGTGAGGGGCTTAGACCATGCCTGGGCAATGTTGTTTCTTACACCTGGGTGTGTGGCATTTTGTTGAGCTGGCTACCCCCACTTGGGATAGGTGTTCCACAGCAAGCGCCTATTGTTTGTCAGAAGCCGTTTTTGCCCCAGGGGTCTCCGGGCTGTGTTCGTTGGGGTTGAACTCCTGCTAGCAAAACCGCCGGGTTGAGGGAAGGGTTCAGACTGTGCCTGGGCCCTGTGGTCTCTTCCAGGTCAGTGTATGGCATTTCCTTCCCCTTGCCACAGGCACCTGGGAGCATGTCTGCACGTGGAGAAAGACTTTCCCGTGGGAAGCCGGGTTTTGTCAAACGGGTCCCAGTGCTCTGCTCCTCTCTTTTCACTCCTGCTGCCAGAAGATCAGGGAGGATGGGAGGGATTAGAACATGGCTGGGCACTGTGGTTTCTTCCAGAGAAGTGGAGGGCATTTGCTTACCTTGCCACAACCACTTGGGATAGGGTCTGCACCTCAGGAAAACTGTCTCCGTGGGTAGCCGGCTTTTTGCAAAAGGGTCTCAGGGCCGTGGGCCTCGGGTGTCCCTCCGGCTCCCCAAAGCACAGGGACGAGGTGAGGGGCTTAGACCATGCCTGGGCAATGTTGTTTCTTACATCTGGGTGTGTGGCATTTTGTTGAGCTGGCTACCCCCACTTGGGATAGGTGTTCCACAGCAAGCGACTATTGTTCGTCGGAAGCCGTTTTTGCCTCAGGGGTCTCCGGGCTGTGTTCGTTGGGGTTGAACTCCTGCTAGCAAAACCGCCGGGTTGAGGGAAGGGTTCAGACTGTGCCTGGGCCCTGTGGTCTCTTCCAGGTCAGTGTATGGCATTTCCTTCCCCTTGCCACAGGCACCTGGGAGCATGTCTGCACGTGGAGAAAGACTCCCGTGGGAAGCCGGGTTTTGTCAAACGGGTCCCAGTGCTCTGCTCCTCTCTTTTCACTCCTGCTGCCAGAAGCCCAGGGAGGATGGGAGGGATTAGAACATGGCTGGGCACTGTGGTTTCTTCCAGAGAAGTGGAGGGCATTTGCTTACCTTGCCACAACCACTTGGGATAGGGTCTGCACCTCAGGAAAACTGTCTCCGTGGGTAGCCGGCTTTTTGCAAAAGGGTCTCAGGGCCGTGGGCCTCGGGTGTCCCTCCGGCTCCCCAAAGCACAGGGACGAGGTGAGGGGCTTAGACCATGCCTGGGCAATATTGTTTCTTACACCTGGGTGTGTGGCATTTGGTTGAGCTGGCTACCCCCACTTGGGATAGGTGTTCCACAGCAAGCGCCTATTGTTCGTAAGGAGCCGTTTTTGCCCCAGGGGTCTCCGGGCAGTGTTCGTTGGGGTTGAACTCCTGCTAGCAAAACCGCCGGGTTGAGGGAAGGGTTCAGACTGTGCCTGGGCCCTGTGGTCTCTTCCAGGTCAGTGTATGGCATTTCCTTCCCCTTGCCACAGGCACCTGGGAGCATGTCTGCACGTGGAGAAAGACTTTCCCGTGGGATGCAGGTTTTTCTCAAACGGGTCCCAGTGCTCTGCTCCTCTCTTTTCACTCCTGCTGCCAGAAGCCCAGGGAGGATGGGAGGGCTTAGAACATGGCTGGGCACTGTGGTTTCTTCCAGAGAAGTGGAGGGCATTTGCTTTACCTTGCCACAACCACTTGGGATAGGGTCTGCACCTCAGGAAAACTGTTTCCGTGGGAAGCCGGGTTTGCAAAGGGGTCTCAGGACCGTGGGCCTCGGCTGTCCCTTCGGCTCCCCAAAGCACAGGGACGAGGTGAGGGGCTTAGACCATGCCTGGGCAATGTTGTTTCTTACCCCTGGGTGTGTGGCATTTTGTTGAGCTGGCTTTCCCCACTTGGGATAGGTGTTCCACAGCAAGCGCCTATTGTTCGTCGGAAGCCGTTTTTGCCTCAGGGGTCTCCGGGCTGTGTTCGTTGGGGTTGAACTCCTGCTAGCAAAACCGCCGGGTTGAGGGAAGGGTTCAGACTGTGCCTGGGCCCTGTGGTCTCTTCCAGGTCAGTGTATGGCATTTCCTTCCCCTTGCCACAGGCACCTGGGAGCATGTCTGCACGTGGAGAAAGACTTTGCCTTGGGAAGCCGGTTTTTGTCAAACGGGTCCCAGTGCTCTGCTCCCCTCTTTTCACTCCTGCTGCCAGAAGCCCAGGGAGGATGGGAGGGCTTAGAACATGGCTGGGCACTGTGGTTTCTTCCAGAGAAGTGGAGGGCATTAGCTTTACCTTGCCACAACCACTTGTGAGAGGGTCTGCACCTCAGGAAAACTGTCTCCGTGGGAAGCCGGCTTTTTGCAAAGGGGTCTCAGGGCCGTGGGCCTCGGCTGTTCCTGCGGCTCCCCAAAGCACAGGGACGAGGTGAGGGGCTTAGACCATGCCTGGGCAATGTTGTTTTTTACACCTGGGTGTGTGGCATTTTGTTGAGCTGGCTTCCCCCACTTGGGATAGGTCTTCCACAGCAAGCGCCTATTGTTTGTCAGAAGCCGTTTTTGCCCCAGGGGTCTCCTGGCTGTGTTCGTGGGGTTGAACTCCTGCTAGCAAAACCGCCGGGTTGAGGGAAGGGTTCAGACTGTGCCTGGGCCCTGTGGTCTCTTCCAGGTCAGTGTATGGCATTTCCTTCCCCTTGCCACAGGCACCTGGGAGCATGTCTGCACGTGGAGAAAGACTTTCCCGTGGGAAGCCGGGTTTTGTCAAACGGGTCCCAGTGCTCTGCTCCTCTCTTTTCACTCCTGCTGCCAGAAGCCCAGGGAGGATGGGAGGGCTTAGAACATGGCTGGGCACTGTGGTTTCTTCCAGAGAAGTGGAGGGCATTTGCTTTACCTTGCCACAACCACTTGTGAGAGGGTCTGCACCTCAGGAAAACGGTTTCCGTGGGAAGCCGGCTTTTGCAAAGGGGTCTCAGGGCCGTGGGCCTCGGCTGTCCCTCCGGCTCCCCAAAGCACAGGGACGAGGTGAGGGTCTTAGACCATGCCGGGGCAATGTTGTTTCTTACACCTGGGTGTGTGGCATTTTGTTGAGCTGGCTTCCCCCACTTGGGATAGGTGCTCCACAGCAAGCGCCTATTGTTCGTCAGAAGCCGTTTTTGCCCCAGGGGTCTCCTGGCTGTGTTCGTTGGGGTTGAACTCCTGCTAGCAAAACCGCCGGGTTGAGGGAAGGGTTCAGACTGTGCCTGGGCCCTGTGGTCTCTTCCAGGTCAGTGTATGGCATTTCCTTCCCCTTGCCATAGCCACCTGGGAGCATGTCTGCACGTGGAGAAAGACTTTCCCGTGGGAAGCCGGGTTTTGTCAAACGGGTCCCAGTGCTCTGGTCCTCTCTTTTCACTCCTGCTGCCAGAAGCCCAGGGAGGATGGGAGGGCTTAGAACATGGCTGGGCACTGTGGTTTCTTCCAGAGAAGTGGAGGCCATTTTCTTTACCTTGCCACAACCACTTGGGATAGGGTCTGCACCTCAGGAAAACTGTCTCTGTGGGAAGCCGGCTTTTTGAAAAGGGGTCTCAGGGCTGTGTGCCTCGTCTGTCCCTCCGGCTCCCCAAAGCACAGGGACGAGGTGAGGGGCTTAGACCATGCCTGGGCAATGTTGTTTCTTACACCTGGGTGTGTGGCATTTTGTTGAGCTGGCTACCCCCACTTGGGATAGATGTTCCACAGCAAGCGACTATTGTTCGTCGGAAGCCGTTTTTGATTCAGGGGTCTCCGTTTCGTTGGGGTTGAACTCCTGCTAGCAAAACCGCCGGGTTGAGGGAAGGGTTCAGACTGTGCCTCGGCCCTGTGGTCTCTTCCAGGTCAGTGTATGGCATTTCCTTCCCCTTGCCACAGGCACCTGGGAGCATGTCTGCACGTGGAGAAAGACTTTCCCGTGGGAAGCCGGTTTTTGTCAAACGGGTCCCAGTGCTCTGCTCCCCTCTTTTCACTCCTGCTGCCAGAAGCCCAGGGAGGATGGGAGGGCTTAGAACATGGCTGGGCACTGTGGTTTCTTCCAGAGAAGTGGAGGGCATTTGCTTTACCTTGCCACAACCACTTGGGATAGGGTCTGCACCTCAGGAAAACTGTCTCCGTGGTAAGCCGGCTTTTTGCAAAGGGGTCTCAGGGCCGTGGGCCTCGGCTGTCCCTGCGGCTACCCAAAGCACAGGGACGAGGTGAGGGGCTTAGACCATGCCTGGGCAATGCTGTTTCTTACACCTGGGTGTGTGGCATTTTGTTGAGCTGGCTACCCCCACTTGGGATAGATGTTCCACAGGAAGCGACTATTGTTCGTCGGAAGCCGTTTTTGCCTCAGGGGTCTCCGGGCTGTGTTCTTTGGGGTTGAACTCCTGCTAGCAAAACCGCCGGGTTGAGGGAAGGGTTCAGACTGTGCCTGGGCCCTGTGGTCTCTTCCAGGTCAGTGTATGGCATTTCCTTCCCCTTGCCCCAGACACCTGGGAGCATGTCTGCACGTGGAGAAAGACTTTCCCGTGGGAAGCCGGGTTTTGTCAAACGGGTCCCAGTGCTCTGCTCCTCTCTTTTCACTCCTGCTGCCAGAAGCCCAGGGAGGATGGAAGGGCTTAGAACATGGCTGGGCACTGTGGTTTCTTCCAGAGAAGTGGAGGGCATTTGCTTTACCTTGCCACAACCACTTGGGATAGGGTCTGCACCTCAGGAAAACTGTTTCCGTGGGAAGCCGGCTTTTGCAAAGGGGTCTCAGGGCCGTGGGCCTCGGCTGACCCTCCGGCTCCCCAAAGCACAGGGACGAGGTGAGGGGCTTAGACCATGCCTGGGCAATGTTGTTCCTTACACCTGGGTGTGTGGCATTATGTTGAGCTGGCTTCCCCCACTTGGGATAGGTGTTCCACAGCAAGCACCTATTGTTCGTTGGAAGCCGTTTTTGCCCAGGGGTCTCCGGGCCCTGTTTGTTGGGTTTGAACTCCTGCTAGCAAAACCGCCGGGTTGAGGGAAGGGTTCAGACTGTGCCTGGGCCCTGTGGTCTGTTTCAGCTCAGTGTATGGCATTTCCTTCCCCTTGCCCCAGACACCTGGGAGCATGTCTGCACGTGGAGAAAGACTTTCCCGTGGGAAGCCGGTTTTTGTCAAACGGGTCCCAGTGCTCTGCTCCTCTCTTTTCACTCCTGCTGCCAGAAGCACAGGGAGGATGGGAGGGCTTAGAACATGGCTGGGCACAGTGGTTTCTTCCAGAGAAGTGGAGGGCATATGTTTTACCTTGCCACAACCACTTGGGATAGGGTCTGCACCTCAGGAAAACTGTCTCTGTGGGAAGCCGGCTTTTTGCAAAGGTGTCTCAGGGCCGTGTGCCTCGGCTGACCCTCCGGCTCCCCAAAGCACAGGGACGAGGTGAGGGGCTTAGACCATGCCTGGGCAATGTTGTTCCTTACACTTGGGTGAGTGGCATTTTGTTGAGCAGGCTACCCCCACATGGGATAGGTGTTCCACAGCAAGCACCTATTGTTCGTCGGAAGCAGTTTTTGCCCCAGGTGTCTCCGGGCTGTGTTCGTTGGGGTTGAACTCCTGCTAGCAAAACCGCCGGGTTGAGGGAAGGGTTCAGACTGTGCCTGGGCCCTGTGGTCTCTTCCAGGTTAGTGTATGGCATTTCCTTCCCCTTGCCACAGGCACCTGGGAGCATGTCTGCACGTGGAGAAAGACTTTCCCGTGGGAAGCCGGGTTTTGTCAAACGGGTCCCAGTGCTCTGCTCCTCTCTTTTCACTCCTGCTGCCAGAAGCCCAGGGAGGATGGGAGGGCTTAGAACATGGCTGGGCACTGTGGTTTCTTCCAGAGAAGTGGAGGGCATTTGCTTTACCTTGCCACAACCACTTGTGAGAGGGTCTGCACCTCAGGAAAACTGTCTCCGTGGGAAGCCGGCTTTTTGCAAAGGGGTCTCAGGGCCGTGGGCCTCGTCTGTCCCTCCGGCTCCCCAAAGCACAGGGACGAGGTGAGGGGCTTAGACCATGCCTGGGCAATGTTGTTTCTTACACCTGGGTGTGTGGCATTTTGTTGAGCTGGCTACCCCCACTTGGGATAGGTGTTCCACAGCAAGCGCCTATTGTTTGTCAGAAGCCGTTTTTGCCGCAGGGGTCTCCGGGCTGTGTTCGTTGGGGTTGAACTCCTGCTAGCAAAACCGCCGGGTTGAGGGAAGGGTTCAGAATGTGCCTGGGCCCTGTGGTCTCTTCCAGGTCAGTGTATGGCATTTCCTTCCCCTTGCCACAGGCACCTGGGAGCATGTCTGCACGTGGAGAAAGACTTTCCCGTGGGAAGCCGGGTTTTGTCAAACGGGTCCCAGTGCTCTGCTCCTCTCTTTTCACTCCTGCTGCCAGAAGCCCAGGGAGGATGGGAGGGCTTAGAACATGGCTGGGCACTGTGGTTTCTTCCAGAGAAGTGGAGGGCATTTGCTTACCTTGCCACAACCACTTCGGATAGGGTCTGCACCTCAGGAAAACTGTCTCTGTGGGAAGCCGGCTTTTTGAAAACGGGTCTCAGGGCCGTGTGCCTCGGCTGTCCCTCCGGCTCCCCAAAGCACAGGGACGAGGTGAGGGGCTTAGACCATGCCTGGGCAATGTTGTTTCTTACCCCTGGGTGTGTGGCATTTTGTTGAGCTGGCTTCCCCCACTTGGGATAGGTGTTGCACAGCAAGCGCCTATTGTTCGTCAGAAGCCGTTTTTGCCCCAGGGGTCTCCGGGCTGTGTTTGTTGGGGTTGAACTCCTGCTAGCAAAACCGCCGGGTTGAGGGAAGGGTTCAGACTGTGCCTGGGCCCTGTGGTCTCTTCCAGGTCAGTGTATGGCATTTCCTTCCCCTTGCCACAGGCACCTGGGAGTATGTCTGAACGTGGAGAAAGACTTTCCCGTGGGAAGCCGGGTTTTGTCAAACAGGTCCCAGTGCTCTACTCCTCTCTTTTCACTCCTGCTGCCAGAAGCCCAGGGAGGATGGGAGGGCTTAGAACATGGCTGGGCACTGTGGTTTCTTCCAGCGAAGTGGAGGCCATTTGCTTTACCTTGCCACAACCACTTGGGATAGGGTCTGCACCTCAGGAAAACTGTCTCTGTGGGAAGCCGGCTTTTTGCAAAAGGGTCTCAGGGCCGTGGGCCTCGGGTGTCCCTCCGGGTCCCCAAAGCACAGGGACGAGGTGAGGGGCTTAGACCATGCCTGGGCAATGTTGTTTCTTACACCTGGGTGTGTGGCATTTTGTTGAGCTGGCTACCCCCACTTGGGATAGATGTTCCACAGCAAGCGACTATTGTTCGTCGGAAGCCGTTTTTGATTCAGGGGTCTCCGTTTCGTTGGGGTTGAACTCCTGCTAGCAAAACCGCCGGGTTGAGGGAAGGGTTCAGACTGTGCCTGGGCCCTGTGGTCTGTTCCAGCTCAGTGTATGGCATTTCCTTCCCCTTGCCCCAGACACGGGAGCATGTCTGCACGTGGAGAAAGACTTTCCCGTGGGAAGCCGGTTTTTCTCAAACGGGTCCCAGTGCTGTGCTCCTCTCTTTTCACTCCTGCTGCCAGAAGCCCAGGGAGGATGGGAGGGCTTAGAACATGGCTGGGCACTGTGGTTTCTTCCAGAGAAGTGGAGGGCATTTGCTTTACCTTGCCACAACCACTTGGGATAGGGTCTGCACCTCAGGAAAACTGTCTCTGTGGGAAGCCGGCTTTTTGCAAAGGTGTCTCAGGGCCGTGTGCCTAGGCTGTCCCTCCGGCTCCCCAAAGCACAGGGACGAGGTGAGGGGCTTAGACCATGCCTGGGCAATGTTGTTCCTTACACTTGGGTGTGTGACATTTGTTGAGCTGGCTACCACCACTTGGGATAGGTGTTCCACAGCAAGCACCTATTGTTCGTCGGAAGCAGTTTTTGCCCCAGGTGTCTCCGGGCTGTGTTCGTTGGGTTTGAACTCCTGCTAGCAAAACCGCCGGGTTGAGGGAAGGGTTCAGACTGTGCCTGGGCCCTGTGGTCTCTTCCAGGTCAGTGTATGGCATTTCCTTCCCCTTGCCACAGGCACCTGGGAGCATGTCTGCACGTGGAGAAAGACTTTCCCGTGGGAAGCCGGTTTTTGTCAAACGGGTCCCAGTGCTCTGCTCCCCTCTTTTCACTCCTGCTGCCAGAAGCCCAGGGAGGATGGGAGGGCTTAGAACATGGCTGGGCACTGTGGTTTCTTCCAGAGAAGTGGAGGGCATTTGCTTTACCTTGCCACAACCACTTGGGATAGGGTCTGCACCTCAGGAAAACTGTCTCCGTGGTAAGCCGGCTTTTTGCAAAGGGGTCTCAGGGCCGTGGGCCTCGGCTGTCCCTGCGGCTACCCAAAGCACAGGGACGAGGTGAGGGGCTTAGACCATGCCTGGGCAATGCTGTTTCTTACACCTGGGTGTGTGGCATTTTGTTGAGCTGGCTACCCCCACTTGGGATAGATGTTCCACAGGAAGCGACTATTGTTCGTCGGAAGCCGTTTTTGCCTCAGGGGTCTCCGGGCTGTGTTCGTTGGGGTTGAACTCCTGCTAGCAAAACCGCCGGGTTGAGGGAAGGGTTCAGACTGTGCCTGGGCCCTGTGGTCTCTTCCAGGTCAGTGTATGGCATTTCCTTCCCCTTGCCCCAGACACCTGGGAGCATGTCTGCACGTGGAGAAAGACTTTCCCGTGGGAAGCCGGTTTTTCTCAAACGGGTCCCAGTGCTGTGCTCCTCTCTTTTCACTCCTGCTGCCAGAAGCCCAGGGAGGATGGGAGGGCTTAGAACATGGCTGGGCACTGTGGTTTCTTCCAGAGAAGTGGAGGTCATTTGCTTTACCTTGCCACAACCACTTGGGATAGGGTCTGCACCTCAGGAAAACTGTCTCTGTGGGAAGCCGGCTTTCCAAAGGGGTCTCAGGGCCGTGTGCCTAGGCTGTCCCTCTGGCTCCCCAAAGCACAGGGACGAGGTGAGGGGCTTAGACCATGCCTGGGCAATGTTGTTCCTTACACTTGGGTGTGTGGCATTTGTTGAGCTGGCTACCACCACTTGGGATAGGTGTTCCACAGCAAGCACCTATTGTTCGTCGGAAGCAGTTTTTGCCCCAGGTGTCTCCGGGCTGTGTTCGTTGGGGTTGAACTCCTGCTAGCAAAACCGCCGGGTTGAGGGAAGGGTTCAGACTGTGCCTGGGCCCTGTGGTCTCTTCCAGGTCAGTGTATGGCATTTCCTTCCCCTTGCCACAGGCACCTGGGAGCATGTCTGCACGTGGAGAAAGACTTTCCCGTGGGAAGCCGGTTTTTGTCAAACGGGTCCCAGTGCTCTGCTCCCCTCTTTTCACTCCTGCTGCCAGAAGCCCAGGGAGGATGGGAGGGCTTAGAACATGGCTGGGCACTGTGGTTTCTTCCAGAGAAGTGGAGGGCATTTGCTTTACCTTGCCACAACCACTTGGGATAGGATCTGCACCTCAGGAAAACTGTCTCCGTGGTAAGCCGGCTTTTTGCAAAGGGGTCTCAGGGCCGTGGGCCTCGGCTGTCCCTGCGGCTCCCCAAAGCACAGGGACGAGGTGAGGGGCTTAGACCATGCCTGGGCAATGCTGTTTCTTACACCTGGGTGTGTGGCATTTTGTTGAGCTGGCTACCCCCACTTGGGATAGATGTTCCACAGGAAGCGACTATTGTTCGTCGGAAGCCGTTTTTGCCTCAGGGGTCTCCGGGCTGTGTTCGTTGGGGTTGAACTCCTGCTAGCAAAACCGCCGGGTTGAGGGAAGGGTTCAGACTGTGCCTGGGCCCTGTGGTCTGTTCCAGCTCAGTGTATGGCATTTCCTTCCCCTTGCCCCAGACACCTGGGAGCATGTCTGCACGTGGAGAAAGACTTTCCCGTGGGAAGCCGGTTTTTGTCAAACGGGTCCCAGTGCTCTGCTCCTCTCTTTTCACTCCTGCTGCCAGAAGCACAGGGAGGATGGGAGGGCTTAGAACATGGCTGGGCACAGTGGTTTCTTCCAGAGAAGTGGAGGGCATTTGCTTTACCTTGCCACAACCACTTGGGATAGGGTCTGCACCTCAGGAAAACTGTCTCTGTGGGAAGCCGGCTTTTTGCAAAGGTGTCTCAGGGCCGTGTGCCTAGGCTGTCCCTCCGGCTCCACAAAGCACAGGGACGAGGTGAGGGGCTTAGACCATGCCTGGGCAATGTTGTTCCTTACACTTGGTTGAGTGGCATTTTGTTGAGCAGGCTACCCCCACTTGGGATAGGTGTTCCACAGCAAGCACCTATTGTTCGTCGGAAGCAGTTTTTGCCCCAGGTGTCTCCGGGCTGTGTTCGTTGGGGTTGAACTCCTGCTAGCAAAACCGCCGGGTTGAGGGAAGGGTTCAGACTGTGCCTGGGCCCTGTGGTCTGTTCCAGGTCAGTGTATGGCATTTCCTTCCCCTTGCCACAGGCACCTGGGAGCATGTCTGCACGTGGAGAAAGACTTTCCCGTGGGAAGCCGGTTTTTGTCAAACGGGTCCCAGTGCTCTGCTCCCCTCTTTTCACTCCTGCTGCCAGAAGCCCAGGGAGGATGGGAGGGCTTAGAACATGGCTGGGCACTGGGGTTTCTTCCGGAGAAGTGGAGGGCATTTGCTTTACCTTGCCACAACCACTTGGGATAGGGTCTGCACCTCAGGAAAACTGTCTCTGTGGGAAGCCGGCTTTTTGCAAAGGTGTCTCAGGGCCGTGTGCCTAGGCTGTCCCTCCGGCTCCCCAAAGCACAGGGACGAGGTGAGGGGCTTAGACCATGCCTGGGCAATGTTGTTCCTTACACTTGGGTGAGTGGCATTTTGTTGAGCTGGCTACCCCCACTTGGGATAGGTGTTCCACAGCAAGCACCTATTGTTCGTCGGAAGCAGTTTTTGCCCCAGGTGTCTCCGGGCTGTGTTCGTTGGGGTTGAACTCCTGCTAGCAAAACCGCCGGGTTGAGGGAAGGGTTCAGACTGTGCCTGGGCCCTGTGGTCTCTTCCAGGTTAGTGTATGGCATTTCCTTCCCCTTGCCACAGGCACCTGGGAGCATGTCTGCACGTGGAGAAAGACTTTCCCGTGGGAAGCCGGGTTTTGTCAAACGGGTCCCAGTGCTCTGCTCCTCTCTTTTCACTCCTGCTGCCAGAAGCCCAGGGAGGATGGGAGGGCTTAGAACATGGCTGGGCACTGTGGTTTCTTCCAGAGAAGTGGAGGGCATTTGCTTTACCTTGCCACAACCACTTGTGAGAGGGTCTGCACCTCAGGAAAACTGTCTCCGTGGGAAGCCGGCTTTTTGCAAAGGGGTCTCAGGGCCGTGGGCCTCGTCTGTCCCTCCGGCTCCCCAAAGCACAGGGACGAGGTGAGGGGCTTAGACCATGCCTGGGCAATGTTGTTTCTTACACCTGGGTGTGTGGCATTTTGTTGAGCTGGCTACCCCCACTTGGGATAGGTGTTCCACAGCAAGCGCCTATTGTTTGTCAGAAGCCGTTTTTGCCCCAGGGGTCTCCGGGCTGTGTTCGTTGGGGTTGAACTCCTGCTAGCAAAACCGCCGGGTTGAGGGAAGGGTTCAGACTGTGCCTGGGCCCTGTGGTCTCTTCCAGGTCAGTGTATGGCATTTCCTTCCCCTTGCCACAGGCACCTGGGAGCATGTCTGCACGTGGAGAAAGACTCCCGTGGGAAGCCGGGTTTTGTCAAACGGGTCCCAGTGCTCTGCTCCTCTCTTTTCACTCCTGCTGCCAGAAGCCCAGGGAGGATGGGAGGGATTAGAACATGGCTGGGCACTGTGGTTTCTTCCAGAGAAGTGGAGGGCATTTGCTTACCTTGCCACAACCACTTGGGATAGGGTCTGCACCTCAGGAAAACTGTCTCCGTGGGTAGCCGGCTTTTTGCAAAAGGGTCTCAGGGCCGTGGGCCTCGGGTGTCCCTCCGGCTCCCCAAAGCACAGGGACGAGGTGAGGGGCTTAGACCATGCCTGGGCAATATTGTTTCTTACACCTGGGTGTGTGGCATTTGGTTGAGCTGGCTACCCCCACTTGGGATAGGTGTTCCACAGCAAGCGCCTATTGTTCGTAAGGAGCCGTTTTTGCCCCAGGGGTCTCCGGGCAGTGTTCGTTGGGGTTGAACTCCTGCTAGCAAAACCGCCGGGTTGAGGGAAGGGTTCAGACTGTGCCTGGGCCCTGTGGTCTCTTCCAGGTCAGTGTATGGCATTTCCTTCCCCTTGCCACAGGCACCTGGGAGCATGTCTGCACGTGGAGAAAGACTTTCCCGTGGGATGCAGGTTTTTCTCAAACGGGTCCCAGTGCTCTGCTCCTCTCTTTTCACTCCTGCTGCCAGAAGCCCAGGGAGGATGGGAGGGCTTAGAACATGGCTGGGCACTGTGGTTTCTTCCAGAGAAGTGGAGGGCATTTGCTTTACCTTGCCACAACCACTTGGGATAGGGTCTGCACCTCAGGAAAACTGTTTCCGTGGGAAGCCGGGTTTGCAAAGGGGTCTCAGGACCGTGGGCCTCGGCTGTCCCTTCGGCTCCCCAAAGCACAGGGACGAGGTGAGGGGCTTAGACCATGCCTGGGCAATGTTGTTTCTTACCCCTGGGTGTGTGGCATTTTGTTGAGCTGGCTTTCCCCACTTGGGATAGGTGTTCCACAGCAAGCGCCTATTGTTCGTCGGAAGCCGTTTTTGCCTCAGGGGTCTCCGGGCTGTGTTCGTTGGGGTTGAACTCCTGCTAGCAAAACCGCCGGGTTGAGGGAAGGGTTCAGACTGTGCCTGGGCCCTGTGGTCTCTTCCAGGTCAGTGTATGGCATTTCCTTCCCCTTGCCACAGGCACCTGGGAGCATGTCTGCACGTGGAGAAAGACTTTGCCTTGGGAAGCCGGTTTTTGTCAAACGGGTCCCAGTGCTCTGCTCCCCTCTTTTCACTCCTGCTGCCAGAAGCCCAGGGAGGATGGGAGGGCTTAGAACATGGCTGGGCACTGTGGTTTCTTCCAGAGAAGTGGAGGGCATTAGCTTTACCTTGCCACAACCACTTGTGAGAGGGTCTGCACCTCAGGAAAACTGTCTCCGTGGGAAGCCGGCTTTTTGCAAAGGGGTCTCAGGGCCGTGGGCCTCGGCTGTTCCTGCGGCTCCCCAAAGCACAGGGACGAGGTGAGGGGCTTAGACCATGCCTGGGCAATGTTGTTTTTTACACCTGGGTGTGTGGCATTTTGTTGAGCTGGCTTCCCCCACTTGGGATAGGTCTTCCACAGCAAGCGCCTATTGTTTGTCAGAAGCCGTTTTTGCCCCAGGGGTCTCCTGGCTGTGTTCGTGGGGTTGAACTCCTGCTAGCAAAACCGCCGGGTTGAGGGAAGGGTTCAGACTGTGCCTGGGCCCTGTGGTCTCTTCCAGGTCAGTGTATGGCATTTCCTTCCCCTTGCCACAGGCACCTGGGAGCATGTCTGCACGTGGAGAAAGACTTTCCCGTGGGAAGCCGGGTTTTGTCAAACGGGTCCCAGTGCTCTGCTCCTCTCTTTTCACTCCTGCTGCCAGAAGCCCAGGGAGGATGGGAGGGCTTAGAACATGGCTGGGCACTGTGGTTTCTTCCAGAGAAGTGGAGGGCATTTGCTTTACCTTGCCACAACCACTTGTGAGAGGGTCTGCACCTCAGGAAAACGGTTTCCGTGGGAAGCCGGCTTTTGCAAAGGGGTCTCAGGGCCGTGGGCCTCGGCTGTCCCTCCGGCTCCCCAAAGCACAGGGACGAGGTGAGGGTCTTAGACCATGCCGGGGCAATGTTGTTTCTTACACCTGGGTGTGTGGCATTTTGTTGAGCTGGCTTCCCCCACTTGGGATAGGTGCTCCACAGCAAGCGCCTATTGTTCGTCAGAAGCCGTTTTTGCCCCAGGGGTCTCCTGGCTGTGTTCGTTGGGGTTGAACTCCTGCTAGCAAAACCGCCGGGTTGAGGGAAGGGTTCAGACTGTGCCTGGGCCCTGTGGTCTCTTCCAGGTCAGTGTATGGCATTTCCTTCCCCTTGCCATAGCCACCTGGGAGCATGTCTGCACGTGGAGAAAGACTTTCCCGTGGGAAGCCGGGTTTTGTCAAACGGGTCCCAGTGCTCTGGTCCTCTCTTTTCACTCCTGCTGCCAGAAGCCCAGGGAGGATGGGAGGGCTTAGAACATGGCTGGGCACTGTGGTTTCTTCCAGAGAAGTGGAGGCCATTTTCTTTACCTTGCCACAACCACTTGGGATAGGGTCTGCACCTCAGGAAAACTGTCTCTGTGGGAAGCCGGCTTTTTGAAAAGGGGTCTCAGGGCTGTGTGCCTCGTCTGTCCCTCCGGCTCCCCAAAGCACAGGGACGAGGTGAGGGGCTTAGACCATGCCTGGGCAATGTTGTTTCTTACACCTGGGTGTGTGGCATTTTGTTGAGCTGGCTACCCCCACTTGGGATAGATGTTCCACAGCAAGCGACTATTGTTCGTCGGAAGCCGTTTTTGATTCAGGGGTCTCCGTTTCGTTGGGGTTGAACTCCTGCTAGCAAAACCGCCGGGTTGAGGGAAGGGTTCAGACTGTGCCTCGGCCCTGTGGTCTGTTCCAGCTCAGTGTATGGCATTTCCTTCCCCTTGCCCCAGACACCTGGGAGCATGTCTGTACGTGGAGAAAGACTTTCCCGTGGGAAGCCGGTTTTTCTCAAACGGGTCCCAGTGCTGTGCTCCTCTCTTTTCACTCCTGCTGCCAGAAGCCCAGGGAGGATGGGAGGGCTTAGAACATGGCTGGGCACTGTGGTTTCTTCCAGAGAAGTGGAGGGCATTTGCTTTACCTTGCCACAACCACTTGGGATAGGGTCTGCACCTCAGGAAAACTGTCTCCGTGGGAAGCCGGCTTTTTGCAAAGGGTCTCAGGGCCGTGTGCCTCGGCTCTCCCTCCGGCTCCCCAAAGCACAGGGACGAGGTGAGGGGCTTAGACCATGCCTGGGCAATGTTGTTTCTTACACCTGGGTGTGTGGCATTTTGTTGAGCTGGCTACCCCCTCTTGGAATAGGTGTTCCACAGCAAGCGCCTATTGTTCATCAGAAGCCGTTTTTGCCCCAGGGGTCTCCGGGCTGTGTTCGTTGGGGTTGAACTCCTGCTAGCAAAACCGCCGGGTTGAGGGAAGGGTTCAGACTGTGCCTGGGCCCTGTGGTCTCTTCCAGGTCAGTGTATGGCATTTCCTTCCCCTTGCCACAGGCACCTGGGAGCATGTCTGCACGTGGAGAAAGACTTTCCCGTGGGAAGCCGGGTTTTGTCAAACGGGTCCCAGTGCTCTGGTCCTCTCTTTTCACTCCTGCTGCCAGAAGCCCAGGGAGGATGGGAGGGCTTAGAACATGGCTGGGCACTGTGGTTTCTTCCAGAGAAGTGGAGGGCATTTGCTTTACCTTGCCACAACCACTTGGGAAGGGTCTGCACCTCAGGAAAACGGTTTCCGTGGGAAGCCGGCTTTTGCAAAGGGGTCTCAGGGCCGTGGGCCTCGGCTGTCCCTCCGGCTCCCCAAAGCACAGGGACGAGGTGAGGGGCTTAGACCATGCCTGGGCAATGTTGTTTCTTACACCTGGGTGTGTGGCATTTTGTTGAGCTGGCTACCCCCACTTGGGATAGGTTTTCCACAGCAAGCACCTATTGTTCGTAGGAAGCAGTTTTTGCCCGAGGTGTCTCCGGGCTGTATTCGTTGGGGTTGAACTCCTGCTAGCAAAACCGCCGGGTTGAGGGAAGGGTTCAGACTGTGCCTGGGCCCTGTGGTCTCTTCCAGGTCAGTGTATGGCATTTCCTTCCCCTTGCCACAGGCACCTGGGAGCATGTCTGCACGTGGAGAAAGACTTTCCCGTGGGAAGCCGGTTTTTGTCAAACGGGTCCCAGTGCTCTGCTCCCCTCTTTTCACTCCTGCTGCCAGAAGCCCAGGGAGGATGGGAGGGCTTAGAACATGGCTGGGCACTGTGGTTTCTTCCAGAGAAGTGGAGGGCATTTGCTTTACCTTGCCACAACCACTTGGGATAGGGTCTGCACCTCAGGAAAACTGTCTCTGTGGGAAGCCGGCTTTTTGAAAAGGGGTCTCAGAGCCATGTGCCTCGGCTGTCCCTCCGGCTCCCCAAAGCACAGGGACGAGGTGAGGGGCTTAGACCATGCCTGGGCAATGTTGTTTCTTACCCCTGGGTGTGTGGCATTTTGTTGAGCTGGCTTCCCCCACTTGGGATAGGTGTTCCACAGCAAGCGCCTATTGTTCGACGGAAGCCGTTTTTGCCCCAGGGGTCTCCGGGCTGTGTTTGTTGGGGTTGAACTCCTGCTAGCAAAACCGCCGGGTTGAGGGAAGGGTTCAGACTGTGCCTGGGCCCTGTGGTCTCTTCCAGGTCAGTGTATGGCATTTCCTTCCCCTTGCCACAGGCACCTGGGAGCATGTCTGCACGTGGAGAAAGACTTTCCCGTGGGAAGCCGGGTTTTGTCAAACGGGTCCCAGTGCTCTGCTCCTCTCTTTTCACTCCTGCTGCCAGAAGCCCAGGGAGGATGGGAGGGCTTAGAACATGGCTGGGCACTGTGGTTTCTTCCAGAGAAGTGGAGGCCATTTTCTTTACCTTGCCACAACCACTTGGGATAGGGTCTGCACCTCAGGAAAACTGTCTCCGTGGGAAGCCGGCTTTTTGCAAAGGGTCTCAGGGCCGTGTGCCTCGGCTGTCCCTCCGGCTCCCCAAAGCACAGGGACGAGGTGAGGGGCTTAGACCATGCCTGGGCAATGTTGTTTCTTACACCTGGGTGTGTGGCATTTTGTTGAGCTGGCTACCCCCTCTTGGGATAGGTGTTCCACAGCAAGCGCCTATTGTTCATCAGAAGCCGTTTTTGCCCCAGGGGTCTCCGGGCTGTGTTCGTTGGGGTTGAACTCCTGCTAGCAAAACCGCCGGGTTGAGGGAAGGGTTCAGACTGTGCCTGGGCCCTGTGGTCTCTTCCAGGTCAGTGTATGGCATTTCCTTCCCCTTGCCACAGGCACCTGGGAGCATGTCTGCACGTGGAGAAAGACTTTCCCGTGGGAAGCCGGGTTTTGTCAAACGGGTCCCAGTGCTCTGGTCCTCTCTTTTCACTCCTGCTGCCAGAAGCCCAGGGAGGATGGGAGGGCTTAGAACATGGCTGGGCACTGTGGTTTCTTCCAGAGAAGTGGAGGGCATTTGATTTACCTTGCCACAACCACTTGGGAAGGGTCTGCACCTCAGGAAAACGGTTTCCGTGGGAAGCCGGCTTTTGCAAAGGGGTCTCAGGGCTGTGGGCCTCGGCTGTCCCTCCGGCTCCCCAAAGCACAGGGACGAGGTGAGGGGCTTAGACCATGCCTGGGCAATGTTGTTTCTTACATCTGGGTGTGTGGCATTTTGTTGAGCTGGCTACCCCCACTTGGGATAGGTTTTCCACAGCAAGCACCTATTGTTCGTCGGAAGCAGTTTTTGCCCGAGGTGTCTCCGGGCTGTATTCGTTGGGGTTGAACTCCTGCTAGCAAAACCGCCGGGTTGAGGGAAGGGTTCAGACTGTGCCTGGGCCCTGTGGTCTCTTCCAGGTCAGTGTATGGCATTTCCTTCCCCTTGCCACAGGCACCTGGGAGCATGTCTGCACGTGGAGAAAGACTTTCCCGTGGGAAGCCGGTTTTTGTCAAACGGGTCCCAGTGCTCTGCTCCCCTCTTTTCACTCCTGCTGCCAGAAGCCCAGGGAGGATGGGAGGGCTTAGAACATGGCTGGGCACTGTGGTTTCTTCCAGAGAAGTGGAGGGCATTTGCTTTACCTTGCCACAACCACTTGGGATAGGGTCTGCACCTCAGGAAAACTGTCTCTGTGGGAAGCCGGCTTTTTGAAAAGGGGTCTCAGGGCCATGTGCCTCGGCTGTCCCTCCGGCTCCCCAAAGCACAGGGACGAGGTGAGGGGCTTAGACCATGCCTGGGCAATGTTGTTTCTTACCCCTGGGTGTGTGGCATTTTGTTGAGCTGGCTTCCCCCACTTGGGATAGGTGTTCCACAGCAAGCGCCTATTGTTCGTCGGAAGCCGTTTTTGCCCCAGGGGTCTCCGGGCTGTGTTTGTTGGGGTTGAACTCCTGCTAGCAAAACCGCCGGGTTGAGGGAAGGGTTCAGACTGTGCCTGGGCCCTGTGGTCTCTTCCAGGTCAGTGTATGGCATTTCCTTCCCCTTGCCACAGGCACCTGGGAGCATGTCTGCACGTGGAGAAAGACTTTCCCGTGGGAAGCCGGGTTTTGTCAAACGGGTCCCAGTGCTCTGCTCCTCTCTTTTCACTCCTGCTGCCAGAAGCCCAGGGAGGATGGGAGGGCTTAGAACATGGCTGGGCACTGTGGTTTCTTCCAGAGAAGTGGAGGCCATTTTCTTTACCTTGCCACAACCACTTGGGATAGGGTCTGCACCTCAGGAAAACTGTCTCCGTGGGTAGCCGGCTTTTTGCAAAAGGGTCTCTGGGCCGTGGGCCTCGGGTGTCCCTCCGGCTCCCCAAAGCACAGGGACGAGGTGAGGTGCTTAGACCATGCCTGGGCAATGTTGTTTCTTACACCTGGGTGTGTGGCATTTTGTTGAGCTGGCTACCCCCACTTGGGATAGATGTTCCACAGCAAGCGACTATTGTTCGTCGGAAGCCGTTTTTGCATCAGGGGTCTCCGGGCTGTGTTCGTTGGGGTTGAACTCCTGCTAGCAAAACCGCCGGGTTGAGGGAAGGGTTCAGACTGGGCCTGGGCCCTGTGGTCTCTTCCAGGTCAGTGTATGGCATTTCCTTCCCCTTGCCCCAGACACCTGGGAGCATGTCTGCACGTGGAGAAAGACTTTCCCGTGGTAAGCCGGTTTTTGTCAAACTGGTCCCAGTGCTGTGCTCCTCTCTTTTCACTTCTGCTGCCAGAAGCCCAGGGAGGATGGGAGGGCTTAGAACATGGCTGGGCACTGTGGTTTCTTCCAGAGAAGTGGAGGGCATTTGCTTTACCTTGCCACTACCACTTGTGAGAGGGTCTGCACCTCAGGAAAACGGTTTCCGTGGGAAGCCGGCTTTTGCAAAGGGGTCTCAGGGCCGTGGGCCTCGGGTGTCCCTCCGGCTCCCCAAAGCACAGGGACGAGGTGAGGGTCTTAGACCATGCCGGGGCAATGTTGTTTCTTACACCTGGGTGTGTGGCATTTTGTTGAGCTGGCTTCCCCCACTTGGGATAGGTGCTCCACAGCAAGCGCCTATTGTTCGTCAGAAGCCGTTTTTGCCCCAGGGGTCTCCTGGCTGTGTTCGTTGGGGTTGAACTCCTGCTAGCAAAACCGCCGGGTTGAGGGAAGGGTTCAGACTGTGCCTGGGCCCTGTGGTCTCTTCCAGGTCAGTGTATGGCATTTCCTTCCCCTTGCCATAGCCACCTGGGAGCATGTCTGCACGTGGAGAAAGACTTTCCCGTGGGAAGCCGGGTTTTGTCAAACGGGTCCCAGTGCTCTGCTCCTCTCTTTTCACTCCTGCTGCCAGAAGCCCAGGGAGGATGGGAGGGCTTAGAACATGGCTGGGCACTGTGGTTTCTTCCAGAGAAGTGGAGGCCATTTTCTTTACCTTGCCACAACCACTTGGGATAGGGTCTGCACCTCAGGAAAACTGTCTCTGTGGGAAGCCGGCTTTTTGAAAAGGGGTCTCAGGGCTGTGTGCCTCGTCTGTCCCTCCGGCTCCCCAAAGCACAGGGACGAGGTGAGGGGCTTAGACCATGCCTGGGCAATGTTGTTTCTTACACCTGGGTGTGTGGCATTTTGTTGAGCTGGCTACCCCCACTTGGGATAGATGTTCCACAGCAAGCGACTATTTTTCGTCCGAAGCCATTTTTGATTCAGGGGTCTCCGTTTCGTTGGGGTTGAACTCCTGCTAGCAAAACCGCCGCGTTGAGGGAAGGGTTCAGACTGTGCCTGGGCCCTGTGGTCTGTTCCAGCTCAGTGTATGGCACTTCCTTCCCCTTGCCCCAGACACCTGGGAGCATGTCTGCACGTGGAGAAAGACTTTCCCGTGGGAAGCCGGTTTTTCTCAAACGGGTCCCAGTGCTGTGCTCCTCTCTTTTCACTCCTTCTGCCAGAAGCCCAGGGAGGATGGGAGGGCTTAGAACATGGCTGGGCACTGTGGTTTCTTCCAGAGAAGTGGAGGGCATTTGCTTTACCTTGCCACAACCATTTGGGATAGGGTCTGCACCTCAGGAAAACTGTCTCTGTGGGAAGCCGGCTTTTTGCAAAGGTGTCTCAGGGCCGTGTGCCTAGCCTGTCCCTCCGGCTCCCCAAAGCACAGGGACGAGGTGAGGGGCTTAGACCATACCTGGGCAATGTTGTTTCTTACACCTGGGTGTGTGGCATTTTGTTGAGCTGGCTACCCCCACTTGGGATAGGTTTTCCACAGCAAGCACCTATTGTTCGTCGGAAGCAGTTTTTGCCCCAGGTGTCTCCGGGCTGTGTTCGTTGGGGTTGAACTCCTGCTAGCAAAACCGCCGGGTTGAGGGAAGGGTTCAGACTGTGCCTAGGCCCTGTGGTCTCTTCCAGGTCAGTGTATGGCATTTCCTTCCCCTTGCCACAGGCACCTGGGAGCATGTCTGCACGTGGAGAAAGACTTTCCCGAAGGAAGCCGGTTTTTGTCAAACGGGTCCCAGTGCTCTGCTCCCCTCTTTTCACTTCTGCTGCCAGAAGCCCAGGGAGGATGGGAGGGCTTAGAACATGGCTGGGCACTGTGGTTTCTTCCAGAGAAGTGGAGGGCATTTGCTTTACCTTGCCACAACCACTTGGGATAGGGTCTGCACCTCAGGAAAACTGTCTCTGTGGGAAGCCGGCTTTTTGAAAAGGGGTCTCAGGGCCGTGTGCCTCGGCTGTCCCTCCGGCTCCCCAAAGCACAGGGACGAGGTGAAGGGCTTAGACCATGCCTGGGCAATGTTGTTTCTTACCCCTGGGTGTGTGGCATTTTGTTGAGCTGGCTTCCCCCACTTGGGATAGGTGTTCCACAGCAAGCGCCTATTGTTCGTTGGAAGCCGTTTTTGCCCCAGGGGTCTCCGGGCTGTGTTTGTTGGGGTTGAACTCCTGCTAGCAAAACCGCCGGGTTGAGGGAAGTGTTCAGACTGTGCCTGGGCCCTGTGGTCTCTTCCAGGTCAGTGTATGGCATTTCCTTCCCCTTGCCACAGGCACCTGGGAGCATGTCTGCACGTGGAGAAAGACTTTCCCGTGGGAAGCCGGGTTTTGTCAAACGGGTCCCAGTGCTCTGCTCCTCTCTTTTCACTCCTGCTGCCAGAAGCCCAGGGAGGATGGGAGGGCTTAGAACATGGCTGGGCACTGTGGTTTCTTCCAGAGAAGTGGAGGGCATTTGCCTTACCCTGCCACAACCACTTGGGATAGGGTCTGCACCTCAGGAAAACTGTCTCTGTGGGAAGCCGGCTTTTTGCAAAAGGGTCTCAGGGCCGTGGGCCTCGGGTGTCCCTCCGGCTCCCCAAAGCACAGGGACGAGGTGAGGGGCTTAGACCATGCCTGGGCAATGTTGTTTCTTACACCTGGGTGTGTGGCATTTTGTTGAGCTGGCTACCCCCACTTCGGATAGATGTTCCACAGCAAGCGACTATTGTTCGTCGGAAGCCGTTTTTGATTCAGGGGTCTCCGTTTCGTTGGGGTTGAACTCCTGCTACCAAAACCGCCGGGTTGAGGGAAGGGTTCAGACTGTGCCTGGGCCCTGTGGTCTCTTCCAGGTCAGTGTATGGCATTTCCTTCCCCTTGCCACAGGCACCTGGGAGCATGTCTGCACGTGGAGAAAGACTTTCCCGTGGGAAGCCGGGTTTTGTCAAACGGGTCCCAGTGCTCTGGTCCTCTCTTTTCACTCCTGCTGCCAGAAGCCCAGGGAGGATGGGAGGGCTTAGAACATGGCTGGGCACTGTGGTTTCTTCCAGAGAAGTGGAGGGCATTTGCTTTACCTTGCCACAACCACTTGGGAAGGGTCTGCACCTCAGGAAAACGGTTTCCGTGGGAAGCCGGCTTTTGCAAAGGGGTCTCAGGGCCGTGGGCCTCGGCTGTCCCTCCGGCTCCCCAAAGCACAGGGACGAGGTGAGGGGCTTAGACCATGCCTGGGCAATGTTGTTTCTTACACCTGGGTGTGTGGCATTTTGTTGAGCTGGCTACCCCCACTTGGGATAGGTTTTCCACAGCAAGCACCTATTGTTCGTCGGAAGCAGTTTTTGCCCGAGGTGTCTCCGGGCTGTATTCGTTGGGGTTGAACTCCTGCTAGCAAAACCGCCGGGTTGAGGGAAGGGTTCAGACTGTGCCTGGGCCCTGTGGTCTCTTCCAGGTCAGTGTATGGCATTTCCTTCCCCTTGCCACAGGCACCTGGGAGCATGTCTGCACGTGGAGAAAGACTTTCCCGTGGGAAGCCGGTTTTTGTCAAACGGGTCCCAGTGCTCTGCTCCCCTCTTTTCACTCCTGCTGCCAGAAGCCCAGGGAGGATGGGAGGGCTTAGAACATGGCTGGGCACTGTGGTTTCTTCCGGAGAAGTGGAGGGCATTTGCTTTACCTTGCCACAACCACTTGGGATGGGGTCTGCACCTCAGGAAAACTGTCTCTGTGGGAAGCCGGCTTTTTGAAAAGGGGTCTCAGGGCCATGTGCCTCGGCTGTCCCTCCGGCTCCCCAAAGCACAGGGACGAGGTGAGGGGCTTAGACCATGCCTGGGCAATGTTGTTTCTTACACCTGGGTGTGTGGCATTTTGTTGAGCTGGCTTCCCCCACTTGGGATAGGTGTTCCACAGCAAGCGCCTATTGTTCGTCGGAAGCCGTTTTTGCCCCAGGGGTCTCCGGGCTGTGTTTGTTGGGGTTGAACTCCTGCTAGCAAAACCGCCGGGTTGAGGGAAGGGTTCAGACTGTGCCTGGGCCCTGTGGTCTCTTCCAGGTCAGTGTATGGCATTTCCTTCCCCTTGCCACAGGCACCTGGGAGCATGTCTGCACGTGGAGAAAGACTTTCCCGTGGGAAGCCGGGTTTTGTCAAACGGGTCCCAGTGCTCTGGTCCTCTCTTTTCACTCCTGCTGCCAGAAGCCCAGGGAGGATGGGAGGGCTTAGAACATGGCTGGGCACTGTGGTTTCTTCCAGAGAAGTGGAGGCCATTTTCTTTACCTTGCCACAACCACTTGGGATAGGGTCTGCACCTCAGGAAAACTGTCTCCGTGGGTAGCCGGCTTTTTGCAAAAGGGTCTCTGGGCCGTGGGCCTCGGGTGTCCCTCCGGCTCCCCAAAGCACAGGGACGAGGTGAGGTGCTTAGACCATGCCTGGGCAATGTTGTTTCTTACACCTGGGTGTGTGGCATTTTGTTGAGCTGGCTACCCCCACTTGGGATAGATGTTCCACAGCAAGCGACTATTGTTCGTCGGAAGCCGTTTTTGCATCAGGGGTCTCCGGGCTGTGTTCGTTGGGGTTGAACTCCTGCTAGCAAAACCGCCGGGTTGAGGGAAGGGTTCAGACTGGGCCTGGGCCCTGTGGTCTCTTCCAGGTCAGTGTATGGCATTTCCTTCCCCTTGCCCCAGACACCTGGGAGCATGTCTGCACGTGGAGAAAGACTTTCCCGTGGGAAGCCGGTTTTTGTCAAACTGGTCCCAGTGCTGTGCTCCTCTCTTTTCACTTCTGCTGCCAGAAGCCCAGGGAGGATGGGAGGGCTTAGAACATGGCTGGGCACTGTGGTTTCTTCCAGAGAAGTGGAGGGCATTTGCTTTACCTTGCCACAACCACTTGTGAGAGGGTCTGCACCTCAGGAAAACGGTTTCCGTGGGAAGCCGGCTTTTGCAAAGGGGTCTCAGGGCCGTGGGCCTCGGCTGTCCCTCCGGCTCCCCAAAGCACAGGGACGAGGTGAGGGTCTTAGACCATGCCGGGGCAATGTTGTTTCTTACACCTGGGTGTGTGGCATTTTGTTGAGCTGGCTTCCCCCACTTGGGATAGGTGCTCCACAGCAAGCGCCTATTGTTCGTCAGAAGCCGTTTTTGCCCCAGGGGTCTCCTGGCTGTGTTCGTTGGGGTTGAACTCCTGCTAGCAAAACCGCCGGGTTGAGGGAAGGGTTCAGACTGTGCCTGGGCCCTGTGGTCTCTTCCAGGTCAGTGTATGGCATTTCCTTCCCCTTGCCATAGCCACCTGGGAGCATGTCTGCACGTGGAGAAAGACTTTCCCGTGGGAAGCCGGGTTTTGTCAAACGGGTCCCAGTGCTCTGCTCCTCTCTTTTCACTCCTGCTGCCAGAAGCCCAGGGAGGATGGGAGGGCTTAGAACATGGCTGGGCACTGTGGTTTCTTCCAGAGAAGTGGAGGCCATTTTCTTTACCTTGCCACAACCACTTGGGATAGGGTCTGCACCTCAGGAAAACTGTCTCTGTGGGAAGCCGGCTTTTTGAAAAGGGGTCTCAGGGCTGTGTGCCTCGTCTGTCCCTCCGGCTCCCCAAAGCACAGGGACGAGGTGAGGGGCTTAGACCATGCCTGGGCAATGTTGTTTCTTACACCTGGGTGTGTGGCATTTTGTTGAGCTGGCTACCCCCACTTGGGATAGATGTTCCACAGCAAGCGACTATTTTTCGTCCGAAGCCGTTTTTGATTCAGGGGTCTCCGTTTCGTTGGGGTTGAACTCCTGCTAGCAAAACCGCCGCGTTGAGGGAAGGGTTCAGACTGTGCCTGGGCCCTGTGGTCTGTTCCAGCTCAGTGTATGGCACTTCCTTCCCCTTGCCCCAGACACCTGGGAGCATGTCTGCACGTGGAGAAAGACTTTCCCGTGGGAAGCCGGTTTTTCTCAAACGGGTCCCAGTGCTGTGCTCCTCTCTTTTCACTCCTTCTGCCAGAAGCCCAGGGAGGATGGGAGGGCTTAGAACATGGCTGGGCACTGTGGTTTCTTCCAGAGAAGTGGAGGGCATTTGCTTTACCTTGCCACAACCATTTGGGATAGGGTCTGCACCTCAGGAAAACTGTCTCTGTGGGAAGCCGGCTTTTTGCAAAGGTGTCTCAGGGCCGTGTGCCTAGCCTGTCCCTCCGGCTCCCCAAAGCACAGGGACGAGGTGAGGGGCTTAGACCATACCTGGGCAATGTTGTTTCTTACACCTGGGTGTGTGGCATTTTGTTGAGCTGGCTACCCCCACTTGGGATAGGTTTTCCACAGCAAGCACCTATTGTTCGTCGGAAGCAGTTTTTGCCCCAGGTGTCTCCGGGCTGTGTTCGTTGGGGTTGAACTCCTGCTAGCAAAACCGCCGGGTTGAGGGAAGGGTTCAGACTGTGCCTGGGCCCTGTGGTCTCTTCCAGGTCAGTGTATGGCATTTCCTTCCCCTTGCCACAGGCACCTGGGAGCATGTCTGCACGTGGAGAAAGACTTTCCCGAAGGAAGCCGGTTTTTGTCAAACGGGTCCCAGTGCTCTGCTCCCCTCTTTTCACTTCTGCTGCCAGAAGCCCAGGGAGGATGGGAGGGCTTAGAACATGGCTGGGCACTGTGGTTTCTTCCAGAGAAGTGGAGGGCATTTGCTTTACCTTGCCACAACCACTTGGGATAGGGTCTGCACCTCAGGAAAACTGTCTCTGTGGGAAGCCGGCTTTTTGAAAAGGGGTCTCAGGGCCGTGTGCCTCGGCTGTCCCTCCGGCTCCCCAAAGCACAGGGACGAGGTGAGGGGCTTAGACCATGCCTGGGCAATGTTGTTTCTTACCCCTGGGTGTGTGGCATTTTGTTGAGCTGGCTTCCCCCACTTGGGATAGGTGTTCCACAGCAAGCGCCTATTGTTCGTTGGAAGCCGTTTTTGCCCCAGGGGTCTCCGGGCTGTGTTTGTTGGGGTTGAACTCCTGCTAGCAAAACCGCCGGGTTGAGGGAAGTGTTCAGACTGTGCCTGGGCCCTGTGGTCTCTTCCAGGTCAGTGTATGGCATTTCCTTCCCCTTGCCACAGGCACCTGGGAGCATGTCTGCACGTGGAGAAAGACTTTCCCGTGGGAAGCCGGGTTTTGTCAAACGGGTCCCAGTGCTCTGCTCCTCTCTTTTCACTCCTGCTGCCAGAAGCCCAGGGAGGATGGGAGGGCTTAGAACATGGCTGGGCACTGTGGTTTCTTTCAGAGAAGTGGAGGGCATTTGCTTTACCTTGCCACAACCACTTGGGATAGGGTCTGCACCTCAGGAAAACTGTCTCTGTGGGAAGCCGGCTTTTTGCAAAAGGGTCTCAGGGCCGTGGGCCTCGGGTGTCCCTCCGGCTCCCCAAAGCACAGGGACGAGGTGAGGGGCTTAGACCATGCCTGGGCAATGTTGTTTCTTACACCTGGGTGTGTGGCATTTTGTTGAGCTGGCTACCCCCACTTGGGATAGATGTTCCACAGCAAGCGACTATTGTTCGTCGGAAGCCGTTTTTGATTCAGGGGTCTCCGTTTCGTTGGGGTTGAACTCCTGCTAGCAAAACCGCCGGGTTGAGGGAAGGGTTCAGACTGTGCCTCGGCCCTGTGGTCTGTTCCAGCTCAGTGTATGGCATTTCCTTCCCCTTGCCCCAGACACCTGGGAGCATGTCTGTACGTGGAGAAAGACTTTCCCGTGGGAAGCCGGTTTTTCTCAAACGGGTCCCAGTGCTGTGCTCCTCTCTTTTCACTCCTGCTGCCAGAAGCCCAGGGAGGATGGGAGGGCTTAGAACATGGCTGGGCACTGTGGTTTCTTCCAGAGAAGTGGAGGGCATTTGCTTTACCTTGCCACAACCACTTGGGATAGGGTCTGCACCTCAGGAAAACTGTCTCCGTGGGAAGCCGGCTTTTTGCAAAGGGTCTCAGGGCCGTGTGCCTCGGCTGTCCCTCCGGCTCCCCAAAGCACAGGGACGAGGTGAGGGGCTTAGACCATGCCTGGGCAATGTTGTTTCTTACACCTGGGTGTGTGGCATTTTGTTGAGCTGGCTACCCCCTCTTGGGATAGGTGTTCCACAGCAAGCGCCTATTGTTCATCAGAGCCGTTTTTGCCCCAGGGGTCTCCGGGCTGTGTTCGTTGGGGTTGAACTCCTGCTAGCAAAACCGCCGGGTTGAGGGAAGGGTTCAGACTGTGCCTGGGCCCTGTGGTCTCTTCCAGGTCAGTGTATGGCATTTCCTTCCCCTTGCCACAGGCACCTGGGAGCATGTCTGCACGTGGAGAAAGACTTTCCCGTGGGAAGCCGGGTTTTGTCAAACGGGTCCCAGTGCTCTGGTCCTCTCTTTTCACTCCTGCTGCCAGAAGCCCAGGGAGGATGGGAGGGCTTAGAACATGGCTGGGCACTGTGGTTTCTTCCAGAGAAGTGGAGGGCATTTGCTTTACCTTGCCACAACCACTTGGGAAGGGTCTGCACCTCAGGAAAACGGTTTCCGTGGGAAGCCGGCTTTTGCAAAGGGGTCTCAGGGCCGTGGGCCTCGGCTGTCCCTCCGGCTCCCCAAAGCACAGGGACGAGGTGAGGGGCTTAGACCATGCCTGGGCAATGTTGTTTCTTACACCTGGGTGTGTGGCATTTTGTAGAGCTGACTTCCCCCACTTGGGATAGGTGTTCCACAGCAAGCGCCTATTGTTCATCAGAAGCCGTTTTTGCCCCAGGGTTCTCCTGGCTGTGTTCGTTGGGGTTGAACTCCTGCTAGCAAAACCGCCGGGTTGAGGGAAGGGTTCAGACTGTGCCTGGGCCCTGTGGTCTCTTCCAGGTCAGTGTATGGCATTTCCTTCCCCTTGCCACAGGCACCTGGGAGCATGACTGCACGTGGAGAAAGACTTTCCCGTGGGAAGCCGGGTTTTGTCAAACGGGTCCCAGTGCTCTGCTCCTCTCTTTTCACTCCTGCTGCCAGAAGCCCAGGGAGGATGGGAGGGCTTAGAACATGGCTGGGCACAGTGGTTTCTTCCAGCGAAGTGGAGGCCATTTGCTTTACCTTGCCACAACCACTTGGGATAGGGTCTGCACCTCAGGAAAACTGTCTCTGTGGGAAGTCGGCTTTTTGCAAAAGGGTCTCAGGGCCGTGGGCCTCGGGTGTCCCTCCGGCTCCCCAAAGCACAGGGACGAGGTGAGGGGCTTAGACCATGCCTGGGCAATGTTGTTTCTTACACCTGGGTGTGTGGCATTTTGTTGAGCTGGCTACCCCCACTTGGGATAGATGTTCCACAGCAAGCGACTATTGTTCGTCTGAAGCCGTTTTTGCCTCAGGGGTCTCCGGGCTGTGTTCGTTGGGGTTGAACTCCTGCTAGCAAAACCGCAGGGTTGAGGGAAGTGTTCAGACTGTGCCTGGGCCCTGTGGTATCTTCCAGGTCAGTGTATGGCATTTCCTTCCCCTTGCCCCAGACACCTGGGAACATGTCTGCACGTGGAGAAAGACTTTCCCGTGGGAAGCCGGGTTTTGTCAAACGGGTCCCAGTGCTGTGCTCCTCTCTTTTCACTCGTGCTGCCAGAAGCCCAGGGAGGATGGGAGGGCTTAGAACATGGCTGGGCACTGTGGTTTCTTCCAGAGAAGTGCAGGGCATTTGCTTACCTTGCCACAACCACTTGGGAAGGGTCTGCACCTCAGGAAAATGGTTTCCGTGGGAAGCCGGCTTTTGCAAAGGGTTCTCAGGGCCGTGGGCCTCGGCTGTCCCTCCGGCTCCCCAAAGCACAGGGACTAGGTGAGGGGCTTAGACCATGCCGGGGCAATTTTGTTTCTTACACCTGGGTGTGTTGCATTTTGTTGAGCTGGCTACCCCCACTTGGGATAGGTGTTCCACAGCAAGCGCCTATTGTTCCTCAGAAGCCGTTTTTGCCCCAGGGGTCTCCTGGCTGTGTTCGTTGGGGTTGAACTCCGGCTAGCAAAACCGCCGGGTTGAGGGAAGGGTTCAGACTGTGCCTGGGCCCTGTGGTCTCTTCCAGGTCAGTGTATGGCATTTCCTTCCCCTTGCCCAAGACACCTGGGAGCATGTCTGCACGTGGAGAAAGACTTTCCCGTGGGAAGCCGGTTTTTGTCAAACTGGTCCCAGTGCTGTGCTCCTCTCTTTTCACTCCTGCTGCCAGAAGCCCAGGGAGGATGGGAGGGCTTAGAACATGGCTGGGCACTGTGGTTTCTTCCAGAGAAGTGGAGGGCATTTGCTTTACCTTGCCACAACCACTTGGGATAGGGTCTGCACCTCAGGAAAACTGTCTCCGTGGGAAGTCGGCTTTTTGCAAAGGGGTCTCAGGGCCGTGTGCCTCGGCTGTCCCTCCGGCTCCCCATAGCACAGGGACGAGGTGAGGGGCTTAGACCATGCCTGGGCAATGTTGTTTCTTACACCTGGGTGTGTGGCATTTTGCTGAGCTGGCTACCCGCACTTGGGATAGGTGTTCCACAGCAAGCGCCTATTGTTCATCAGAAGCCGTTTTTGCCCCAGGGGTCTCCTGGCTGTGTTCGTTGGGGTTGAACTCCTGCTAGCAAAACCGCCGGGTTGAGGGAAGGGTTCAGACTGTGCCTGGGCCCTGTGGTCTCTTCCAGGTCAGTGTATGGCATTTCCTTCCCCTTGCCCCAGACACCTGGGAACATGTCTGCACGTGGAGAAAGACTTTCCCGGTGGAAGCCGGGTTTTGTCAAACGGGTCCCAGTGCTGTGCTCCTCTCTTTTCACTCCTGCTGCCAGAAGCCCAGGGAGGATGGGAGGGCTTAGAACATGGCTGGGCACTGTGGTTTCTTCCAGAGAAGTGGAGGGCATTTGCTTACCTTGCCACAACCACTTGGGAAGGGTCTGCACCTCAGGAAAACGGTTTCCATGGGAAGCCGGCTTTTGCAAAGGGGTCTCAGGGCCGTGGGCCTCGGCTGTCCCTGCGGCTCCCCAAAGCACAGGGACTAGGTGAGGGGCTTAGAGCATGCCGGGGCAATTTTGTTTCTTACACCTGGGTGTGTGGCATTTTGTTGAGCTGGCTACCCCCACTTCGGATAGGTGTTCTACAGCAAGCGCCTATTGTTTGTCGAAAGCCGTTTTTGCCTCAGGGGTCTCCGGGCTGTGTTCGTTGGGGTTGAACTCCTGCTAGCAAAACCGCCGGGTTGAGGGAAGGGTTCAGACTGTGCCTGGGCCCTGTGGTCTCTTCCAGGTCAGTGTATGGCATTTCCTTCCCCTTGCCACAGGCACCTGGGAGCATGTCTGCACGTGGAGAAAGACTTTCCCGTGGGAAGCCGGTTTTTGTCAAACGGGTCCCAGTGCTCTGCTCCCCTCTTTTCACTCCTGCTGCCAGAAGCCCAGGGAGGATGGGAGGGCTTAGAACATGGCTGGGCACTGTGGTTTCTTCCAGAGAAGTGGAGGGCATTTGCTTACCTTGCCACAACCACTTGGGATAGGGTGTGCACCTCAGGAAAACTGTCTCTGTGGGTAGCCGGCTTTTTGCAAAAGGGTCTCAGGGCCGTGGGCCTCGGGTGTTCCTCCGGCTCCCCACAGCACAGGGACGAGCTGAGGGGCTTAGACCATGCCTGGGCAATGTTGTTTCTTGCACCTGGGTGTGTGGCATTTTGTTGAGCTGGCTACCCCCACTTGGGATAGATGTTCCACAGCAAGGACTATTGTTCGTCGGAAGCCGTTTTTGCCTCAGGGGTCTCCGGGCTGTGTTCGTTGGGGTTGAACTGCTAGCAAAACCGCCGGGTTGAGGGAAGGGTTCAGACTGTGCCTGGGCCCTGTGGTCTCTTCCAGGTCAGTGTATGGCATTTCCTTCCCCTTGCCACAGGCACCTGGGAGCATGTCTGCACGTGGAGAAAGACTTTCCCGTGGGAAGCCGGTTTTTCTCAAACGGGTCCCAGTGCTCTGCTCCTCTCTTTTCACTCCTGGTGCCAGAAGCCCAGGGAGGATGGGAGGGCTTAGAACATGGCTGGGCACTGTGGTTTCTTCCAGAGAAGTGGAGGGCATTTGCTTTACCTTGCCACAACCATTTGGGATAGGGTCTGCACCTCAAGAAAACTGTCTCTGTGGGAAGCCGGCTTTTTGCAAAGGTGTCTCAGGGCCGTGTGCCTAGCCTGTCCCTCCGGCTCCCCAAAGCACAGGGACGAGGTGAGGGGCTTAGACCATACCTGGGCAATGTTGTTTCTTACACCTGGGTGTGTGGCATTTTGTTGAGCTGGCTACCCCCACTTGGGATAGGTTTTCCACAGCAAGCACCTATTGTTCGTCGGAAGCAGTTTTTGCCCCAGGTGTCTCCGGGCTGTGTTCGTTGGGGTTGAACTCCTGCTAGCAAAACCGCCGGGTTGAGGGAAGGGTTCAGACTGTGCCTGGGCCCTGTGGTCTCTTCCAGGTCAGTGTATGGCATTTCCTTCCCCTTGCCACAGGCACCTGGGAGCATGTCTGCACGTGGAGAAAGACTTTCCCGAAGGAAGCCGGTTTTTGTCAAACGGGTCCCAGTGCTCTGCTCCCCTCTTTTCACTTCTGCTGCCAGAAGCCCAGGGAGGATGGGAGGGCTTAGAACATGGCTGGGCACTGTGGTTTCTTCCAGAGAAGTGGAGGGCATTTGCTTTACCTTGCCACAACCACTTGGGATAGGGTCTGCACCTCAGGAAAACTGTCTCTGTGGGAAGCCGGCTTTTTGAAAAGGGGTCTCAGGGCCGTGTGCCTCGGCTGTCCCTCCGGCTCCCCAAAGCACAGGGACGAGGTGAGGGGCTTAGACCATGCCTGGGCAATGTTGTTTCTTACCCCTGGGTGTGTGGCATTTTGTTGAGCTGGCTTCCCCCACTTGGGATAGGTGTTCCACAGCAAGCGCCTATTGTTCGTTGGAAGCCGTTTTTGCCCCAGGGGTCTCCGGGCTGTGTTTGTTGGGGTTGAACTCCTGCTAGCAAAACCGCCGGGTTGAGGGAAGTGTTCAGACTGTGCCTGGGCCCTGTGGTCTCTTCCAGGTCAGTGTATGGCATTTCCTTCCCCTTGCCACAGGCACCTGGGAGCATGTCTGCACGTGGAGAAAGACTTTCCCGTGGGAAGCCGGGTTTTGTCAAACGGGTCCCAGTGCTCTGCTCCTCTCTTTTCACTCCTGCTGCCAGAAGCCCAGGGAGGATGGGAGGGCTTAGAACATGGCTGGGCACTGTGGTTTCTTTCAGAGAAGTGGAGGGCATTTGCTTTACCTTGCCACAACCACTTGGGATAGGGTCTGCACCTCAGGAAAACTGTCTCTGTGGGAAGCCGGCTTTTTGCAAAAGGGTCTCAGGGCCGTGGGCCTCGGGTGTCCCTCCGGCTCCCCAAAGCACAGGGACGAGGTGAGGGGCTTAGACCATGCCTGGGCAATGTTGTTTCTTACACCTGGGTGTGTGGCATTTTGTTGAGCTGGCTACCCCCACTTGGGATAGATGTTCCACAGCAAGCGACTATTGTTCGTCGGAAGCCGTTTTTGATTCAGGGGTCTCCGTTTCGTTGGGGTTGAACTCCTGCTAGCAAAACCGCCGGGTTGAGGGAAGGGTTCAGACTGTGCCTCGGCCCTGTGGTCTGTTCCAGCTCAGTGTATGGCATTTCCTTCCCCTTGCCCCAGACACCTGGGAGCATGTCTGTACGTGGAGAAAGACTTTCCCGTGGGAAGCCGGTTTTTCTCAAACGGGTCCCAGTGCTGTGCTCCTCTCTTTTCACTCCTGCTGCCAGAAGCCCAGGGAGGATGGGAGGGCTTAGAACATGGCTGGGCACTGTGGTTTCTTCCAGAGAAGTGGAGGGCATTTGCTTTACCTTGCCACAACCACTTGGGATAGGGTCTGCACCTCAGGAAAACTGTCTCCGTGGGAAGCCGGCTTTTTGCAAAGGGTCTCAGGGCCGTGTGCCTCGGCTGTCCCTCCGGCTCCCCAAAGCACAGGGACGAGGTGAGGGGCTTAGACCATGCCTGGGCAATGTTGTTTCTTACACCTGGGTGTGTGGCATTTTGTTGAGCTGGCTACCCCCTCTTGGGATAGGTGTTCCACAGCAAGCGCCTATTGTTCATCAGAGCCGTTTTTGCCCCAGGGGTCTCCGGGCTGTGTTCGTTGGGGTTGAACTCCTGCTAGCAAAACCGCCGGGTTGAGGGAAGGGTTCAGACTGTGCCTGGGCCCTGTGGTCTCTTCCAGGTCAGTGTATGGCATTTCCTTCCCCTTGCCACAGGCACCTGGGAGCATGTCTGCACGTGGAGAAAGACTTTCCCGTGGGAAGCCGGGTTTTGTCAAACGGGTCCCAGTGCTCTGGTCCTCTCTTTTCACTCCTGCTGCCAGAAGCCCAGGGAGGATGGGAGGGCTTAGAACATGGCTGGGCACTGTGGTTTCTTCCAGAGAAGTGGAGGGCATTTGCTTTACCTTGCCACAACCACTTGGGAAGGGTCTGCACCTCAGGAAAACGGTTTCCGTGGGAAGCCGGCTTTTGCAAAGGGGTCTCAGGGCCGTGGGCCTCGGCTGTCCCTCCGGCTCCCCAAAGCACAGGGACGAGGTGAGGGGCTTAGACCATGCCTGGGCAATGTTGTTTCTTACACCTGGGTGTGTGGCATTTTGTAGAGCTGACTTCCCCCACTTGGGATAGGTGTTCCACAGCAAGCGCCTATTGTTCATCAGAAGCCGTTTTTGCCCCAGGGTTCTCCTGGCTGTGTTCGTTGGGGTTGAACTCCTGCTAGCAAAACCGCCGGGTTGAGGGAAGGGTTCAGACTGTGCCTGGGCCCTGTGGTCTCTTCCAGGTCAGTGTATGGCATTTCCTTCCCCTTGCCACAGGCACCTGGGAGCATGACTGCACGTGGAGAAAGACTTTCCCGTGGGAAGCCGGGTTTTGTCAAACGGGTCCCAGTGCTCTGCTCCTCTCTTTTCACTCCTGCTGCCAGAAGCCCAGGGAGGATGGGAGGGCTTAGAACATGGCTGGGCACAGTGGTTTCTTCCAGCGAAGTGGAGGCCATTTGCTTTACCTTGCCACAACCACTTGGGATAGGGTCTGCACCTCAGGAAAACTGTCTCTGTGGGAAGTCGGCTTTTTGCAAAAGGGTCTCAGGGCCGTGGGCCTCGGGTGTCCCTCCGGCTCCCCAAAGCACAGGGACGAGGTGAGGGGCTTAGACCATGCCTGGGCAATGTTGTTTCTTACACCTGGGTGTGTGGCATTTTGTTGAGCTGGCTACCCCCACTTGGGATAGATGTTCCACAGCAAGCGACTATTGTTCGTCTGAAGCCGTTTTTGCCTCAGGGGTCTCCGGGCTGTGTTCGTTGGGGTTGAACTCCTGCTAGCAAAACCGCAGGGTTGAGGGAAGTGTTCAGACTGTGCCTGGGCCCTGTGGTATCTTCCAGGTCAGTGTATGGCATTTCCTTCCCCTTGCCCCAGACACCTGGGAACATGTCTGCACGTGGAGAAAGACTTTCCCGTGGGAAGCCGGGTTTTGTCAAACGGGTCCCAGTGCTGTGCTCCTCTCTTTTCACTCGTGCTGCCAGAAGCCCAGGGAGGATGGGAGGGCTTAGAACATGGCTGGGCACTGTGGTTTCTTCCAGAGAAGTGCAGGGCATTTGCTTACCTTGCCACAACCACTTGGGAAGGGTCTGCACCTCAGGAAAATGGTTTCCGTGGGAAGCCGGCTTTTGCAAAGGGTTCTCAGGGCCGTGGGCCTCGGCTGTCCCTCCGGCTCCCCAAAGCACAGGGACTAGGTGAGGGGCTTAGACCATGCCGGGGCAATTTTGTTTCTTACACCTGGGTGTGTTGCATTTTGTTGAGCTGGCTACCCCCACTTGGGATAGGTGTTCCACAGCAAGCGCCTATTGTTCCTCAGAAGCCGTTTTTGCCCCAGGGGTCTCCTGGCTGTGTTCGTTGGGGTTGAACTCCGGCTAGCAAAACCGCCGGGTTGAGGGAAGGGTTCAGACTGTGCCTGGGCCCTGTGGTCTCTTCCAGGTCAGTGTATGGCATTTCCTTCCCCTTGCCCAAGACACCTGGGAGCATGTCTGCACGTGGAGAAAGACTTTCCCGTGGGAAGCCGGTTTTTGTCAAACTGGTCCCAGTGCTGTGCTCCTCTCTTTTCACTCCTGCTGCCAGAAGCCCAGGGAGGATGGGAGGGCTTAGAACATGGCTGGGCACTGTGGTTTCTTCCAGAGAAGTGGAGGGCATTTGCTTTACCTTGCCACAACCACTTGGGATAGGGTCTGCACCTCAGGAAAACTGTCTCCGTGGGAAGTCGGCTTTTTGCAAAGGGGTCTCAGGGCCGTGTGCCTCGGCTGTCCCTCCGGCTCCCCATAGCACAGGGACGAGGTGAGGGGCTTAGACCATGCCTGGGCAATGTTGTTTCTTACACCTGGGTGTGTGGCATTTTGCTGAGCTGGCTACCCGCACTTGGGATAGGTGTTCCACAGCAAGCGCCTATTGTTCATCAGAAGCCGTTTTTGCCCCAGGGGTCTCCTGGCTGTGTTCGTTGGGGTTGAACTCCTGCTAGCAAAACCGCCGGGTTGAGGGAAGGGTTCAGACTGTGCCTGGGCCCTGTGGTCTCTTCCAGGTCAGTGTATGGCATTTCCTTCCCCTTGCCCCAGACACCTGGGAACATGTCTGCACGTGGAGAAAGACTTTCCCGGTGGAAGCCGGGTTTTGTCAAACGGGTCCCAGTGCTGTGCTCCTCTCTTTTCACTCCTGCTGCCAGAAGCCCAGGGAGGATGGGAGGGCTTAGAACATGGCTGGGCACTGTGGTTTCTTCCAGAGAAGTGGAGGGCATTTGCTTACCTTGCCACAACCACTTGGGAAGGGTCTGCACCTCAGGAAAACGGTTTCCATGGGAAGCCGGCTTTTGCAAAGGGGTCTCAGGGCCGTGGGCCTCGGCTGTCCCTGCGGCTCCCCAAAGCACAGGGACTAGGTGAGGGGCTTAGAGCATGCCGGGGCAATTTTGTTTCTTACACCTGGGTGTGTGGCATTTTTTTGAGCTGGCTACCCCCACTTCGGATAGGTGTTCTACAGCAAGCGCCTATTGTTTGTCGAAAGCCGTTTTTGCCTCAGGGGTCTCCGGGCTGTGTTCGTTGGGGTTGAACTCCTGCTAGCAAAACCGCCGGGTTGAGGGAAGGGTTCAGACTGTGCCTGGGCCCTGTGGTCTCTTCCAGGTCAGTGTATGGCATTTCCTTCCCCTTGCCACAGGCACCTGGGAGCATGTCTGCACGTGGAGAAAGACTTTCCCGTGGGAAGCCGGTTTTTGTCAAACGGGTCCCAGTGCTCTGCTCCCCTCTTTTCACTCCTGCTGCCAGAAGCCCAGGGAGGATGGGAGGGCTTAGAACATGGCTGGGCACTGTGGTTTCTTCCAGAGAAGTGGAGGGCATTTGCTTACCTTGCCACAACCACTTGGGATAGGGTGTGCACCTCAGGAAAACTGTCTCTGTGGGTAGCCGGCTTTTTGCAAAAGGGTCTCAGGGCCGTGGGCCTCGGGTGTTCCTCCGGCTCCCCACAGCACAGGGACGAGCTGAGGGGCTTAGACCATGCCTGGGCAATGTTGTTTCTTGCACCTGGGTGTGTGGCATTTTGTTGAGCTGGCTACCCCCACTTGGGATAGATGTTCCACAGCAAGGACTATTGTTCGTCGGAAGCCGTTTTTGCCTCAGGGGTCTCCGGGCTGTGTTCGTTGGGGTTGAACTGCTAGCAAAACCGCCGGGTTGAGGGAAGGGTTCAGACTGTGCCTGGGCCCTGTGGTCTCTTCCAGGTCAGTGTATGGCATTTCCTTCCCCTTGCCACAGGCACCTGGGAGCATGTCTGCACGTGGAGAAAGACTTTCCCGTGGGAAGCCGGTTTTTCTCAAACGGGTCCCAGTGCTCTGCTCCTCTCTTTTCACTCCTGGTGCCAGAAGCCCAGGGAGGATGGGAGGGCTTAGAACATGGCTGGGCACTGTGGTTTCTTCCAGAGAAGTGGAGGGCATTTGCTTTACCTTGCCACAACCACTTGTGAGAGGGTCTGCACCTCAGGGAAACTGTCTCCGTGGGAAGCCGGCTTTTTGCAAAGGGGTCTCAGGGCCGTGGGCCTCGGGTGTCCCTCCGGCTCCCCAAAGCACAGGGACGAGGTGAGGGGCTTAGACCATGCCTGGGCAATGTTGTTTCTTACACCTGGGTGTGTGGCATTTTGTTGAGCTGGCTACCCCCACTTGGGATAGGTTTTCCACAGCAAGCACCTCTTGTTCGTCGGAAGCCGTTTTTGCCCCAGGGGTCTCCGGGCTGTGTTCATTGTGGTTGAACACCTGCTAGCAAAACCGCCGGGATGAGGGAAGGGTTCAGACTGTGCCTGGGCCCTGTGGTCTCTTCCACGTCAGTGTATGGCATTTCCTTCCCCTTGCCACAGGCACCTGGGAGCATGTCTGCACGTGGAGAAAGACTTTCCCGTGGGAAGCCGGGTTTTGTCAAACGGGTCCCAGTGCTCTGCTCCTCTCTTTTCACTCCTGCTGCCAGAAGCCCAGGAAGGATGGGAGGGCTTAGAACATGGCTGGGCACTGTGGTTTCTTCCAGAGAAGTGGAGGGCATTTGCTTACCTTGCCACAACCACTTGGGATAGGGTCTGCACCTCAGGAAAACTGTCTCCGTGGGTAGCCGGCTTTTTGCAAAAGGGTCTCAGGGCCGTGGGCCTCGGGTGTCCCTCCGGCTCCCCAAAGCACAGGGACGAGGTGATGGGCTTAGACCATGCCTGGGCAATGTTGTTTCTTACACCTGGGTGTGTGGCATTTTGTTGAGCTGGCTACCCCCACTTGGGATAGATGTTCCACAGCAAGCGACTATTGTTCGTCGGAAGCCGTTTTTGCCTCAGGGGTCTCCGGGCTGTGTTCGTTGGGGTTGAACTCCTGCTAGCAAAACCGCTGGGTTGAGGGAAGGGTTCAGACTGTGCCTGGGCCCTGTGGTCTCTTCCAGGTCAGTGTATGGCATTTCCTTCCCCTTGCCACAGGCACCTGGGAGCATGTCTGCACGTGGAGAAAGACTTTCCCGTGGGAAGCCGGTTTTTGTCAAACTGGTCCCAGTGCTGTGCTCCTCTCTTTTCACTCCTGCTGCCAGAAGCCCACGGAGGATGGGAGGGCTTAGAACATGGCCGGGCACTGTGGTTTCTTCCAGAAAAGTGGAGGGCATTTGCTTTACCTTGCCACAACCACTTGGGATAGGGTGTGCACCTCAGGAAAACTGTCTCTGTGGTAGCCGGCTTTTTGCAAAAGGGTCTCAGGGCCGTGGGCCTCGGGTGTCCCTCCGGCTCCCCATAGCACAGGGACGAGGTGAGGGGCTTAGACCATGCCTGGGCAATGTTGTTTCTTACACCTGGGTGTGTGGCATTTTGTTGAGCTGGCTACCCCCACTTGGGATAGGTGTTCCACAGCAAGCGCCTATTGTTCATCAGAAGCCGTTTTTGCCCCAGGGGTCTCCTGGCTGTGTTCGTTGGGGTTGAACTCCTGCTAGCAAAACCGCCGGGTTGAGGGAAGGGTTCAGACTGTGCCTGGGCCCTGTGGTCTCTTCCAGGTCAGTGTATGGCATTTCCTTCCCCTTGCCACAGGCACCTGGGAGCATGTCTGCACGTCTAGAAAGACTTTCCCGTGGGAAGCCGGGTTTTGTCAAACGGGTCCCAGTGCTGTGCTCCTCTCTTTTCACTCCTGCTGCCAGAAGCCCAGGGAGGATGGGAGGGCTTAGAACATAGCTGGGCACTGTGGTTTCTTCCAGAGAAGTGGAGGGCATTTGCTTTACCTTGCCACAACCACTTGGGAAGGGTCTGCACCTCAGGAAAACGGTTTCCGTGGGAAGCCGGCTTTTGCAAAGGGGTCTCAGGGCCGTGGGCCTCGGCTGTCCCTCCGGCTCCACAAAGCACAGGGACGAGGTGAGGGGCTTAGACCATGCCGGGGCAATGTTGTTTCTTACACCTGGGTGTGTGGCATTTTGTTGAGCTGGTTTCCCCCACTTGGGATAGGTGTTCCACAGCAAGCGCCTATTGTTCGTCAGAAGCCGTTTTTGCCCCAGGGTTCTCCTGGCTGTGTTCGTTGGGGTTGAACTCCTGCTAGCAAAACCGCCGGGTTGAGGGAAGGGTTCAGACTGTGCCTGGGCCCTGTGGTCTCTTCCAGGTCAGTGTATGGCATTTCCTTCCCCTTGCCACAGGCACCTGGGAGCATGTCTGCACGTGGAGAAAGACTTTCCCGTGGGAAGCCGGGTTTTGTCAAACGGGTCCCAGTGCTCTGCTCCTCTCTTTTCACTCCTGCTGCCAGAAGCCCAGGGAGGATGGGAGGGCTTAGAACATGGCTGGGCACTGTGGTTTCTTCCAGAGAAGTGGAGGGCATTTGCTTACCTTGCCACAACCACTTGGGATAGGGTCTGCACCTCAGGAAAACTGTCTCTGTGGGAAGCCGGCTTTTTGCAAAAGGGTCTCAGGGCCGTGGGCCTCGGGTGTCCCTCCGGCTCCCCAAAGCACAGGGACGAGGTGAGGGGCTTAGACCATGCCTGGGCAATGTTGTTTCTTACACCTGGGTGTGTGGCATTTTGTTGAGCTGGCTACCCCCACTTGGGATAGATGTTCCACAGCAAGCGACTATTGTACGTCGGAAGCCGTTTTTGCCTCAGGGGTCTCCGGGCTGTGTTCGTTGGGGTTGAACTCCTGCTAGCAAAACCGCCGGGTTGAGGGAAGGGTTCAGACTGTGCCTGGGCCCTGTGGTCTCTTCCATGTCAGTGTATGGCATTTCCTTCGCCTTGCCCCAGACACCTGGGAACATGTCTGCACGTGGAGAAAGACTTTCCCGTGGGAAGCCGGGTTTTGTCAAACGGGTCCCAGTGCTCTGCTCCTCTCTTTTCACTCCTGCTGCCAGAAGCCCAGGGAGGATGGGAGGGCTTAGAACATGGCTGGGCACTGTGGTTTCTTCCAGAGAAGTGGAGGGCATTTGCTTACCTTGCCACAACCACTTGGGATAGGGTCTGCACCTCAGGAAAACTGTTTCCGTGGGTAACCTGCTTTTTGCAAAAGGGTCTCAGAGCCGTGGGCCTCGGCTGTCCCTGCGGCTCCCCAAAGCACAGGGACGAGGTGAGGGGCTTAGACCATGCCTGGGCAATGTTGTTTCTTACACCTGGGTGTGTGGCATTTTGTTGAGCTGGCTACCCTCACTTGGGATAGATGTTCCACAGCAAGCGACTATTGTTCGTCGGAAGCCGTTTTTGCCTCAGGGGTCTCCGGGCTGAGTTCGTTGGGGTTGAACTCCTGCTAGCAAAACCGCCGGGTTGAGGGAAGGGTTCAGACTGTGCCTGGGCCCTGTGGTCTCTTCCAGGTCAGTGTATGGCATTTCCTTCCCCTTGCCACAGGCACTTGGGAGCATGTCTGCACGTGGAGAAAGACTTTCCCGTGGGAAGCCGGGTTTTGTCAAACGGGTCCCAGTGCTCTGCTCCTCTCTTTTCACTACTGCTGCCAGAAGCCCAGGGAGGATGGGAGGGCATAGAACATGGCTGGGCACTGTGGTTTCTTCCAGAGAAGTGGAGGGCATTTGCTTACCTTGCCACAAACACTTGGGATAGGGTCTGCAACTCAGGAAAACTGTCTCCGTGGGTAGCCGGCTTTTTGCAAAAGGGTCTCAGGGCCGTGGGCCTCGGGTGTCCCTCCGGCTCCCCAAAGCACAGGGACGAGGTGAGGGGCTTAGATCATGCCGGGGCAATGTTGTTTCTTACACCTGGGTGTGTGGCATTTTGTTGAGCTGGTTTCCCCCACTTGGGATAGGTGTTCCACAGCAAGCGCCTATTGTTCGTCAGAAGCCGTTTTTGCCCCAGGGTTCTCCTGGCTGTGTTCGTTGGTGTTGAACTCCTGCTAGCAAAACCGCCGGGTTGAGGGAAGGGTTCAGACTATGCCTGGGCCCTGTGGTCTCTTCCAGGTCAGTGTATGGCATTTCCTTCCCCTTGCCACAGGCACCTGGGAGCATGTCTGCACGTGGAGAAAGACTTTCCCGTGGGAAGCCGGGTTTTGTCAAACGGGTCCCAGTGCTCTGCTCCTCTCTTTTCACGCCTGCTGCCAGAAGCCCAGGGAGGATGGGAGGGCTTAGAACATGGCTGGGCACTGTGGTTTCTTCCAGAGAAGTGGAGGGCATTTGCCTTACCCTGCCACAACCACTTGGGATAGGGTCTGCACCTCAGGAAAACTGTCTCTGTGGGAAGCCGGCTTTTTGCAAAAGGGTCTCAGGGCCGTGGGCCTCGGGTGTCCCTCCGGCTCCCCAAAGCACAGGGACGAGGTGAGGGGCTTAGACCATGCCTGGGCAATGTTGTTTCTTGCACCTGGGTGTGTGGCATTTTGTTGAGCTGGCTACCCCCACTTGGGATAGATGTTCCACAGCAAGGACTATTGTTCGTCGGAAGCCGTTTTTGCCTCAGGGGTCTCCGGGCTGTGTTCGTTGGGGTTGAACTGCTAGCAAAACCGCCGGGTTGAGGGAAGGGTTCAGACTGTGCCTGGGCCCTGTGGTCTCTTCCAGGTCAGTGTATGGCATTTCCTTCCCCTTGCCACAGGCACCTGGGAGCATGTCTGCACGTGGAGAAAGACTTTCCCGTGGGAAGCCGGTTTTTCTCAAACGGGTCCCAGTGCTCTGCTCCTCTCTTTTCACTCCTGGTGCCAGAAGCCCAGGGAGGATGGGAGGGCTTAGAACATGGCTGGGCACTGTGGTTTCTTCCAGAGAAGTGGAGGGCATTTGCTTTACCTTGCCACAACCACTTGTGAGAGGGTCTGCACCTCAGGGAAACTGTCTCCGTGGGAAGCCGGCTTTTTGCAAAGGGGTCTCAGGGCCGTGGGCCTCGGGTGTCCCTCCGGCTCCCCAAAGCACAGGGACGAGGTGAGGGGCTTAGACCATGCCTGGGCAATGTTGTTTCTTACACCTGGGTGTGTGGCATTTTGTTGAGCTGGCTACCCCCACTTGGGATAGGTTTTCCACAGCAAGCACCTCTTGTTCGTCGGAAGCCGTTTTTGCCCCAGGGGTCTCCGGGCTGTGTTCATTGTGGTTGAACACCTGCTAGCAAAACCGCCGGGATGAGGGAAGGGTTCAGACTGTGCCTGGGCCCTGTGGTCTCTTCCACGTCAGTGTATGGCATTTCCTTCCCCTTGCCACAGGCACCTGGGAGCATGTCTGCACGTGGAGAAAGACTTTCCCGTGGGAAGGCGGGTTTTGTCAAACGGGTCCCAGTGCTCTGCTCCTCTCTTTTCACTCCTGCTGCCAGAAGCCCAGGAAGGATGGGAGGGCTTAGAACATGGCTGGGCACTGTGGTTTCTTCCAGAGAAGTGGAGGGCATTTGCTTACCATGCCACAACCACTTGGGATAGGGTCTGCACCTCAGGAAAACTGTCTCCGTGGGTAGCCGGCTTTTTGCAAAAGGGTCTCAGGGCCGTGGGCCTCGGGTGTCCCTCCGGCTCCCCAAAGCACAGGGACGAGGTGATGGGCTTAGACCATGCCTGGGCAATGTTGTTTCTTACACCTGGGTGTGTGGCATTTTGTTGAGCTGGCTACCCCCACTTGGGATAGATGTTCCACAGCAAGGACTATTGTTCGTCAGAAGCCGTTTTTGCCCCAGGGGTCTCCGGGCTGTGTTTGTTGGGGTTGAACTCCTGCTAGCAAAACCGCCGGGTTGAGGGAAGGGTTCAGACTGTGCCTGGGCCCTGTGGTCTCTTCCAGGTCAGTGTACGGCATTTCCTTCCCCTTGCCACAGGCACCTGGGAGCATGTCTGCACGTGGAGAAAGACTTTCCCGTGGGAAGCCGGGTTTTGTCAAACGGGTCCCAGTGCTCTGCTCCTCTCTTTTCACTACTGCTGCCAGAAGCCCAGGGAGGATGGGAGGGCTTAGAACATGGCTGGGCACTGTGGTTTCTTCCAGAGAAGTGGAGGGCATTTGCTTACCTTGCCACAAACACTTGGGATAGGGTCTGCACCTCAGGAAAACTGTCTCCGTGGGTAGCCGGCTTTTTGCAAAAGGGTCTCAGGGCCGTGGGCCTCGGGTGTCCCTCCGGCTCCCCAAAGCACAGGGACGAGGTGAGGGGCTTAGACCATGCCTGGGCAATGTTGTTTCTTACACCTGGGTGTGTGGCATTTTGTTGAGCTGGCTACCCCCACTTGGGATAGATGTTCCACAGCAAGCACCTATTGATCGTCGGAAGCCGTTTTTGCCTCAGGGGTCTCCGGGCTGTGTTCGTTGGGGTTGAACTCCTGCTAGCAAAACCGCCGGGTTGAGGGAAGGGTTCAGACTGTGCCTGGGCCCTGTGGTCTCTTCCAGGTCAGTGTATGGCATTTCCTTCCCCTTGCCACAGGCACCTGGGAGCATGTCTGCACGTGGAGAAAGACTTTCCCGTGGGAAGCCGGTTTTTGTCAAACGGGTCCCAGTGCTCTGCTCCCCTCTTTTCACTCCTGCTGCCAGAAGCCCAGGGAGGATGGGAGGGCTTAGAACATGGCTGGGCACTGTGGTTTCTTCCAGAGAAGTGGAGGGCATTTGCTTACCTTGCCACAACCACTTGGGATAGGTTGTGCACCTCAGGAAAACTGTCTCTGTGGGTAGCCGGCTTTTTGCAAAAGGGTCTCAGGGCCGTGGGCCTCGGGTGTCCCTGCGGCTACCCAAAGCACAGGGACGAGGTGAGGGGCTTAGAACATTCCTGGGCAATGTTGTTTCTTACACCTGGGTGTGTGGCATTTTGTTGAGCTGGCTACCCCCACTTGGGATAGATGTTCCACAGCAAGGGACTATTGTTCCTCGGAAGCCGTTTTTGCCTCAGGGGTCTCCGGGATGTGTTCGTTGGGGTTGAACTCCTGCTAGCAAAACCGCCGGGTTGAGGGAAGGGTTCAGACTGTGCCTGGGCCCTGTGGTCTCTTCCTGGTCAGTGTATGGCATTTCCTTCGCCTTGCCCCAGACACCTGGGAACATGTCTGCACGTGGAGAAAGACTTTCCCGTGGGAAGCCGGGTTTTGTCAAACGGGTCCCAGTGCTCTGCTCCTCTCTTTTCACTCCTGCTGCCAGAAGCCCAGGGAGGATGGGAGGGCTTAGAACATGGCTGGGCACTGTGGTTTCTTCCAGAGAAGTGGAGGGCATTTGCTTACCTTGCCACAACCACTTGGGATAGGGTCTGCACCTCAGGAAAACTGTTTCCGTGGGTAACCTGCTTTTTGCAAAAGGGTCTCAGAGCCGTGGGCCTCGGCTGTCCCTGCGGCTCCCAAAAGCACAGGGACGAGGTGAGGGGCTTAGACCATGCCTGGGCAATGTTGTTTCTTACACCTGGGTGTGTGGCATTTTGTTGAGCTGGCTACCCTCACTTGGGATAGATGTTCCACAGCAAGCGACTATTGTTCGTCGGAAGCCGTTTTTGCCTCAGGGGTCTCCGGGCTGAGTTCGTTGGGGTTGAACTCCTGCTAGCAAAACCGCCGGGTTGAGGGAAGGGTTCAGACTGTGCCTGGGCCCTGTGGTCTCTTCCAGGTCAGTGTATGGCATTTCCTTCCCCTTGCCACAGGCACCTGGGAGCATGTCTGCACGTGGAGAAAGACTTTCCCGTGGGAAGCCGGTTTTTGTCAAGCGGGTCCCAGTGCTCTGCTCCCCTCTTTTCACTCCTGCTGCCAGAAGCCCAGGGAGGATGGGAGGGTTTAGAACATGGCTGGGCACTGTGGTTTCTTCCAGAGAAGTGGAGGGCATTTGCTTACCTTGCCACAACCACTTGGGATAGGGTGTGCACCTCAGGAAAACTGTCTCTGTGGGTAGCCGGCTTTTTGCAAAAGGGTCTCAGGGCCGTGGGCCTCGGGTGTCCCTCCGGCTCCCCAAAGCACAGGGACGAGGTGAGGGGCTTAGACCATGCCTGGGCAATGTTGTTTCTTGCACCTGGGTGTGTGGCATTTTGTTGAGCTGGCTACCCCCACTTGGGATAGATGTTCCACAGCAAGGACTATTGTTCGTCGGAAGCCGTTTTTGCCTCAGGGGTCTCCGGGCTGTGTTCGTTGGGGTTGAACTGCTAGCAAAACCGCCGGGTTGAGGGAAGGGTTCAGACTGTGCCTGGGCCCTGTGGTCTCTTCCAGGTCAGTGTATGGCATTTCCTTCCCCTTGCCACAGGCACCTGGGAGCATGTCTGCACGTGGAGAAAGACTTTCCCGTGGGAAGCCGGTTTTTCTCAAACGGGTCCCAGTGCTCTGCTCCTCTCTTTTCACTCCTGGTGCCAGAAGCCCAGGGAGGATGGGAGGGCTTAGAACATGGCTGGGCACTGTGGTTTCTTCCAGAGAAGTGGAGGGCATTTGCTTTACCTTGCCACAACCACTTGTGAGAGGGTCTGCACCTCAGGGAAACTGTCTCCGTGGGAAGCCGGCTTTTTGCAAAGGGGTCTCAGGGCCGTGGGCCTCGGGTGTCCCTCCGGCTCCCCAAAGCACAGGGACGAGGTGAGGGGCTTAGACCATGCCTGGGCAATGTTGTTTCTTACACCTGGGTGTGTGGCATTTTGTTGAGCTGGCTACCCCCACTTGGGATAGGTTTTCCACAGCAAGCACCTCTTGTTCGTCGGAAGCCGTTTTTGCCCCAGGGGTCTCCGGGCTGTGTTCATTGTGGTTGAACACCTGCTAGCAAAACCGCCGGGATGAGGGAAGGGTTCAGACTGTGCCTGGGCCCTGTGGTCTCTTCCACGTCAGTGTATGGCATTTCCTTCCCCTTGCCACAGGCACCTGGGAGCATGTCTGCACGTGGAGAAAGACTTTCCCGTGGGAAGCCGGGTTTTGTCAAACGGGTCCCAGTGCTGTGCTCCTCTCTTTTCACTCCTGCTGCCAGAAGCCCAGGGAGGATGGGAGGGCTTAGAACATGGCTGGGCACTGTGGTTTCTTCCAGAGAAGTGGAGGGTATTTGCTTACCTTGCCACAACCACTTGGGATAGGGTCTGCACCTCAGGAAAACTGTCTCCGTGGGTAGCCTGCTTTTTGCAAAAGGGTCTCAGGGCCGTGGGCCTCGGCTGTCCCTGCGGCTCCCCAAAGCACAGGGACGAGGTGAGGGGCTTAGACCATGCCTGGGCAATGTTGTTTCTTACACTTGGGTGTGTGGCATTTTGTTGAGCTGGCTACCCTCCCTTGGGATAGATGTTCCACAGCAAGCGACTATTGTTCGTCGGAAGCCGTTTTTGCCTCAGGGGTCTCCGGGCTGTGTTCGTTGGGGTTGAACTCCTGCTAGGAAAACCGCCGGGTTGAGGGAAGGGTTCAGACGGTGCCTGGGCCCTGTGGTCTCTTCCAGGTCATTGTATGGCATTTCCTTCCCCTTGCCCCAGACACCTGGGAGCATGTCTGCACGTGGAGAAAGACTTTCCCGTGGGAAGCCGGGTTTTGTCAAACGGGTCCCAGTGCTCTGCTCCTCTCTTTTCACTCCTGCTGCCAGAAGCCCAGGGAGGATGGGAGGGCTTAGAACATGGCTGGGCACTGTGGTTTCTTCCAGAGAAGTGGAGGGCATTTGCTTTACCTTGCCACAACCACTTGGGATAGGGTCTGCACCTCAGGAAAACTGTTTCCGTGGGAAGCCGGCTTTTGCAAAGTGGTCTCAGGGCCGTGGGCCTCGGCTGTCCCTCCGGCTCCCCAAAGCACAGGGACGAGGTGAGGGGCTTAGACCAAGCCTGGGCAATGTTGTTTCTTACACCTGGGTGTGTGGCATTTTGTTGAGCTGGCTTCCCCCACTTGGGATAGGTGTTCCACAGCAAGCACCTACTGTTCGTCGGAAGCCGTTTTTGCCCCAGGGGTCTCCTGGCTGTGTTCGTTGGGTTTGAACTCCTGCTAGCAAAACCGCCGGGTTGAGGGAAGGGTTCAGACTGTGCCTGGGCCCTGTGGTCTGTTCCAGGTCAGTATATGGCATTTCCTTCCCCTTGCCCCAGACACCTGGGAGCATGTCTGCACGTGGAGAAAGACTTTCCCGTGGGAAGCCGGTTTTTGTCAAACGGGTCCCAGTGCTGTGCTCCTCTCTTTTCACTCCTGCTGCCAGAAGCCCAGGGAGGATGGGAGGGCTTAGAACATGGCTGGGCACTGTGGTTTCTTCCAGAGAAGTGGAGGGCATTTGCTTTACCTTGCCAGAATCACTTGGGGTAGGGTCTGCACCTTAGGAAAACGGTTTCCGTGGGAAGCCGGCTTTTTGCAAAGGGGTCTCAGGGCCGTGGGCCTCGGCTGTCCCTCCGGCTCCCCAAAGCACAGGGACGAGGTCAGGGGCTTAGAACATGCTTGGGCAATGTTGTTTCTTACACCTGGGTGTGTGGCATTTTGTTGAGCTGGCTACTCCCACTTGGGATAGGTGTTCCACAGCAAGCACCTATTGTTCGTCGGAAGACGTTTTTGCCCCAGGGGTCTCCAGGCTGTGTTCGTTGGGTTTGAACTCCTGCTAGCAAAACCGCCGGGTTGAGGGAAGGGTTCAGACTGTGCCTGGGCCCTGTGGTCTCTTCCAGGTCAGTGTATGGCATTTCCTTCCCCTTGCCACAGGCACCTGGGAGCATGTCTGCACGTGGAGAAAGAATTTCCCGTGGGAAGCCGGGTTTTGTCAAACGGGTCCCAGTGCTCTGCTCCTCTCTTTTCACTCCTGGTGCCAGAAGCCCAGGGAGAATGGGAGGGATTAGAACATGGCTGGGCACTGTGGTTTCTTCCAGAGAAGTGGAGGGCATTTGCTTTACCTTGCCACAACCACTTGGGATAGGGTCTGCACCTCAGGAAAACTGTCTCTGGGGGAAGCCGGCTTTTTGAAAAGGGGTCTCAGGGCCGTGTGCCTCGGCTGTCCCTCCGGCTCCCCAAAGCACAGGGACGAGGTGAGGGGCTTAGACCATGCCTGGGCAATGTTGTTTCTTACACCTGGGTGTGTGGCATTTTGTTGAGCTGGCTACCCCCACTTGGGATAGGTGTTCTACAGCAAGCGCCTATTGTTCATCAGAAGCCGTTTTTGCCCCAGGGGTCTCCTGGCTGTGTTCGTTGGGGTTGAACTCCTGCTAGCAAAACCGCCGGGTTGAGGGAAGGGTTCAGACTGTGCCTGGGCCCTGTGGTCTCTTCCAGGTCAGTGTATGGCATTTCCTTCCCCTTGCCACAGGCACCTGGGAGCATGTCTGCACGTGGAGAAAGACTTTCCCGTGGGAAGCCGGGTTTTGTCAAACGGGTCCCAGTGCTCTGCTCCTCTCTTTTCACTCCTGCTGCCAGAAGCCCAGGGAGGATGGGAGGGCTTAGAACATGGCTGGGCACTGTGGTTTCTTCCAGAGAAGTGGAGGGCATTTGCTTTACCTTGCCACAACCACTTGGGATAGGGTCTGCACCTCAGGAAAACTGTCTCCGTGGGAACCCGGCTTTTTGCAAAGGGGTCTCAGGGCCATGTGCCTCGGCTGTCCCTCCGGCTCCCCAAAGCACAGGGACGAGGTGAGGGGCTTAGACCATGCCTGGGCAATGTTGTTTCTTACACCTGGGTGTGTGGCATTTTGTTGAGCTGGCTACCCCCACTTGGGATAGGTGTTCCACAGCAAGCACCTATTGTTCGTCGGAAGCCGTTTCTGCCTCAGGGGTCTCCGGGCTGTGTTCGTTGGGGTTGAACTCCTGCTAGCAAAACCGCCGGGTTGAGGGAAGGGTTCAGACTGTGCCTGGGCCCTGTGGTCTCTTCCAGGTCAGTGTATGGCATTTCCTTCCCGTTGCCACAGGAACCTGGGAGCATGTCTGCACGTGGAGAAAGACTTTCCCGTTGGAAGCCGGGTTTTGTCAAACGGGTCCCAGTGCTCTGCTCCCCTCTTTTCACTCCTGCTGCCAGAAGCCCAGGGAGGATGGGAGGGCTTAGAACATGGCTGGGCACTGTGGTTTCTTCCAGAGAAGTGGAGGGCATTTGCTTACCTTGCCACAACCACTTGTGATAGGGTCTGCACCTCAGGAAAACTGTCTTCGTGGGAAGCCGGCTTTTTGCAAAAGGGTCTCAGTGCCGTGGGCCTCGGGTGTCCCTCCGTCCGCAAAGCAAAGGGACGGCGTGAGGGGCTTAGACCATGCCTGGGCAATGTTGTTTCTTACACCTGGGTGTGTGGCATTTTGTTGAGCTGGCTACCCCCCTTGGGATAGATGTTCCACAGCAAGTGACTATTGTTCGACGGAAGCCGTTTTTGCCTCAGGGGTCTCCGGGATGTGTTCGTTGGGGTTGAACTCCTGCTAGCAAAACCGCCGGGTTGAGGGAAGGGTTCAGACTGTGCCTGGGCCCTGTGGTCTCTTCCAGGTCAGTGTATGGCATTTCCTTCCCCTTGCCACAGGCACCTGGGAGCATGTCTGCACGTGGAGAAAGACTTTCCCGTGGGAAGCCGAGTTTTGTCAAACTGGTCCCAGTGCTGTGCTCCTCTCTTTTCACTCCTGCTGCCAGAAGCCCAGGGAGGATGGGTGGTCTTAGAACATGGCTGGGCACTGTGGTTTCTTCCAGAGAAGTGGAGGGCATTTGCTTTACCTTGCCACAACCACTTGGGATAGGGTCTGCACCTTAGGAAATCGGTTTCCGTTGGAAGCCGGCTTTTTGCAAAGGGGTCTCAGGGCCGTGGGCCTCGGCTGTCCCTCCGGCTCCCCAAAGCACAGGGACGAGGTCAGGGGCTTAGACCAAGCCTCGGCAATGTTGTTTCTTCCACCTGGGTGTGTGGCATTTTGTTGAGCTGGCTTCCCCCACTTGGGATAGGTGTTCCACAGCAAGAACCTATTGTTCGTCGGAAGCCGTTTTTGCCCCAGGGGTCTCCGGGCTGTGTTCCTTGGGTTTGAACTCCTGCTAGCAAAACCGCCGGGTTGAGGGAAGGGTTCAGACTGTGCCTGGGCCCTGTGGTCTCTTCCAGGTCAGTGTATGGCATTTCCTTCCCCTTGCCACAGGCACCTGGGAGCATGTCTGCACGTGGAGAAAGACTTTCCCGTGGGAAGCCGGGTTTTGTCAAACGGGTCCCAGTGCTCTGCTCCTCTCTTTTCACTCCTGCTGCCAAAAGCCCAGGGATGATGGGAGGGCTTAGAACATGGCTGGGCACTGTGGTTTCTTCAAGAGAAGTGGAGGGCATTTGTTTACCTTGCCACAACCACTTGGGATAGGGTCTGCACCTCAGGAAAACTGTCTCTGTGGGAAGCTGGCTTTTTGAAAAGGGGTCTCAGGGCCGTGTGCCTCGGCTGTCCCTCCGGCTCCCCAAAGCACAGGGACGAGGTGAGGGGCTTAGACCATGCCTGGGCAATGCTGTTTCTTACACCTGGGTGTGTGGCATTTTGTAGAGCTGGCTTCCCCCACTTGGGATAGGTGTTCCACAGCAAGCGCCTATTGTTCGTCGGAAGCCGTTTTTGCCCCAGGGGTCTCCGGGCTGTGTTCGTTGGGGTTGAACTCCTGCTAGCAAAACCGCCGGGTTGAGGGAAGGGTTCAGACTGTGCCTGGGAACTGTGGTCTCTTCCAGGTCAGTGTATGGCATTTCCTTCCCCTTGCCACAGGCACCTGGAAGCATGTCTGCACGTGGAGAAAGAATTTCCCGTGGGAAGCCGGGTTTTGTCAAACGGGTCCCAGTGCTCTGCTCCTCTCTTTTCACTCCTGCCTCCAAAAGCCCAGGGATGATGGGAGGGCTTAGAACATGGCTGGGCACTGTGGTTTCTTCCAGAGAAGTGGAGGGCATTTCCTTTACCTTGCCACAACCACTTGGGATAGGGTCTGCACCTTAGGAAAACGGTTTCCGTGGGAAGCCGGCTTTTTGCAAAAGGGTCTCAGGGCCGTGGGCCTCGGGTGTCCCTCCGGCTCCCCAAAGCACAGGGACGAGGTGAGGGGCTTAGACCATGCCTGGGCAATGTTGTTTCTTACACCTGGGTGTGTGCCATTTTGTTGAGCTGGCTACCCCCACTTGGGATAGATGTTCCACAGCAAGCGACTATAGTTCGTCGGAAGCCTTTTTTGCTTCAGGGGTCTCCGGTTCGTTGGGGTTGAACTCCTGCTAGCAAAACCGCCGGGTTGAGGGAAGGGTTCAGACTGTGCCTGGGCCCTGTGGTCTGTTCCAGGTCAGTATATGGCATTTCCTTCCACTTGCCCCAGACACCTGGGAGCATGTCTGCACGTGGAGAAAGACTTTCCCGTGGGAAGCCGGTTTTTCTCAAACGGATCCCAGTGCTGTGCTCCTCTCTTTTCACTCCTGCTACCAGAAGCCCAGGGAGGATGGGAGGGCTTAGAACATGGCTGGGCACTGTGGTTTCTTCCAGAGAAGTGGAGGGCATTTGCTTTACCTTGCCACAACCACTTGGGATAGGGTCTGCACCTCAGGAAAACTGTCTCCGTGGGAAGCCGGCTTTTTGCAAAGGGGTCTCAGGGCCGTGTGCCTCGGCTGTCCGTCCGGCTCCCCATAGCACAGGGACGAGGTGAGGGGCTTAGACCATGCCTGGGCAATGTTGTTTCTTACACCTGGGTGTGTGGCATTTTGTTGAGCTGGCTACCCCCACTTGGAATAGGTGTTCCACAGCAAGCGACTATTGTTCGTCGGAAGCCGTTTTTGCCTCAGGGGTCTCCGGGCTGTGTTCGTTGGGGTTAAACTCCTGCTAGCAAAACCGCCGGGTTGAGGGAAGGGTTCAGACTGTGCCTGGGCCCTGTGTTCTCTTCCAGGTCAGTGTATGGCATTTCCTTCCCCTTGCCACAGGCACCTGGGAGCATGTCTGCACGTGGAGAAAGAATTTCCCGTGGGAAGCCGGGTTTTGTCAAACGGGTCCCAGTGCTCTGCTCCTCTCTTTTCACTCCTGCTGCCAGAAGCCCAGGGAGGATGGGAGGGCTTAGAACATGGCTGGGCACTGTGGTTTCTTCCAGAGAAGTGGAGGGCATTTGCTTTACCTTGCCACAACCACTTGGGATAGGGTCTGCACCTCAGGAAAACTGTTTCCGTGGGAAGCCGGCTTTTGCAAAGGGGTCTCAGGGCCGTGTGCCTCGGCTGTCCCTCCGGCTCCCCAAAGCACAGGGACGAGGTGAGGGGCTTAGACCAAGCCTGGACAATGTTGTTTCTTACACCTGGGTGTGTGGCATTTTGTTGAGCTGGCTTCCCCCACTTGGGATAGGTGTTCCACAGCAAGCACCTATTGTTCGTAGGAAGCCGTTTTTGCCCAGGGTTCTCCGGGCTCTGTTCATTGGGTTTGAACTCCTGCAAGCAAAACCGCCGGGTTGAGGGAAGGGTTCAGACTGTGCCTGGGCCCTGTGGTCTCTTTCAGGTCAGTGTATGGCATTTCATTCCCCTTGCCACAGGCACCTGGGAGCATGTCTGCACGTGGAGAAAGACTTTCCCGTGGGAAACCGGGTTTTGTCAAACGGGTCCCAGTGCTCTGCTCCTCTCTTTTCACTCCTGCTGCCAGAAGCCCAGGGAGGATGGGAGGGCTTAGAACATGGCTGGGCACTGTGGTTTCTTCCAGAGAAGTGGAGGGCATTTGCTTTACCTTGCCACAACCACTTGTGAGAGGGTCTGCACCTCAGGAAAACTGTCTCCGTGGTAAGCCGGCTTTTTGCAAAGGGTTCTCAGGGCCGTGGGCCTCGGCTGTCCCTGCGCCTCCCCAAAGCACAGGGACGAGGTGAGGGGCTTAGACCATGCCTGGGCAATGTTGTTTCTTACACCTGGGTGTGTGGCATTTTGTTGAGCTGGCTACCCCCACTTGTGATAGGTGTTCCACAGGAAGCGACTATTGTTCGTCGGAAGCCGTTTTTGCCTCAGGGGTCTCCGGGCTGTGTTCGTTGGGGTTGAACTCCTGCTAGCAAAACCGCCGGGTTGAGGGAAGGGTTCAGACTGTGCCTGGGCCCTGTGGTCTCTTCCAGGTCAGTGTATGGCATTTCCTTCCCCTTGCCACAGGCACCTGGGAGCATGTCTGCACGTGGAGAAAGACTTTCCCGTGGGAAGCCGGGTTTTGTCAAACGGGTCCCAGTGCTCTGCTCCTCTCTTTTCACTCCTGCTGCCAGAAGCCCAGGGAGGATGGGAGGGCTTAGAACATGGCTGGGCACTGTGGTTTCTTCCAGAGAAGTGGAGGGCATTTGCTTTACCTTGCCACAACCACTTGGGATAGGGTCTGCACCTCAGGAAAACTGTTTCCGTGGGAAGCCGGCTTTTGCAAAGGGGTCTCAGGGCCATGGGCCTCGGCTGTCCCTCCGGCTCCCCAAAGCACAGGGACGAGGTGAGGGGCTTATACCATGCCTGGGCAATGTTGTTTCTTACACCTGGGTGTGTGGCATTTTGTTGAGCTGGCTTCCCCCACTTGGGATAGGTGTTCCACAGCAAGCACCTATTGTTCGTCGGAAGCCGTTTTTGCCCCAGGGGTCTCCTGGCTGTGTTCGTTGGGTTTGAACTCCTGCTAGCAAAACCGCCGGGTTGAGGGAAGGGTTCAGAGTGTGCCTGGGCCCTGTGGTCTCTTCCAGGTCAGTGTATGGCATTTCCTTCCCCTTGCCCCAGACACCTGGGAGCATGTCTGCACGTGGAGAAAGACTTTCCCGTGGGAAGCCGGGTTTTGTCAAACGGGTCCCAGTGCTCTGCTCCTCTCTTTTCACTCCTGCTGCCAGAAGCCCAGGGAGGATGGGAGGGCTTAGAACATGGCTGGGCACTGTGGTTTCTTCCAGAGAAGTGGAGGGCATTTGCTTTACCTTGCCACAACCACTTGGGATAGGGTCTGCACCTCAGGAAAACTGTCTCTGTGGGAAGCAGGCTTTTTGAAAAGGGTTCTCAGGGCCGTGGGCCTCGGCTGTCCCTCCGGCTCCCCAAAGCACAGGGACGAGGTGAGGGGCTTAGACCAAGCCTGGGCAATGTTGTTTCTTACACCTGGGTGTGTGGGATTTTGTTGAGCTGGCTACCCCCACTTGGGATAGATGTTCCACAGCAAGCGACTATTGTTCGTCGAAAGCCGTTTTTGATTCTGGGGTCTCCGTTTCGTTGGGGTTGAACTCCTGCTAGCAAAACCGCCGGTTTGAGGGAAGGGTTCAGACTGTGCCTGGGCCCTGTGGTCTGTTCCAGCTCAGTGTATGGCATTTCCTTCCCCTTGCCACAGGCACATGGGAGCATGTCTGCACGTGGAGAAAGACTTTCCCGTGGGAAGCCGGTTTTTTTCAAACGGGTCCCAGTGCTGTGCTCCTCTCTTTTCACTCCTGCTGCCAGAAGCCCAGGGAGGATGGGAGGGCTTAGAACATGGCTGGGCACTGTGGTTTCTTCCAGAGAAGTGGAGGGCATTTGCTTTACCTTGCCACAACCACTTGGGATAGGGTCTGCACCTCAGGAAAACTGTCTCCGTGGGAAGCTGGCTTTTTGCAAAGGGGTCTCAGGGCCGTGTGCCTCGGCTGTCCGTCCGGCTCCCCATAGCACAGGGACGAGGTGAGGGGCTTAGACCATGCCTGGGCAATGTTGTTTCTTACACCTGGGTGTGTGGCATTTTGTTGAGCTGGCTACCCCCACTTGGAATAGGTGTTCCACAGCAAGCGCCTATTGTTCATCAGAAGCCGTTTTTGCCCCAGGGGTCTCCTGGCTGTGTTCGTTGGGGTTGAACTCCTGCTAGCAAAACCGCCGGGTTGAGGGAAGGGTTCAGACTGTGCCTGGGCCCTGTGGTCTCTTCCAGTTTAGTGTATGGCATTTCCTTCCCCTTGCCACAGGCACCTGGGAGCATGTCTGCACGTGGAGAAAGACTTTCCCGTGGGAAGCCGGGTTTTGTCAAACGGGTCCCAGTGCTCTGCTGTTCTCTTTTCACTCCTGCTGCCAGAAGCCCAGGGAGGATGGGAGGGCTTAGAACATGGCTGGGCACTGTGGTTTCTTCCAGAGAAGTGGAGGGCATTTGCTTTACCTTGCCACAACCACTTGGGATAGGGTCTGCACCTTAGGAAATCGGTTTCCGTGGGACGCCGGCTTTTTGCAAAGGGGTCTCAGGGCCGTGGGCCTCGGCTGTCCCTCCGGCTCTCCAAAGCACAGGGACGAGGTCAGGGGCTTAGACCAAGCCTGGGCAATGTTGTTTCTTACACCTGGGTGTGTGGCATTTTGTTGAGCTGGCTTCCCCCACTTGGGATAGGTGTTCCACAGCAAGCACCTATTGTTCGTCGGAAGCCGTTTTTGCCCCAGGGGTCTCCGGGCTGTGTTCGTTGGGGTTGAACTCCTGCTAGCAAAACCGCCGGGTTGAGGGAAGGGTTCAGACTGTGCCTGGGCCCTGTGGTCTCTTCCAGGTCAGTGTATGGCATTTCCTTCCCCTTGCCACAGGCACCTGGGAGCATGTCTGCACGTGGAGAAAGACTTTCCCGTGGGAAGCCGGGTTTTGTCAAACGGGTCCCAGTGCTGTGCTCCTCTCTTTTCACTCCTGCTGCCAGAAGCCCAGGGAGGATGGGAGGGCTTAGAACATGGCTGGGCACTGTGGTTTCTTCCAGAGAAGTGGAGGGCATTTGCTTTACCTTGCCACAACCACTTGGGATAGGGTCTGCACCTCAGGAAAACTCTCTCGGTGGGAAGCCGGCTTTTTGCAAAGGGGTCTCAGGGCCGTGGCCTCGGCTGTCCCTCCGGCTCCCCAAAGGACAGGGACGAGGTGAGGGGCTTAGACCATGCCTGGGCAATGTTGTTTCTTACACCTGGGTGTGTGGCATTTTGTTGAGCTGGCTACCCCCACTTGGGATAGGTGTTCCACAGGAAGCGACTATTGTTCGTCGGAAGCCGTTTTTGCCCCAGTTGTCTCCTGGCTGTGTTCGTTGGGGTTGAACTCCTGCTAGCAAAACCGCCGGGTTGAGGGAAGGGTTCAGAGTGTGCCTGGGCCCTGTGGTCTCTTCCAGGTCAGTGTTTGGCATTTCCTTCCCCTTGCCCCAGACACCTGGGAGCATGTCTGCACGTGGAGAAAGACTTTCCCGTGGGAAGCCGGGTTTTGTCAAACGGGTCCCAGTGCTCTGCTGTTCTCTTTTCACTCCTGCTGCCAGAAGCCCAGGGAGGATTGGAGGGCTTAGAACATGGCTGGGCACTGTGGTTTCTTCCAGAGAAGTGGAGGGCATTTGCTTTACCTTGCCACAACCACTTGGGATAGGGTCTGCACCTCAGGAAAACTGTCTCTGTGGGAAGCCGGCTTTTTGCAAAAGGGTCTCAGGGCCGTGGGCCTCGGGTGTCCCTCCGGCTCCCCAAAGCACAGGGACGAGGTGAGGGGCTTAGACCATGCCTGGGCAATGTTGTTTCTTACACCTGGGTGTGTGGGATTTTGTTGAGCTGGCTACCCCCACTTGGGATAGATGTTCCACAGCAAGCGACTATTGTTCGTCGAAAGCCGTTTTTGATTCTGGGGTCTCCGTTTCGTTGGGGTTGAACTCCTGCTAGCAAAACCGCCGGTTTGAGGGAAGGGTTCAGACTGTGCCTGGGCCCTGTGGTCTGTTCCAGCTCAGTGTATGGCATTTCCTTCCCCTTGCCACAGGCACATGGGAGCATGTCTGCACGTGGAGAAAGACTTTCCCGTGGGAAGCCGGTTTTTGTCAAACGGGTCCCAGTGCTGTGCTCCTCTCTTTTCACTCCTGCTGCCAGAAGCCCAGGGAGGATGGGAGGGCTTAGAACATGGCTGGGCACTGTGGTTTCTTCCAGAGAAGTGGAGGGCATTTGCTTTACCTTGCCACAACCACTTGGGATAGGGTCTGCACCTCAGGAAAACTGTCTCCGTGGGAAGCTGGCTTTTTGCAAAGGGGTCTCAGGGCCGTGTGCCTCGGCTGTCCCTCCGGCTCCCCATAGCACAGGGACGAGGTGAGGGGCTTAGACCATGCCTGGGCAATGTTGTTTCTTACACCTGGGTGTGTGGCATTTTGTTGAGCTGGCTACCCCCACTTGGAATAGGTGTTCCACAGCAAGCGCCTATTGTTCATCAGAAGCCGTTTTTGCCCCAGGGGTCTCCTGGCTGTGTTCGTTGGGGTTGAACTCCTGCTAGCAAAACCGCCGGGTTGAGGGAAGGGTTCAGACTGTGCCTGGGCCCTGTGGTCTCTTCCAGGTTAGTGTATGGCATTTCCTTCCCCTTGCCACAGGCACCTGGGAGCATGTCTGCACGTGGAGAAAGACTTTCCCGTGGGAAGCCGGGTTTTGTCAAACGGGTCCCAGTGCTCTGCTCCTCTCTTTTCACTCCTGCTGCCAGAAGCCCAGGGAGGATGGGAGGGCTTAGAAAATGGCTGGGCACTGTGGTTTCTTCCAGAGAAGTGGAGGGCATTTGCTTTACCTTGCCACAACCACTTGGGATAGGGTCTGCACCCAGGAAAACTGTCTCTGTGGGAAGCCGGCTTTTTGAAAAGGGGTCTCAGGGCCGTGTGCCTCGGCTGTCCCTCCGGCTCCCCAAAGCACAGGGACGAGGTGAGGGGCTTAGACCATGCCTGGGCAATGTTGTTTCTTACCCCTGGGTGTGTGGCATTTTGTTGAGCTGACTTCCCCCACTTGGGATAGGTGTTCCACAGCAAGCGCCTATTGTTCGTCAGAAGCCGTTTTTGCCCCAGGGGTCTCCGGGCTGTGTTTGTTGGGGTTGAACTCCTGCTAGCAAAACCGCCGAGTTGAGGGAAGGGTTCAGACTGTGCCTGGGCCCTGTGGTCTGTTCCAGCTCAGTGTATGGCATTTCCTTCCCCTTGCCCCAGACACCTGGGAGCATGTCTGCACGTGGAGAAAGACTTTCCCGTGGGAAGCCGGTTTTTGTCAAACGGGTCCCAGTGCTGTGCTCCTCTCTTTTCACTCCTGCTGCCAGAAGCCCAGGGAGGATGGGAGGGCTTAGAACATGGCTGGGCACTGTGGTTTCTTCCAGAGAAGTGGAGGCCATTTGCTTTACCTTGCCACAACCACTTGGGATAGGGTCTGCACCTCAGGAAAAGTGTCTCTGTGGGAAGCCGGCTTTTTGCAAAGGTGTCTCAGGGCCGTGTGCCTAGGCTGTCCCTCCGGCTCCCCAAAGCACAGGGACGAGGTGAGGGGCTTAGACCATACCTGGGCAATGTTGTTTCTTACACCTGGGTGTGTGGCATTTTGTTGAGCTGGCTACCCCCACTTGGGATAGGTGTTCCACAGCATGCACCTATTGTTCGTCGGAAGCAGTTTTTGCCCCAGGTGTCTCCGGGCTGCGTTCGTTGGGGTTGAACTCCTGCTAGCAAAACCGCCGGGTTGTGGGAAGGGTTCAGACTGTGCCTGGGCCCTGTGGTCTCTTCCAGGTCAGTGTATGGCATTTCCTTCCCCTTGCCACAGGCACCTGGGAGCATGTCTGCACGTGGAGAAAGACTTTCCCGTGGGAAGCCGGGTTTTGTCAAACGGGTCCCAGTGCTGTGCTCCTCTCTTTTCACTCCTGCTGCCAGAAGCCCAGGGAGGATGGGAGGGCTTAGAACATGGCTGGGCACTGTGGTTTCTTCCAGAGAAGTGGAGGGCATTTGCTTTACCTTGCCACAACCACTTGGGATAGGGTCTGCACCTCAGGAAAACTGTCTCCGTGGGAAGCCGGCTTTTTGCAAAGGGGTCTCAGGGCCGTGTGCCTCGGTTGTCCGTCCGGCTCCCCATAGCACAGGGACGAGGTGAGGGGCTTAGACCATGCCTGGGCAATGTTGTTTCTTACACCTGGGTGTGTGGCATTTTGTTGAGCTGGCTACCCCCACTTGGGATAGGTGTTCCACAGCAAGCGCCTATTGTTCATCAGAAGCCGTTTTTGCCCCAGGGGTCTCCTGGCTGTGTTCGTTGGGGTTGAACTCCTGCTAGCAAAACCGCCGGGTTGAGGGAAGGGTTCAGACTGTGCCTGGGCCCTGTGGTCTCTTCCAGTTTAGTGTATGGCATTTCCTTCCCCTTGCCACAGGCACCTGGGAGCATGTCTGCACGTGGAGAAAGACTTTCCCGTGGGAAGCCGGGTTTTGTCAAACGGGTCCCAGTGCTCTGCTGTTCTCTTTTCACTCCTGCTGCCAGAAGCCCAGGGAGGATGGGAGGGCTTAGAACATGGCTGGGCACTGTGGTTTCTTCCAGAGAAGTGGAGGGCATTTGCTTTACCTTGCCACAACCACTTGGGATAGGGTCTGCACCTTAGGAAATCGGTTTCCGTGGGACGCCGGCTTTTTGCAAAGGGGTCTCAGGGCCGTGGGCCTCGGCTGTCCCTCCGGCTCTCCAAAGCACAGGGACGAGGTCAGGGGCTTAGACCAAGCCTGGGCAATGTTGTTTCTTACACCTGGGTGTGTGGCATTTTGTTGAGCTGGCTTCTCCCACTTGGGATAGGTGTTCCACAGCAAGCACCTATTGTTCGTCGGAAGCCGTTTTTGCCCCAGGGGTCTCCGGGCTGTGTTCGTTGGGGTTGAACTCCTGCTAGCAAAACCGCCGGGTTGAGGGAAGGGTTCAGACTGTGCCTGGGCCCTGTGGTCTCTTCCAGGTCAGTGTTTGGCATTTCCTTCCCCTTGCCCCAGACACCTGGGAGCATGTCTGCACGTGGAGAAAGACTTTCCCGTGGGAAGCCGGGTTTTGTCAAACGGGTCCCAGTGCTCTGCTCCTCTCTTTTCACTCCTGCTGCCAGAAGCCCAGGGAGGATTGGAGGGCTTAGAACATGGCTGGGCACTGTGGTTTCTTCCAGAGAAGTGGAGGGCATTTGCTTTACCTTGCCACAACCACTTGGGATAGGGTCTGCACCTCAGGAAAACTGTCTCTGTGGGAAGCCGGCTTTTTGCAAAAGGGTCTCAGGGCCGTGGGCCTCGGGTGTCCCTCCGGCTCCCCAAAGCACAGGGACGAGGTGAGGGGCTTAGACCATGCCTGGGCAATGTTGTTTCTTACACCTGGGTGTGTGGGATTTTGTTGAGCTGGCTACCCCCACTTGGGATAGATGTTCCACAGCAAGCGACTATTGTTCGTCGAAAGCCGTTTTGGATTCTGGGGTCTCCGTTTCGTTGGGGTTGAACTCCTGCTAGCAAAACCGCCGGTTTGAGGGAAGGGTTCAGACTGTGCCTGGGCCCTGTGGTCTGTTCCAGCTCAGTGTATGGCATTTCCTTCCCCTTGCCACAGGCACATGGGAGCATGTCTGCACGTGGAGAAAGACTTTCCCGTGGGAAGCCGGTTTTTGTCAAACGGGTCCCAGTGCTGTGCTCCTCTCTTTTCACTCCTGCTGCCAGAAGCCCAGGGAGGATGGGAGGGCTTAGAACATGGCTGGGCACTGTGGTTTCTTCCAGAGAAGTGGAGGGCATTTGCTTTACCTTGCCACAACCACTTGGGATAGGGTCTGCACCTCAGGAAAACTGTCTCCGTGGGAAGCTGGCTTTTTGCAAAGGGGTCTCAGGGCCGTGTGCCTCGGCTGTCCCTCCGGCTCCCCATAGCACAGGGACGAGGTGAGGGGCTTAGACCATGCCTGGGCAATGTTGTTTCTTACACCTGGGTGTGTGGCATTTTGTTGAGCTGGCTACCCCCACTTGGAATAGGTGTTCCACAGCAAGCGCCTATTGTTCATCAGAAGCCGTTTTTGCCCCAGGGGTCTCCTGGCTGTGTTCGTTGGGGTTGAACTCCTGCTAGCAAAACCGCCGGGTTGAGGGAAGGGTTCAGACTGTGCCTGGGCCCTGTGGTCTCTTCCAGGTTAGTGTATGGCATTTCCTTCCCCTTGCCACAGGCACCTGGGAGCATGTCTGCACGTGGAGAAAGACTTTCCCGTGGGAAGCCGGGTTTTGTCAAACGGGTCCCAGTGCTCTGCTCCTCTCTTTTCACTCCTGCTGCCAGAAGCCCAGGGAGGATGGGAGGGCTTAGAACATGGCTGGGCACTGTGGTTTCTTCCAGAGAAGTGGAGGGCATTTGCTTTACCTTGCCACAACCACTTGGGATAGGGTCTGCACCCAGGAAAACTGTCTCTGTGGGAAGCCGGCTTTTTGAAAAGGGGTCTCAGGGCCGTGTGCCTCGGCTGTCCCTCCGGCTCCCCAAAGCACAGGGACGAGGTGAGGGGCTTAGACCATGCCTGGGCAATGTTGTTTCTTACCCCTGGGTGTGTGGCATTTTGTTGAGCTGACTTCCCCCACTTGGGATAGGTGTTCCACAGCAAGCGCCTATTGTTCGTCAGAAGCCGTTTTTGCCCCAGGGGTCTCCGGGCTGTGTTTGTTGGGGTTGAACTCCTGCTAGCAAAACCGCCGAGTTGAGGGAAGGGTTCAGACTGTGCCTGGGCCCTGTGGTCTGTTCCAGCTCAGTGTATGGCATTTCCTTCCCCTTGCCCCAGACACCTGGGAGTATGTCTGCACGTGGAGAAAGACTTTCCCGTGGGAAGCCGGTTTTTCTCAAACGGGTCCCAGTGCTGTGCTCCTCTCTTTTCACTCCTGCTGCCAGAAGCCCAGGGAGGATGGGAGGGCTTAGAACATGGCTGGGCACTGTGGTTTCTTCCAGAGAAGTGGAGGCCATTTGCTTTACCTTGCCACAACCACTTGGGATAGGGTCTGCACCTCAGGAAAAGTGTCTCTGTGGGAAGCCGGCTTTTTGCAAAGGTGTCTCAGGGCCGTGTGCCTAGGCTGTCCCTCCGGCTCCCCAAAGCACAGGGACGAGGTGAGGGGCTTAGACCATACCTGGGCAATGTTGTTTCTTACACCTGGGTGTGTGGCATTTTGTTGAGCTGGCTACCCCCACTTGGGATAGGTGTTCCACAGCATGCACCTATTGTTCGTCGGAAGCAGTTTTTGCCCCAGGTGTCTCCGGGCTGCGTTCGTTGGGGTTGAACTCCTGCTAGCAAAACCGCCGGGTTGTGGGAAGGGTTCAGACTGTGCCTGGGCCCTGTGGTCTCTTCCAGGTCAGTGTATGGCATTTCCTTCCCCTTGCCACAGGCACCTGGGAGCATGTCTGCACGTGGAGAAAGACTTTCCCGTGGGAAGCCGGGTTTTGTCAAACGGGTCCCAGTGCTGTGCTCCTCTCTTTTCACTCCTGCTGCCAGAAGCCCAGGGAGGATGGGAGGGCTTAGAACATGGCTGGGCACTGTGGTTTCTTCCAGAGAAGTGGAGGGCATTTGCTTTACCTTGCCACAACCACTTGGGATAGGGTCTGCACCTCAGGAAAACTGTCTCCGTGGGAGGCCGGCTTTTTGCAAAGGGGTCTCAGGGCCGTGTGCCTCGGTTGTCCGTCCGGCTCCCCATAGCACAGGGACGAGGTGAGGGGCTTAGACCATGCCTGGGCAATGTTGTTTCTTACACCTGGGTGTGTGGCATTTTGTTGAGCTGGCTACCCCCACTTGGGATAGGTGTTCCACAGCAAGCGCCTATTGTTCATCAGAAGCCGTTTTTGCCCCAGGGGTCTCCTGGCTGTGTTCGTTGGGGTTGAACTCCTGCTAGCAAAACCGCCGGGTTGAGGGAAGGGTTCAGACTGTGCCTGGGCCCTGTGGTCTCTTCCAGTTTAGTGTATGGCATTTCCTTCCCCTTGCCACAGGCACCTGGGAGCATGTCTGCACGTGGAGAAAGACTTTCCCGTGGGAAGCCGGGTTTTGTCAAACGGGTCCCAGTGCTCTGCTGTTCTCTTTTCACTCCTGCTGCCAGAAGCCCAGGGAGGATGGGAGGGCTTAGAACATGGCTGGGCACTGTGGTTTCTTCCAGAGAAGTGGAGGGCATTTGCTTTACCTTGCCACAACCACTTGGGATAGGGTCTGCACCTTAGGAAATCGGTTTCCGTGGGACGCCGGCTTTTTGCAAAGGGGTCTCAGGGCCGTGGGCCTCGGCTGTCCCTCCGGCTCTCCAAAGCACAGGGACGAGGTCAGGGGCTTAGACCAAGCCTGGGCAATGTTGTTTCTTACACCTGGGTGTGTGGCATTTTGTTGAGCTGGCTTCTCCCACTTGGGATAGGTGTTCCACAGCAAGCACCTATTGTTCGTCGGAAGCCGTTTTTGCCCCAGGGGTCTCCGGGCTGTGTTCGTTGGGGTTGAACTCCTGCTAGCAAAACCGCCGGGTTGAGGGAAGGGTTCAGACTGTGCCTGGGCCCTGTGGTCTCTTCCAGGTCAGTGTTTGGCATTTCCTTCCCCTTGCCCCAGACACCTGGGAGCATGTCTGCACGTGGAGAAAGACTTTCCCGTGGGAAGCCGGGTTTTGTCAAACGGGTCCCAGTGCTCTGCTCCTCTCTTTTCACTCCTGCTGCCAGAAGCCCAGGGAGGATTGGAGGGCTTAGAACATGGCTGGGCACTGTGGTTTCTTCCAGAGAAGTGGAGGGCATTTGCTTTACCTTGCCACAACCACTTGGGATAGGGTCTGCACCTCAGGAAAACTGTCTCTGTGGGAAGCCGGCTTTTTGCAAAAGGGTCTCAGGGCCGTGGGCCTCGGGTGTCCCTCCGGCTCCCCAAAGCACAGGGACGAGGTGAGGGGCTTAGACCATGCCTGGGCAATGTTGTTTCTTACACCTGGGTGTGTGGGATTTTGTTGAGCTGGCTACCCCCACTTGGGATAGATGTTCCACAGCAAGCGACTATTGTTCGTCGAAAGCCGTTTTGGATTCTGGGGTCTCCGTTTCGTTGGGGTTGAACTCCTGCTAGCAAAACCGCCGGTTTGAGGGAAGGGTTCAGACTGTGCCTGGGCCCTGTGGTCTGTTCCAGCTCAGTGTATGGCATTTCCTTCCCCTTGCCACAGGCACATGGGAGCATGTCTGCACGTGGAGAAAGACTTTCCCGTGGGAAGCCGGTTTTTGTCAAACGGGTCCCAGTGCTGTGCTCCTCTCTTTTCACTCCTGCTGCCAGAAGCCCAGGGAGGATGGGAGGGCTTAGAACATGGCTGGGCACTGTGGTTTCTTCCAGAGAAGTGGAGGGCATTTGCTTTACCTTGCCACAACCACTTGGGATAGGGTCTGCACCTCAGGAAAACTGTCTCCGTGGGAAGCTGGCTTTTTGCAAAGGGGTCTCAGGGCCGTGTGCCTCGGCTGTCCCTCCGGCTCCCCATAGCACAGGGACGAGGTGAGGGGCTTAGACCATGCCTGGGCAATGTTGTTTCTTACACCTGGGTGTGTGGCATTTTGTTGAGCTGGCTACCCCCACTTGGAATAGGTGTTCCACAGCAAGCGCCTATTGTTCATCAGAAGCCGTTTTTGCCCCAGGGGTCTCCTGGCTGTGTTCGTTGGGGTTGAACTCCTGCTAGCAAAACCGCCGGGTTGAGGGAAGGGTTCAGACTGTGCCTGGGCCCTGTGGTCTCTTCCAGGTTAGTGTATGGCATTTCCTTCCCCTTGCCACAGGCACCTGGGAGCATGTCTGCACGTGGAGAAAGACTTTCCCGTTGGAAGCCGGGTTTTGTCAAACGGGTCCCAGTGCTCTGCTCCTCTCTTTTCACTCCTGCTGCCAGAAGCCCAGGGAGGATGGGAGGGATTAGAACATGGCTGGGCACTGTGGTTTCTTCCAGAGAAGTGGAGGGCATTAGCTTTACCTTGCCACAACCACTTGGGATAGGGTCTGCACCTCAGGAAAACTGTCTCTGTGGGAAGCCGGCTTTTTGAAAAGGGGTCTCAGGGCCGTGGGCCTCGGCTGTCCCTCCGGCTCCCCAAAGCACAGGGACGAGGTAAGGGGCTTAGACCATGCCTGGGCAATGTTGTTTCTTACACCTGGGTGTGTGGCATTTTGTTGAGCTGGCTACCCGCACTTGGGATAGATGTTCCACAGCAAGCGACTATTGTTCGTCGGAAGCCGTTTTTGATTCAGGGGTCTCCGTTTCGTTGGGGTTGAACTCCTGCTAGCAAAACCGCCGGGTTGAGGGAAGGGTTCAGACTGTGCCTGGGCCCTGTGGTCTGTTCCAGCTCAGTGTATGGCATTTCCTTCCCCTTGCCCCAGACACGGGAGCATGTCTGCACGTGGAGAAAGACTTTCCCGTGGGAAGCCGGTTTTTGTCAAACGGGTCCCAGTGCTCTGCTCCCCTCTTTTCACTCCTGCTGCCAGAAGCCCAGGGAGGATGGGAGGGCTTAGAACATGGCTGGGCACTGTGGTTTCTTCCAGAGAAGTGGAGGGCATTTGCTTTACCTTGCCACAACCCCTTGGGATAGGGTCTGCACCTAGGAAAACTGTCTCGGTGGTAAGCCGGCTTTTTGCAAAGGGGTCTCAGGGCCGTGGGCCTCGGCTGTCCCTGCGGCTCCCCAAAGCACAGGGACGAGGTGAGGGGCTTAGACCATGCCTGGGCAATGCTGTTTCTTACACCTGGGTGTGTGGCATTTTGTTGAGCTGGCTACCCCCACTTGGGATAGATGTTCCACAGGAAGCGACTATTGTTCGTCGGAAGCCGTTTTTGCCTCAGGGGTCTCCGGGCTGTGTTCGTTGGGGTTGAACTCCTGCTAGCAAAACCGCCGGGTTGAGGGAAGGGTTCAGACTGTGCCTGGGCCCTGTGGTCTGTTCCAGCTCAGTGTATGGCATTTCCTTCCCCTTGCCCCAGACACCTGGGAGCATGTCTGCACGTGGAGAAAGACTTTCCCGTGGGAAGCCGGTTTTTGTCAAACGGGTCCCAGTGCTCTGCTCCTCTCTTTTCACTCCTGCTGCCAGAAGCCCAGGGAGGATGGGAGGGCTTAGAACATGGCTGGGCACAGTGGTTTCTTCCAGAGAAGTGGAGGGCATTTGCTTTACCTTGCCACAACCACTTGGGATAGGGTCTGCACCTAGGAAAACTGTCTCTGTGGGAAGCCGGCTTTTTGCAAAGGTGTCTCAGGGACGTGTGCCTAGGCTGTCCCTCCGGCTCCCCAAAGCAAAGGGACGAGGTGAGGGGCTTAGACCATGCCTGGGCAATGTTGTTCCTTACACTTGGGTGAGTGGCATTTTGTTGAGCAGGCTACCCACACTTGGGATACGTGTTCCACAGCAAGCACCTATTGTTCGTCGGAAGCAGTTTTTGCCCCAGGTGTCTCCGGGCTGTGTTCGTTGGGGTTGAACTCCTGCTAGCAAAACCGCCGGGTTGAGGGAAGGGTTCAGACTGTGCCTGGGCCCTGTGGTCTCTTCCAGGTCAGTGTATGGCATTTCCTTCCCCTTGCCACAGGCACCTGGGAGCATGTCTGCACGTGGAGAAAGACTTTCCCGTGGGAAGGCGGTTTTTGTCAAACGGGTCCCAGTGCTCTGCTCCTCTTTTTTCACTCCTGCTGCCAGAAGCCCAGGGAGGATGGGAGGGATTAGAACATGGCTGGGCACTGTGGTTTCTTCCAGAGAAGTGGAGGGCATTAGCTTTACCTTGCCACAACCACTTGGGATAGGGTCTGCACCTCAGGAAAACTGTCTCTGTGGGAAGCCGGCTTTTTGAAAAGGGGTCTCAGGGCCGTGGGCCTCGGCTGTCCCTCCGGCTCCCCAAAGCACAGGGACGAGGTGAGGGGCTTAGACCATGCCTGGGCAATGTTGTTTCTTACACCTGGGTGTGTGGCATTTTGTTGAGCTGGCTACCCCCACTTGGGATAGATGTTCCACAGCAAGCGACTATTGTTCGTCGGAAGCCGTTTTTGATTCAGGGGTCTCCGTTTCGTTGGGGTTGAACTCCTGCTAGCAAAACCGCCGGGTTGAGGGAAGGGTTCAGACTGTGCCTGGGCCCTGTGGTCTGTTCCAGCTCAGTGTATGGCATTTCCTTCCCCTTGCCCCAGACACGGGAGCATGTCTGCACGTGGAGAAAGACTTCCCCGTGGGAAGCCTGTTTTTCTCAAACGGGTTCCAGTGCTGTGCTCCTCTCTTTTCACTCCTGCTGCCAGAAGCCCAGGGAGGATGGGAGGGCTTAGAACATGGCTGGGCACTGTGGTTTCTTCCAGAGAAGTGGAGGGCATTTGCTTTACCTTGCCACAACCACTTGGGATAGGGTCTGGACCTCAGGAAAACTGTCTCCGTGGTAAGCCGGCTTTTTGCAAAGGGGTCTCAGGGCCGTGGGCCTCGGCTGTCCCTGCGGCTACCCAAAGCACAGGGACGAGGTGAGGGGCTTAGACCATGCCTGGGCAATGCTGTTTCTTACACCTGGGTGTGTGGCATTTTGTTGAGCTGGCTACCCCCACTTGGGATAGATGTTCCACAGGAAGCGACTATTGTTCGTCGGAAGCCGTTTTTGCCTCAGGGGTCTCCGGGCTGTGTTCGTTGGGGTTGAACTCCTGCTAGCAAAACCGCCGGGTTGAGGGAAGGGTTCAGACTGTGCCTGGGCCCTGTGGTCTCTTCCAGGTCAGTGTATGGCATTTCCTTCCCCTTGCCCCAGACACCTGGGAGCATGTCTGCACGTGGAGAAAGACTTTCCCGTGGGAAGCCGGGTTTTGTCAAACGGGGCCCAGTGCTCTGCTCCTCTCTTTTCACTCCTGCTGCCAGAAGCCCAGGGAGGATGGAAGGGCTTAGAACATGGCTGGGCACTGTGGTTTCTTCCAGAGAAGTGGAGGGCATTTGCTTTACCTTGCCACAACCACTTGGGATAGGGTCTGCACCTCAGGAAAACTGTTTCCGTGGGAAGCCGGCTTTTGCAAAGGGGTCTCAGGGCCGTGGGCCTCGGCTGACCCTCCGGCTCCCCAAAGCACAGGGACGAGGTGAGGGGCTTAGACCATGCCTGGGCAATGTTGTTCCTTACACTTGGGTGTGTGGCATTTGTTGAGCTGGCTACCACCACTTGGGATAGGTGTTCCACAGCAAGCACCTATTGTTCGTCGGAAGCAGTTTTTGCCCCAGGTGTCTCCGGGCTGTGTTCGTTGGGGTTGAACTCCTGCTAGCAAAACCGCCGGGTTGAGGGAAGGGTTCAGACTGTGCCTGGGCCCTGTGGTCTCTTCCAGGTCAGTGTATGGCATTTCCTTCCCCTTGCCACAGGCACCTGGGAGCATGTCTGCACGTGGAGAAAGACTTTCCCGTGGGAAGCCGGTTTTTGTCAAACGGGTCCCAGTGCTCTGCTCCCCTCTTTTCACTCCTGCTGCCAGAAGCCCAGGGAGGATGGGAGGGCTTAGAACATGGCTGGGCACTGTGGTTTCTTCCAGAGAAGTGGAGGGCATTTGCTTTACCTTGCCACAACCACTTGGGATAGGGTCTGCACCTAGGAAAACTGTCTCCGTGGTAAGCCGGCTTTTTGCAAAGGGGTCTCAGGGCCGTGGGCCTCGGCTGTCCCTGCGGCTCCCCAAAGCACAGGGACGAGGTGAGGGGCTTAGACCATGCCTGGGCAATGCTGTTTCTTACACCTGGGTGTGTGGCATTTTGTTGAGCTGGCTACCCCCACTTGGGATAGATGTTCCACAGGAAGCGACTATTGTTCGTCGGAAGCCGTTTTTGCCTCAAGGGTCTCCGGGCTGTGTTCGTTGGGGTTGAACTCCTGCTAGCAAAACCGCCGGGTTGAGGGAAGGGTTCAGACTGTGCCTGGGCCCTGTGGTCTGTTCCAGCTCAGTGTATGGCATTTCCTTCCCCTTGCCCCAGACACCTGGGAGCATGGCTGCACGTGGAGAAAGACTTTCCCGTGGGAAGCCGGTTTTTGTCAAACGGGTCCCAGTGCTCTGCTCCTCTCTTTTCACTCCTGCTGCCAGAAGCCCAGGGAGGATGGAAGGGCTTAGAACATGGCTGGGCACTGTGGTTTCTTCCAGAGAAGTGGCGGGCATTTGCTTTACCTTGCCACAATCACTTGGGATACGGTCTGCTCCTCAGGAAAACTGTTTCCGTGGGAAGCCGGCTTTTGCAAAGGGGTCTCAGGGCCGTGGGCCTCGGCTGACCCTCCGGCTCCCCAAAGCACAGGGACGAGGTGAGGGGCTTAGACCATGCCTGGGCAATGTTGTTTCTTACACCTGGGTGTGTGGCATTTTGTTGAGCTGGCTTCCCCCACTTGGGATAGGTGTTCCACAGCAAGCACCCATTGTTCGTTGGAAGCCGTTTTTGCCCAGGGGTCTCCGGGCACTGTTTGTTGGGTTTGAACTCCTGCTAGCAAAACCGCCGGGTTGAGGGAAGGGTTCAGACTGTGCCTGGGCCCTGTGGTCTCTTCCAGGTCAGTGTATGGCATTTCCTTCCCCTTGCCACAGGCACCTGGGAGCATGTCTGCACGTGGAGAAAGACTTTCCCGTGGGAAGCCGGTTTTTCTCAAACGGGTCCCAGTGCTGTGCTCTTCTCTTTTCACTCCTGCTGCCAGAAGCCCAGGGAGGATGGGAGGGCTTAGAACATGGCTGGGCACTGTGGTTTCTTCCAGAGAAGTGGAGGGCATTTGCTTTACCTTGCCACAACCACTTGGGATAGGGTCTGCTCCTCAGGAAAACTGTCTCTGTGGGAAGCCGGCTTTTTGCCAAGGGGTCTCAGGGCCGTGTGCCTAGGCTGTCCCTCCGGCTCCCCAAAGCACAGGGACGAGGTGAGGGGCTTAGACCATGCCTGGGCAATGTTGTTCCTTACACTTGGGTGTGAGGCATTTGTTGAGCTGGCTACCACCACTTGGGATAGGTGTTCCACAGCAAGCACCTATTGTTCGTCGGAAGCAGTTTTTGCCCCAGGTGTCTCCGGGCTGTGTTCGTTGGGGTTGAACTCCTGCTAGCAAAACCGCCGGGTTGAGGGAAGGGTTCAGACTGTGCCTGGGCCCTGTGGTCTCTTCCAGGTCAGTGTATGGCATTTCCTTCCCCTTGCCACAGGCACCTGGGAGCATGTCTGCACGTGGAGAAAGACTTTCCCGTGGGAAGCCGGTTTTTGTCAAACGGGTCCCAGTGCTCTGCTCCCCTCTTTTCACTCCTGCTGCCAGAAGCCCAGGGAGGATGGGAGGGCTTAGAACATGGCTGGGCACTGTGGTTTCTTCCAGAGAAGTGGAGGGCATTTGCTTTACCTTGCCACAACCACTTGGGATAGGGTCTGCACCTCAGGAAAACTGTCTCCGTGGTAAGCCGGCTTTTTGCAAAGGGGTCTCAGGGCCGTGGGCCTCGGCTGTCCCTGCGGCTCCCCAAAGCACAGGGACGAGGTGAGGGGCTTAGACCATGCCTGGGCAATGCTGTTTCTTACACCGGGGTGTGTGGCATTTTGTTGAGCTGGCTACCCCCACTTGGGATAGATGTTCCACAGGAAGCGACTATTGTTCGTCGGAAGCCGTTTTTGCCTCAGGGGTCTCCGGGCTGTGTTCGTTGGGGTTGAACTCCTGGTAGCAAAACCGCCGGGTTGAGGGAAGGGTTCAGACTGTGCCTGGGCCCTGTGGTCTGTTCCAGCTCAGTGTATGGCATTTCCTTCCCCTTGCCCCAGACACCTGGGAGCATGTCTGCACGTGGAGAAAGACTTTCCCGTGGGAAGCCGGTTTTTGTCAAACGGGTCCCAGTGCTCTGCTCCTCTCTTTTCACTCCTGCTGCCAGAAGCCCAGGGAGGATGGGAGGGCTTAGAACATGGCTGGGCACAGTGGTTTCTTCCAGAGAAGTGGAGGGCATTTGCTTTACCTTGCCACAACCACTTGGGATAGGGTCTGCGCCTAGGAAAACTGTCTCTGTGGGAAGCCGGCTTTTTGCAAAGGTGTCTCAGGGACGTGTGCCTAGGGTGTCCCTCCGGCTCCCCAAAGCACAGGGACGAGGTGAGGGGCTTAGACCATGCCTGGGCAATGTTGTTCCTTACACTTGGGTGAGTGGCATTTTGTTGAGCAGGCTACCCACACTTGGGATACGTGTTCCACAGCAAGCACCTATTGTTCGTCGGAAGCAGTTTTTGCCCCAGGTGTCTCCGGGCTGTGTTCGTTGGGGTTGAACTCCTGCTAGCAAAACCGCCGGGTTGAGGGAAGGGTTCAGACTGTGCCTGGGCCCTGTGGTCTGTTCCAGGTCAGTGTATGGCATTTCCTTCCCCTTGCCACAGGCACCTGGGAGCATGTCTGCACGTGGAGAAAGACTTTCCCGTGGGAAGCCGGTTTTTGTCAAACGGGTCCCAGTGCTCTGCTCCCCTCTTTTCACTCCTGCTGCCAGAAGCCCAGGGAGGATGGGAGGGCTTAGAACATGGCTGGGCACTGTGGTTTCTTCCAGAGAAGTGGAGGGCATTAGCTTTACCTTGCCACAACCACTTGGGATAGGGTCTGCACCTCAGGAAAACTGTCTCCGTGGGTAGCCGGCTTTTTGCAAAAGGGTCTCAGGGCCGTGGGCCTCGGGTGTCCCTCCGGCTCCCCAAAGCACAGGGACGAGGTGAGGGGCTTAGACCATGCCTGGGCAATGTTGTTTCTTACACCTGGGTGTGTGGCATTTTGTTGAGCTGGCTTCCCCCACTTGTGAGAGGTGTTCCACAGCAAGCGACTATTGTTCGTTGGAAGCCGTTTTTGCCCAGGGGTCTCCGGGCACTGTTTGCTGGGTTTGAACTCCTGCTAGCAAAACCGCCGGGTTGAGGGAAGGGTTCAGACTGTGCCTGGGCCCTGTGGTCTCTTCCAGGTCAGTGTATGGCATTTCCTTCCCCTTGCCACAGGCACCTGGGAGCATGTCTGCACGTGGAGAAAGACTTTCCCGTGGGAAGCCGGTTTTTGTCAAATGGGTCCCAGTGCTCTGCTCCTCTTTTTTCACTCCTGCTGCCAGAAGCCCAGGGAGGATGGGAGGGATTAGAACATGGCTGGGCACTGTGGTTTCTTCCAGAGAAGTGGAGGGCATTAGATTTACCTTGCCACAACCACTTGGGATAGGGTCTGCACCTCAGGAAAACTGTCTCTGTGCGAAGCCGGCTTTTTGAAAAGGGGTCTCAGGGCCGTGGGCCTCGGCTGTCCCTCCGGCTCCCCAAAGCACAGGGACGAGGTGAGGGGCTTAGACCATGCCTGGGCAATGTTGTTTCTTACACCTGGGTGTGTGGCATTTTGTTGAGCTGGCTACCCCCACTTGGGATAGGTGTTCCACAGCAAGCGCCTATTATTCGTCAGAAGCCGTTTTTGCCCCAGGGGTCTCCGGGCTGTGTTTGTTGGGGTTGAACTCCTGCTAGCAAAACCGCCGGGTTGAGGGAAGGGTTCAGACTGTGCCTGGGCCCTGTGGTCTGTTCCAGCTCAGTGTATGGCATTTCCTTCCCCTTGCCACAGGCACCTGGGAGCATGTCTGCACGTGGAGAAAGACTTTCCCGTGGGAAGCCGGTTTTTCTCAAACGGGTCCCAGTGCTGTGCTCCTCTCTTTTCACTCCTGCTGCCAGAAGCCCAGGGAGGATGGGAGGGCTTAGAACATGGCTGGGCACTGTGGTTTCTTCCAGAGAAGTGGAGGGCATTTGCTTTACCTTGCCACAACCACTTGGGATAGGGTCTGCACCTCAGGAAAACTGTCTCTGTGGGAAGCCGGCTTTTTGCAAAGGGGTCTCAGGGCCGTGTGCCTAGGCTGTCCCTCCGGCTCCCCAAAGCACAGGGACGAGGTGAGGGGCTTAGACCATGCCTGGGCAATGTTGTTCCTTACACTTGGGTGTGTGGCATTTGTTGAGCTGGCTACCCCCACTTGGGATAGGTGTTCCACAGCAAGCACCTATTGTTCGTCGGAAGCAGTTTTTGCCCCAGGTGTCTCCGGGCTGTGTTCGTTGGGGTTGAACTCCTGCTAGCAAAACCGCCGGGTTGAGGGAAGGGTTCAGACTGTGCCTGGGCCCTGTGGTCTCTTCCAGGTCAGTGTATGGCATTTCCTTCCCCTTGCCACAGGCACCTGGGAGCATGTCTGCACGTGGAGAAAGACTTTCCCGTGGGAAGCCGGTTTTTGTCAAACGGGTCCCAGTGCTCTGCTCCCCTCTTTTCACTCCTGCTGCCAGAAGCCCAGGGAGGATGGGAGGGCTTAGAACATGGCTGGGCACTGTGGTTTCTTCCAGAGAAGTGGAGGGCATTTGCTTTACCTTGCCACAACCACTTGGGATAGGGTCTGCACCTCAGGAAAACTGTCTCCGTGGTAAGCCGGCTTTTTGCAAAGGGGTCTCAGGTCCGTGGGCCTCGGCTGTCCCTGCGGCTCCCCAAAGCACAGGGACGAGGTGAGGGGCTTAGACCATGCCTGGGCAATGCTGTTTCTTACACCTGGGTGTGTGGCATATTGTTGAGCTGGCTACCCCCACTTGGGATAGATGTTCCACAGGAAGCGACTATTGTTCGTCGGAAGCCGTTTTTGCCTCAGGGGTCTCCGGGCTGTGTTCGTTGGGGTTGAACTCCTGCTAGCAAAACCGCCGGGTTGAGGGAAGGGTTCAGACTGTGCCTGGGCCCTGTGGTCTCTTTCAGGTCAGTGTATGGCATTTCCTTCCCCTTGCCCCAGACACCTGGGAGCATGTCTGCACGTGGAGAAAGACTTTCCCGTGGGAAGCCGGGTTTTGTCAAACGGGTCCCAGTGCTTTGATCCTCTCTTTTCACTCCTGCTGCCAGAAGCCCAGGGAGGATGGGAGGGCTTAGAACATGGCTGGGCACTGTGGTTTCTTCCAGAGAAGTGGAGGGCATTTGCTTTACCTTGCCACAACCACTTGGGATAGGGTCTGCACCTCAGGAAAACTGTTTCCGTGGGAAGCCGGCTTTTGCAAAGGGATCTCAGGGCCGTGGGCCTCGGCTGTCCCTCCGGCTCCCCAAAGCACAGGGAGGAGGTGAGGGGCTTAGACCATGCCTGGGCAATGTTGTTTCTTACACCTGGGTGTGTGGCATTTTGTTGAGCTGGCTTCCCCCACTTGGGATAGGTGTTCCACAGCAAGCACCTATTGTTTGTCAGAAGCCGTTTTTGCCCCAGGGGTCTCCGGGCTGTGTTCGTTGGGGTTGAACTCCTGCTAGCAAAACCGCCGGGTTGAGGGAAGGGTTCAGACTGTGCCTGGGCCCTGTGGTCTCTTCCAGGTCAGTGTATGGCATTTCCTTCCCCTTGCCACAGGCACCTGGGAGCATGTCTGCACGTGGAGAAAGACTTTCCCGTGGGAAGCCGGGTTTTGTCAAACGGGTCCCAGTGCTCTGCTCCCCTCTTTTCACTCCTGCTGCCAGAAGCCCAGGGAGGATGGGAGGGCTTAGAACATGGCTGGGCACTGTGGTTTCTTCCAGAGAAGTGGAGGGCATTTGCTTTACCTTGCCACAACCACTTGGGATAGGGTCTGCACCTAGGAAAACTGTCTCCGTGGTAAGCCGGCTTTTTGCAAAGGGGTCTCAGGGCCGTGGGCCTCGGCTGTCCCTGCGGCTCCCCAAAGCACAGGGACGAGGTGAGGGGCTTAGACCATGCCTGGGCAATGCTGTTTCTTACACCTGGGTGTGTGGCATTTTGTTGAGCTGGCTACCCCCACTTGGGATAGATGTTCCACAGGAAGCGACTATTGTTCGTCGGAAGCCGTTTTTGCCTCAGGGGTCTCCGGGCTGTGTTCGTTGGGGTTGAACTCCTGCTAGCAAAACCGCCGGGTTGAGGGAAGGGTTCAGACTGTGCCTGGGCCCTGTGGTCTGTTCCAGCTCAGTGTATGGCATTTCCTTCCCCTTGCCCCAGACACCTGGGAGCATGTCTGCACGTGGAGAAAGACTTTCCCGTGGGAAGCCGGTTTTTGTCAAACGGGTCCCAGTGCTCTGCTCCTCTTTTTTCACTCCTGCTGCCAGAAGCCCAGGGAGGATGGGAGGGATTAGAACATGGCTGGGCACTGTGGTTTCTTCCAGAGAAGTGGAGGGCATTAGCTTTACCTTGCCACAACCACTTGGGATAGGGTCTGCACCTCAGGAAAAATGTCTCTGTGGGAAGCCGGCTTTTTGAAAAGGGGTCTCAGGGCCGTGGGCCTCGGCTGTCCCTCCGGCTCCCCAAAGCACAGGGACGAGGTGAGGGGCTTAGACCATGCCTGGGCAATGTTGTTTCTTACACCTGGGTGTGTGGCATTTTGTTGAGCTGGCTACCCCCACTTGGGATAGATGTTCCACAGCAAGCGACTATTGTTCGTCGGAAGCCGTTTTTGATTCAGGGGTCTCCGTTTCGTTGGGGTTGAACTCCTGCTAGCAAAACCGCCGGGTTGAGGGAAGGGTTCAGACTGTGCCTGGGCCCTGTGGTCTGTTCCAGCTCAGTGTATGGCATTTCCTTCCCCTTGCCCCAGACACGGGAGCATGTCTGCACGTGGAGAAAGACTTCCCCGTGGGAAGCCGGTTTTTCTCAAACGGGTTCCAGTGCTGTGCTCCTCTCTTTTCACTCCTGCTGCCAGAAGCCCAGGGAGGATGGGAGGGCTTAGAACATGGCTGGGCACTGTGGTTTCTTCCAGAGAAGTGGAGGGCATTTGCTTTACCTTGCCACAACCACTTGGGATAGGGTCTGCACCTCAGGAAAACTGTCTCCGTGGTAAGCCGGCTTTTTGCAAAGGGGTCTCAGGGCCGTGGGCCTCGGCTGTCCCTGCGGCTACCCAAAGCACAGGGACGAGGTGAGGGGCTTAGACCATGCCTGGGCAATGCTGTTTCTAACACCTGGGTGTGTGGCATTTTGTTGAGCTGGCTACCCCCACTTGGGATAGATGTTCCACAGGAAGCGACTATTGTTCATCGGAAGCCGTTTTTGCCTCAGGGGTCTCCGGGCTGTGTTCGTTGGGGTTGAACTCCTGCTAGCAAAACCGCGGGGTTGAGGGAAGGGTTCAGACTGTGCCTGGGCCCTGTGGTCTCTTCCAGGTCAGTGTATGGCATTTCCTTCCCCTTGCCCCAGACACCTGGGAGCATGTCTGCACGTGGAGAAAGACTTTCCCGTGGGAAGCCGGGTTTTGTCAAACGGGTCCCAGTGCTCTGCTCCTCTCTTTTCACTCCTGCTGCCAGAAGCCCAGGGAGGATGGAAGGGCTTAGAACATGGCTGGGCACTGTGGTTTCTTCCAGAGAACTGGAGGGCATTTGCTTTACCTTGCCACAACCACTTGGGATAGGGTCTGCACCTCAGGAAAACTGTTTCCGTGGGAAGCCGGCTTTTGCAAAGGGGTCTCAGGGCCGTGGGCCTCGGCTGACCCTCCGGCTCCCCAAAGCACAGGGACGAGGTGAGGGGCTTAGACCATGCCTGGGCAATGTTGTTTCTTACACCTGGGTGTGTGGCATTTTGTTGAGCTGGCTTCCCCCACTTGGGATAGGTGTTCCACAGCAAGCACCCATTGTTCGTTGGAAGCCGTTTTTGCCCAGGGGTCTCCGGGCACTGTTTGTTGGGTTTGAACTCCTGCTAGCAAAACCGCCGGGTTGAGGGAAGGGTTCAGACTGTGCCTGGGCCCTGTGGTCTCTTCCAGGTCAGTGTATGGCATTTCCTTCCCCTTGCCACAGGCACCTGGGAGCATGTCTGCACGTGGAGAAAGACTTTCCCGTGGGAAGCCGGTTTTTCTCAAACGGGTCCCAGTGCTGTGCTCCTCTCTTTTCACTCCTGCTGCCAGAAGCCCAGGGAGGATGGGAGGGCTTAGAACATGGCTGGGCACTGTGGTTTCTTCCAGAGAAGTGGAGGGCATTTGCTTTACCTTGCCACAACCACTTGGGATAGGGTCTGCACCTCAGGAAAACTGTCTCTGTGGGAAGCCGGCTTTTTGCAAAGGGGTCTCAGGGCCGTGTGCCTAGGCTGTCCCTCCGGCTCCCCAAAGCACAGGGACGAGGTGAGGGGCTTAGACCATGCCTGGGCAATGTTGTTCCTTACACTTGGGTGTGTGGCATTTGTTGAGCTGGCTACCACCACTTGGGATAGGTGTTCCACAGCAAGCACCTATTGTTCGTCGGAAGCAGTTTTTGCCCCAGGTGTCTCCGGGCTGTGTTCGTTGGGGTTGAACTCCTGCTAGCAAAACCGCCGGGTTGAGGGAAGGGTTCAGACTGTGCCTGGGCCCTGTGGTCTCTTCCAGGTCAGTGTATGGCATTTCCTTCCCCTTGCCACAGGCACCTGGGAGCATGTTTGCACGTGGAGAAAGACTTTCCCGTGGGAAGCCGGTTTTTGTCAAACGGGTCCCAGTGCTCTGCTCCCCTCTTTTCACTCCTGCTGCCAGAAGCCCAGGGAGGATGGGAGGGCTTAGAACATGGCTGGGCACTGTGGTTTCTTCCAGAGAAGTGGAGGGCATTTGCTTTACCTTGCCACAACCACTTGGGATAGGGTCTGCACCTCAGGAAAACTGTCTCCGTGGTAAGCCGGCTTTTTGCAAAGGGGTCTCAGGGCCGTGGGCCTCGGCTGTCCCTGCGGCTCCCCAAAGAACAGGGACGAGGTGAGGGGCTTAGACCATGCCTGGGCAATGCTGTTTCTTACACCTGGGTGTGTGGCATTTTGTTGAGCTGGCTACCCCCACTTGGGATAGATGTTCCACAGGAAGCGACTATTGTTCGTCGGAAGCAGTTTTTGCCCCAGGGGTCTCCGGGCTGTGTTCGTTGGGGTTGAACTCCTGCTAGCAAAACCGCCGGGTTGAGGGAAGGGTTCAGACTGTGCCTGGGCCCTGTGGTCTGTTCCAGCTCAGTGTATGGCATTTCCTTCCCCTTGCCCCAGACACCTGGGAGCATGTCTGCACGTGGAGAAAGACTTTCCCGTGGGAAGCCGGTTTTTGTCAAACGGGTCCCAGTGCTCTGCTCCTCTCTTTTCACTCCTGCTGCCAGAAGCCCAGGGAGGATGGGAGGGCTTAGACCATGGCTGGGCACAGTGGTTTCTTCCAGAGAAGTGGAGGGCATTTGCTTTACCTTGCCACAACCACTTGGGATAGGGTCTGCACCTAGGAAAACTGTCTCTGTGGGAAGCCGGCTTTTTGCAAAGGTGTCTCAGGGACTTGTGCCTAGGCTGTCCCTCCGGCTCCCCAAAGCACAGGGACGAGGTGAGGGGCTTAGACCATGCCTGGGCAATGTTGTTTCTTACACCTGGGTGTGTGGCATTTTGTTGAGCTGGCTACCCCCACTTGGGATAGGTGTTCCACAGCAAGCGCCTATTGTTCGTCAGAAGCCGTTTTTGCCCCAGGGGTCTCCGGGCTGTGTTTGTTGGGGTTGAACTCCTGCTAAGAAAACCGCCGGGTTGAGGGAAGGGTTCAGACTGTGCCTGGGCCCTGTGGTCTCTTCCAGGTCAGTGTATGGCATTTCCTTCCCCTTGCCACAGGCACCTGGGAGCATGTCTGCACGTGGAGAAAGACTTTCCCGTGGGAAGCCGGGTTTTGTCAAACGGGTCCCAGTGCTCTTCTCCTCTCTTTTCACTCCTGCTGCCAGAAGCCCTGGGAGGATGGGAGGGCTTAGAACATGGCTCGGCACTGGGGTTTCTTCCGGAGAAGTGGAGGGCATTTGCTTTACCTTGCCACAACCACTTGTGAGAGGGTCTGCACCTCAGGAAAACTGTCTCCGTGGGAAGCCGGCTTTTTGCAAAGGGGTCTCAGGGCCGTGGGCCTCGGCTGTCCCTGCGGCTCCCCAAAGCACAGGGACGAGGTGAGGGGCTTAGACCATGCCTGGGCAATGTTGTTTCTTACACCTGGGTGTGTGGCATTTTGTTGAGCTGGCTACCCCCACTTGGGATAGTTCTTCCACAGCAAGCGCCTATTGTTCGTCGGAAGCAGTTTTTGCCCCAGGTGTCTCCGGGCTGTGTTCGTTGGGGTTGAACTCCTGCTAGCAAAACCGCCGGGTTGAGGGAAGGGTTCACACTGTGCCTGGGCCCTGTGGTCTCTTCCAGGTCAGCGTATGGCATTTCCTTCCCCTTGCCCCAGACACCTGGGAGCATCACTGCACGTGGAGAAAGACTTTCCCGTGGGAAGCCGGGTTTTGTCAAACGGGGCCCAGTGCTCTGCTCCTCTCTTTTCACTCCTGCTGCCAGAAGCCCAGGGAGGATGGAAGGGCTTAGAACATGGCTGGGCACTGTGGTTTCTTCCAGAGAAGTGGAGGGCATTTGCTTTACCTTGCCACAACCACTTGGGATAGGGTCTGCACCTCAGGAAAACTGTTTCCGTGGGAAGCCGGCTTTTGCAAAGGGGTCTCAGGGCCGTGGGCCTCGGCTGACCCTCCGGCTCCCCAAAGCACAGGGACGAGGTGAGGGGCTTAAACCATGCCTGGGCAATGTTGTTTCTTACACCTGGGTGTGTGGCATTTTGTTGAGCTGGCTTCCCCCACTTGGGATAGGTGTTCCACAGCAAGCACCTATTGTTCGTTGGAAGCCGTTTTTGCCCAGGGGTCTCCGGGCACTGTTTGTTGGGTTTGAACTCCTGCTAGCAAAACCGCCGGGTTGAGGGAAGGGTTCAGACTGTGCCTGGGCCCTGTGGTCTCTTCCAGGTCAGTGTATGGCATTTCCTTCCCCTTGCCACAGGCACCTGGGAGCATGTCTGCACGTGGAGAAAGACTTTCCCGTGGGAAGCCGGTTTTTCTCAAACGGGTCCCAGTGCTGTGCTCCTCTCTTTTCACTCCTGCTGCCAGAAGCCCAGGGAGGATGGGAGGGCTTAGAACATGGCTGGGCACTGTGGTTTCTTCCAGAGAAGTGGAGGGCATTTGCTTTACCTTGCCACAACCACTTGGGATAGGATCTGCACCTCAGGAAAACTGTCTCCGTGGTAAGCCGGCTTTTTGCAAAGGGGTCTCAGGGCCGTGGGCCTCGGCTGTCCCTGCGGCTCCCCAAAGCACAGGGACGAGGTGAGGGGCTTAGACCATGCCTGGGCAATGCTGTTTCTTACACCTGGGTGTGTGGCATTTTGTTGAGCTGGCTACCCCCACTTGGGATAGATGTTCCACAAGAAGCGACTATTGTTCGTCGGAAGCCGTTTTTGCCTCAGGGGTCTCCGGGCTGTGTTCGTTGGGGTTGAACTCCTGCTAGCAAAACCGCCGGGTTGAGGGAAGGGTTCAGACTGTGCCTGGGCCCTGTGGTCTGTTCCAGCTCAGTGTATGGCATTTCCTTCCCCTTGCCCCAGACAGCTGGGAGCATGTCTGCACGTGGAGAAAGACTTTCCCGTGGGAAGCCGGTTTTTGTCAAACGGGTCCCAGTGCTCTGCTCCTCTCTTTTCACTCCTGCTGCCAGAAGCCCAGGGAGGATGGGAGGGCTTAGAACATGGCTGGGCACAGTGGTTTCTTCCAGAGAAGTGGAGGGCATTTGCTTTACCTTGCCACAACCACTTGGGATAGGGTCTGCACCTCAGGAAAACTGTCTCTGTGGGAAGCCGGCTTTTTGCAAAGGTGTCTCAGGGCCGTGTGCCTAGGCTGTCCCTCCGGCTCCCCAAAGCACAGGGACGAGGTGAGGGGCTTAGACCATGCCTGGGCAATGTTGTTCCTTACACTTGGGTGAGTGGCATTTTGTTGAGCAGGCTACCCCCACTTGGGATAGGTGTTCCACAGCAAGGACCTATTGTTCGTCGGAAGCAGTTTTTGCCCCAGGTGTCTCCGGGCTGTGTTCGTTGGGGTTGAACTCCTGCTAGCAAAACCGCCGGGTTGAGGGAAGGGTTCAGACTGTGCCTGGGCCCTGTGGTCTCTTCCAGGTCAGTGTATGGCATTTCCTTCCCCTTGCCACAGGCACCTGGGAGTATGTCTGCACGTGGAGAAAGACTTTCCCGTGGGAAGCCGGGTTTTGTCAAACAGGTCCCAGTGCTCTGCTCCTCTCTTTTCACTCCTGCTGCCAGAAGCCCAGGGAGGATGGGAGGGCTTACAACATGGCTGGGCACTGTGGTTTCTTCCAGCGAAGTGGAGGCCATTTGCTTTACCTTGCCACAACCACTTGGGATAGGGTCTGCACCTCAGGAAAACTGTCTCTGTGGGAAGCCGGCTTTATGCAAAAGGGTCTCAGGGCCGTGGGCCTCGGGTGTCCCTCCGGCTCCCCAAAGCACAGGGACGAGGTGAGGGGCTTAGACCATGCCTGGGCAATGTTGTTTCTTACACCTGGGTGTGTGGCATTTTGTTGAGCTGGCTACCCCCACTTGGGATAGATGTTCCACAGCAAGCGACTATTGTTCGTCGGAAGCCGTTTTTGATTCAGGGGTCTCCGTTTCGTTGGGGTTGAACTCCTGCTAGCAAAACCGCCGGGTTGAGGGAAGGGTTCAGACTGTGCCTGGGCCCTGTGGTCTGTTCCAGCTCAGTGTATGGCATTTCCTTCCCCTTGCCCCAGACACGGGAGCATGTCTGCACGTGGAGAAAGACTTTCCCGTGGGAAGCCGGTTTTTCTCAAACGGGTTCCAGTGCTGTGCTCCTCTCTTTTCACTCCTGCTGCCAGAAGCCCAGGGAGGATGGGAGGGCTTAGAACATGGCTGGGCACTGTGGTTTCTTCCAGAGAAGTGGAGGGCATTTGCTTTACCTTGCCACAACCACTTGGGATAGGGTCTGCACCTCAGGAAAACTGTCTCTGTGGGAAGCCGGCTTTTTGCAAAGGTGTCTCAGGGCCGTGTGCCCAGGCTGTCCCTCCGGCTCCCCAAAGCACAGGGACGAGGTGAGGGGCTTAGACCATGCCTGGGCAATGTTGTTCCTTACACTTGGTTGTGTGACATTTGTTGAGCTGGCTACCACCACTTGGGATAGGTGTTCCACAGCAAGCACCTATTGTTCGTCGGAAGCAGTTTTTGCCCCAGGTGTCTCCGGGCTGTGTTCGTTGGGGTTGAACTCCTGCTAGCAAAACCGCCGGGTTGAGGGAAGGGTTCAGACTGTGCCTGGGCCCTGTGGTCTCTTCCAGGTCAGTGTATGGCATTTCCTTCCCCTTGCCCCAGACACCTGGGAGCATGTCTGCACGTGGAGAAAGACTTTCCCGTGGGAAGCCGGGTTTTGTCAAACGGGTCCCAGTGCTCTGCTCCTCTCTTTTCACTCCTGCTGCCAGAAGCCCAGGGAGGATGGAAGGGCTTAGAACATGGCTGGGCACTGTGGTTTCTTCCAGAGAAGTGGAGGGCATTTGCTTTACCTTGCCACAACCACTTGGGATAGGGTCTGCACCTCAGGAAAACTGTTTCCGTGGGAAGCCGGCTTTTGCAAAGGGGTCTCAGGGCCGTGGGCCTCGGCTGACCCTCCGGCTCCCCAAAGCACAGGGACGAGGTGAGGGGCTTAAACCATGACTGGGCAATGTTGTTTCTTACACCTGGGTGTGTGGCATTTTGTTGAGCTGGCTTCCCCCACTTGGGATAGGTGTTCCACAGCAAGCACCTATTGTTCGTTGGAAGCCGTTTTTGCCCAGGGGTCTCCGGGCACTGTTTGTTGGGTTTGAACTCCTGCTAGCAAAACCGCCGGGTTGAGGGAAGGGTTCAGACTGTGCCTGGGCCCTGTGGTCTCTTCCAGGTCAGTGTATGGCATTTCCTTCCCCTTGCCACAGGCACCTGGGAGCATGTCTGCACGTGGAGAAAGACTTTCCCGTGGGAAGTCGGTTTTTCTCAAACGGGTCCCAGTGCTGTGCTCCTCTCTTTTCACTCCTGCTGCCAGAAGCCCAGGGAGGATGGGAGGGCTTAGAACATGGCTGGGCACTGTGGTTTCTTCCAGAGAAGTGGAGGGCATTTGCTTTACCTTGCCACAACCACTTGGGATAGGATCTGCACCTCAGGAAAACTGTCTCCGTGGTAAGCCGGCTTTTTGCAAAGGGGTCTCAGGGCCGTGGGCCTCGGCTGTCCCTGCGGCTCCCCAAAGCACAGGGACGAGGTGAGGGGCTTAGACCATGCCTGGGCAATGCTGTTTCTTACACCTGGGTGTGTGGCATTTTGTTGAGCTGGCTACCCCCACTTGGGATAGATGTTCCACAGGAAGCGACTATTGTTCGTCGGAAGCCGTTTTTGCCTCAGGGGTCTCCGGGCTGTGTTCGTTGGGGTTGAACTCCTGCTAGCAAAACCGCCGGGTTGAGGGAAGGGTTCAGACTGTGCCTGGGCCCTGTGGTCTCTTCCAGGTCAGTGTATGGCATTTCCTTCCCCTTGCCCCAGACACCTGGGAGCATGTCTGCACGTGGAGAAAGACTTTCCCGTGGGAAGCCGGGTTTTGTCAAACGGGTCCCAGTGCTCTGCTCCTCTCTTTTCACTCCTGCTGCCAGAAGCCCAGGGAGGATGGAAGGGCTTAGAACATGGCTGGGCACTGTGGTTTCTTCCAGAGAAGTGGAGGGCATTTGCTTTACCTTGCCACAACCACTTGGGATAGGGTCTGCACCTCAGGAAAACTGTTTCCGTGGGAAGCCGGCTTTTGCAAAGGGGTCTCAGGGCCGTGGGCCTCGGCTGACCCTCCGGCTCCCCAAAGCACAGGGACGAGGTGAGGGGCTTAAACCATGCCTGGGCAATGTTGTTTCTTACACCTGGGTGTGTGGCATTTTGTTGAGCTGGCTTCCCCCACTTGGGATAGGTGTTCCACAGCAAGCACCTATTGTTCGTTGGAAGCCGTTTTTGCCCAGGGGTCTCCGGGCACTGTTTGTTGGGTTTGAACTCCTGCTAGCAAAACCGCCGGGTTGAGGGAAGGGTTCAGACTGTGCCTGGGCCCTGTGGTCTCTTCCAGGTCAGTGTATGGCATTTCCTTCCCCTTGCCACAGGCACCTGGGAGCATGTCTGCACGTGGAGAAAGACTTTCCCGTGGGAAGTCGGTTTTTCTCAAACGGGTCCCAGTGCTGTGCTCCTCTCTTTTCACTCCTGCTGCCAGAAGCCCAGGGAGGATGGGAGGGCTTAGAACATGGCTGGGCACTGTGGTTTCTTCCAGAGAAGTGGAGGGCATTTGCTTTACCTTGCCACAACCACTTGGGATAGGATCTGCACCTCAGGAAAACTGTCTCCGTGGTAAGCCGGCTTTTTGCAAAGGGGTCTCAGGGCCGTGGGCCTCGGCTGTCCCTGCGGCTCCCCAAAGCACAGGGACGAGGTGAGGGGCTTAGACCATGCCTGGGCAATGCTGTTTCTTACACCTGGGTGTGTGGCATTTTGTTGAGCTGGCTACCCCCACTTGGGATAGATGTTCCACAGGAAGCGACTATTGTTCGTCGGAAGCCGTTTTTGCCTCAGGGGTCTCCGGGCTGTGTTCGTTGGGGTTGAACTCCTGCTAGCAAAACCGCCGGGTTGAGGGAAGGGTTCAGACTGTGCCTGGGCCATGTGGTCTCTTCCAGCTCAGTGTATGGCATTTCCTTCCCCTTGCCCCATACACCTGGGAGCATGTCTGCACGTGGAGAAAGACTTTCCCGTGGGAAGCCGGGTTTTGTCAAACGGGTCCCAGTGCTCTGCTCCTCTCTTTTCACTCCTGCTGCCAGAAGCCCAGGGAGGATGGAAGGGCTTAGAACATGGCTGGGCACTGTGGTTTCTTCCAGAGAAGTGGAGGGCATTTGCTTTACCTTGCCACAACCAATTGGGATAGGGTCTGCACCTCAGGAAAACTGTTTCCGTGGGAAGCCGGCTTTTGCAAAGGGGTCTCAGGGCCGTGGGCCTCGGCTGACCCTCCGGCTCCCCAAAGCACAGGGACGAGGTGAGGGGCTTAAACCATGCCTGGGCAATGTTGTTTCTTACACCTGGGTGTGTGGCATTTTGTTGAGCTGGCTTCCCCCACTTGGGATAGGTGTTCCACAGCAAGCACCTATTGTTCGTTGGAAGCCGTTTTTGCCCAGGGGTCTCCGGGCACTGTTTGTTGGGTTTGAACTCCTGCTAGCAAAACCGCCGGGTTGAGGGAAGGGTTCAGACTGTGCCTGGGCCCTGTGGTCTCTTCCAGGTCAGTGTATGGCATTTCCTTCCCCTTGCCACAGGCACCTGGGAGCATGTCTGCACGTGGAGAAAGACTTTCCCGTGGGAAGTCGGTTTTTCTCAAACGGGTCCCAGTGCTGTGCTCCTCTCTTTTCACTCCTGCTGCCAGAAGCCCAGGGAGGATGGGAGGGCTTAGAACATGGCTGGGCACTGTGGTTTCTTCCAGAGAAGTGGAGGGCATTTGCTTTACCTTGCCACAACCACTTGGGATAGGATCTGCACCTCAGGAAAACTGTCTCCGTGGTAAGCCGGCTTTTTGCAAAGGGGTCTCAGGGCCGTGGGCCTCGGCTGTCCCTGCGGCTCCCCAAAGCACAGGGACGAGGTGAGGGGCTTAGACCATGCCTGGGCAATGCTGTTTCTTACACCTGGGTGTGTGGCATTTTGTTGAGCTGGCTACCCCCACTTGGGATAGATGTTCCACAGGAAGCGACTATTGTTCGTCGGAAGCCGTTTTTGCCTCAGGGGTCTCCGGGCTGTGTTCGTTGGGGTTGAACTCCTGCTAGCAAAACCGCCGGGTTGAGGGAAGGGTTCAGACTGTGCCTGGGCCCTCTGGTCTGTTCCAGCTCAGTGTATGGCATTTCCTTCCCCTTGCCCCAGACACCTGGGAGCATGTCTGCACGTGGAGAAAGACTTTCCCGTGGGAAGCCGGTTTTTGTCAAACGGGTCCCAGTGCTCTGCTCCTCTCTTTTCACTCCTGCTGCCAGAAGCCCAGGGAGGATGGGAGGGCTTAGAACATGGCTGGGCACAGTGGTTTCTTCCAGAGAAGTGGAGGGCATTTGCTTTACCTTGCCACAACCACTTGGGATAGGGTCTGCACGTCAGGAAAACTGTCTCTGTGGGAAGCCGGCTTTTTGCAAAGGTGTCTCAGGGCCGTGTGCCTAGGCTGTCCCTCCGGCTCCCCAAAGCACAGGGACGAGGTGAGGGGCTTAGACCATGCCTGGGCAATGTTGTTTCTTACACCTGGGTGTGTGGCATTTTGTTGAGCTGGCTTCCCCCACTTGGGATAGGTGTTCCACAGCAAGCACCTATTGTTTGTCAGAAGCCGTTTTTGCCCCAGGGGTCTCCGGGCTGTGTTCGTTGGGGTTGAACTCCTGCTAGCAAAACCGCCGGGTTGAGGGAAGGGTTCAGACTGTGCCTGGGCCCTGTGGTCTCTTCCAGGTCAGTGTATGGCATTTCCTTCCCCTTGCCACAGGCACCTGGGAGCATGTCTGCACGTGGAGAAAGACTTTCCCGTGGGAAGCCGGGTTTTGTCAAACGGGTCCCAGTGCTCTGCTCCTCTCTTTTCACTCCTGCTGCCAGAAGCCCAGGGAGGATGGGAGGGATTAGAACATGGCTGGGCACTGTGGTTTCTTCCAGAGAAGTGGAGGGCATTTGCTTACCTTGCCACAACCACTTGGGATAGGGTCTGCACCTCAGGAAAACTGTCTCCGTGGGTAGCCGGCTTTTTGCAAAAGGGTCTCAGGGCCGTGGGCCTCGGGTGTCCCTCCGGCTCCCCAAAGCACAGGGACGAGGTGAGGGGCTTAGACCATGCCTGGGCAATGTTGTTTCTTACACCTGGGTGTGTGGCATTTTGTTGAGCTGGCTACCCCCACTTGGGATAGGTGTTCCACAGCAAGCGCCTATTGTTTGTCAGAAGCCGTTTTTGCCCCAGGGGTCTCCGGGCTGTGTTCGTTGGGGTTGAACTCCTGCTAGCAAAACCGCCGGGTTGAGGGAAGGGTTCAGACTGTGCCTGGGCCCTGTGGTCTCTTCCAGTTCAGTGTATGGCATTTCCTTCCCCTTGCCACAGGCACCTGGGAGCATGTCTGCACGTGGAGAAAGACTTTCCCGTGGGAAGCCCGGTTTTGTCAAACGGGTCCCAGTGCTCTGCTCCTCTCTCTTCACTCCTGCTGCCAGAAGCCCAGGGAGGATGGGAGGGATTAGAACATGGCTGGGCACTGTGGTTTCTTCCAGAGAAGTGGAGGGCATTTGCTTACCTTGCCACAACCACTTGGGATAGGGTCTGCACCTCAGGAAAACTGTCTCTGTGGGAAGCCGGCTTTTTGCAAAGGTGTCTCAGGGCCGTGTGCCTAGGCTGTCCCTCCGGCTCCCCAAAGCACAGGGACGAGGTGAGGGGCTTAGACCATGCCTGGGCAATGTTGTTCCTTACACTTGGGTGTGTGGCATTTGTTGAGCTGGCTACCACCACTTGGGATAGGTGTTCCACAGCAAGCACCTATTGTTCTTCGGAAGCAGTTTTTGACCCAGGTGTCTCCGGGCTGTGTTCGTTGGGGTTGAACTCCTGCTAGCAAAACCGCCGGGTTGAGGGAAGGGTTCAGACTGTGCCTGGGCCCTGTGGTCTCTTCCAGGTCAGTGTATGGCATTTCCTTCCCCTTGCCACAGACACCTGGGAGCATGTCTGCACGTGGAGAAAGACTTTCCCGTGGGAAGCCGGTTTTTGTCAAACGGGTCCCAGTGCTCTGCTCCCCTCTTTTCACTCCTGCTGCCAGAAGCCCAGGGAGGATGGGAGGGCTTAGAACATGGCTGGGCACTGTGGTTTCTTCCAGAGAAGTGGAGGGCATTTGCTTTACCTTGCCACAACCACTTGGGATAGGGTCTGCACCTCAGGAAAACTGTCTCCGTGGTAAGCCGGCTTTTTGCAAAGGGGTCTCAGGGCCGTGGGCCTCGGCTGTCCCTGCGGCTCCCCAAAGCACAGGGACGAGGTGAGGGGCTTAGACCATGCCTGGGCAATGCTGTTTCTTACACCTGGGTGTGTGGCATTTTGTTGAGCTGGCTACCCCCACTTGGGATAGATGTTCCACAGGAAGCGACTATTGTTCGTCGGAAGCCGTTTTTGCCTCAGGGGTCTCCGGGCTGTGTTCGTTGGGGTTGAACTCCTGCTAGCAAAACCGCCGGGTTGAGGGAAGGGTTCAGACTGTGCCTGGGCCCTGTGGTCTCTTCCAGGTCAGTGTATGGCATTTCCTTCCCCTTGCCCCAGACACCTGGGAGCATGTCTGCACGTGGAGAAAGACTTTCCCGTGGGAAGCCGGGTTTTGTCAAACGGGTCCCAGTGCTCTGCTCCTCTCTTTTCACTCCTGCTGCCAGAAGCCCAGGGAGGATGGGAGGGCTTAGAACATGGCTGGGCACTGTGGTTTCTTCCATAGAAGTGGAGGGCATTTGCTTTACCTTGCCACAACCACTTGGGATAGGGTCTGCACCTCAGGAAAACTGTTTCCGTGGGAAGCCGGCTTTTGCAAAGGGGTCTCAGGGCCGTGGGCCTCGGCTGTCCCTCCGGCTCCCCAAAGCACAGGGACGAGGTGAGGGGCTTAGACCATGCCTGGGCAATGTTGTTTCTTACACCTGGGTGTGTGGCATTTTGTTGAGCTGGCTTCCCCCACTTGGGATAGGTGTTCCACAGCAAGCACCTATTGTTTGTCAGAAGCCGTTTTTGCCCCAGGGGTCTCCGGGCTGTGTTCGTTGGGGTTGATCTCCTGCTAGCAAAACCGCCGGGTTGAGGGAAGGGTTCAGACTGTGCCTGGGCCCTGTGGTCTGTTCCAGCTCAGTGTATGGCATTTCCTTCCCCTTGCCACAGGCACCTGGGAGCATGTCTGCACGTGGAGAAAGACTTTCCCGTGGGAAGCCGGGTTTTGTCAAACGGGTCCCAGTGCTCTGCTCCTCTCTTTTCACTCCTGCTGCCAGAAGTCCAGGGAGGATGGGAGGGCTTAGAACATGGCTGGGCACTGTGGTTTCTTCCAGAGAAGTGGAGGGCATTTGCTTTACCTTGCCACAACCACTTGGGATAGGGTCTGCACCTCAGGAAAACTGTCTCTGTGGGAAGCCGGCTTTTTGCAAAGGGGTCTCAGGGCCGTGTGCCTAGGCTGTCCCTCCGGCTCCCCAAAGCCCAGGGACGAGGTGAGGGGCTTAGACCATGCCTGGGCAATGTTGTTCCTTACACTTGGGTGTGTGGCATTTGTTGAGCTGGCTACCAACACTTGGGATAGGTGTTCCACAGCAAGCACCTATTGTTCGTCGGAAGCAGTTTTTGCCCCAGGTGTCTCCGGGCTGTGTTCGTTGGGGTTGAACTCCTGCTAGCAAAACCGCCGGGTTGAGGGAAGGGTTCAGACTGTGCCTGGGCCCTGTGGTCTCTTCCAGGTCAGTGTATGGCATTTCCTTCCCCTTGCCACAGGCACCTGGGAGCATGTCTGCACGTGGAGAAAGACTTTCCCGTGGGAAGCCGGTTTTTGTCAAACGGGTCCCAGTGCTCTGCTCCCCTCTTTTCACTCCTGCTGCCAGAAGCCCAGGGAGGATGGGAGGGCTTAGAACATGGCTGGGCACTGTGGTTTCTTCCAGAGAAGTGGAGGGCATTTGCTTTACCTTGCCACAACCACTTGGGATAGGGTCTGCACCTCAGGAAAACTGTCTCCGTGGTAAGCCGGCTTTTTGCAAAGGGGTCTCAGGGCCGTGGGCCTCGGCTGTCCCTGCGGCTCCCCAAAGCACAGGGACGAGGTGAGGGGCTTAGACCATGCCTGGGCAATGCTGTTTCTTACACCTGGGTGTGTGGCATTTTGTTGAGCTGGCTACCCCCACTTGGGATAGATGTTCCACAGGAAGCGACTATTGTTCGTCGGAAGCCGTTTTTGCCTCAGGGGTCTCCGGGCTGTGTTCGATGGGGTTGAACTCCTGCTAGCAAAACCGCCGGGTTGAGGGAAGGGTTCAGACTGTGCCTGGGCCCTGTGGTCTCTTCCAGGTCAGTGTATGGCATTTCCTTCCCCTTGCCACAGGCACCTGGGAGCATGTCTGCACGTGGAGAAAGACTTTCCCGTGGGAAGCCGGGTTTTGTCAAACGGGTCCCAGTGCTTTGCTCCTCTCTTTTCACTCCTGCTGCCAGAAGCCCAGGGAGGATGGGAGGGCTTAGAACATGGCTGGGCACTATGGTTTCTTCCAGAGAAGTGGAGGGCATTTGCTTTACCTTGCCACAACCACTTGGGATAGGGTCTGCACCTCAGGAAAACTGTTTCCGTGGGAAGCCGGCTTTTGCAAAGGGGTCTCAGGGCCGTGTGCCTCGGCTGTCCCTCCGGCTCCCCAAAGCACAGGGACGAGGTGAGGGGCTTAGACCATGCCTGGGCAATGTTGTTTCTTACACCTGGGTGTGTGGCATTTTGTTGAGCTGGCTTCCCCCACTTGGGATAGGTGTTCCACAGCAAGCACCTATTGTTTGTCAGAAGCCGTTTTTGCCCCAGGGGTCTCCGGGCTGTGTTCGTTGGGGTTGAACTCCTGCTAGCAAAACCGCCGGGTTGAGGGAAGGGTTCAGACTGTGCCTGGGCCCTGTGGTCTCTTCCAGGTCAGTGTATGGCATTTCCTTCCCCTTGCCACAGGCACCTGGGAGCATGTCTGCACGTGGAGAAAGACTTTCCCGTGGGAAGCCGGGTTTTGTCAAACGGGTCCCAGTGCTCTGCTCCTCTCTTTTCACTCCTGCTGCCAGAAGTCCAGGGAGGATGGGAGGGCTTAGAACATGGCTGGGCACTGTGGTTTCTTCCAGAGAAGTGGAGGGCATTTGCTTACCTTGCCACAACCACTTGGGATAGGGTCTGCACCTCAGGAAAACTGTCTCCGTGGGTAGCCGGCTTTTTGCAAAAGGGACTCAGGGCCGTGGGCCTCGGGTGTCCCTCCGGCTCCCCAAAGCACAGGGACGAGGTGAGGGGCTTAGACCATGCCTGGGCAATGTTGTTTCTTACACCTGGGTGTGTGGCATTTTGTTGAGCTGGCGACCCCCACTTGGGATAGGTGTTCCACAGCAAGCGACTATTATTCGTCGGAAGCCGTTTTTGCATCAGGGGTCTCCGGGCTTTGTTCGTTGGGGTTGAACTCCTGCTAGCAAAACCGCCGGGTTGAGGGAAGGGTTCAGACTGTGCCTGGGCCCTGTGGTCTCTTCCAGGTCAGTGTATGGCATTTCCTTCCCCTTGCCACAGGCACCTGGGAGCATGTCTGCACGTGGAGAAAGACTTTCCCGTGGGAAGCCGGGTTTTGTCAAACGGGTCCCAGTGCTCTTCTCCTCTCTTTTCACTCCTGCTGCCAGAAGCCCTGGGAGGATGGGAGGGCTTAGAACATGGCTGGGCACTGGGGTTTCTTCCGGAGAAGTGGAGGGCATTTGCTTTACCTTGCCACAACCACTTGTGAGAGGGTCTGCACCTCAGGAAAACTGTCTCCGTGGGAAGCCGGCTTTTTGCAAAGGGGTCTCAGGGCCGTGGGCCTCAGCTGTCCCTGCGGCTCCCCAAAGCACAGGGACGAGGTGAGGGGCTTAGACCATGCCTGGGCAATGTTGTTTCTTACACCTGGGTGTGTGGCATTTTGTTGAGCTGGCTACCCCCACTTGGGATAGTTCTTCCACAGCAAGCGCCTATTGTTTGTCAGAAGCCGTTTTTGCCCCAGGGGTCTCCGTGCTGTGTTCGTTGCGGTTGAACTCCTGCTAGCAAAACCGCCGGGTTGAGGGAAGGGTTCAGACTGTGCCTGGGCCCTGTGGTCTCTTCCAGGTCAGTGTATGGCATTTCCTTCCCCTTGCCACAGGCACCTGGGAGCATGTCTGCACGTGGAGAAAGACTTTCCCGTGGGAAGCCGGGTTTTGTCAAACGGGGCCCAGTGCTCTGTTCCTCTCTTTTCACTCCTTCTGCCAGAAGCCCAGGGAGGATGGGAGGGCTTAGAACATGGCTGGGCACTGTGGTTTCTTCCAGAGAAGTGGAGGGCATTTGCTTTACCTTGCCACAACCACTTGGGATAGGGTCTGCACCTCAGGAAAACTGTTTCCGTGGGAAGCCGGCTTTTGCAAAGGGGTCTCAGGGCCGTGGGCATCGGCTGTCCCTCCGGCTCCCCAAAGCACAGGGACGAGGTGAGGGGCTTAGACCAAGCCTGGGCAATGTTGTTTCTTACACCTGGGTGTGTGGCATTTTGTTGAGCTGGCTTCCCCCACTTGGGATAGGTGTTCCACAGCAAGCACCTATTGTTCGTTGGAAGCCGTTTTTGCCCAGGGGTCTCCGGGCACTGTTTGTTGGGTTTGAACTCCTGCTAGCAAAACCGCCGGGTTGAGGGAAGGGTTCAGACTGTGCCTGGGCCCTGTGGTCTGTTTCAGCTCAGTGTATGGCATTTCCTTCCCCTTGCCCCAGACACCTGGGAGCATGTCTGCACGTGGAGAAAGACTTTCCCGTGGGAAGCCGGTTTTTGTCAAACGGGTCCCAGTGCTCTGCTCCTCTCTTTTCACTCCTGCTGCCAGAAGCACAGGGAGGATGGGAGGGCTTAGAACATGGCTGGGCACAGTGGTTTCTTCCAGAGAAGTGGAGGGCATTTGCTTTACCTTGCCACAACCACTTGGGATAGGGTCTGCACCTCAGGAAAACTGTCTCTGTGGGAAGCCGGCTTTTTGCAAAGGTGTCTCAGGGCCGTGTGCCTCGGCTGACCCTCCGGCTCCCCAAAGCACAGGGACGAGGTGAGGGGCTTAGACCATGCCTGGGCAATGTTGTTCCTTACACTTGGGTGAGTGGCATTTTGTTGAGCAGGCTACCCCCACTTGGGATAGGTGTTCCACAGCAAGCACCTATTGTTCGTCGGAAGCAGTTTTTGCCCCAGGTGTCTCCGGGCTGTGTTCGTTGGGGTTGAACTCCTGCTAGTAAAACCGCCGGGTTGAGGGAAGGGTTCAGACTGTGCCTGGGCCCTGTGGTCTCTTCCAGGTTAGTGTATGGCATTTCCTTCCCCTTGCCACAGGCACCTGGGAGCATGTCTGCACGTGGAGAAAGACTTTCCCGTGGGAAGCCGGGTTTTGTCAAACGGGTCCCAGTGCTCTGCTCCTCTCTTTTCACTCCTGCTGCCAGAAGCCCAGGGAGGATGGGAGGGCTTAGAACATGGCTGGGCACTGTGGTTTCTTCCAGAGAAGTGGAGGGCATTTGCTTTACCTTGCCACAACCACTTGTGAGAGGGTCTGCACCTCAGGAAAACTGTCTCCGTGGGAAGCCGGCTTTTTGCAAAGGGGTCTCAGGGCCGTGGGCCTCGTCTGTCCCTCCGGCTCCCCAAAGCACAGGGACGAGGTGAGGGGCTTAGACCATGCCTGGGCAATGTTGTTTCTTACACCTGGGTGTGTGGCATTTTGTTGAGCTGGCTACCCCCACTTGGGATAGGTGTTCCACAGCAAGCGCCTATTGTTTGTCAGAAGCCGTTTTTGCCGCAGGGGTCTCCGGGCTGTGTTCGTTGGGGTTGAACTCCTGCTAGCAAAACCGCCGGGTTGAGGGAAGGGTTCAGAATGTGCCTGGGCCCTGTGGTCTCTTCCAGGTCAGTGTATGGCATTTCCTTCCCCTTGCCACAGGCACCTGGGAGCATGTCTGCACGTGGAGAAAGACTTTCCCGTGGGAAGCCGGGTTTTGTCAAACGGGTCCCAGTGCTCTGCTCCTCTCTTTTCACTCCTGGTGCCAGAAGCCCAGGGAGGATGGGAGGGATTAGAACATGGCTGGGCACTGTGGTTTCTTCCAGAGAAGTGGAGGGCATTTGCTTACCTTGCCACAACCACTTGGGATAGGGTCTGCACCTCAGGAAAACTGTCTCCGTGGGTAGCCGGCTTTTTGCAAAAGGGTCTCAGGGCCATGGGCCTCGGGTGTCCCTCCGGCTCCCCAAAGCACAGGGACGAGGTGAGGGGCTTAGACCATGCCTGGGCAATGTTGTTTCTTACACCTGGGTGTGTGGCATTTTGTTGAGCTGGCTACCCCCACTTGGGATAGGTGTTCCACAGCAAGCGACTATTATTCGTCGGAAGCCGTTTTTGCCTCAGGGGTCTCCGGGCTGTCTTCGATGGGGTTGAACTCCTGCTAGCAAAACCGCCGGGTTGAGGGAAGGGTTCAGACTGTGCCTGGGCCCTGTGGTCTCTTCCAGGTCAGTGTATGGCATTTCCTTCCCCTTGCCACAGGCACCTGGGAGTATGTCTGAACGTGGAGAAAGACTTTCCCGTGGGAAGCCGGGTTTTGTCAAACAGGTCCCAGTGCTCTACTCCTCTCTTTTCACTCCTGCTGCCAGAAGCCCAGGGAGGATGGGAGGGCTTAGAACATGGCTGGGCACTGTGGTTTCTTCCAGCGAAGTGGAGGCCATTTGCTTTACCTTGCCACAACCACTTGGGATAGGGTCTGCACCTCAGGAAAACTGTCTCTGTGGGAAGCCGGCTTTTTGCAAAAGGGTCTCAGGGCCGTGGGCCTCGGGTGTCCCTCCGGCTCCCCAAAGCACAGGGACGAGGTGAGGGGCTTAGACCATGCCTGGGCAATGTTGTTTCTTACACCTGGGTGTGTGGCATTTTGTTGAGCTGGCTACCCCCACTTGGGATAGATGTTCCACAGCAAGCGACTATTGTTCGTCGGAAGCCGTTTTTGATTCAGGGGTGTCCGTTTCGTTGGGGTTGAACTCCTGCTAGCAAAACCGCCGGGTTGAGGGAAGGGTTCAGACTGTGCCTGGGCCCTGTGGTCTGTTCCAGCTCAGTGTATGGCATTTCCTTCCCCTTGCCCCAGACACGGGAGCATGTCTGCACGTGGAGAAAGACTTTCCCGTGGGAAGCCGGTTTTTCTCAAACGGGTTCCAGTGCTGTGCTCCTCTCTTTTCACTCCTGCTGCCAGAAGCCCAGGGAGGATGGGAGGGCTTAGAACATGGCTGGGCACTGTGGTTTCTTCCAGAGAAGTGGAGGGCATTTGCTTTACCTTGCCACAACCACTTGGGATAGGGTCTGCACCTCAGGAAAACTGTCTCTGTGGGAAGCCGGCTTTTTGCAAAGGGGTCTCAGGGCCGTGTGCCTAGGCTGTCCCTCCGGCTCCCCAAAGCACAGGGACGAGGTGAGGGGCTTAGACCATGCCTGGGCAATGTTGTTCCTTACACTTGGGTGTGTGACATTTGTTGAGCTGGCTACCACCACTTGGGATAGGTGTTCCACAGCAAGCACCTATTGTTCGTCGGAAGCAGTTTTTGCCCCAGGTGTCTCCGGGCTGTGTTCGTTGGGTTTGAACTCCTGCTAGCAAAACCGCCGGGTTGAGGGAAGGGTTCAGACTGTGCCTGGGCCCTGTGGTCTCTTCCAGGTCAGTGTATGGCATTTCCTTCCCCATGCCACAGGCACCTGGGAGCATGTCTGCACGTGGAGAAAGACTTTCCCGTGGGAAGCCGGTTTTTGTCAAACGGGTCCCAGTGCTCTGCTCCCCTCTTTTCACTCCTGCTGCCAGAAGCCCAGGGAGGATGGGAGGGCTTAGAACATGGCTGGGCACTGTGGTTTCTTCCAGAGAAGTGGAGGGCATTAGCTTTAACTTGCCACAACCACTTGGGATAGGGTCTGCACCTCAGGAAAACTGTCTCTGTGGGAAGCCGGCTTTTTGAAAAGGGGTCTCAGGGCCGTGTGCCTCGTCTGTCCCTCCGGCTCCCCAAAGCACAGGGACGAGGTGAGGGGCTTAGACCATGCCTGGGCAATGTTGTTTCTTACCCCTGGGTGTGTGGCATTTTGTTGAGCTGGCTTCCCCCACTTGGGATAGGTGTTCCACATCAAGCGCCTATTGCTCGTCAGAAGCCGTTCTTGCCCCAGGGGTCTCCGGGCTGTGTTTGTTGGGGTTGAACTCCTGCTAGCAAAACCGCCGGGTTGAGGGAAGGGTTCAGACTGTGCCTGGGCCCTGTGGTCTGTTTCAGCTCAGTGTATGGCATTTCCTTCCCCTTGCCCCAGACACCTGGGAGCATGTCTGCACGTGGAGAAAGACTTTCCCGTGGGAAGCCGGTTTTTGTCAAACGGGTCCCAGTGCTCTGCTCCTCTCTTTTCACTCCTGCTGCCAGAAGCCCAGGGAGGATGGGAGGGCTTAGAACATGGCTGGGCACAGTGGTTTCTTCCAGAGAAGTGGAGGGCATTTGCTTTACCTTGCCACAACCACTTGGGATAGGGTCTGCACCTCAGGAAAACTGTCTCTGTGGGAAGCCGGCTTTTTGCAAAGGTGTCTCAGGGCCGTGTGCCTAGGCTGTCCCTCCGGCTCCCCAAAGCACAGGGACGAGGTGAGGGGCTTAGACCATGCCTGGGCAATGTTGTTCCTTACACTTGGGTGAGTGGCATTTTGTTGAGCTGGCTACCCCCACTTGGGATAGGTGTTCCACAGCAAGCACCTATTGTTCGTCGAAGCAGTTTTTGCCCCAGGTGTCTCCGGGCTGTGTTCGTTGGGGTTGAACTCCTGCTAGCAAAACCGCCGGGTTGAGGGAAGGGTTCAGACTGTGCCTGGGCCCTGTGGTCTCTTCCAGGTTAGTGTATGGCATTTCCTTCCCCTTGCCACAGGCAATTGGGAGCATGTCTGCACGTGGAGAAAGACTTTCCCGTGGGAAGCCGGGTTTTGTCAAACGGGTCCCAGTGCTGTGCTCCTCTCTTTTCACTCCTGCTGCCAGAAGCCCAGGGAGGATGGGAGGGCTTAGAACATGGCTGGGCACTGTGGTTTCTTCCAGAGAAGTGGAGGGCATTTGCTTTACCTTGCCACAACCACTTGTGAGAGGGTCTGCACCTCAGGAAAACTGTCTCCGTGGGAAGCCGGCTTTTTGCAAAGGGGTCTCACGGCCGTGGGCCTCGTCTGTCCCTCCGGCTCCCCAAAGCACAGGGACGAGGTGAGGGGCTTAGACCATGCCTGGGCAATGTTGTTTCTTACACCTGGGTGTGTGGCATTTTGTTGAGCTGGCTACCCCCACTTGGGATATGTGTTCCACAGCAAGCGCCTATTGTTTGTCAGAAGCCGTTTTTGCCCCAGGGGTCTCCGGGCTGTGTTCGTTGGGGTTGAACTCCTGCTAGCAAAACCGCCGGGTTGAGGGAAGGGTTCAGACTGTGCCTGGGCCCTGTGGTCTCTTCCAGGTCAGTGTATGGCATTTCCTTCCCCTTGCCCCAGGCACCTGGGAGCATGTCTGCACGTGGAGAAAGACTTTCCCATGGGAAGCCGGGTTTTGTCAAACGGGTCCCAGTGCTCTGCTCCTCTCTTTTCACTCCTGCTGCCAGAAGCCCAGGGAGGATGGGAGGGATTAGAACATGGCTGGGCACTGTGGTTTCTTCCAGAGAAGTGGAGGGCATTTGCTTACCTTGCCACAACCACTTGGGATAGGGTCTGCACCTCAGGAAAACTGTCTCCGTGGGTAGCCGGCTTTTTGCAAAAGGGTCTCAGGGCCGTGGGCCTCGGGTGTCCCTCCGGCTCCCCAAAGCACAGGGACGAGGTGAGGGGCTTAGACCATGCCTGGGCAATGTTGTTTCTTACACCTGGGTGTGTGGCATTTTGTTGAGCTGGCTACCCCCACTTGGGATAGGTGTTCCACAGCAAGCGCCTATTGTTCGTAAGGAGCCGTTTTTGCCCCAGGGGTCTCCGGGCAGTGTTCGTTGGGGTTGAACTCCTGCTAGCAAAACCGCCGGGTTGAGGGAAGGGTTCAGACTGTGCCTGGGCCCTGTGGTCTCTTCCAGGTCAGTGTATGGCATTTCCTTCCCCTTGCCACAGACACCTGGGAGCATGTCTGCACGTGGAGAAAGACTTTCCCGTGGGAAGCCGGTTTTTGTCAAACGGGTCCCAGTGCTCTGCTCCCCTCTTTTCACTCCTGCTGCCAGAAGCCCAGGGAGGATGGGAGGGCTTAGAACATGGCTGGGCACTGTGGTTTCTTCCATAGAAGTTTAGGCCATTTGCTTTACCTTGCCACAACCACTTGTGAGAGGGTCTGCACCTCAGGAAAACTGTCTCCGTGGGAAGCCGGCTTTTTACAAAGGGGTCTCAGGGCCGTGGGCCTCGGCTGTCCCTGCGGCTCCCCAAAGCACAGGGACGAGGTGAGGGGCTTAGACCATGCCTGGGCAATGTTGTTTCTTACACCTAGGTGTGTGGCATTTTGTTGAGCTGGCTACCCCCACTTGGGATAGGTCTTCAAGTAAGCGCCTATTGTTTGTCAGAAGCCGTTTTTGCCCCAGGGGTCTCCAGGCTGTGTTCCTTGGGGATGAACTCCTGCTAGCAAAACCGCCGGGTTGAGGTAAGGGTTCAGACTGTGCCTGGGCCCTGTGGTCTCTTCCAGGTCAGTGTATGGCATTTCCTTCCCCTTGCCACAGGCACCTGGGAGCATGTCTGCACGTGGAGAAAGACTTTCCCGTGGGAAGCCGGGTTTTGTCAAACGGGTCCCAGTGCTCTACTCCTCTCTTTTCACTCCTGCTACGAGAAGTCCAGGGAGGATGGGAGGGCTTAGAACATGGCTGGGCACTGTGGTTTCTTCCAGAGAAGTGGAGGGCATTTGCTTAACTTGCCACAACCACTTGGGATAGGGTCTGCACCTCAGGAAAACTGTCTCCGTGGGTAGCCGGCTTTTTGCAAAAGGGTCTCAGGGCCGTGGGCCTCGGGTGTCCCTCCGGCTCCCCAAAGCACAGGGACGAGGTGAGGGGCTTAAACCATGCCTGGGCAATGTTGTTCCTTACACTTGGGTGAGTGGCATTTTGTTGAGCTGGCTACCCCCACTTGGGATAGGTGTTCCACAGCAAGCGACTATTGTTCGTCGGAAGCCGTTTTTGCCCCAGGTGTCTCCGGGCTGTGTTCGTTGGGGTTGAACTCCTGCTAGCAAAACCGCCGGGTTGAGGGAAGGGTTCAGACTGTGCCTGGGCCCTGTGGTCTCTTCCAGGTCAGTGTATGGCATTTCCTTCCCCTTGCCACAGGCACCTGGGAGCATGTCTGCACGTGGAGAAAGACTTTCCCGTGGGAAGCCGGTTTTTGTCAAACGGGTCCCAGTGCTCTGCTCCCCTCTTTTCACTCCTGCTGCCAGAAGCCCAGGGAGGATGGGAGGGCTTAGAACATGGCTGGGCACTGTGGTTTCTTCCAGAGAAGTGGAGGGCATTAGCTTTACCTTGCAACAACCACTTGGGATAGGGTCTGCACCTCAGGAAAACTGTCTCTGTGGGAAGGCGGCTTTTTGAAAACGGGTCTCAGGGCCGTGTGCCTCGGCTGTCCCTCCGGCTCCCCAAAGCACAGGGACGAGGTGAGGGGCTTAGACCATGCCTGGGCAATGTTGTTTCTTACCCCTGGGTGTGTGGCATTTTGTTGAGCTGGCTTCCCCCACTTGGGATAGTTGTTGCACAGCAAGCGCCTATTGTTCGTCAGAAGACGTTTTTGCCCCAGGGGTCTCCGGGCTGTGTTTGTTGGGGTTGAACTCCTGCTAGCAAAACCGCCGGGTTGAGGGAAGGGTTCAGACTGTGCCTGGGCCCTGTGGTCTCTTCCAGGTCAGTGTATGGCATTTCCTTCCCCTTGCCACAGGCACCTGGGAGTATGTCTGCACGTGGAGAAAGACTTTCCCGTGGGAAGCCGGGTTTTGTCAAACAGGTCCCAGTGCTCTGCTCCTCTCTTTTCACTCCTGCTGCCAGAAGCCCAGGGAGGATGGGAGGGCTTAGAACATGGCTGCGCACTGTGGTTTCTTCCAGCGAAGTGTAGGCCATTTGCTTTACCTTGCCACAACCACTTGGGATAGGGTCTGCACCTCAGGAAAACTGTCTCTGTGGGAAGCCGGCTTTTTGCAAAAGGGTCTCAGGGCCGTGGGCCTCGGGTGTCCCTCCGGCTCCCCAAAGCACAGGGACGAGGTGAGGGGCTTAGACCATGCCTGGGCAATGTTGTTTCTTACACCTGGGTGTGTGGCATTTTGTTGAGCTGGCTACCCCCACTTGGGATAGATGTTCCACAGCAAGCGACTATTGTTCGTCGGAAGCCGTTTTTGATTCAGGGGTCTCCGTTTCGTTGGGGTTGAACTCCTGCTAGCAAAACCGCCGGGTTGAGGGAAGGGTTCAGACTGTGCCTGGGCCCTGTGGTCTCTTCCAGGTCAGTGTATGGCATTTCCTTCCCCTTGCCCCAGACACGGGAGCATGTCTGCACGTGGAGAAAGACTTTCCCGTGGGAAGCCGGTTTTTCTCAAACGGGTTCCAGTGCTGTGCTCCTCTCTTTTCACTCCTGCTGCCAGAAGCCCAGGGAGGATGGGAGGGCTTAGAACATGGCTGGGCACTGTGGTTTCTTCCAGAGAAGTGGAGGGCATTTGCTTTACCTTGCCACAACCACTTGGGATAGGGTCTGCACCTCAGGAAAACTGTCTCTGTGGGAAGCCGGCTTTTTGCAAAGGTGTCTCAGGGCCGTGTGCCTAGGCTGTCCCTCCGGCTCCCCAAAGCACAGGGACGAGGTGAGGGGCTTAGACCATGCCTGGGCAATGTTGTTCCTTACACTTGGGTGTGTGACATTTGTTGAGCTGGCTACCACCACTTGGGATAGGTGTTCCACAGCAAGCACCTATTGTTCGTCGGAAGCAGTTTTTGCCCCAGGTGTCTCCGGGCTGTGTTCGTTGGGGTTGAACTCCTGCTAGCAAAACCGCCGGGTTGAGGGAAGGGTTCAGACTGTGCCTGGGCCCTGTGGTCTCTTCCAGGTCAGTGTATGGCATTTCCTTCCCCTTGCCACAGGCACCTGGGAGCATGTCTGCACGTGGAGAAAGACTTTCCCGTGGGAAGCCGGTTTTTGTCAAACGGGTCCCAGTGCTCTGCTCCCCTCTTTTCACTCCTGCTGCCAGAAGCCCAGGGAGGATGGGAGGGCTTAGAACATGGCTGGGCACTGTGGTTTCTTCCAGAGAAGTGGAGGGCATTTGCTTTACCTTGCCACAACCACTTGGGATAGGGTCTGCACCTCAGGAAAACTGTCTCCGTGGTAAGCCGGCTTTTTGCAAAGGGGTCTCAGGGCCGTGGGCCTCGGCTGTCCCTGCGGCTACCCAAAGCACAGGGACGAGGTGAGGGGCTTAGACCATGCCTGGGCAATGCTGTTTCTTACACCTGGGTGTGTGGCATTTTGTTGAGCTGGCTACCCCCACTTGGGATAGATGTTCCACAGGAAGCGACTATTGTTCGTCGGAAGCCGTTTTTGCCTCAGGGGTCTCCGGGCTGTGTTCTTTGGGGTTGAACTCCTGCTAGCAAAACCGCCGGGTTGAGGGAAGGGTTCAGACTGTGCCTGGGCCCTGTGGTCTCTTCCAGGTCAGTGTATGGCATTTCCTTCCCCTTGCCCCAGACACCTGGGAGCATGTCTGCACGTGGAGAAAGACTTTCCCGTGGGAAGCCGGGTTTTGTCAAACGGGTCCCAGTGCTCTGCTCCTCTCTTTTCACTCCTGCTGCCAGAAGCCCAGGGAGGATGGAAGGGCTTAGAACATGGCTGGGCACTGTGGTTTCTTCCAGAGAAGTGGAGGGCATTTGCTTTACCTTGCCACAACCACTTGGGATAGGGTCTGCACCTCAGGAAAACTGTTTCCGTGGGAAGCCGGCTTTTGCAAAGGGGTCTCAGGGCCGTGGGCCTCGGCTGACCCTCCGGCTCCCCAAAGCACAGGGACGAGGTGAGGGGCTTAGACCATGCCTGGGCAATGTTGTTCCTTACACCTGGGTGTGTGGCATTATGTTGAGCTGGCTTCCCCCACTTGGGATAGGTGTTCCACAGCAAGCACCTATTGTTCGTTGGAAGCCGTTTTTGCCCAGGGGTCTCCGGGCCCTGTTTGTTGGGTTTGAACTCCTGCTAGCAAAACCGCCGGGTTGAGGGAAGGGTTCAGACTGTGCCTGGGCCCTGTGGTCTGTTTCAGCTCAGTGTATGGCATTTCCTTCCCCTTGCCCCAGACACCTGGGAGCATGTCTGCACGTGGAGAAAGACTTTCCCGTGGGAAGCCGGTTTTTGTCAAACGGGTCCCAGTGCTCTGCTCCTCTCTTTTCACTCCTGCTGCCAGAAGCACAGGGAGGATGGGAGGGCTTAGAACATGGCTGGGCACAGTGGTTTCTTCCAGAGAAGTGGAGGGCATATGTTTTACCTTGCCACAACCACTTGGGATAGGGTCTGCACCTCAGGAAAACTGTCTCTGTGGGAAGCCGGCTTTTTGCAAAGGTGTCTCAGGGCCGTGTGCCTCGGCTGACCCTCCGGCTCCCCAAAGCACAGGGACGAGGTGAGGGGCTTAGACCATGCCTGGGCAATGTTGTTCCTTACACTTGGGTGAGTGGCATTTTGTTGAGCAGGCTACCCCCACATGGGATAGGTGTTCCACAGCAAGCACCTATTGTTCGTCGGAAGCAGTTTTTGCCCCAGGTGTCTCCGGGCTGTGTTCGTTGGGGTTGAACTCCTGCTAGCAAAACCGCCGGGTTGAGGGAAGGGTTCAGACTGTGCCTGGGCCCTGTGGTCTCTTCCAGGTTAGTGTATGGCATTTCCTTCCCCTTGCCACAGGCACCTGGGAGCATGTCTGCACGTGGAGAAAGACTTTCCCGTGGGAAGCCGGGTTTTGTCAAACGGGTCCCAGTGCTCTGCTCCTCTCTTTTCACTCCTGCTGCCAGAAGCCCAGGGAGGATGGGAGGGCTTAGAACATGGCTGGGCACTGTGGTTTCTTCCAGAGAAGTGGAGGGCATTTGCTTTACCTTGCCACAACCACTTGTGAGAGGGTCTGCACCTCAGGAAAACTGTCTCCGTGGGAAGCCGGCTTTTTGCAAAGGGGTCTCAGGGCCGTGGGCCTCGTCTGTCCCTCCGGCTCCCCAAAGCACAGGGACGAGGTGAGGGGCTTAGACCATGCCTGGGCAATGTTGTTTCTTACACCTGGGTGTGTGGCATTTTGTTGAGCTGGCTACCCCCACTTGGGATAGGTGTTCCACAGCAAGCGCCTATTGTTTGTCAGAAGCCGTTTTTGCCGCAGGGGTCTCCGGGCTGTGTTCGTTGGGGTTGAACTCCTGCTAGCAAAACCGCCGGGTTGAGGGAAGGGTTCAGAATGTGCCTGGGCCCTGTGGTCTCTTCCAGGTCAGTGTATGGCATTTCCTTCCCCTTGCCACAGGCACCTGGGAGCATGTCTGCACGTGGAGAAAGACTTTCCCGTGGGAAGCCGGGTTTTGTCAAACGGGTCCCAGTGCTCTGCTCCTCTCTTTTCACTCCTGCTGCCAGAAGCCCAGGGAGGATGGGAGGGCTTAGAACATGGCTGGGCACTGTGGTTTCTTCCAGAGAAGTGGAGGGCATTTGCTTACCTTGCCACAACCACTTCGGATAGGGTCTGCACCTCAGGAAAACTGTCTCTGTGGGAAGCCGGCTTTTTGAAAACGGGTCTCAGGGCCGTGTGCCTCGGCTGTCCCTCCGGCTCCCCAAAGCACAGGGACGAGGTGAGGGGCTTAGACCATGCCTGGGCAATGTTGTTTCTTACCCCTGGGTGTGTGGCATTTTGTTGAGCTGGCTTCCCCCACTTGGGATAGGTGTTGCACAGCAAGCGCCTATTGTTCGTCAGAAGCCGTTTTTGCCCCAGGGGTCTCCGGGCTGTGTTTGTTGGGGTTGAACTCCTGCTAGCAAAACCGCCGGGTTGAGGGAAGGGTTCAGACTGTGCCTGGGCCCTGTGGTCTCTTCCAGGTCAGTGTATGGCATTTCCTTCCCCTTGCCACAGGCACCTGGGAGTATGTCTGAACGTGGAGAAAGACTTTCCCGTGGGAAGCCGGGTTTTGTCAAACAGGTCCCAGTGCTCTACTCCTCTCTTTTCACTCCTGCTGCCAGAAGCCCAGGGAGGATGGGAGGGCTTAGAACATGGCTGGGCACTGTGGTTTCTTCCAGCGAAGTGGAGGCCATTTGCTTTACCTTGCCACAACCACTTGGGATAGGGTCTGCACCTCAGGAAAACTGTCTCTGTGGGAAGCCGGCTTTTTGCAAAAGGGTCTCAGGGCCGTGGGCCTCGGGTGTCCCTCCGGGTCCCCAAAGCACAGGGACGAGGTGAGGGGCTTAGACCATGCCTGGGCAATGTTGTTTCTTACACCTGGGTGTGTGGCATTTTGTTGAGCTGGCTACCCCCACTTGGGATAGATGTTCCACAGCAAGCGACTATTGTTCGTCGGAAGCCGTTTTTGATTCAGGGGTCTCCGTTTCGTTGGGGTTGAACTCCTGCTAGCAAAACCGCCGGGTTGAGGGAAGGGTTCAGACTGTGCCTGGGCCCTGTGGTCTGTTCCAGCTCAGTGTATGGCATTTCCTTCCCCTTGCCCCAGACACGGGAGCATGTCTGCACGTGGAGAAAGACTTTCCCGTGGGAAGCCGGTTTTTCTCAAACGGGTCCCAGTGCTGTGCTCCTCTCTTTTCACTCCTGCTGCCAGAAGCCCAGGGAGGATGGGAGGGCTTAGAACATGGCTGGGCACTGTGGTTTCTTCCAGAGAAGTGGAGGGCATTTGCTTTACCTTGCCACAACCACTTGGGATAGGGTCTGCACCTCAGGAAAACTGTCTCTGTGGGAAGCCGGCTTTTTGCAAAGGTGTCTCAGGGCCGTGTGCCTAGGCTGTCCCTCCGGCTCCCCAAAGCACAGGGACGAGGTGAGGGGCTTAGACCATGCCTGGGCAATGTTGTTCCTTACACTTGGGTGTGTGACATTTGTTGAGCTGGCTACCACCACTTGGGATAGGTGTTCCACAGCAAGCACCTATTGTTCGTCGGAAGCAGTTTTTGCCCCAGGTGTCTCCGGGCTGTGTTCGTTGGGTTTGAACTCCTGCTAGCAAAACCGCCGGGTTGAGGGAAGGGTTCAGACTGTGCCTGGGCCCTGTGGTCTCTTCCAGGTCAGTGTATGGCATTTCCTTCCCCTTGCCACAGGCACCTGGGAGCATGTCTGCACGTGGAGAAAGACTTTCCCGTGGGAAGCCGGTTTTTGTCAAACGGGTCCCAGTGCTCTGCTCCCCTCTTTTCACTCCTGCTGCCAGAAGCCCAGGGAGGATGGGAGGGCTTAGAACATGGCTGGGCACTGTGGTTTCTTCCAGAGAAGTGGAGGGCATTTGCTTTACCTTGCCACAACCACTTGGGATAGGGTCTGCACCTCAGGAAAACTGTCTCCGTGGTAAGCCGGCTTTTTGCAAAGGGGTCTCAGGGCCGTGGGCCTCGGCTGTCCCTGCGGCTACCCAAAGCACAGGGACGAGGTGAGGGGCTTAGACCATGCCTGGGCAATGCTGTTTCTTACACCTGGGTGTGTGGCATTTTGTTGAGCTGGCTACCCCCACTTGGGATAGATGTTCCACAGGAAGCGACTATTGTTCGTCGGAAGCCGTTTTTGCCTCAGGGGTCTCCGGGCTGTGTTCGTTGGGGTTGAACTCCTGCTAGCAAAACCGCCGGGTTGAGGGAAGGGTTCAGACTGTGCCTGGGCCCTGTGGTCTCTTCCAGGTCAGTGTATGGCATTTCCTTCCCCTTGCCCCAGACACCTGGGAGCATGTCTGCACGTGGAGAAAGACTTTCCCGTGGGAAGCCGGTTTTTCTCAAACGGGTCCCAGTGCTGTGCTCCTCTCTTTTCACTCCTGCTGCCAGAAGCCCAGGGAGGATGGGAGGGCTTAGAACATGGCTGGGCACTGTGGTTTCTTCCAGAGAAGTGGAGGTCATTTGCTTTACCTTGCCACAACCACTTGGGATAGGGTCTGCACCTCAGGAAAACTGTCTCTGTGGGAAGCCGGCTTTCCAAAGGGGTCTCAGGGCCGTGTGCCTAGGCTGTCCCTCTGGCTCCCCAAAGCACAGGGACGAGGTGAGGGGCTTAGACCATGCCTGGGCAATGTTGTTCCTTACACTTGGGTGTGTGGCATTTGTTGAGCTGGCTACCACCACTTGGGATAGGTGTTCCACAGCAAGCACCTATTGTTCGTCGGAAGCAGTTTTTGCCCCAGGTGTCTCCGGGCTGTGTTCGTTGGGGTTGAACTCCTGCTAGCAAAACCGCCGGGTTGAGGGAAGGGTTCAGACTGTGCCTGGGCCCTGTGGTCTCTTCCAGGTCAGTGTATGGCATTTCCTTCCCCTTGCCACAGGCACCTGGGAGCATGTCTGCACGTGGAGAAAGACTTTCCCGTGGGAAGCCGGTTTTTGTCAAACGGGTCCCAGTGCTCTGCTCCCCTCTTTTCACTCCTGCTGCCAGAAGCCCAGGGAGGATGGGAGGGCTTAGAACATGGCTGGGCACTGTGGTTTCTTCCAGAGAAGTGGAGGGCATTTGCTTTACCTTGCCACAACCACTTGGGATAGGATCTGCACCTCAGGAAAACTGTCTCCGTGGTAAGCCGGCTTTTTGCAAAGGGGTCTCAGGGCCGTGGGCCTCGGCTGTCCCTGCGGCTCCCCAAAGCACAGGGACGAGGTGAGGGGCTTAGACCATGCCTGGGCAATGCTGTTTCTTACACCTGGGTGTGTGGCATTTTGTTGAGCTGGCTACCCCCACTTGGGATAGATGTTCCACAGGAAGCGACTATTGTTCGTCGGAAGCCGTTTTTGCCTCAGGGGTCTCCGGGCTGTGTTCGTTGGGGTTGAACTCCTGCTAGCAAAACCGCCGGGTTGAGGGAAGGGTTCAGACTGTGCCTGGGCCCTGTGGTCTGTTCCAGCTCAGTGTATGGCATTTCCTTCCCCTTGCCCCAGACACCTGGGAGCATGTCTGCACGTGGAGAAAGACTTTCCCGTGGGAAGCCGGTTTTTGTCAAACGGGTCCCAGTGCTCTGCTCCTCTCTTTTCACTCCTGCTGCCAGAAGCACAGGGAGGATGGGAGGGCTTAGAACATGGCTGGGCACAGTGGTTTCTTCCAGAGAAGTGGAGGGCATTTGCTTTACCTTGCCACAACCACTTGGGATAGGGTCTGCACCTCAGGAAAACTGTCTCTGTGGGAAGCCGGCTTTTTGCAAAGGTGTCTCAGGGCCGTGTGCCTAGGCTGTCCCTCCGGCTCCACAAAGCACAGGGACGAGGTGAGGGGCTTAGACCATGCCTGGGCAATGTTGTTCCTTACACTTGGTTGAGTGGCATTTTGTTGAGCAGGCTACCCCCACTTGGGATAGGTGTTCCACAGCAAGCACCTATTGTTCGTCGGAAGCAGTTTTTGCCCCAGGTGTCTCCGGGCTGTGTTCGTTGGGGTTGAACTCCTGCTAGCAAAACCGCCGGGTTGAGGGAAGGGTTCAGACTGTGCCTGGGCCCTGTGGTCTGTTCCAGGTCAGTGTATGGCATTTCCTTCCCCTTGCCACAGGCACCTGGGAGCATGTCTGCACGTGGAGAAAGACTTTCCCGTGGGAAGCCGGTTTTTGTCAAACGGGTCCCAGTGCTCTGCTCCCCTCTTTTCACTCCTGCTGCCAGAAGCCCAGGGAGGATGGGAGGGCTTAGAACATGGCTGGGCACTGTGGTTTCTTCCAGAGAAGTGGAGGGCATTAGCTTTACCTTGCCACAACCACTTGGGATAGGGTCTGCACCTCAGGAAAACTGTCTCCGTGGGTAGCCGGCTTTTTGCAAAAGGGTCTCAGGGCCGTGGGCCTCGGTTGTCCCTCCGGCTCCCCAAAGCACAGGGACGAGGTGAGGGGCTTAGACCATGCCTGGGCAATGTTGTTTCTTACACCTGGGTGTGTGGCATTTTGTTGAGCTGGCTACCCCCACTTGGGATAGGTGTTCCACAGCAAGCGCCTATTGTTCGTCAGAAGCCGTTTTTGCCCCAGGGGTCTCCGGGCTGTGTTTGTTGGGGTTGAACTCCTGCAAGCAAAACCGCCGGGTTGAGGGAAGGGTTCAGACTGTGCCTGGGCCCTGTGGTCTGTTCCAGCTCAGTGTATGGCATTTCCTTCCCCTTGCCACAGGCACATGGGAGCATGTCTGCACGTGGAGAAAGACTTTCCCGTGGGAAGCCGGTTTTTCTCAAACGGGTCCCAGTGCTGTGCTCCTCTCTTTTCACTCCTGCTGCCAGAAGCCCAGGGAGGATGGGAGGGCTTAGAACATGGCTGGGCACTGTGGTTTCTTCCAGAGAAGTGGAGGGCATTTGCTTTACCTTGCCACAACCACTTGGGATAGGGTCTGCACCTCAGGAAAACTGTCTCTGTGGGAAGCCGGCTTTTTGCAAAGGGGACTCAGGGCCGTGTGCCTAGACTGTCCCTCCGGCTCCCCAAAGCAAAGGGACGAGGTGAGGGGCTTAGACCATGCCTGGGCAATGTTGTTCCTTACACTTGGGTGTGTGGCATTTGTTGAGCTGGCTACCACCACTTGGGATAGGTGTTCCACAGCAAGCACCTATTGTTCGTCGGAAGCAGTTTTTGCCCCAGGTGTCTCCGGGCTGTGTTCGTTGGGGTTGAACTCCTGCTAGCAAAACCGCCGGGTTGAGGGAAGGGTTCAGACTGTGCCTGGGCCCTGTGGTCTCTTCCAGGTTAGTGTATGGCATTTCCTTCCCCTTGCCCCAGACACCTGGGAGCATGTCTGCACGTGGAGAAAGACTTTCCCGTGGGAAGCCGGATTTTGTCAAACGGGTCCCAGTGCTTTGCTCCTCTCTTTTCACTCCTGCTGCCAGAAGCCCAGGGAGGATGGGAGGGCTTAGAACATGGCTGGGCACTGTGGTTTCTTCCAGAGAAGTGGAGGGCATTTGCTTACCTTGCCACAACCACTTGGGATAGGGTCTGCACCTCAGGAAAACTGTCTCCGTGGGTAGCCGGCTTTTTGCAAAAGGGTCTCAGGGCCGTGGGCCTCGGGTGTCCCTCCGGCTCCCCAAAGCACAGGGACGAGGTGAGGGGCTTAGACCATGCCTGGGCAATGTTGTTTCTTACACCTGGGTGTGTGGCATTTTGTTGAGCTGGCTACCCCCACTTGGGATAGGTGTTCCACAGCAAGCGACTATTGTTCGTCGGAAGCCGTTTTTGCATCAGGGGTCTCCGGGCTGTGTTCGTTGGGGTTGAACTCCTGCTAGCAAAACCGCCGGGTTGAGGGAAGGGTTCAGACTGTGCCTGGGCCCTGTGGTCTCTTCCAGGTCAGTGTATGGCATTTCCTTCCCCTTGCCACAGGCACCTGGGAGCATGTCTGCACGTGGAGAAAGACTTTCCCGTGGGAAGCCGATTTTTGTCAAACGGGTCCCAGTGCTCTGCTCCTCTCTTTTCACTCCTGCTTCCAGAAGCCCAGGGAGGATGGGAGGGATTAGAACATGGCTGGGCACTGTGGTTTCTTCCAGAGAAGTGGAGGGTATTAGCTTTACCTTGCCACAACCACTTGGGATAGGGTCTGCACCTCAGGAAAACTGTCTCTGTGGGAAGCCGGCCTTTTGAAAAGGGCTCTCAGTGCCGTGGGCCTCGTCTGTCCCTCCGGCTCCCCATAGCACAGGGACGAGGTGAGGGGCTTAGACCATGCCTGGGCTATGTTTTTTCTTACACCTGGGTGTGTGGCATTTTGTTGAGCTGGCTACCCCCACTTGGGATAGGTGTTCCACAGCAAGCGCCTATTGTTCATCAGAAGCCGTTTTTGCCCCAGGGGTCTCCTGGCTGTGTTCGTTGGTGTTGAACTCCTGCTAAGAAAACCGCCGGGTTGAGGGAAGGGTTCAGACTGTGCCTGGGCCCTGTGGTCTCTTCCAGGTCAGTGTATGGCATTTCCTTCCCCTTGCCACAGGCACCTGGGAGCATGTCTACACGTGGAGAAAGACTTTCCCGTGGGAAGCCGGGTTTTGTCAAACGGGTCCCAGTGCTCTTCTCCTCTCTTTTCACTCCTACTGCCAGAAGCCCTGGGAGGATGGGAGGGCTTAGAACATGGCTGGGCACTGGGGTTTCTTCCGGAGAAGTGGAGGGCATTTGCTTTACCTTGCCACAACCACTTGGGATAGGGTCTGCACCTCAGGAAAACTGTCTCTGTGGGAAGCCGGCTTTTTGCAAAGGTGTCTCAGGGCCGTGTGCCTAGGCTGTCCCTCCGGCTCCCCAAAGCACAGGGACGAGGTGAGGGGCTTAGACCATGCCTGGGCAATGTTGTTCCTTACACTTGGGTGAGTGGCATTTTGTTGAGCTGGCTACCCCCACTTGGGATAGGTGTTCCACAGCAAGCACCTATTGTTCGTCGGAAGCAGTTTTTGCCCCAGGTGTCTCCGGGCTGTGTTCGTTGGGGTTGAACTCCTGCTAGCAAAACCGCCGGGTTGAGGGAAGGGTTCAGACTGTGCCTGGGCCCTGTGGTCTCTTCCAGGTTAGTGTATGGCATTTCCTTCCCCTTGCCACAGGCACCTGGGAGCATGTCTGCACGTGGAGAAAGACTTTCCCGTGGGAAGCCGGGTTTTGTCAAACGGGTCCCAGTGCTCTGCTCCTCTCTTTTCACTCCTGCTGCCAGAAGCCCAGGGAGGATGGGAGGGCTTAGAACATGGCTGGGCACTGTGGTTTCTTCCAGAGAAGTGGAGGGCATTTGCTTTACCTTGCCACAACCACTTGTGAGAGGGTCTGCACCTCAGGAAAACTGTCTCCGTGGGAAGCCGGCTTTTTGCAAAGGGGTCTCAGGGCCGTGGGCCTCGTCTGTCCCTCCGGCTCCCCAAAGCACAGGGACGAGGTGAGGGGCTTAGACCATGCCTGGGCAATGTTGTTTCTTACACCTGGGTGTGTGGCATTTTGTTGAGCTGGCTACCCCCACTTGGGATAGGTGTTCCACAGCAAGCGCCTATTGTTTGTCAGAAGCCGTTTTTGCCCCAGGGGTCTCCGGGCTGTGTTCGTTGGGGTTGAACTCCTGCTAGCAAAACCGCCGGGTTGAGGGAAGGGTTCAGACTGTGCCTGGGCCCTGTGGTCTCTTCCAGGTCAGTGTATGGCATTTCCTTCCCCTTGCCACAGGCACCTGGGAGCATGTCTGCACGTGGAGAAAGACTTTCCCGTGGGAAGCCGGGTTTTGTCAAACGGGTCCCAGTGCTCTGCTCCTCTCTTTTCACTCCTGCTGCCAGAAGATCAGGGAGGATGGGAGGGATTAGAACATGGCTGGGCACTGTGGTTTCTTCCAGAGAAGTGGAGGGCATTTGCTTACCTTGCCACAACCACTTGGGATAGGGTCTGCACCTCAGGAAAACTGTCTCCGTGGGTAGCCGGCTTTTTGCAAAAGGGTCTCAGGGCCGTGGGCCTCGGGTGTCCCTCCGGCTCCCCAAAGCACAGGGACGAGGTGAGGGGCTTAGACCATGCCTGGGCAATGTTGTTTCTTACATCTGGGTGTGTGGCATTTTGTTGAGCTGGCTACCCCCACTTGGGATAGGTGTTCCACAGCAAGCGACTATTGTTCGTCGGAAGCCGTTTTTGCCTCAGGGGTCTCCGGGCTGTGTTCGTTGGGGTTGAACTCCTGCTAGCAAAACCGCCGGGTTGAGGGAAGGGTTCAGACTGTGCCTGGGCCCTGTGGTCTCTTCCAGGTCAGTGTATGGCATTTCCTTCCCCTTGCCACAGGCACCTGGGAGCATGTCTGCACGTGGAGAAAGACTCCCGTGGGAAGCCGGGTTTTGTCAAACGGGTCCCAGTGCTCTGCTCCTCTCTTTTCACTCCTGCTGCCAGAAGCCCAGGGAGGATGGGAGGGATTAGAACATGGCTGGGCACTGTGGTTTCTTCCAGAGAAGTGGAGGGCATTTGCTTACCTTGCCACAACCACTTGGGATAGGGTCTGCACCTCAGGAAAACTGTCTCCGTGGGTAGCCGGCTTTTTGCAAAAGGGTCTCAGGGCCGTGGGCCTCGGGTGTCCCTCCGGCTCCCCAAAGCACAGGGACGAGGTGAGGGGCTTAGACCATGCCTGGGCAATATTGTTTCTTACACCTGGGTGTGTGGCATTTGGTTGAGCTGGCTACCCCCACTTGGGATAGGTGTTCCACAGCAAGCGCCTATTGTTCGTAAGGAGCCGTTTTTGCCCCAGGGGTCTCCGGGCAGTGTTCGTTGGGGTTGAACTCCTGCTAGCAAAACCGCCGGGTTGAGGGAAGGGTTCAGACTGTGCCTGGGCCCTGTGGTCTCTTCCAGGTCAGTGTATGGCATTTCCTTCCCCTTGCCACAGGCACCTGGGAGCATGTCTGCACGTGGAGAAAGACTTTCCCGTGGGATGCAGGTTTTTCTCAAACGGGTCCCAGTGCTCTGCTCCTCTCTTTTCACTCCTGCTGCCAGAAGCCCAGGGAGGATGGGAGGGCTTAGAACATGGCTGGGCACTGTGGTTTCTTCCAGAGAAGTGGAGGGCATTTGCTTTACCTTGCCACAACCACTTGGGATAGGGTCTGCACCTCAGGAAAACTGTTTCCGTGGGAAGCCGGGTTTGCAAAGGGGTCTCAGGACCGTGGGCCTCGGCTGTCCCTTCGGCTCCCCAAAGCACAGGGACGAGGTGAGGGGCTTAGACCATGCCTGGGCAATGTTGTTTCTTACCCCTGGGTGTGTGGCATTTTGTTGAGCTGGCTTTCCCCACTTGGGATAGGTGTTCCACAGCAAGCGCCTATTGTTCGTCGGAAGCCGTTTTTGCCTCAGGGGTCTCCGGGCTGTGTTCGTTGGGGTTGAACTCCTGCTAGCAAAACCGCCGGGTTGAGGGAAGGGTTCAGACTGTGCCTGGGCCCTGTGGTCTCTTCCAGGTCAGTGTATGGCATTTCCTTCCCCTTGCCACAGGCACCTGGGAGCATGTCTGCACGTGGAGAAAGACTTTGCCTTGGGAAGCCGGTTTTTGTCAAACGGGTCCCAGTGCTCTGCTCCCCTCTTTTCACTCCTGCTGCCAGAAGCCCAGGGAGGATGGGAGGGCTTAGAACATGGCTGGGCACTGTGGTTTCTTCCAGAGAAGTGGAGGGCATTAGCTTTACCTTGCCACAACCACTTGTGAGAGGGTCTGCACCTCAGGAAAACTGTCTCCGTGGGAAGCCGGCTTTTTGCAAAGGGGTCTCAGGGCCGTGGGCCTCGGCTGTTCCTGCGGCTCCCCAAAGCACAGGGACGAGGTGAGGGGCTTAGACCATGCCTGGGCAATGTTGTTTTTTACACCTGGGTGTGTGGCATTTTGTTGAGCTGGCTTCCCCCACTTGGGATAGGTCTTCCACAGCAAGCGCCTATTGTTTGTCAGAAGCCGTTTTTGCCCCAGGGGTCTCCTGGCTGTGTTCGTGGGGTTGAACTCCTGCTAGCAAAACCGCCGGGTTGAGGGAAGGGTTCAGACTGTGCCTGGGCCCTGTGGTCTCTTCCAGGTCAGTGTATGGCATTTCCTTCCCCTTGCCACAGGCACCTGGGAGCATGTCTGCACGTGGAGAAAGACTTTCCCGTGGGAAGCCGGGTTTTGTCAAACGGGTCCCAGTGCTCTGCTCCTCTCTTTTCACTCCTGCTGCCAGAAGCCCAGGGAGGATGGGAGGGCTTAGAACATGGCTGGGCACTGTGGTTTCTTCCAGAGAAGTGGAGGGCATTTGCTTTACCTTGCCACAACCACTTGTGAGAGGGTCTGCACCTCAGGAAAACGGTTTCCGTGGGAAGCCGGCTTTTGCAAAGGGGTCTCAGGGCCGTGGGCCTCGGCTGTCCCTCCGGCTCCCCAAAGCACAGGGACGAGGTGAGGGTCTTAGACCATGCCGGGGCAATGTTGTTTCTTACACCTGGGTGTGTGGCATTTTGTTGAGCTGGCTTCCCCCACTTGGGATAGGTGCTCCACAGCAAGCGCCTATTGTTCGTCAGAAGCCGTTTTTGCCCCAGGGGTCTCCTGGCTGTGTTCGTTGGGGTTGAACTCCTGCTAGCAAAACCGCCGGGTTGAGGGAAGGGTTCAGACTGTGCCTGGGCCCTGTGGTCTCTTCCAGGTCAGTGTATGGCATTTCCTTCCCCTTGCCATAGCCACCTGGGAGCATGTCTGCACGTGGAGAAAGACTTTCCCGTGGGAAGCCGGGTTTTGTCAAACGGGTCCCAGTGCTCTGGTCCTCTCTTTTCACTCCTGCTGCCAGAAGCCCAGGGAGGATGGGAGGGCTTAGAACATGGCTGGGCACTGTGGTTTCTTCCAGAGAAGTGGAGGCCATTTTCTTTACCTTGCCACAACCACTTGGGATAGGGTCTGCACCTCAGGAAAACTGTCTCTGTGGGAAGCCGGCTTTTTGAAAAGGGGTCTCAGGGCTGTGTGCCTCGTCTGTCCCTCCGGCTCCCCAAAGCACAGGGACGAGGTGAGGGGCTTAGACCATGCCTGGGCAATGTTGTTTCTTACACCTGGGTGTGTGGCATTTTGTTGAGCTGGCTACCCCCACTTGGGATAGATGTTCCACAGCAAGCGACTATTGTTCGTCGGAAGCCGTTTTTGATTCAGGGGTCTCCGTTTCGTTGGGGTTGAACTCCTGCTAGCAAAACCGCCGGGTTGAGGGAAGGGTTCAGACTGTGCCTCGGCCCTGTGGTCTCTTCCAGGTCAGTGTATGGCATTTCCTTCCCCTTGCCACAGGCACCTGGGAGCATGTCTGCACGTGGAGAAAGACTTTCCCGTGGGAAGCCGGTTTTTGTCAAACGGGTCCCAGTGCTCTGCTCCCCTCTTTTCACTCCTGCTGCCAGAAGCCCAGGGAGGATGGGAGGGCTTAGAACATGGCTGGGCACTGTGGTTTCTTCCAGAGAAGTGGAGGGCATTTGCTTTACCTTGCCACAACCACTTGGGATAGGGTCTGCACCTCAGGAAAACTGTCTCCGTGGTAAGCCGGCTTTTTGCAAAGGGGTCTCAGGGCCGTGGGCCTCGGCTGTCCCTGCGGCTACCCAAAGCACAGGGACGAGGTGAGGGGCTTAGACCATGCCTGGGCAATGCTGTTTCTTACACCTGGGTGTGTGGCATTTTGTTGAGCTGGCTACCCCCACTTGGGATAGATGTTCCACAGGAAGCGACTATTGTTCGTCGGAAGCCGTTTTTGCCTCAGGGGTCTCCGGGCTGTGTTCTTTGGGGTTGAACTCCTGCTAGCAAAACCGCCGGGTTGAGGGAAGGGTTCAGACTGTGCCTGGGCCCTGTGGTCTCTTCCAGGTCAGTGTATGGCATTTCCTTCCCCTTGCCCCAGACACCTGGGAGCATGTCTGCACGTGGAGAAAGACTTTCCCGTGGGAAGCCGGGTTTTGTCAAACGGGTCCCAGTGCTCTGCTCCTCTCTTTTCACTCCTGCTGCCAGAAGCCCAGGGAGGATGGAAGGGCTTAGAACATGGCTGGGCACTGTGGTTTCTTCCAGAGAAGTGGAGGGCATTTGCTTTACCTTGCCACAACCACTTGGGATAGGGTCTGCACCTCAGGAAAACTGTTTCCGTGGGAAGCCGGCTTTTGCAAAGGGGTCTCAGGGCCGTGGGCCTCGGCTGACCCTCCGGCTCCCCAAAGCACAGGGACGAGGTGAGGGGCTTAGACCATGCCTGGGCAATGTTGTTCCTTACACCTGGGTGTGTGGCATTATGTTGAGCTGGCTTCCCCCACTTGGGATAGGTGTTCCACAGCAAGCACCTATTGTTCGTTGGAAGCCGTTTTTGCCCAGGGGTCTCCGGGCCCTGTTTGTTGGGTTTGAACTCCTGCTAGCAAAACCGCCGGGTTGAGGGAAGGGTTCAGACTGTGCCTGGGCCCTGTGGTCTGTTTCAGCTCAGTGTATGGCATTTCCTTCCCCTTGCCCCAGACACCTGGGAGCATGTCTGCACGTGGAGAAAGACTTTCCCGTGGGAAGCCGGTTTTTGTCAAACGGGTCCCAGTGCTCTGCTCCTCTCTTTTCACTCCTGCTGCCAGAAGCACAGGGAGGATGGGAGGGCTTAGAACATGGCTGGGCACAGTGGTTTCTTCCAGAGAAGTGGAGGGCATATGTTTTACCTTGCCACAACCACTTGGGATAGGGTCTGCACCTCAGGAAAACTGTCTCTGTGGGAAGCCGGCTTTTTGCAAAGGTGTCTCAGGGCCGTGTGCCTCGGCTGACCCTCCGGCTCCCCAAAGCACAGGGACGAGGTGAGGGGCTTAGACCATGCCTGGGCAATGTTGTTCCTTACACTTGGGTGAGTGGCATTTTGTTGAGCAGGCTACCCCCACATGGGATAGGTGTTCCACAGCAAGCACCTATTGTTCGTCGGAAGCAGTTTTTGCCCCAGGTGTCTCCGGGCTGTGTTCGTTGGGGTTGAACTCCTGCTAGCAAAACCGCCGGGTTGAGGGAAGGGTTCAGACTGTGCCTGGGCCCTGTGGTCTCTTCCAGGTTAGTGTATGGCATTTCCTTCCCCTTGCCACAGGCACCTGGGAGCATGTCTGCACGTGGAGAAAGACTTTCCCGTGGGAAGCCGGGTTTTGTCAAACGGGTCCCAGTGCTCTGCTCCTCTCTTTTCACTCCTGCTGCCAGAAGCCCAGGGAGGATGGGAGGGCTTAGAACATGGCTGGGCACTGTGGTTTCTTCCAGAGAAGTGGAGGGCATTTGCTTTACCTTGCCACAACCACTTGTGAGAGGGTCTGCACCTCAGGAAAACTGTCTCCGTGGGAAGCCGGCTTTTTGCAAAGGGGTCTCAGGGCCGTGGGCCTCGTCTGTCCCTCCGGCTCCCCAAAGCACAGGGACGAGGTGAGGGGCTTAGACCATGCCTGGGCAATGTTGTTTCTTACACCTGGGTGTGTGGCATTTTGTTGAGCTGGCTACCCCCACTTGGGATAGGTGTTCCACAGCAAGCGCCTATTGTTTGTCAGAAGCCGTTTTTGCCGCAGGGGTCTCCGGGCTGTGTTCGTTGGGGTTGAACTCCTGCTAGCAAAACCGCCGGGTTGAGGGAAGGGTTCAGAATGTGCCTGGGCCCTGTGGTCTCTTCCAGGTCAGTGTATGGCATTTCCTTCCCCTTGCCACAGGCACCTGGGAGCATGTCTGCACGTGGAGAAAGACTTTCCCGTGGGAAGCCGGGTTTTGTCAAACGGGTCCCAGTGCTCTGCTCCTCTCTTTTCACTCCTGCTGCCAGAAGCCCAGGGAGGATGGGAGGGCTTAGAACATGGCTGGGCACTGTGGTTTCTTCCAGAGAAGTGGAGGGCATTTGCTTACCTTGCCACAACCACTTCGGATAGGGTCTGCACCTCAGGAAAACTGTCTCTGTGGGAAGCCGGCTTTTTGAAAACGGGTCTCAGGGCCGTGTGCCTCGGCTGTCCCTCCGGCTCCCCAAAGCACAGGGACGAGGTGAGGGGCTTAGACCATGCCTGGGCAATGTTGTTTCTTACCCCTGGGTGTGTGGCATTTTGTTGAGCTGGCTTCCCCCACTTGGGATAGGTGTTGCACAGCAAGCGCCTATTGTTCGTCAGAAGCCGTTTTTGCCCCAGGGGTCTCCGGGCTGTGTTTGTTGGGGTTGAACTCCTGCTAGCAAAACCGCCGGGTTGAGGGAAGGGTTCAGACTGTGCCTGGGCCCTGTGGTCTCTTCCAGGTCAGTGTATGGCATTTCCTTCCCCTTGCCACAGGCACCTGGGAGTATGTCTGAACGTGGAGAAAGACTTTCCCGTGGGAAGCCGGGTTTTGTCAAACAGGTCCCAGTGCTCTACTCCTCTCTTTTCACTCCTGCTGCCAGAAGCCCAGGGAGGATGGGAGGGCTTAGAACATGGCTGGGCACTGTGGTTTCTTCCAGCGAAGTGGAGGCCATTTGCTTTACCTTGCCACAACCACTTGGGATAGGGTCTGCACCTCAGGAAAACTGTCTCTGTGGGAAGCCGGCTTTTTGCAAAAGGGTCTCAGGGCCGTGGGCCTCGGGTGTCCCTCCGGGTCCCCAAAGCACAGGGACGAGGTGAGGGGCTTAGACCATGCCTGGGCAATGTTGTTTCTTACACCTGGGTGTGTGGCATTTTGTTGAGCTGGCTACCCCCACTTGGGATAGATGTTCCACAGCAAGCGACTATTGTTCGTCGGAAGCCGTTTTTGATTCAGGGGTCTCCGTTTCGTTGGGGTTGAACTCCTGCTAGCAAAACCGCCGGGTTGAGGGAAGGGTTCAGACTGTGCCTGGGCCCTGTGGTCTGTTCCAGCTCAGTGTATGGCATTTCCTTCCCCTTGCCCCAGACACGGGAGCATGTCTGCACGTGGAGAAAGACTTTCCCGTGGGAAGCCGGTTTTTCTCAAACGGGTCCCAGTGCTGTGCTCCTCTCTTTTCACTCCTGCTGCCAGAAGCCCAGGGAGGATGGGAGGGCTTAGAACATGGCTGGGCACTGTGGTTTCTTCCAGAGAAGTGGAGGGCATTTGCTTTACCTTGCCACAACCACTTGGGATAGGGTCTGCACCTCAGGAAAACTGTCTCTGTGGGAAGCCGGCTTTTTGCAAAGGTGTCTCAGGGCCGTGTGCCTAGGCTGTCCCTCCGGCTCCCCAAAGCACAGGGACGAGGTGAGGGGCTTAGACCATGCCTGGGCAATGTTGTTCCTTACACTTGGGTGTGTGACATTTGTTGAGCTGGCTACCACCACTTGGGATAGGTGTTCCACAGCAAGCACCTATTGTTCGTCGGAAGCAGTTTTTGCCCCAGGTGTCTCCGGGCTGTGTTCGTTGGGTTTGAACTCCTGCTAGCAAAACCGCCGGGTTGAGGGAAGGGTTCAGACTGTGCCTGGGCCCTGTGGTCTCTTCCAGGTCAGTGTATGGCATTTCCTTCCCCTTGCCACAGGCACCTGGGAGCATGTCTGCACGTGGAGAAAGACTTTCCCGTGGGAAGCCGGTTTTTGTCAAACGGGTCCCAGTGCTCTGCTCCCCTCTTTTCACTCCTGCTGCCAGAAGCCCAGGGAGGATGGGAGGGCTTAGAACATGGCTGGGCACTGTGGTTTCTTCCAGAGAAGTGGAGGGCATTTGCTTTACCTTGCCACAACCACTTGGGATAGGGTCTGCACCTCAGGAAAACTGTCTCCGTGGTAAGCCGGCTTTTTGCAAAGGGGTCTCAGGGCCGTGGGCCTCGGCTGTCCCTGCGGCTACCCAAAGCACAGGGACGAGGTGAGGGGCTTAGACCATGCCTGGGCAATGCTGTTTCTTACACCTGGGTGTGTGGCATTTTGTTGAGCTGGCTACCCCCACTTGGGATAGATGTTCCACAGGAAGCGACTATTGTTCGTCGGAAGCCGTTTTTGCCTCAGGGGTCTCCGGGCTGTGTTCGTTGGGGTTGAACTCCTGCTAGCAAAACCGCCGGGTTGAGGGAAGGGTTCAGACTGTGCCTGGGCCCTGTGGTCTCTTCCAGGTCAGTGTATGGCATTTCCTTCCCCTTGCCCCAGACACCTGGGAGCATGTCTGCACGTGGAGAAAGACTTTCCCGTGGGAAGCCGGTTTTTCTCAAACGGGTCCCAGTGCTGTGCTCCTCTCTTTTCACTCCTGCTGCCAGAAGCCCAGGGAGGATGGGAGGGCTTAGAACATGGCTGGGCACTGTGGTTTCTTCCAGAGAAGTGGAGGTCATTTGCTTTACCTTGCCACAACCACTTGGGATAGGGTCTGCACCTCAGGAAAACTGTCTCTGTGGGAAGCCGGCTTTCCAAAGGGGTCTCAGGGCCGTGTGCCTAGGCTGTCCCTCTGGCTCCCCAAAGCACAGGGACGAGGTGAGGGGCTTAGACCATGCCTGGGCAATGTTGTTCCTTACACTTGGGTGTGTGGCATTTGTTGAGCTGGCTACCACCACTTGGGATAGGTGTTCCACAGCAAGCACCTATTGTTCGTCGGAAGCAGTTTTTGCCCCAGGTGTCTCCGGGCTGTGTTCGTTGGGGTTGAACTCCTGCTAGCAAAACCGCCGGGTTGAGGGAAGGGTTCAGACTGTGCCTGGGCCCTGTGGTCTCTTCCAGGTCAGTGTATGGCATTTCCTTCCCCTTGCCACAGGCACCTGGGAGCATGTCTGCACGTGGAGAAAGACTTTCCCGTGGGAAGCCGGTTTTTGTCAAACGGGTCCCAGTGCTCTGCTCCCCTCTTTTCACTCCTGCTGCCAGAAGCCCAGGGAGGATGGGAGGGCTTAGAACATGGCTGGGCACTGTGGTTTCTTCCAGAGAAGTGGAGGGCATTTGCTTTACCTTGCCACAACCACTTGGGATAGGATCTGCACCTCAGGAAAACTGTCTCCGTGGTAAGCCGGCTTTTTGCAAAGGGGTCTCAGGGCCGTGGGCCTCGGCTGTCCCTGCGGCTCCCCAAAGCACAGGGACGAGGTGAGGGGCTTAGACCATGCCTGGGCAATGCTGTTTCTTACACCTGGGTGTGTGGCATTTTGTTGAGCTGGCTACCCCCACTTGGGATAGATGTTCCACAGGAAGCGACTATTGTTCGTCGGAAGCCGTTTTTGCCTCAGGGGTCTCCGGGCTGTGTTCGTTGGGGTTGAACTCCTGCTAGCAAAACCGCCGGGTTGAGGGAAGGGTTCAGACTGTGCCTGGGCCCTGTGGTCTGTTCCAGCTCAGTGTATGGCATTTCCTTCCCCTTGCCCCAGACACCTGGGAGCATGTCTGCACGTGGAGAAAGACTTTCCCGTGGGAAGCCGGTTTTTGTCAAACGGGTCCCAGTGCTCTGCTCCTCTCTTTTCACTCCTGCTGCCAGAAGCACAGGGAGGATGGGAGGGCTTAGAACATGGCTGGGCACAGTGGTTTCTTCCAGAGAAGTGGAGGGCATTTGCTTTACCTTGCCACAACCACTTGGGATAGGGTCTGCACCTCAGGAAAACTGTCTCTGTGGGAAGCCGGCTTTTTGCAAAGGTGTCTCAGGGCCGTGTGCCTAGGCTGTCCCTCCGGCTCCACAAAGCACAGGGACGAGGTGAGGGGCTTAGACCATGCCTGGGCAATGTTGTTCCTTACACTTGGTTGAGTGGCATTTTGTTGAGCAGGCTACCCCCACTTGGGATAGGTGTTCCACAGCAAGCACCTATTGTTCGTCGGAAGCAGTTTTTGCCCCAGGTGTCTCCGGGCTGTGTTCGTTGGGGTTGAACTCCTGCTAGCAAAACCGCCGGGTTGAGGGAAGGGTTCAGACTGTGCCTGGGCCCTGTGGTCTGTTCCAGGTCAGTGTATGGCATTTCCTTCCCCTTGCCACAGGCACCTGGGAGCATGTCTGCACGTGGAGAAAGACTTTCCCGTGGGAAGCCGGTTTTTGTCAAACGGGTCCCAGTGCTCTGCTCCCCTCTTTTCACTCCTGCTGCCAGAAGCCCAGGGAGGATGGGAGGGCTTAGAACATGGCTGGGCACTGGGGTTTCTTCCGGAGAAGTGGAGGGCATTTGCTTTACCTTGCCACAACCACTTGGGATAGGGTCTGCACCTCAGGAAAACTGTCTCTGTGGGAAGCCGGCTTTTTGCAAAGGTGTCTCAGGGCCGTGTGCCTAGGCTGTCCCTCCGGCTCCCCAAAGCACAGGGACGAGGTGAGGGGCTTAGACCATGCCTGGGCAATGTTGTTCCTTACACTTGGGTGAGTGGCATTTTGTTGAGCTGGCTACCCCCACTTGGGATAGGTGTTCCACAGCAAGCACCTATTGTTCGTCGGAAGCAGTTTTTGCCCCAGGTGTCTCCGGGCTGTGTTCGTTGGGGTTGAACTCCTGCTAGCAAAACCGCCGGGTTGAGGGAAGGGTTCAGACTGTGCCTGGGCCCTGTGGTCTCTTCCAGGTTAGTGTATGGCATTTCCTTCCCCTTGCCACAGGCACCTGGGAGCATGTCTGCACGTGGAGAAAGACTTTCCCGTGGGAAGCCGGGTTTTGTCAAACGGGTCCCAGTGCTCTGCTCCTCTCTTTTCACTCCTGCTGCCAGAAGCCCAGGGAGGATGGGAGGGCTTAGAACATGGCTGGGCACTGTGGTTTCTTCCAGAGAAGTGGAGGGCATTTGCTTTACCTTGCCACAACCACTTGTGAGAGGGTCTGCACCTCAGGAAAACTGTCTCCGTGGGAAGCCGGCTTTTTGCAAAGGGGTCTCAGGGCCGTGGGCCTCGTCTGTCCCTCCGGCTCCCCAAAGCACAGGGACGAGGTGAGGGGCTTAGACCATGCCTGGGCAATGTTGTTTCTTACACCTGGGTGTGTGGCATTTTGTTGAGCTGGCTACCCCCACTTGGGATAGGTGTTCCACAGCAAGCGCCTATTGTTTGTCAGAAGCCGTTTTTGCCCCAGGGGTCTCCGGGCTGTGTTCGTTGGGGTTGAACTCCTGCTAGCAAAACCGCCGGGTTGAGGGAAGGGTTCAGACTGTGCCTGGGCCCTGTGGTCTCTTCCAGGTCAGTGTATGGCATTTCCTTCCCCTTGCCACAGGCACCTGGGAGCATGTCTGCACGTGGAGAAAGACTCCCGTGGGAAGCCGGGTTTTGTCAAACGGGTCCCAGTGCTCTGCTCCTCTCTTTTCACTCCTGCTGCCAGAAGCCCAGGGAGGATGGGAGGGATTAGAACATGGCTGGGCACTGTGGTTTCTTCCAGAGAAGTGGAGGGCATTTGCTTACCTTGCCACAACCACTTGGGATAGGGTCTGCACCTCAGGAAAACTGTCTCCGTGGGTAGCCGGCTTTTTGCAAAAGGGTCTCAGGGCCGTGGGCCTCGGGTGTCCCTCCGGCTCCCCAAAGCACAGGGACGAGGTGAGGGGCTTAGACCATGCCTGGGCAATATTGTTTCTTACACCTGGGTGTGTGGCATTTGGTTGAGCTGGCTACCCCCACTTGGGATAGGTGTTCCACAGCAAGCGCCTATTGTTCGTAAGGAGCCGTTTTTGCCCCAGGGGTCTCCGGGCAGTGTTCGTTGGGGTTGAACTCCTGCTAGCAAAACCGCCGGGTTGAGGGAAGGGTTCAGACTGTGCCTGGGCCCTGTGGTCTCTTCCAGGTCAGTGTATGGCATTTCCTTCCCCTTGCCACAGGCACCTGGGAGCATGTCTGCACGTGGAGAAAGACTTTCCCGTGGGATGCAGGTTTTTCTCAAACGGGTCCCAGTGCTCTGCTCCTCTCTTTTCACTCCTGCTGCCAGAAGCCCAGGGAGGATGGGAGGGCTTAGAACATGGCTGGGCACTGTGGTTTCTTCCAGAGAAGTGGAGGGCATTTGCTTTACCTTGCCACAACCACTTGGGATAGGGTCTGCACCTCAGGAAAACTGTTTCCGTGGGAAGCCGGGTTTGCAAAGGGGTCTCAGGACCGTGGGCCTCGGCTGTCCCTTCGGCTCCCCAAAGCACAGGGACGAGGTGAGGGGCTTAGACCATGCCTGGGCAATGTTGTTTCTTACCCCTGGGTGTGTGGCATTTTGTTGAGCTGGCTTTCCCCACTTGGGATAGGTGTTCCACAGCAAGCGCCTATTGTTCGTCGGAAGCCGTTTTTGCCTCAGGGGTCTCCGGGCTGTGTTCGTTGGGGTTGAACTCCTGCTAGCAAAACCGCCGGGTTGAGGGAAGGGTTCAGACTGTGCCTGGGCCCTGTGGTCTCTTCCAGGTCAGTGTATGGCATTTCCTTCCCCTTGCCACAGGCACCTGGGAGCATGTCTGCACGTGGAGAAAGACTTTGCCTTGGGAAGCCGGTTTTTGTCAAACGGGTCCCAGTGCTCTGCTCCCCTCTTTTCACTCCTGCTGCCAGAAGCCCAGGGAGGATGGGAGGGCTTAGAACATGGCTGGGCACTGTGGTTTCTTCCAGAGAAGTGGAGGGCATTAGCTTTACCTTGCCACAACCACTTGTGAGAGGGTCTGCACCTCAGGAAAACTGTCTCCGTGGGAAGCCGGCTTTTTGCAAAGGGGTCTCAGGGCCGTGGGCCTCGGCTGTTCCTGCGGCTCCCCAAAGCACAGGGACGAGGTGAGGGGCTTAGACCATGCCTGGGCAATGTTGTTTTTTACACCTGGGTGTGTGGCATTTTGTTGAGCTGGCTTCCCCCACTTGGGATAGGTCTTCCACAGCAAGCGCCTATTGTTTGTCAGAAGCCGTTTTTGCCCCAGGGGTCTCCTGGCTGTGTTCGTGGGGTTGAACTCCTGCTAGCAAAACCGCCGGGTTGAGGGAAGGGTTCAGACTGTGCCTGGGCCCTGTGGTCTCTTCCAGGTCAGTGTATGGCATTTCCTTCCCCTTGCCACAGGCACCTGGGAGCATGTCTGCACGTGGAGAAAGACTTTCCCGTGGGAAGCCGGGTTTTGTCAAACGGGTCCCAGTGCTCTGCTCCTCTCTTTTCACTCCTGCTGCCAGAAGCCCAGGGAGGATGGGAGGGCTTAGAACATGGCTGGGCACTGTGGTTTCTTCCAGAGAAGTGGAGGGCATTTGCTTTACCTTGCCACAACCACTTGTGAGAGGGTCTGCACCTCAGGAAAACGGTTTCCGTGGGAAGCCGGCTTTTGCAAAGGGGTCTCAGGGCCGTGGGCCTCGGCTGTCCCTCCGGCTCCCCAAAGCACAGGGACGAGGTGAGGGTCTTAGACCATGCCGGGGCAATGTTGTTTCTTACACCTGGGTGTGTGGCATTTTGTTGAGCTGGCTTCCCCCACTTGGGATAGGTGCTCCACAGCAAGCGCCTATTGTTCGTCAGAAGCCGTTTTTGCCCCAGGGGTCTCCTGGCTGTGTTCGTTGGGGTTGAACTCCTGCTAGCAAAACCGCCGGGTTGAGGGAAGGGTTCAGACTGTGCCTGGGCCCTGTGGTCTCTTCCAGGTCAGTGTATGGCATTTCCTTCCCCTTGCCATAGCCACCTGGGAGCATGTCTGCACGTGGAGAAAGACTTTCCCGTGGGAAGCCGGGTTTTGTCAAACGGGTCCCAGTGCTCTGGTCCTCTCTTTTCACTCCTGCTGCCAGAAGCCCAGGGAGGATGGGAGGGCTTAGAACATGGCTGGGCACTGTGGTTTCTTCCAGAGAAGTGGAGGCCATTTTCTTTACCTTGCCACAACCACTTGGGATAGGGTCTGCACCTCAGGAAAACTGTCTCTGTGGGAAGCCGGCTTTTTGAAAAGGGGTCTCAGGGCTGTGTGCCTCGTCTGTCCCTCCGGCTCCCCAAAGCACAGGGACGAGGTGAGGGGCTTAGACCATGCCTGGGCAATGTTGTTTCTTACACCTGGGTGTGTGGCATTTTGTTGAGCTGGCTACCCCCACTTGGGATAGATGTTCCACAGCAAGCGACTATTGTTCGTCGGAAGCCGTTTTTGATTCAGGGGTCTCCGTTTCGTTGGGGTTGAACTCCTGCTAGCAAAACCGCCGGGTTGAGGGAAGGGTTCAGACTGTGCCTCGGCCCTGTGGTCTGTTCCAGCTCAGTGTATGGCATTTCCTTCCCCTTGCCCCAGACACCTGGGAGCATGTCTGTACGTGGAGAAAGACTTTCCCGTGGGAAGCCGGTTTTTCTCAAACGGGTCCCAGTGCTGTGCTCCTCTCTTTTCACTCCTGCTGCCAGAAGCCCAGGGAGGATGGGAGGGCTTAGAACATGGCTGGGCACTGTGGTTTCTTCCAGAGAAGTGGAGGGCATTTGCTTTACCTTGCCACAACCACTTGGGATAGGGTCTGCACCTCAGGAAAACTGTCTCCGTGGGAAGCCGGCTTTTTGCAAAGGGTCTCAGGGCCGTGTGCCTCGGCTCTCCCTCCGGCTCCCCAAAGCACAGGGACGAGGTGAGGGGCTTAGACCATGCCTGGGCAATGTTGTTTCTTACACCTGGGTGTGTGGCATTTTGTTGAGCTGGCTACCCCCTCTTGGAATAGGTGTTCCACAGCAAGCGCCTATTGTTCATCAGAAGCCGTTTTTGCCCCAGGGGTCTCCGGGCTGTGTTCGTTGGGGTTGAACTCCTGCTAGCAAAACCGCCGGGTTGAGGGAAGGGTTCAGACTGTGCCTGGGCCCTGTGGTCTCTTCCAGGTCAGTGTATGGCATTTCCTTCCCCTTGCCACAGGCACCTGGGAGCATGTCTGCACGTGGAGAAAGACTTTCCCGTGGGAAGCCGGGTTTTGTCAAACGGGTCCCAGTGCTCTGGTCCTCTCTTTTCACTCCTGCTGCCAGAAGCCCAGGGAGGATGGGAGGGCTTAGAACATGGCTGGGCACTGTGGTTTCTTCCAGAGAAGTGGAGGGCATTTGCTTTACCTTGCCACAACCACTTGGGAAGGGTCTGCACCTCAGGAAAACGGTTTCCGTGGGAAGCCGGCTTTTGCAAAGGGGTCTCAGGGCCGTGGGCCTCGGCTGTCCCTCCGGCTCCCCAAAGCACAGGGACGAGGTGAGGGGCTTAGACCATGCCTGGGCAATGTTGTTTCTTACACCTGGGTGTGTGGCATTTTGTTGAGCTGGCTACCCCCACTTGGGATAGGTTTTCCACAGCAAGCACCTATTGTTCGTAGGAAGCAGTTTTTGCCCGAGGTGTCTCCGGGCTGTATTCGTTGGGGTTGAACTCCTGCTAGCAAAACCGCCGGGTTGAGGGAAGGGTTCAGACTGTGCCTGGGCCCTGTGGTCTCTTCCAGGTCAGTGTATGGCATTTCCTTCCCCTTGCCACAGGCACCTGGGAGCATGTCTGCACGTGGAGAAAGACTTTCCCGTGGGAAGCCGGTTTTTGTCAAACGGGTCCCAGTGCTCTGCTCCCCTCTTTTCACTCCTGCTGCCAGAAGCCCAGGGAGGATGGGAGGGCTTAGAACATGGCTGGGCACTGTGGTTTCTTCCAGAGAAGTGGAGGGCATTTGCTTTACCTTGCCACAACCACTTGGGATAGGGTCTGCACCTCAGGAAAACTGTCTCTGTGGGAAGCCGGCTTTTTGAAAAGGGGTCTCAGAGCCATGTGCCTCGGCTGTCCCTCCGGCTCCCCAAAGCACAGGGACGAGGTGAGGGGCTTAGACCATGCCTGGGCAATGTTGTTTCTTACCCCTGGGTGTGTGGCATTTTGTTGAGCTGGCTTCCCCCACTTGGGATAGGTGTTCCACAGCAAGCGCCTATTGTTCGACGGAAGCCGTTTTTGCCCCAGGGGTCTCCGGGCTGTGTTTGTTGGGGTTGAACTCCTGCTAGCAAAACCGCCGGGTTGAGGGAAGGGTTCAGACTGTGCCTGGGCCCTGTGGTCTCTTCCAGGTCAGTGTATGGCATTTCCTTCCCCTTGCCACAGGCACCTGGGAGCATGTCTGCACGTGGAGAAAGACTTTCCCGTGGGAAGCCGGGTTTTGTCAAACGGGTCCCAGTGCTCTGCTCCTCTCTTTTCACTCCTGCTGCCAGAAGCCCAGGGAGGATGGGAGGGCTTAGAACATGGCTGGGCACTGTGGTTTCTTCCAGAGAAGTGGAGGCCATTTTCTTTACCTTGCCACAACCACTTGGGATAGGGTCTGCACCTCAGGAAAACTGTCTCCGTGGGAAGCCGGCTTTTTGCAAAGGGTCTCAGGGCCGTGTGCCTCGGCTGTCCCTCCGGCTCCCCAAAGCACAGGGACGAGGTGAGGGGCTTAGACCATGCCTGGGCAATGTTGTTTCTTACACCTGGGTGTGTGGCATTTTGTTGAGCTGGCTACCCCCTCTTGGGATAGGTGTTCCACAGCAAGCGCCTATTGTTCATCAGAAGCCGTTTTTGCCCCAGGGGTCTCCGGGCTGTGTTCGTTGGGGTTGAACTCCTGCTAGCAAAACCGCCGGGTTGAGGGAAGGGTTCAGACTGTGCCTGGGCCCTGTGGTCTCTTCCAGGTCAGTGTATGGCATTTCCTTCCCCTTGCCACAGGCACCTGGGAGCATGTCTGCACGTGGAGAAAGACTTTCCCGTGGGAAGCCGGGTTTTGTCAAACGGGTCCCAGTGCTCTGGTCCTCTCTTTTCACTCCTGCTGCCAGAAGCCCAGGGAGGATGGGAGGGCTTAGAACATGGCTGGGCACTGTGGTTTCTTCCAGAGAAGTGGAGGGCATTTGATTTACCTTGCCACAACCACTTGGGAAGGGTCTGCACCTCAGGAAAACGGTTTCCGTGGGAAGCCGGCTTTTGCAAAGGGGTCTCAGGGCTGTGGGCCTCGGCTGTCCCTCCGGCTCCCCAAAGCACAGGGACGAGGTGAGGGGCTTAGACCATGCCTGGGCAATGTTGTTTCTTACATCTGGGTGTGTGGCATTTTGTTGAGCTGGCTACCCCCACTTGGGATAGGTTTTCCACAGCAAGCACCTATTGTTCGTCGGAAGCAGTTTTTGCCCGAGGTGTCTCCGGGCTGTATTCGTTGGGGTTGAACTCCTGCTAGCAAAACCGCCGGGTTGAGGGAAGGGTTCAGACTGTGCCTGGGCCCTGTGGTCTCTTCCAGGTCAGTGTATGGCATTTCCTTCCCCTTGCCACAGGCACCTGGGAGCATGTCTGCACGTGGAGAAAGACTTTCCCGTGGGAAGCCGGTTTTTGTCAAACGGGTCCCAGTGCTCTGCTCCCCTCTTTTCACTCCTGCTGCCAGAAGCCCAGGGAGGATGGGAGGGCTTAGAACATGGCTGGGCACTGTGGTTTCTTCCAGAGAAGTGGAGGGCATTTGCTTTACCTTGCCACAACCACTTGGGATAGGGTCTGCACCTCAGGAAAACTGTCTCTGTGGGAAGCCGGCTTTTTGAAAAGGGGTCTCAGGGCCATGTGCCTCGGCTGTCCCTCCGGCTCCCCAAAGCACAGGGACGAGGTGAGGGGCTTAGACCATGCCTGGGCAATGTTGTTTCTTACCCCTGGGTGTGTGGCATTTTGTTGAGCTGGCTTCCCCCACTTGGGATAGGTGTTCCACAGCAAGCGCCTATTGTTCGTCGGAAGCCGTTTTTGCCCCAGGGGTCTCCGGGCTGTGTTTGTTGGGGTTGAACTCCTGCTAGCAAAACCGCCGGGTTGAGGGAAGGGTTCAGACTGTGCCTGGGCCCTGTGGTCTCTTCCAGGTCAGTGTATGGCATTTCCTTCCCCTTGCCACAGGCACCTGGGAGCATGTCTGCACGTGGAGAAAGACTTTCCCGTGGGAAGCCGGGTTTTGTCAAACGGGTCCCAGTGCTCTGCTCCTCTCTTTTCACTCCTGCTGCCAGAAGCCCAGGGAGGATGGGAGGGCTTAGAACATGGCTGGGCACTGTGGTTTCTTCCAGAGAAGTGGAGGCCATTTTCTTTACCTTGCCACAACCACTTGGGATAGGGTCTGCACCTCAGGAAAACTGTCTCCGTGGGTAGCCGGCTTTTTGCAAAAGGGTCTCTGGGCCGTGGGCCTCGGGTGTCCCTCCGGCTCCCCAAAGCACAGGGACGAGGTGAGGTGCTTAGACCATGCCTGGGCAATGTTGTTTCTTACACCTGGGTGTGTGGCATTTTGTTGAGCTGGCTACCCCCACTTGGGATAGATGTTCCACAGCAAGCGACTATTGTTCGTCGGAAGCCGTTTTTGCATCAGGGGTCTCCGGGCTGTGTTCGTTGGGGTTGAACTCCTGCTAGCAAAACCGCCGGGTTGAGGGAAGGGTTCAGACTGGGCCTGGGCCCTGTGGTCTCTTCCAGGTCAGTGTATGGCATTTCCTTCCCCTTGCCCCAGACACCTGGGAGCATGTCTGCACGTGGAGAAAGACTTTCCCGTGGTAAGCCGGTTTTTGTCAAACTGGTCCCAGTGCTGTGCTCCTCTCTTTTCACTTCTGCTGCCAGAAGCCCAGGGAGGATGGGAGGGCTTAGAACATGGCTGGGCACTGTGGTTTCTTCCAGAGAAGTGGAGGGCATTTGCTTTACCTTGCCACTACCACTTGTGAGAGGGTCTGCACCTCAGGAAAACGGTTTCCGTGGGAAGCCGGCTTTTGCAAAGGGGTCTCAGGGCCGTGGGCCTCGGGTGTCCCTCCGGCTCCCCAAAGCACAGGGACGAGGTGAGGGTCTTAGACCATGCCGGGGCAATGTTGTTTCTTACACCTGGGTGTGTGGCATTTTGTTGAGCTGGCTTCCCCCACTTGGGATAGGTGCTCCACAGCAAGCGCCTATTGTTCGTCAGAAGCCGTTTTTGCCCCAGGGGTCTCCTGGCTGTGTTCGTTGGGGTTGAACTCCTGCTAGCAAAACCGCCGGGTTGAGGGAAGGGTTCAGACTGTGCCTGGGCCCTGTGGTCTCTTCCAGGTCAGTGTATGGCATTTCCTTCCCCTTGCCATAGCCACCTGGGAGCATGTCTGCACGTGGAGAAAGACTTTCCCGTGGGAAGCCGGGTTTTGTCAAACGGGTCCCAGTGCTCTGCTCCTCTCTTTTCACTCCTGCTGCCAGAAGCCCAGGGAGGATGGGAGGGCTTAGAACATGGCTGGGCACTGTGGTTTCTTCCAGAGAAGTGGAGGCCATTTTCTTTACCTTGCCACAACCACTTGGGATAGGGTCTGCACCTCAGGAAAACTGTCTCTGTGGGAAGCCGGCTTTTTGAAAAGGGGTCTCAGGGCTGTGTGCCTCGTCTGTCCCTCCGGCTCCCCAAAGCACAGGGACGAGGTGAGGGGCTTAGACCATGCCTGGGCAATGTTGTTTCTTACACCTGGGTGTGTGGCATTTTGTTGAGCTGGCTACCCCCACTTGGGATAGATGTTCCACAGCAAGCGACTATTTTTCGTCCGAAGCCATTTTTGATTCAGGGGTCTCCGTTTCGTTGGGGTTGAACTCCTGCTAGCAAAACCGCCGCGTTGAGGGAAGGGTTCAGACTGTGCCTGGGCCCTGTGGTCTGTTCCAGCTCAGTGTATGGCACTTCCTTCCCCTTGCCCCAGACACCTGGGAGCATGTCTGCACGTGGAGAAAGACTTTCCCGTGGGAAGCCGGTTTTTCTCAAACGGGTCCCAGTGCTGTGCTCCTCTCTTTTCACTCCTTCTGCCAGAAGCCCAGGGAGGATGGGAGGGCTTAGAACATGGCTGGGCACTGTGGTTTCTTCCAGAGAAGTGGAGGGCATTTGCTTTACCTTGCCACAACCATTTGGGATAGGGTCTGCACCTCAGGAAAACTGTCTCTGTGGGAAGCCGGCTTTTTGCAAAGGTGTCTCAGGGCCGTGTGCCTAGCCTGTCCCTCCGGCTCCCCAAAGCACAGGGACGAGGTGAGGGGCTTAGACCATACCTGGGCAATGTTGTTTCTTACACCTGGGTGTGTGGCATTTTGTTGAGCTGGCTACCCCCACTTGGGATAGGTTTTCCACAGCAAGCACCTATTGTTCGTCGGAAGCAGTTTTTGCCCCAGGTGTCTCCGGGCTGTGTTCGTTGGGGTTGAACTCCTGCTAGCAAAACCGCCGGGTTGAGGGAAGGGTTCAGACTGTGCCTAGGCCCTGTGGTCTCTTCCAGGTCAGTGTATGGCATTTCCTTCCCCTTGCCACAGGCACCTGGGAGCATGTCTGCACGTGGAGAAAGACTTTCCCGAAGGAAGCCGGTTTTTGTCAAACGGGTCCCAGTGCTCTGCTCCCCTCTTTTCACTTCTGCTGCCAGAAGCCCAGGGAGGATGGGAGGGCTTAGAACATGGCTGGGCACTGTGGTTTCTTCCAGAGAAGTGGAGGGCATTTGCTTTACCTTGCCACAACCACTTGGGATAGGGTCTGCACCTCAGGAAAACTGTCTCTGTGGGAAGCCGGCTTTTTGAAAAGGGGTCTCAGGGCCGTGTGCCTCGGCTGTCCCTCCGGCTCCCCAAAGCACAGGGACGAGGTGAAGGGCTTAGACCATGCCTGGGCAATGTTGTTTCTTACCCCTGGGTGTGTGGCATTTTGTTGAGCTGGCTTCCCCCACTTGGGATAGGTGTTCCACAGCAAGCGCCTATTGTTCGTTGGAAGCCGTTTTTGCCCCAGGGGTCTCCGGGCTGTGTTTGTTGGGGTTGAACTCCTGCTAGCAAAACCGCCGGGTTGAGGGAAGTGTTCAGACTGTGCCTGGGCCCTGTGGTCTCTTCCAGGTCAGTGTATGGCATTTCCTTCCCCTTGCCACAGGCACCTGGGAGCATGTCTGCACGTGGAGAAAGACTTTCCCGTGGGAAGCCGGGTTTTGTCAAACGGGTCCCAGTGCTCTGCTCCTCTCTTTTCACTCCTGCTGCCAGAAGCCCAGGGAGGATGGGAGGGCTTAGAACATGGCTGGGCACTGTGGTTTCTTCCAGAGAAGTGGAGGGCATTTGCCTTACCCTGCCACAACCACTTGGGATAGGGTCTGCACCTCAGGAAAACTGTCTCTGTGGGAAGCCGGCTTTTTGCAAAAGGGTCTCAGGGCCGTGGGCCTCGGGTGTCCCTCCGGCTCCCCAAAGCACAGGGACGAGGTGAGGGGCTTAGACCATGCCTGGGCAATGTTGTTTCTTACACCTGGGTGTGTGGCATTTTGTTGAGCTGGCTACCCCCACTTCGGATAGATGTTCCACAGCAAGCGACTATTGTTCGTCGGAAGCCGTTTTTGATTCAGGGGTCTCCGTTTCGTTGGGGTTGAACTCCTGCTACCAAAACCGCCGGGTTGAGGGAAGGGTTCAGACTGTGCCTGGGCCCTGTGGTCTCTTCCAGGTCAGTGTATGGCATTTCCTTCCCCTTGCCACAGGCACCTGGGAGCATGTCTGCACGTGGAGAAAGACTTTCCCGTGGGAAGCCGGGTTTTGTCAAACGGGTCCCAGTGCTCTGGTCCTCTCTTTTCACTCCTGCTGCCAGAAGCCCAGGGAGGATGGGAGGGCTTAGAACATGGCTGGGCACTGTGGTTTCTTCCAGAGAAGTGGAGGGCATTTGCTTTACCTTGCCACAACCACTTGGGAAGGGTCTGCACCTCAGGAAAACGGTTTCCGTGGGAAGCCGGCTTTTGCAAAGGGGTCTCAGGGCCGTGGGCCTCGGCTGTCCCTCCGGCTCCCCAAAGCACAGGGACGAGGTGAGGGGCTTAGACCATGCCTGGGCAATGTTGTTTCTTACACCTGGGTGTGTGGCATTTTGTTGAGCTGGCTACCCCCACTTGGGATAGGTTTTCCACAGCAAGCACCTATTGTTCGTCGGAAGCAGTTTTTGCCCGAGGTGTCTCCGGGCTGTATTCGTTGGGGTTGAACTCCTGCTAGCAAAACCGCCGGGTTGAGGGAAGGGTTCAGACTGTGCCTGGGCCCTGTGGTCTCTTCCAGGTCAGTGTATGGCATTTCCTTCCCCTTGCCACAGGCACCTGGGAGCATGTCTGCACGTGGAGAAAGACTTTCCCGTGGGAAGCCGGTTTTTGTCAAACGGGTCCCAGTGCTCTGCTCCCCTCTTTTCACTCCTGCTGCCAGAAGCCCAGGGAGGATGGGAGGGCTTAGAACATGGCTGGGCACTGTGGTTTCTTCCGGAGAAGTGGAGGGCATTTGCTTTACCTTGCCACAACCACTTGGGATGGGGTCTGCACCTCAGGAAAACTGTCTCTGTGGGAAGCCGGCTTTTTGAAAAGGGGTCTCAGGGCCATGTGCCTCGGCTGTCCCTCCGGCTCCCCAAAGCACAGGGACGAGGTGAGGGGCTTAGACCATGCCTGGGCAATGTTGTTTCTTACACCTGGGTGTGTGGCATTTTGTTGAGCTGGCTTCCCCCACTTGGGATAGGTGTTCCACAGCAAGCGCCTATTGTTCGTCGGAAGCCGTTTTTGCCCCAGGGGTCTCCGGGCTGTGTTTGTTGGGGTTGAACTCCTGCTAGCAAAACCGCCGGGTTGAGGGAAGGGTTCAGACTGTGCCTGGGCCCTGTGGTCTCTTCCAGGTCAGTGTATGGCATTTCCTTCCCCTTGCCACAGGCACCTGGGAGCATGTCTGCACGTGGAGAAAGACTTTCCCGTGGGAAGCCGGGTTTTGTCAAACGGGTCCCAGTGCTCTGGTCCTCTCTTTTCACTCCTGCTGCCAGAAGCCCAGGGAGGATGGGAGGGCTTAGAACATGGCTGGGCACTGTGGTTTCTTCCAGAGAAGTGGAGGCCATTTTCTTTACCTTGCCACAACCACTTGGGATAGGGTCTGCACCTCAGGAAAACTGTCTCCGTGGGTAGCCGGCTTTTTGCAAAAGGGTCTCTGGGCCGTGGGCCTCGGGTGTCCCTCCGGCTCCCCAAAGCACAGGGACGAGGTGAGGTGCTTAGACCATGCCTGGGCAATGTTGTTTCTTACACCTGGGTGTGTGGCATTTTGTTGAGCTGGCTACCCCCACTTGGGATAGATGTTCCACAGCAAGCGACTATTGTTCGTCGGAAGCCGTTTTTGCATCAGGGGTCTCCGGGCTGTGTTCGTTGGGGTTGAACTCCTGCTAGCAAAACCGCCGGGTTGAGGGAAGGGTTCAGACTGGGCCTGGGCCCTGTGGTCTCTTCCAGGTCAGTGTATGGCATTTCCTTCCCCTTGCCCCAGACACCTGGGAGCATGTCTGCACGTGGAGAAAGACTTTCCCGTGGGAAGCCGGTTTTTGTCAAACTGGTCCCAGTGCTGTGCTCCTCTCTTTTCACTTCTGCTGCCAGAAGCCCAGGGAGGATGGGAGGGCTTAGAACATGGCTGGGCACTGTGGTTTCTTCCAGAGAAGTGGAGGGCATTTGCTTTACCTTGCCACAACCACTTGTGAGAGGGTCTGCACCTCAGGAAAACGGTTTCCGTGGGAAGCCGGCTTTTGCAAAGGGGTCTCAGGGCCGTGGGCCTCGGCTGTCCCTCCGGCTCCCCAAAGCACAGGGACGAGGTGAGGGTCTTAGACCATGCCGGGGCAATGTTGTTTCTTACACCTGGGTGTGTGGCATTTTGTTGAGCTGGCTTCCCCCACTTGGGATAGGTGCTCCACAGCAAGCGCCTATTGTTCGTCAGAAGCCGTTTTTGCCCCAGGGGTCTCCTGGCTGTGTTCGTTGGGGTTGAACTCCTGCTAGCAAAACCGCCGGGTTGAGGGAAGGGTTCAGACTGTGCCTGGGCCCTGTGGTCTCTTCCAGGTCAGTGTATGGCATTTCCTTCCCCTTGCCATAGCCACCTGGGAGCATGTCTGCACGTGGAGAAAGACTTTCCCGTGGGAAGCCGGGTTTTGTCAAACGGGTCCCAGTGCTCTGCTCCTCTCTTTTCACTCCTGCTGCCAGAAGCCCAGGGAGGATGGGAGGGCTTAGAACATGGCTGGGCACTGTGGTTTCTTCCAGAGAAGTGGAGGCCATTTTCTTTACCTTGCCACAACCACTTGGGATAGGGTCTGCACCTCAGGAAAACTGTCTCTGTGGGAAGCCGGCTTTTTGAAAAGGGGTCTCAGGGCTGTGTGCCTCGTCTGTCCCTCCGGCTCCCCAAAGCACAGGGACGAGGTGAGGGGCTTAGACCATGCCTGGGCAATGTTGTTTCTTACACCTGGGTGTGTGGCATTTTGTTGAGCTGGCTACCCCCACTTGGGATAGATGTTCCACAGCAAGCGACTATTTTTCGTCCGAAGCCGTTTTTGATTCAGGGGTCTCCGTTTCGTTGGGGTTGAACTCCTGCTAGCAAAACCGCCGCGTTGAGGGAAGGGTTCAGACTGTGCCTGGGCCCTGTGGTCTGTTCCAGCTCAGTGTATGGCACTTCCTTCCCCTTGCCCCAGACACCTGGGAGCATGTCTGCACGTGGAGAAAGACTTTCCCGTGGGAAGCCGGTTTTTCTCAAACGGGTCCCAGTGCTGTGCTCCTCTCTTTTCACTCCTTCTGCCAGAAGCCCAGGGAGGATGGGAGGGCTTAGAACATGGCTGGGCACTGTGGTTTCTTCCAGAGAAGTGGAGGGCATTTGCTTTACCTTGCCACAACCATTTGGGATAGGGTCTGCACCTCAGGAAAACTGTCTCTGTGGGAAGCCGGCTTTTTGCAAAGGTGTCTCAGGGCCGTGTGCCTAGCCTGTCCCTCCGGCTCCCCAAAGCACAGGGACGAGGTGAGGGGCTTAGACCATACCTGGGCAATGTTGTTTCTTACACCTGGGTGTGTGGCATTTTGTTGAGCTGGCTACCCCCACTTGGGATAGGTTTTCCACAGCAAGCACCTATTGTTCGTCGGAAGCAGTTTTTGCCCCAGGTGTCTCCGGGCTGTGTTCGTTGGGGTTGAACTCCTGCTAGCAAAACCGCCGGGTTGAGGGAAGGGTTCAGACTGTGCCTGGGCCCTGTGGTCTCTTCCAGGTCAGTGTATGGCATTTCCTTCCCCTTGCCACAGGCACCTGGGAGCATGTCTGCACGTGGAGAAAGACTTTCCCGAAGGAAGCCGGTTTTTGTCAAACGGGTCCCAGTGCTCTGCTCCCCTCTTTTCACTTCTGCTGCCAGAAGCCCAGGGAGGATGGGAGGGCTTAGAACATGGCTGGGCACTGTGGTTTCTTCCAGAGAAGTGGAGGGCATTTGCTTTACCTTGCCACAACCACTTGGGATAGGGTCTGCACCTCAGGAAAACTGTCTCTGTGGGAAGCCGGCTTTTTGAAAAGGGGTCTCAGGGCCGTGTGCCTCGGCTGTCCCTCCGGCTCCCCAAAGCACAGGGACGAGGTGAGGGGCTTAGACCATGCCTGGGCAATGTTGTTTCTTACCCCTGGGTGTGTGGCATTTTGTTGAGCTGGCTTCCCCCACTTGGGATAGGTGTTCCACAGCAAGCGCCTATTGTTCGTTGGAAGCCGTTTTTGCCCCAGGGGTCTCCGGGCTGTGTTTGTTGGGGTTGAACTCCTGCTAGCAAAACCGCCGGGTTGAGGGAAGTGTTCAGACTGTGCCTGGGCCCTGTGGTCTCTTCCAGGTCAGTGTATGGCATTTCCTTCCCCTTGCCACAGGCACCTGGGAGCATGTCTGCACGTGGAGAAAGACTTTCCCGTGGGAAGCCGGGTTTTGTCAAACGGGTCCCAGTGCTCTGCTCCTCTCTTTTCACTCCTGCTGCCAGAAGCCCAGGGAGGATGGGAGGGCTTAGAACATGGCTGGGCACTGTGGTTTCTTTCAGAGAAGTGGAGGGCATTTGCTTTACCTTGCCACAACCACTTGGGATAGGGTCTGCACCTCAGGAAAACTGTCTCTGTGGGAAGCCGGCTTTTTGCAAAAGGGTCTCAGGGCCGTGGGCCTCGGGTGTCCCTCCGGCTCCCCAAAGCACAGGGACGAGGTGAGGGGCTTAGACCATGCCTGGGCAATGTTGTTTCTTACACCTGGGTGTGTGGCATTTTGTTGAGCTGGCTACCCCCACTTGGGATAGATGTTCCACAGCAAGCGACTATTGTTCGTCGGAAGCCGTTTTTGATTCAGGGGTCTCCGTTTCGTTGGGGTTGAACTCCTGCTAGCAAAACCGCCGGGTTGAGGGAAGGGTTCAGACTGTGCCTCGGCCCTGTGGTCTGTTCCAGCTCAGTGTATGGCATTTCCTTCCCCTTGCCCCAGACACCTGGGAGCATGTCTGTACGTGGAGAAAGACTTTCCCGTGGGAAGCCGGTTTTTCTCAAACGGGTCCCAGTGCTGTGCTCCTCTCTTTTCACTCCTGCTGCCAGAAGCCCAGGGAGGATGGGAGGGCTTAGAACATGGCTGGGCACTGTGGTTTCTTCCAGAGAAGTGGAGGGCATTTGCTTTACCTTGCCACAACCACTTGGGATAGGGTCTGCACCTCAGGAAAACTGTCTCCGTGGGAAGCCGGCTTTTTGCAAAGGGTCTCAGGGCCGTGTGCCTCGGCTGTCCCTCCGGCTCCCCAAAGCACAGGGACGAGGTGAGGGGCTTAGACCATGCCTGGGCAATGTTGTTTCTTACACCTGGGTGTGTGGCATTTTGTTGAGCTGGCTACCCCCTCTTGGGATAGGTGTTCCACAGCAAGCGCCTATTGTTCATCAGAGCCGTTTTTGCCCCAGGGGTCTCCGGGCTGTGTTCGTTGGGGTTGAACTCCTGCTAGCAAAACCGCCGGGTTGAGGGAAGGGTTCAGACTGTGCCTGGGCCCTGTGGTCTCTTCCAGGTCAGTGTATGGCATTTCCTTCCCCTTGCCACAGGCACCTGGGAGCATGTCTGCACGTGGAGAAAGACTTTCCCGTGGGAAGCCGGGTTTTGTCAAACGGGTCCCAGTGCTCTGGTCCTCTCTTTTCACTCCTGCTGCCAGAAGCCCAGGGAGGATGGGAGGGCTTAGAACATGGCTGGGCACTGTGGTTTCTTCCAGAGAAGTGGAGGGCATTTGCTTTACCTTGCCACAACCACTTGGGAAGGGTCTGCACCTCAGGAAAACGGTTTCCGTGGGAAGCCGGCTTTTGCAAAGGGGTCTCAGGGCCGTGGGCCTCGGCTGTCCCTCCGGCTCCCCAAAGCACAGGGACGAGGTGAGGGGCTTAGACCATGCCTGGGCAATGTTGTTTCTTACACCTGGGTGTGTGGCATTTTGTAGAGCTGACTTCCCCCACTTGGGATAGGTGTTCCACAGCAAGCGCCTATTGTTCATCAGAAGCCGTTTTTGCCCCAGGGTTCTCCTGGCTGTGTTCGTTGGGGTTGAACTCCTGCTAGCAAAACCGCCGGGTTGAGGGAAGGGTTCAGACTGTGCCTGGGCCCTGTGGTCTCTTCCAGGTCAGTGTATGGCATTTCCTTCCCCTTGCCACAGGCACCTGGGAGCATGACTGCACGTGGAGAAAGACTTTCCCGTGGGAAGCCGGGTTTTGTCAAACGGGTCCCAGTGCTCTGCTCCTCTCTTTTCACTCCTGCTGCCAGAAGCCCAGGGAGGATGGGAGGGCTTAGAACATGGCTGGGCACAGTGGTTTCTTCCAGCGAAGTGGAGGCCATTTGCTTTACCTTGCCACAACCACTTGGGATAGGGTCTGCACCTCAGGAAAACTGTCTCTGTGGGAAGTCGGCTTTTTGCAAAAGGGTCTCAGGGCCGTGGGCCTCGGGTGTCCCTCCGGCTCCCCAAAGCACAGGGACGAGGTGAGGGGCTTAGACCATGCCTGGGCAATGTTGTTTCTTACACCTGGGTGTGTGGCATTTTGTTGAGCTGGCTACCCCCACTTGGGATAGATGTTCCACAGCAAGCGACTATTGTTCGTCTGAAGCCGTTTTTGCCTCAGGGGTCTCCGGGCTGTGTTCGTTGGGGTTGAACTCCTGCTAGCAAAACCGCAGGGTTGAGGGAAGTGTTCAGACTGTGCCTGGGCCCTGTGGTATCTTCCAGGTCAGTGTATGGCATTTCCTTCCCCTTGCCCCAGACACCTGGGAACATGTCTGCACGTGGAGAAAGACTTTCCCGTGGGAAGCCGGGTTTTGTCAAACGGGTCCCAGTGCTGTGCTCCTCTCTTTTCACTCGTGCTGCCAGAAGCCCAGGGAGGATGGGAGGGCTTAGAACATGGCTGGGCACTGTGGTTTCTTCCAGAGAAGTGCAGGGCATTTGCTTACCTTGCCACAACCACTTGGGAAGGGTCTGCACCTCAGGAAAATGGTTTCCGTGGGAAGCCGGCTTTTGCAAAGGGTTCTCAGGGCCGTGGGCCTCGGCTGTCCCTCCGGCTCCCCAAAGCACAGGGACTAGGTGAGGGGCTTAGACCATGCCGGGGCAATTTTGTTTCTTACACCTGGGTGTGTTGCATTTTGTTGAGCTGGCTACCCCCACTTGGGATAGGTGTTCCACAGCAAGCGCCTATTGTTCCTCAGAAGCCGTTTTTGCCCCAGGGGTCTCCTGGCTGTGTTCGTTGGGGTTGAACTCCGGCTAGCAAAACCGCCGGGTTGAGGGAAGGGTTCAGACTGTGCCTGGGCCCTGTGGTCTCTTCCAGGTCAGTGTATGGCATTTCCTTCCCCTTGCCCAAGACACCTGGGAGCATGTCTGCACGTGGAGAAAGACTTTCCCGTGGGAAGCCGGTTTTTGTCAAACTGGTCCCAGTGCTGTGCTCCTCTCTTTTCACTCCTGCTGCCAGAAGCCCAGGGAGGATGGGAGGGCTTAGAACATGGCTGGGCACTGTGGTTTCTTCCAGAGAAGTGGAGGGCATTTGCTTTACCTTGCCACAACCACTTGGGATAGGGTCTGCACCTCAGGAAAACTGTCTCCGTGGGAAGTCGGCTTTTTGCAAAGGGGTCTCAGGGCCGTGTGCCTCGGCTGTCCCTCCGGCTCCCCATAGCACAGGGACGAGGTGAGGGGCTTAGACCATGCCTGGGCAATGTTGTTTCTTACACCTGGGTGTGTGGCATTTTGCTGAGCTGGCTACCCGCACTTGGGATAGGTGTTCCACAGCAAGCGCCTATTGTTCATCAGAAGCCGTTTTTGCCCCAGGGGTCTCCTGGCTGTGTTCGTTGGGGTTGAACTCCTGCTAGCAAAACCGCCGGGTTGAGGGAAGGGTTCAGACTGTGCCTGGGCCCTGTGGTCTCTTCCAGGTCAGTGTATGGCATTTCCTTCCCCTTGCCCCAGACACCTGGGAACATGTCTGCACGTGGAGAAAGACTTTCCCGGTGGAAGCCGGGTTTTGTCAAACGGGTCCCAGTGCTGTGCTCCTCTCTTTTCACTCCTGCTGCCAGAAGCCCAGGGAGGATGGGAGGGCTTAGAACATGGCTGGGCACTGTGGTTTCTTCCAGAGAAGTGGAGGGCATTTGCTTACCTTGCCACAACCACTTGGGAAGGGTCTGCACCTCAGGAAAACGGTTTCCATGGGAAGCCGGCTTTTGCAAAGGGGTCTCAGGGCCGTGGGCCTCGGCTGTCCCTGCGGCTCCCCAAAGCACAGGGACTAGGTGAGGGGCTTAGAGCATGCCGGGGCAATTTTGTTTCTTACACCTGGGTGTGTGGCATTTTGTTGAGCTGGCTACCCCCACTTCGGATAGGTGTTCTACAGCAAGCGCCTATTGTTTGTCGAAAGCCGTTTTTGCCTCAGGGGTCTCCGGGCTGTGTTCGTTGGGGTTGAACTCCTGCTAGCAAAACCGCCGGGTTGAGGGAAGGGTTCAGACTGTGCCTGGGCCCTGTGGTCTCTTCCAGGTCAGTGTATGGCATTTCCTTCCCCTTGCCACAGGCACCTGGGAGCATGTCTGCACGTGGAGAAAGACTTTCCCGTGGGAAGCCGGTTTTTGTCAAACGGGTCCCAGTGCTCTGCTCCCCTCTTTTCACTCCTGCTGCCAGAAGCCCAGGGAGGATGGGAGGGCTTAGAACATGGCTGGGCACTGTGGTTTCTTCCAGAGAAGTGGAGGGCATTTGCTTACCTTGCCACAACCACTTGGGATAGGGTGTGCACCTCAGGAAAACTGTCTCTGTGGGTAGCCGGCTTTTTGCAAAAGGGTCTCAGGGCCGTGGGCCTCGGGTGTTCCTCCGGCTCCCCACAGCACAGGGACGAGCTGAGGGGCTTAGACCATGCCTGGGCAATGTTGTTTCTTGCACCTGGGTGTGTGGCATTTTGTTGAGCTGGCTACCCCCACTTGGGATAGATGTTCCACAGCAAGGACTATTGTTCGTCGGAAGCCGTTTTTGCCTCAGGGGTCTCCGGGCTGTGTTCGTTGGGGTTGAACTGCTAGCAAAACCGCCGGGTTGAGGGAAGGGTTCAGACTGTGCCTGGGCCCTGTGGTCTCTTCCAGGTCAGTGTATGGCATTTCCTTCCCCTTGCCACAGGCACCTGGGAGCATGTCTGCACGTGGAGAAAGACTTTCCCGTGGGAAGCCGGTTTTTCTCAAACGGGTCCCAGTGCTCTGCTCCTCTCTTTTCACTCCTGGTGCCAGAAGCCCAGGGAGGATGGGAGGGCTTAGAACATGGCTGGGCACTGTGGTTTCTTCCAGAGAAGTGGAGGGCATTTGCTTTACCTTGCCACAACCATTTGGGATAGGGTCTGCACCTCAAGAAAACTGTCTCTGTGGGAAGCCGGCTTTTTGCAAAGGTGTCTCAGGGCCGTGTGCCTAGCCTGTCCCTCCGGCTCCCCAAAGCACAGGGACGAGGTGAGGGGCTTAGACCATACCTGGGCAATGTTGTTTCTTACACCTGGGTGTGTGGCATTTTGTTGAGCTGGCTACCCCCACTTGGGATAGGTTTTCCACAGCAAGCACCTATTGTTCGTCGGAAGCAGTTTTTGCCCCAGGTGTCTCCGGGCTGTGTTCGTTGGGGTTGAACTCCTGCTAGCAAAACCGCCGGGTTGAGGGAAGGGTTCAGACTGTGCCTGGGCCCTGTGGTCTCTTCCAGGTCAGTGTATGGCATTTCCTTCCCCTTGCCACAGGCACCTGGGAGCATGTCTGCACGTGGAGAAAGACTTTCCCGAAGGAAGCCGGTTTTTGTCAAACGGGTCCCAGTGCTCTGCTCCCCTCTTTTCACTTCTGCTGCCAGAAGCCCAGGGAGGATGGGAGGGCTTAGAACATGGCTGGGCACTGTGGTTTCTTCCAGAGAAGTGGAGGGCATTTGCTTTACCTTGCCACAACCACTTGGGATAGGGTCTGCACCTCAGGAAAACTGTCTCTGTGGGAAGCCGGCTTTTTGAAAAGGGGTCTCAGGGCCGTGTGCCTCGGCTGTCCCTCCGGCTCCCCAAAGCACAGGGACGAGGTGAGGGGCTTAGACCATGCCTGGGCAATGTTGTTTCTTACCCCTGGGTGTGTGGCATTTTGTTGAGCTGGCTTCCCCCACTTGGGATAGGTGTTCCACAGCAAGCGCCTATTGTTCGTTGGAAGCCGTTTTTGCCCCAGGGGTCTCCGGGCTGTGTTTGTTGGGGTTGAACTCCTGCTAGCAAAACCGCCGGGTTGAGGGAAGTGTTCAGACTGTGCCTGGGCCCTGTGGTCTCTTCCAGGTCAGTGTATGGCATTTCCTTCCCCTTGCCACAGGCACCTGGGAGCATGTCTGCACGTGGAGAAAGACTTTCCCGTGGGAAGCCGGGTTTTGTCAAACGGGTCCCAGTGCTCTGCTCCTCTCTTTTCACTCCTGCTGCCAGAAGCCCAGGGAGGATGGGAGGGCTTAGAACATGGCTGGGCACTGTGGTTTCTTTCAGAGAAGTGGAGGGCATTTGCTTTACCTTGCCACAACCACTTGGGATAGGGTCTGCACCTCAGGAAAACTGTCTCTGTGGGAAGCCGGCTTTTTGCAAAAGGGTCTCAGGGCCGTGGGCCTCGGGTGTCCCTCCGGCTCCCCAAAGCACAGGGACGAGGTGAGGGGCTTAGACCATGCCTGGGCAATGTTGTTTCTTACACCTGGGTGTGTGGCATTTTGTTGAGCTGGCTACCCCCACTTGGGATAGATGTTCCACAGCAAGCGACTATTGTTCGTCGGAAGCCGTTTTTGATTCAGGGGTCTCCGTTTCGTTGGGGTTGAACTCCTGCTAGCAAAACCGCCGGGTTGAGGGAAGGGTTCAGACTGTGCCTCGGCCCTGTGGTCTGTTCCAGCTCAGTGTATGGCATTTCCTTCCCCTTGCCCCAGACACCTGGGAGCATGTCTGTACGTGGAGAAAGACTTTCCCGTGGGAAGCCGGTTTTTCTCAAACGGGTCCCAGTGCTGTGCTCCTCTCTTTTCACTCCTGCTGCCAGAAGCCCAGGGAGGATGGGAGGGCTTAGAACATGGCTGGGCACTGTGGTTTCTTCCAGAGAAGTGGAGGGCATTTGCTTTACCTTGCCACAACCACTTGGGATAGGGTCTGCACCTCAGGAAAACTGTCTCCGTGGGAAGCCGGCTTTTTGCAAAGGGTCTCAGGGCCGTGTGCCTCGGCTGTCCCTCCGGCTCCCCAAAGCACAGGGACGAGGTGAGGGGCTTAGACCATGCCTGGGCAATGTTGTTTCTTACACCTGGGTGTGTGGCATTTTGTTGAGCTGGCTACCCCCTCTTGGGATAGGTGTTCCACAGCAAGCGCCTATTGTTCATCAGAGCCGTTTTTGCCCCAGGGGTCTCCGGGCTGTGTTCGTTGGGGTTGAACTCCTGCTAGCAAAACCGCCGGGTTGAGGGAAGGGTTCAGACTGTGCCTGGGCCCTGTGGTCTCTTCCAGGTCAGTGTATGGCATTTCCTTCCCCTTGCCACAGGCACCTGGGAGCATGTCTGCACGTGGAGAAAGACTTTCCCGTGGGAAGCCGGGTTTTGTCAAACGGGTCCCAGTGCTCTGGTCCTCTCTTTTCACTCCTGCTGCCAGAAGCCCAGGGAGGATGGGAGGGCTTAGAACATGGCTGGGCACTGTGGTTTCTTCCAGAGAAGTGGAGGGCATTTGCTTTACCTTGCCACAACCACTTGGGAAGGGTCTGCACCTCAGGAAAACGGTTTCCGTGGGAAGCCGGCTTTTGCAAAGGGGTCTCAGGGCCGTGGGCCTCGGCTGTCCCTCCGGCTCCCCAAAGCACAGGGACGAGGTGAGGGGCTTAGACCATGCCTGGGCAATGTTGTTTCTTACACCTGGGTGTGTGGCATTTTGTAGAGCTGACTTCCCCCACTTGGGATAGGTGTTCCACAGCAAGCGCCTATTGTTCATCAGAAGCCGTTTTTGCCCCAGGGTTCTCCTGGCTGTGTTCGTTGGGGTTGAACTCCTGCTAGCAAAACCGCCGGGTTGAGGGAAGGGTTCAGACTGTGCCTGGGCCCTGTGGTCTCTTCCAGGTCAGTGTATGGCATTTCCTTCCCCTTGCCACAGGCACCTGGGAGCATGACTGCACGTGGAGAAAGACTTTCCCGTGGGAAGCCGGGTTTTGTCAAACGGGTCCCAGTGCTCTGCTCCTCTCTTTTCACTCCTGCTGCCAGAAGCCCAGGGAGGATGGGAGGGCTTAGAACATGGCTGGGCACAGTGGTTTCTTCCAGCGAAGTGGAGGCCATTTGCTTTACCTTGCCACAACCACTTGGGATAGGGTCTGCACCTCAGGAAAACTGTCTCTGTGGGAAGTCGGCTTTTTGCAAAAGGGTCTCAGGGCCGTGGGCCTCGGGTGTCCCTCCGGCTCCCCAAAGCACAGGGACGAGGTGAGGGGCTTAGACCATGCCTGGGCAATGTTGTTTCTTACACCTGGGTGTGTGGCATTTTGTTGAGCTGGCTACCCCCACTTGGGATAGATGTTCCACAGCAAGCGACTATTGTTCGTCTGAAGCCGTTTTTGCCTCAGGGGTCTCCGGGCTGTGTTCGTTGGGGTTGAACTCCTGCTAGCAAAACCGCAGGGTTGAGGGAAGTGTTCAGACTGTGCCTGGGCCCTGTGGTATCTTCCAGGTCAGTGTATGGCATTTCCTTCCCCTTGCCCCAGACACCTGGGAACATGTCTGCACGTGGAGAAAGACTTTCCCGTGGGAAGCCGGGTTTTGTCAAACGGGTCCCAGTGCTGTGCTCCTCTCTTTTCACTCGTGCTGCCAGAAGCCCAGGGAGGATGGGAGGGCTTAGAACATGGCTGGGCACTGTGGTTTCTTCCAGAGAAGTGCAGGGCATTTGCTTACCTTGCCACAACCACTTGGGAAGGGTCTGCACCTCAGGAAAATGGTTTCCGTGGGAAGCCGGCTTTTGCAAAGGGTTCTCAGGGCCGTGGGCCTCGGCTGTCCCTCCGGCTCCCCAAAGCACAGGGACTAGGTGAGGGGCTTAGACCATGCCGGGGCAATTTTGTTTCTTACACCTGGGTGTGTTGCATTTTGTTGAGCTGGCTACCCCCACTTGGGATAGGTGTTCCACAGCAAGCGCCTATTGTTCCTCAGAAGCCGTTTTTGCCCCAGGGGTCTCCTGGCTGTGTTCGTTGGGGTTGAACTCCGGCTAGCAAAACCGCCGGGTTGAGGGAAGGGTTCAGACTGTGCCTGGGCCCTGTGGTCTCTTCCAGGTCAGTGTATGGCATTTCCTTCCCCTTGCCCAAGACACCTGGGAGCATGTCTGCACGTGGAGAAAGACTTTCCCGTGGGAAGCCGGTTTTTGTCAAACTGGTCCCAGTGCTGTGCTCCTCTCTTTTCACTCCTGCTGCCAGAAGCCCAGGGAGGATGGGAGGGCTTAGAACATGGCTGGGCACTGTGGTTTCTTCCAGAGAAGTGGAGGGCATTTGCTTTACCTTGCCACAACCACTTGGGATAGGGTCTGCACCTCAGGAAAACTGTCTCCGTGGGAAGTCGGCTTTTTGCAAAGGGGTCTCAGGGCCGTGTGCCTCGGCTGTCCCTCCGGCTCCCCATAGCACAGGGACGAGGTGAGGGGCTTAGACCATGCCTGGGCAATGTTGTTTCTTACACCTGGGTGTGTGGCATTTTGCTGAGCTGGCTACCCGCACTTGGGATAGGTGTTCCACAGCAAGCGCCTATTGTTCATCAGAAGCCGTTTTTGCCCCAGGGGTCTCCTGGCTGTGTTCGTTGGGGTTGAACTCCTGCTAGCAAAACCGCCGGGTTGAGGGAAGGGTTCAGACTGTGCCTGGGCCCTGTGGTCTCTTCCAGGTCAGTGTATGGCATTTCCTTCCCCTTGCCCCAGACACCTGGGAACATGTCTGCACGTGGAGAAAGACTTTCCCGGTGGAAGCCGGGTTTTGTCAAACGGGTCCCAGTGCTGTGCTCCTCTCTTTTCACTCCTGCTGCCAGAAGCCCAGGGAGGATGGGAGGGCTTAGAACATGGCTGGGCACTGTGGTTTCTTCCAGAGAAGTGGAGGGCATTTGCTTACCTTGCCACAACCACTTGGGAAGGGTCTGCACCTCAGGAAAACGGTTTCCATGGGAAGCCGGCTTTTGCAAAGGGGTCTCAGGGCCGTGGGCCTCGGCTGTCCCTGCGGCTCCCCAAAGCACAGGGACTAGGTGAGGGGCTTAGAGCATGCCGGGGCAATTTTGTTTCTTACACCTGGGTGTGTGGCATTTTTTTGAGCTGGCTACCCCCACTTCGGATAGGTGTTCTACAGCAAGCGCCTATTGTTTGTCGAAAGCCGTTTTTGCCTCAGGGGTCTCCGGGCTGTGTTCGTTGGGGTTGAACTCCTGCTAGCAAAACCGCCGGGTTGAGGGAAGGGTTCAGACTGTGCCTGGGCCCTGTGGTCTCTTCCAGGTCAGTGTATGGCATTTCCTTCCCCTTGCCACAGGCACCTGGGAGCATGTCTGCACGTGGAGAAAGACTTTCCCGTGGGAAGCCGGTTTTTGTCAAACGGGTCCCAGTGCTCTGCTCCCCTCTTTTCACTCCTGCTGCCAGAAGCCCAGGGAGGATGGGAGGGCTTAGAACATGGCTGGGCACTGTGGTTTCTTCCAGAGAAGTGGAGGGCATTTGCTTACCTTGCCACAACCACTTGGGATAGGGTGTGCACCTCAGGAAAACTGTCTCTGTGGGTAGCCGGCTTTTTGCAAAAGGGTCTCAGGGCCGTGGGCCTCGGGTGTTCCTCCGGCTCCCCACAGCACAGGGACGAGCTGAGGGGCTTAGACCATGCCTGGGCAATGTTGTTTCTTGCACCTGGGTGTGTGGCATTTTGTTGAGCTGGCTACCCCCACTTGGGATAGATGTTCCACAGCAAGGACTATTGTTCGTCGGAAGCCGTTTTTGCCTCAGGGGTCTCCGGGCTGTGTTCGTTGGGGTTGAACTGCTAGCAAAACCGCCGGGTTGAGGGAAGGGTTCAGACTGTGCCTGGGCCCTGTGGTCTCTTCCAGGTCAGTGTATGGCATTTCCTTCCCCTTGCCACAGGCACCTGGGAGCATGTCTGCACGTGGAGAAAGACTTTCCCGTGGGAAGCCGGTTTTTCTCAAACGGGTCCCAGTGCTCTGCTCCTCTCTTTTCACTCCTGGTGCCAGAAGCCCAGGGAGGATGGGAGGGCTTAGAACATGGCTGGGCACTGTGGTTTCTTCCAGAGAAGTGGAGGGCATTTGCTTTACCTTGCCACAACCACTTGTGAGAGGGTCTGCACCTCAGGGAAACTGTCTCCGTGGGAAGCCGGCTTTTTGCAAAGGGGTCTCAGGGCCGTGGGCCTCGGGTGTCCCTCCGGCTCCCCAAAGCACAGGGACGAGGTGAGGGGCTTAGACCATGCCTGGGCAATGTTGTTTCTTACACCTGGGTGTGTGGCATTTTGTTGAGCTGGCTACCCCCACTTGGGATAGGTTTTCCACAGCAAGCACCTCTTGTTCGTCGGAAGCCGTTTTTGCCCCAGGGGTCTCCGGGCTGTGTTCATTGTGGTTGAACACCTGCTAGCAAAACCGCCGGGATGAGGGAAGGGTTCAGACTGTGCCTGGGCCCTGTGGTCTCTTCCACGTCAGTGTATGGCATTTCCTTCCCCTTGCCACAGGCACCTGGGAGCATGTCTGCACGTGGAGAAAGACTTTCCCGTGGGAAGCCGGGTTTTGTCAAACGGGTCCCAGTGCTCTGCTCCTCTCTTTTCACTCCTGCTGCCAGAAGCCCAGGAAGGATGGGAGGGCTTAGAACATGGCTGGGCACTGTGGTTTCTTCCAGAGAAGTGGAGGGCATTTGCTTACCTTGCCACAACCACTTGGGATAGGGTCTGCACCTCAGGAAAACTGTCTCCGTGGGTAGCCGGCTTTTTGCAAAAGGGTCTCAGGGCCGTGGGCCTCGGGTGTCCCTCCGGCTCCCCAAAGCACAGGGACGAGGTGATGGGCTTAGACCATGCCTGGGCAATGTTGTTTCTTACACCTGGGTGTGTGGCATTTTGTTGAGCTGGCTACCCCCACTTGGGATAGATGTTCCACAGCAAGCGACTATTGTTCGTCGGAAGCCGTTTTTGCCTCAGGGGTCTCCGGGCTGTGTTCGTTGGGGTTGAACTCCTGCTAGCAAAACCGCTGGGTTGAGGGAAGGGTTCAGACTGTGCCTGGGCCCTGTGGTCTCTTCCAGGTCAGTGTATGGCATTTCCTTCCCCTTGCCACAGGCACCTGGGAGCATGTCTGCACGTGGAGAAAGACTTTCCCGTGGGAAGCCGGTTTTTGTCAAACTGGTCCCAGTGCTGTGCTCCTCTCTTTTCACTCCTGCTGCCAGAAGCCCACGGAGGATGGGAGGGCTTAGAACATGGCCGGGCACTGTGGTTTCTTCCAGAAAAGTGGAGGGCATTTGCTTTACCTTGCCACAACCACTTGGGATAGGGTGTGCACCTCAGGAAAACTGTCTCTGTGGTAGCCGGCTTTTTGCAAAAGGGTCTCAGGGCCGTGGGCCTCGGGTGTCCCTCCGGCTCCCCATAGCACAGGGACGAGGTGAGGGGCTTAGACCATGCCTGGGCAATGTTGTTTCTTACACCTGGGTGTGTGGCATTTTGTTGAGCTGGCTACCCCCACTTGGGATAGGTGTTCCACAGCAAGCGCCTATTGTTCATCAGAAGCCGTTTTTGCCCCAGGGGTCTCCTGGCTGTGTTCGTTGGGGTTGAACTCCTGCTAGCAAAACCGCCGGGTTGAGGGAAGGGTTCAGACTGTGCCTGGGCCCTGTGGTCTCTTCCAGGTCAGTGTATGGCATTTCCTTCCCCTTGCCACAGGCACCTGGGAGCATGTCTGCACGTCTAGAAAGACTTTCCCGTGGGAAGCCGGGTTTTGTCAAACGGGTCCCAGTGCTGTGCTCCTCTCTTTTCACTCCTGCTGCCAGAAGCCCAGGGAGGATGGGAGGGCTTAGAACATAGCTGGGCACTGTGGTTTCTTCCAGAGAAGTGGAGGGCATTTGCTTTACCTTGCCACAACCACTTGGGAAGGGTCTGCACCTCAGGAAAACGGTTTCCGTGGGAAGCCGGCTTTTGCAAAGGGGTCTCAGGGCCGTGGGCCTCGGCTGTCCCTCCGGCTCCACAAAGCACAGGGACGAGGTGAGGGGCTTAGACCATGCCGGGGCAATGTTGTTTCTTACACCTGGGTGTGTGGCATTTTGTTGAGCTGGTTTCCCCCACTTGGGATAGGTGTTCCACAGCAAGCGCCTATTGTTCGTCAGAAGCCGTTTTTGCCCCAGGGTTCTCCTGGCTGTGTTCGTTGGGGTTGAACTCCTGCTAGCAAAACCGCCGGGTTGAGGGAAGGGTTCAGACTGTGCCTGGGCCCTGTGGTCTCTTCCAGGTCAGTGTATGGCATTTCCTTCCCCTTGCCACAGGCACCTGGGAGCATGTCTGCACGTGGAGAAAGACTTTCCCGTGGGAAGCCGGGTTTTGTCAAACGGGTCCCAGTGCTCTGCTCCTCTCTTTTCACTCCTGCTGCCAGAAGCCCAGGGAGGATGGGAGGGCTTAGAACATGGCTGGGCACTGTGGTTTCTTCCAGAGAAGTGGAGGGCATTTGCTTACCTTGCCACAACCACTTGGGATAGGGTCTGCACCTCAGGAAAACTGTCTCTGTGGGAAGCCGGCTTTTTGCAAAAGGGTCTCAGGGCCGTGGGCCTCGGGTGTCCCTCCGGCTCCCCAAAGCACAGGGACGAGGTGAGGGGCTTAGACCATGCCTGGGCAATGTTGTTTCTTACACCTGGGTGTGTGGCATTTTGTTGAGCTGGCTACCCCCACTTGGGATAGATGTTCCACAGCAAGCGACTATTGTACGTCGGAAGCCGTTTTTGCCTCAGGGGTCTCCGGGCTGTGTTCGTTGGGGTTGAACTCCTGCTAGCAAAACCGCCGGGTTGAGGGAAGGGTTCAGACTGTGCCTGGGCCCTGTGGTCTCTTCCATGTCAGTGTATGGCATTTCCTTCGCCTTGCCCCAGACACCTGGGAACATGTCTGCACGTGGAGAAAGACTTTCCCGTGGGAAGCCGGGTTTTGTCAAACGGGTCCCAGTGCTCTGCTCCTCTCTTTTCACTCCTGCTGCCAGAAGCCCAGGGAGGATGGGAGGGCTTAGAACATGGCTGGGCACTGTGGTTTCTTCCAGAGAAGTGGAGGGCATTTGCTTACCTTGCCACAACCACTTGGGATAGGGTCTGCACCTCAGGAAAACTGTTTCCGTGGGTAACCTGCTTTTTGCAAAAGGGTCTCAGAGCCGTGGGCCTCGGCTGTCCCTGCGGCTCCCCAAAGCACAGGGACGAGGTGAGGGGCTTAGACCATGCCTGGGCAATGTTGTTTCTTACACCTGGGTGTGTGGCATTTTGTTGAGCTGGCTACCCTCACTTGGGATAGATGTTCCACAGCAAGCGACTATTGTTCGTCGGAAGCCGTTTTTGCCTCAGGGGTCTCCGGGCTGAGTTCGTTGGGGTTGAACTCCTGCTAGCAAAACCGCCGGGTTGAGGGAAGGGTTCAGACTGTGCCTGGGCCCTGTGGTCTCTTCCAGGTCAGTGTATGGCATTTCCTTCCCCTTGCCACAGGCACTTGGGAGCATGTCTGCACGTGGAGAAAGACTTTCCCGTGGGAAGCCGGGTTTTGTCAAACGGGTCCCAGTGCTCTGCTCCTCTCTTTTCACTACTGCTGCCAGAAGCCCAGGGAGGATGGGAGGGCATAGAACATGGCTGGGCACTGTGGTTTCTTCCAGAGAAGTGGAGGGCATTTGCTTACCTTGCCACAAACACTTGGGATAGGGTCTGCAACTCAGGAAAACTGTCTCCGTGGGTAGCCGGCTTTTTGCAAAAGGGTCTCAGGGCCGTGGGCCTCGGGTGTCCCTCCGGCTCCCCAAAGCACAGGGACGAGGTGAGGGGCTTAGATCATGCCGGGGCAATGTTGTTTCTTACACCTGGGTGTGTGGCATTTTGTTGAGCTGGTTTCCCCCACTTGGGATAGGTGTTCCACAGCAAGCGCCTATTGTTCGTCAGAAGCCGTTTTTGCCCCAGGGTTCTCCTGGCTGTGTTCGTTGGTGTTGAACTCCTGCTAGCAAAACCGCCGGGTTGAGGGAAGGGTTCAGACTATGCCTGGGCCCTGTGGTCTCTTCCAGGTCAGTGTATGGCATTTCCTTCCCCTTGCCACAGGCACCTGGGAGCATGTCTGCACGTGGAGAAAGACTTTCCCGTGGGAAGCCGGGTTTTGTCAAACGGGTCCCAGTGCTCTGCTCCTCTCTTTTCACGCCTGCTGCCAGAAGCCCAGGGAGGATGGGAGGGCTTAGAACATGGCTGGGCACTGTGGTTTCTTCCAGAGAAGTGGAGGGCATTTGCCTTACCCTGCCACAACCACTTGGGATAGGGTCTGCACCTCAGGAAAACTGTCTCTGTGGGAAGCCGGCTTTTTGCAAAAGGGTCTCAGGGCCGTGGGCCTCGGGTGTCCCTCCGGCTCCCCAAAGCACAGGGACGAGGTGAGGGGCTTAGACCATGCCTGGGCAATGTTGTTTCTTGCACCTGGGTGTGTGGCATTTTGTTGAGCTGGCTACCCCCACTTGGGATAGATGTTCCACAGCAAGGACTATTGTTCGTCGGAAGCCGTTTTTGCCTCAGGGGTCTCCGGGCTGTGTTCGTTGGGGTTGAACTGCTAGCAAAACCGCCGGGTTGAGGGAAGGGTTCAGACTGTGCCTGGGCCCTGTGGTCTCTTCCAGGTCAGTGTATGGCATTTCCTTCCCCTTGCCACAGGCACCTGGGAGCATGTCTGCACGTGGAGAAAGACTTTCCCGTGGGAAGCCGGTTTTTCTCAAACGGGTCCCAGTGCTCTGCTCCTCTCTTTTCACTCCTGGTGCCAGAAGCCCAGGGAGGATGGGAGGGCTTAGAACATGGCTGGGCACTGTGGTTTCTTCCAGAGAAGTGGAGGGCATTTGCTTTACCTTGCCACAACCACTTGTGAGAGGGTCTGCACCTCAGGGAAACTGTCTCCGTGGGAAGCCGGCTTTTTGCAAAGGGGTCTCAGGGCCGTGGGCCTCGGGTGTCCCTCCGGCTCCCCAAAGCACAGGGACGAGGTGAGGGGCTTAGACCATGCCTGGGCAATGTTGTTTCTTACACCTGGGTGTGTGGCATTTTGTTGAGCTGGCTACCCCCACTTGGGATAGGTTTTCCACAGCAAGCACCTCTTGTTCGTCGGAAGCCGTTTTTGCCCCAGGGGTCTCCGGGCTGTGTTCATTGTGGTTGAACACCTGCTAGCAAAACCGCCGGGATGAGGGAAGGGTTCAGACTGTGCCTGGGCCCTGTGGTCTCTTCCACGTCAGTGTATGGCATTTCCTTCCCCTTGCCACAGGCACCTGGGAGCATGTCTGCACGTGGAGAAAGACTTTCCCGTGGGAAGGCGGGTTTTGTCAAACGGGTCCCAGTGCTCTGCTCCTCTCTTTTCACTCCTGCTGCCAGAAGCCCAGGAAGGATGGGAGGGCTTAGAACATGGCTGGGCACTGTGGTTTCTTCCAGAGAAGTGGAGGGCATTTGCTTACCATGCCACAACCACTTGGGATAGGGTCTGCACCTCAGGAAAACTGTCTCCGTGGGTAGCCGGCTTTTTGCAAAAGGGTCTCAGGGCCGTGGGCCTCGGGTGTCCCTCCGGCTCCCCAAAGCACAGGGACGAGGTGATGGGCTTAGACCATGCCTGGGCAATGTTGTTTCTTACACCTGGGTGTGTGGCATTTTGTTGAGCTGGCTACCCCCACTTGGGATAGATGTTCCACAGCAAGGACTATTGTTCGTCAGAAGCCGTTTTTGCCCCAGGGGTCTCCGGGCTGTGTTTGTTGGGGTTGAACTCCTGCTAGCAAAACCGCCGGGTTGAGGGAAGGGTTCAGACTGTGCCTGGGCCCTGTGGTCTCTTCCAGGTCAGTGTACGGCATTTCCTTCCCCTTGCCACAGGCACCTGGGAGCATGTCTGCACGTGGAGAAAGACTTTCCCGTGGGAAGCCGGGTTTTGTCAAACGGGTCCCAGTGCTCTGCTCCTCTCTTTTCACTACTGCTGCCAGAAGCCCAGGGAGGATGGGAGGGCTTAGAACATGGCTGGGCACTGTGGTTTCTTCCAGAGAAGTGGAGGGCATTTGCTTACCTTGCCACAAACACTTGGGATAGGGTCTGCACCTCAGGAAAACTGTCTCCGTGGGTAGCCGGCTTTTTGCAAAAGGGTCTCAGGGCCGTGGGCCTCGGGTGTCCCTCCGGCTCCCCAAAGCACAGGGACGAGGTGAGGGGCTTAGACCATGCCTGGGCAATGTTGTTTCTTACACCTGGGTGTGTGGCATTTTGTTGAGCTGGCTACCCCCACTTGGGATAGATGTTCCACAGCAAGCACCTATTGATCGTCGGAAGCCGTTTTTGCCTCAGGGGTCTCCGGGCTGTGTTCGTTGGGGTTGAACTCCTGCTAGCAAAACCGCCGGGTTGAGGGAAGGGTTCAGACTGTGCCTGGGCCCTGTGGTCTCTTCCAGGTCAGTGTATGGCATTTCCTTCCCCTTGCCACAGGCACCTGGGAGCATGTCTGCACGTGGAGAAAGACTTTCCCGTGGGAAGCCGGTTTTTGTCAAACGGGTCCCAGTGCTCTGCTCCCCTCTTTTCACTCCTGCTGCCAGAAGCCCAGGGAGGATGGGAGGGCTTAGAACATGGCTGGGCACTGTGGTTTCTTCCAGAGAAGTGGAGGGCATTTGCTTACCTTGCCACAACCACTTGGGATAGGTTGTGCACCTCAGGAAAACTGTCTCTGTGGGTAGCCGGCTTTTTGCAAAAGGGTCTCAGGGCCGTGGGCCTCGGGTGTCCCTGCGGCTACCCAAAGCACAGGGACGAGGTGAGGGGCTTAGAACATTCCTGGGCAATGTTGTTTCTTACACCTGGGTGTGTGGCATTTTGTTGAGCTGGCTACCCCCACTTGGGATAGATGTTCCACAGCAAGGGACTATTGTTCCTCGGAAGCCGTTTTTGCCTCAGGGGTCTCCGGGATGTGTTCGTTGGGGTTGAACTCCTGCTAGCAAAACCGCCGGGTTGAGGGAAGGGTTCAGACTGTGCCTGGGCCCTGTGGTCTCTTCCTGGTCAGTGTATGGCATTTCCTTCGCCTTGCCCCAGACACCTGGGAACATGTCTGCACGTGGAGAAAGACTTTCCCGTGGGAAGCCGGGTTTTGTCAAACGGGTCCCAGTGCTCTGCTCCTCTCTTTTCACTCCTGCTGCCAGAAGCCCAGGGAGGATGGGAGGGCTTAGAACATGGCTGGGCACTGTGGTTTCTTCCAGAGAAGTGGAGGGCATTTGCTTACCTTGCCACAACCACTTGGGATAGGGTCTGCACCTCAGGAAAACTGTTTCCGTGGGTAACCTGCTTTTTGCAAAAGGGTCTCAGAGCCGTGGGCCTCGGCTGTCCCTGCGGCTCCCAAAAGCACAGGGACGAGGTGAGGGGCTTAGACCATGCCTGGGCAATGTTGTTTCTTACACCTGGGTGTGTGGCATTTTGTTGAGCTGGCTACCCTCACTTGGGATAGATGTTCCACAGCAAGCGACTATTGTTCGTCGGAAGCCGTTTTTGCCTCAGGGGTCTCCGGGCTGAGTTCGTTGGGGTTGAACTCCTGCTAGCAAAACCGCCGGGTTGAGGGAAGGGTTCAGACTGTGCCTGGGCCCTGTGGTCTCTTCCAGGTCAGTGTATGGCATTTCCTTCCCCTTGCCACAGGCACCTGGGAGCATGTCTGCACGTGGAGAAAGACTTTCCCGTGGGAAGCCGGTTTTTGTCAAGCGGGTCCCAGTGCTCTGCTCCCCTCTTTTCACTCCTGCTGCCAGAAGCCCAGGGAGGATGGGAGGGTTTAGAACATGGCTGGGCACTGTGGTTTCTTCCAGAGAAGTGGAGGGCATTTGCTTACCTTGCCACAACCACTTGGGATAGGGTGTGCACCTCAGGAAAACTGTCTCTGTGGGTAGCCGGCTTTTTGCAAAAGGGTCTCAGGGCCGTGGGCCTCGGGTGTCCCTCCGGCTCCCCAAAGCACAGGGACGAGGTGAGGGGCTTAGACCATGCCTGGGCAATGTTGTTTCTTGCACCTGGGTGTGTGGCATTTTGTTGAGCTGGCTACCCCCACTTGGGATAGATGTTCCACAGCAAGGACTATTGTTCGTCGGAAGCCGTTTTTGCCTCAGGGGTCTCCGGGCTGTGTTCGTTGGGGTTGAACTGCTAGCAAAACCGCCGGGTTGAGGGAAGGGTTCAGACTGTGCCTGGGCCCTGTGGTCTCTTCCAGGTCAGTGTATGGCATTTCCTTCCCCTTGCCACAGGCACCTGGGAGCATGTCTGCACGTGGAGAAAGACTTTCCCGTGGGAAGCCGGTTTTTCTCAAACGGGTCCCAGTGCTCTGCTCCTCTCTTTTCACTCCTGGTGCCAGAAGCCCAGGGAGGATGGGAGGGCTTAGAACATGGCTGGGCACTGTGGTTTCTTCCAGAGAAGTGGAGGGCATTTGCTTTACCTTGCCACAACCACTTGTGAGAGGGTCTGCACCTCAGGGAAACTGTCTCCGTGGGAAGCCGGCTTTTTGCAAAGGGGTCTCAGGGCCGTGGGCCTCGGGTGTCCCTCCGGCTCCCCAAAGCACAGGGACGAGGTGAGGGGCTTAGACCATGCCTGGGCAATGTTGTTTCTTACACCTGGGTGTGTGGCATTTTGTTGAGCTGGCTACCCCCACTTGGGATAGGTTTTCCACAGCAAGCACCTCTTGTTCGTCGGAAGCCGTTTTTGCCCCAGGGGTCTCCGGGCTGTGTTCATTGTGGTTGAACACCTGCTAGCAAAACCGCCGGGATGAGGGAAGGGTTCAGACTGTGCCTGGGCCCTGTGGTCTCTTCCACGTCAGTGTATGGCATTTCCTTCCCCTTGCCACAGGCACCTGGGAGCATGTCTGCACGTGGAGAAAGACTTTCCCGTGGGAAGCCGGGTTTTGTCAAACGGGTCCCAGTGCTGTGCTCCTCTCTTTTCACTCCTGCTGCCAGAAGCCCAGGGAGGATGGGAGGGCTTAGAACATGGCTGGGCACTGTGGTTTCTTCCAGAGAAGTGGAGGGTATTTGCTTACCTTGCCACAACCACTTGGGATAGGGTCTGCACCTCAGGAAAACTGTCTCCGTGGGTAGCCTGCTTTTTGCAAAAGGGTCTCAGGGCCGTGGGCCTCGGCTGTCCCTGCGGCTCCCCAAAGCACAGGGACGAGGTGAGGGGCTTAGACCATGCCTGGGCAATGTTGTTTCTTACACTTGGGTGTGTGGCATTTTGTTGAGCTGGCTACCCTCCCTTGGGATAGATGTTCCACAGCAAGCGACTATTGTTCGTCGGAAGCCGTTTTTGCCTCAGGGGTCTCCGGGCTGTGTTCGTTGGGGTTGAACTCCTGCTAGGAAAACCGCCGGGTTGAGGGAAGGGTTCAGACGGTGCCTGGGCCCTGTGGTCTCTTCCAGGTCATTGTATGGCATTTCCTTCCCCTTGCCCCAGACACCTGGGAGCATGTCTGCACGTGGAGAAAGACTTTCCCGTGGGAAGCCGGGTTTTGTCAAACGGGTCCCAGTGCTCTGCTCCTCTCTTTTCACTCCTGCTGCCAGAAGCCCAGGGAGGATGGGAGGGCTTAGAACATGGCTGGGCACTGTGGTTTCTTCCAGAGAAGTGGAGGGCATTTGCTTTACCTTGCCACAACCACTTGGGATAGGGTCTGCACCTCAGGAAAACTGTTTCCGTGGGAAGCCGGCTTTTGCAAAGTGGTCTCAGGGCCGTGGGCCTCGGCTGTCCCTCCGGCTCCCCAAAGCACAGGGACGAGGTGAGGGGCTTAGACCAAGCCTGGGCAATGTTGTTTCTTACACCTGGGTGTGTGGCATTTTGTTGAGCTGGCTTCCCCCACTTGGGATAGGTGTTCCACAGCAAGCACCTACTGTTCGTCGGAAGCCGTTTTTGCCCCAGGGGTCTCCTGGCTGTGTTCGTTGGGTTTGAACTCCTGCTAGCAAAACCGCCGGGTTGAGGGAAGGGTTCAGACTGTGCCTGGGCCCTGTGGTCTGTTCCAGGTCAGTATATGGCATTTCCTTCCCCTTGCCCCAGACACCTGGGAGCATGTCTGCACGTGGAGAAAGACTTTCCCGTGGGAAGCCGGTTTTTGTCAAACGGGTCCCAGTGCTGTGCTCCTCTCTTTTCACTCCTGCTGCCAGAAGCCCAGGGAGGATGGGAGGGCTTAGAACATGGCTGGGCACTGTGGTTTCTTCCAGAGAAGTGGAGGGCATTTGCTTTACCTTGCCAGAATCACTTGGGGTAGGGTCTGCACCTTAGGAAAACGGTTTCCGTGGGAAGCCGGCTTTTTGCAAAGGGGTCTCAGGGCCGTGGGCCTCGGCTGTCCCTCCGGCTCCCCAAAGCACAGGGACGAGGTCAGGGGCTTAGAACATGCTTGGGCAATGTTGTTTCTTACACCTGGGTGTGTGGCATTTTGTTGAGCTGGCTACTCCCACTTGGGATAGGTGTTCCACAGCAAGCACCTATTGTTCGTCGGAAGACGTTTTTGCCCCAGGGGTCTCCAGGCTGTGTTCGTTGGGTTTGAACTCCTGCTAGCAAAACCGCCGGGTTGAGGGAAGGGTTCAGACTGTGCCTGGGCCCTGTGGTCTCTTCCAGGTCAGTGTATGGCATTTCCTTCCCCTTGCCACAGGCACCTGGGAGCATGTCTGCACGTGGAGAAAGAATTTCCCGTGGGAAGCCGGGTTTTGTCAAACGGGTCCCAGTGCTCTGCTCCTCTCTTTTCACTCCTGGTGCCAGAAGCCCAGGGAGAATGGGAGGGATTAGAACATGGCTGGGCACTGTGGTTTCTTCCAGAGAAGTGGAGGGCATTTGCTTTACCTTGCCACAACCACTTGGGATAGGGTCTGCACCTCAGGAAAACTGTCTCTGGGGGAAGCCGGCTTTTTGAAAAGGGGTCTCAGGGCCGTGTGCCTCGGCTGTCCCTCCGGCTCCCCAAAGCACAGGGACGAGGTGAGGGGCTTAGACCATGCCTGGGCAATGTTGTTTCTTACACCTGGGTGTGTGGCATTTTGTTGAGCTGGCTACCCCCACTTGGGATAGGTGTTCTACAGCAAGCGCCTATTGTTCATCAGAAGCCGTTTTTGCCCCAGGGGTCTCCTGGCTGTGTTCGTTGGGGTTGAACTCCTGCTAGCAAAACCGCCGGGTTGAGGGAAGGGTTCAGACTGTGCCTGGGCCCTGTGGTCTCTTCCAGGTCAGTGTATGGCATTTCCTTCCCCTTGCCACAGGCACCTGGGAGCATGTCTGCACGTGGAGAAAGACTTTCCCGTGGGAAGCCGGGTTTTGTCAAACGGGTCCCAGTGCTCTGCTCCTCTCTTTTCACTCCTGCTGCCAGAAGCCCAGGGAGGATGGGAGGGCTTAGAACATGGCTGGGCACTGTGGTTTCTTCCAGAGAAGTGGAGGGCATTTGCTTTACCTTGCCACAACCACTTGGGATAGGGTCTGCACCTCAGGAAAACTGTCTCCGTGGGAACCCGGCTTTTTGCAAAGGGGTCTCAGGGCCATGTGCCTCGGCTGTCCCTCCGGCTCCCCAAAGCACAGGGACGAGGTGAGGGGCTTAGACCATGCCTGGGCAATGTTGTTTCTTACACCTGGGTGTGTGGCATTTTGTTGAGCTGGCTACCCCCACTTGGGATAGGTGTTCCACAGCAAGCACCTATTGTTCGTCGGAAGCCGTTTCTGCCTCAGGGGTCTCCGGGCTGTGTTCGTTGGGGTTGAACTCCTGCTAGCAAAACCGCCGGGTTGAGGGAAGGGTTCAGACTGTGCCTGGGCCCTGTGGTCTCTTCCAGGTCAGTGTATGGCATTTCCTTCCCGTTGCCACAGGAACCTGGGAGCATGTCTGCACGTGGAGAAAGACTTTCCCGTTGGAAGCCGGGTTTTGTCAAACGGGTCCCAGTGCTCTGCTCCCCTCTTTTCACTCCTGCTGCCAGAAGCCCAGGGAGGATGGGAGGGCTTAGAACATGGCTGGGCACTGTGGTTTCTTCCAGAGAAGTGGAGGGCATTTGCTTACCTTGCCACAACCACTTGTGATAGGGTCTGCACCTCAGGAAAACTGTCTTCGTGGGAAGCCGGCTTTTTGCAAAAGGGTCTCAGTGCCGTGGGCCTCGGGTGTCCCTCCGTCCGCAAAGCAAAGGGACGGCGTGAGGGGCTTAGACCATGCCTGGGCAATGTTGTTTCTTACACCTGGGTGTGTGGCATTTTGTTGAGCTGGCTACCCCCCTTGGGATAGATGTTCCACAGCAAGTGACTATTGTTCGACGGAAGCCGTTTTTGCCTCAGGGGTCTCCGGGATGTGTTCGTTGGGGTTGAACTCCTGCTAGCAAAACCGCCGGGTTGAGGGAAGGGTTCAGACTGTGCCTGGGCCCTGTGGTCTCTTCCAGGTCAGTGTATGGCATTTCCTTCCCCTTGCCACAGGCACCTGGGAGCATGTCTGCACGTGGAGAAAGACTTTCCCGTGGGAAGCCGAGTTTTGTCAAACTGGTCCCAGTGCTGTGCTCCTCTCTTTTCACTCCTGCTGCCAGAAGCCCAGGGAGGATGGGTGGTCTTAGAACATGGCTGGGCACTGTGGTTTCTTCCAGAGAAGTGGAGGGCATTTGCTTTACCTTGCCACAACCACTTGGGATAGGGTCTGCACCTTAGGAAATCGGTTTCCGTTGGAAGCCGGCTTTTTGCAAAGGGGTCTCAGGGCCGTGGGCCTCGGCTGTCCCTCCGGCTCCCCAAAGCACAGGGACGAGGTCAGGGGCTTAGACCAAGCCTCGGCAATGTTGTTTCTTCCACCTGGGTGTGTGGCATTTTGTTGAGCTGGCTTCCCCCACTTGGGATAGGTGTTCCACAGCAAGAACCTATTGTTCGTCGGAAGCCGTTTTTGCCCCAGGGGTCTCCGGGCTGTGTTCCTTGGGTTTGAACTCCTGCTAGCAAAACCGCCGGGTTGAGGGAAGGGTTCAGACTGTGCCTGGGCCCTGTGGTCTCTTCCAGGTCAGTGTATGGCATTTCCTTCCCCTTGCCACAGGCACCTGGGAGCATGTCTGCACGTGGAGAAAGACTTTCCCGTGGGAAGCCGGGTTTTGTCAAACGGGTCCCAGTGCTCTGCTCCTCTCTTTTCACTCCTGCTGCCAAAAGCCCAGGGATGATGGGAGGGCTTAGAACATGGCTGGGCACTGTGGTTTCTTCAAGAGAAGTGGAGGGCATTTGTTTACCTTGCCACAACCACTTGGGATAGGGTCTGCACCTCAGGAAAACTGTCTCTGTGGGAAGCTGGCTTTTTGAAAAGGGGTCTCAGGGCCGTGTGCCTCGGCTGTCCCTCCGGCTCCCCAAAGCACAGGGACGAGGTGAGGGGCTTAGACCATGCCTGGGCAATGCTGTTTCTTACACCTGGGTGTGTGGCATTTTGTAGAGCTGGCTTCCCCCACTTGGGATAGGTGTTCCACAGCAAGCGCCTATTGTTCGTCGGAAGCCGTTTTTGCCCCAGGGGTCTCCGGGCTGTGTTCGTTGGGGTTGAACTCCTGCTAGCAAAACCGCCGGGTTGAGGGAAGGGTTCAGACTGTGCCTGGGAACTGTGGTCTCTTCCAGGTCAGTGTATGGCATTTCCTTCCCCTTGCCACAGGCACCTGGAAGCATGTCTGCACGTGGAGAAAGAATTTCCCGTGGGAAGCCGGGTTTTGTCAAACGGGTCCCAGTGCTCTGCTCCTCTCTTTTCACTCCTGCCTCCAAAAGCCCAGGGATGATGGGAGGGCTTAGAACATGGCTGGGCACTGTGGTTTCTTCCAGAGAAGTGGAGGGCATTTCCTTTACCTTGCCACAACCACTTGGGATAGGGTCTGCACCTTAGGAAAACGGTTTCCGTGGGAAGCCGGCTTTTTGCAAAAGGGTCTCAGGGCCGTGGGCCTCGGGTGTCCCTCCGGCTCCCCAAAGCACAGGGACGAGGTGAGGGGCTTAGACCATGCCTGGGCAATGTTGTTTCTTACACCTGGGTGTGTGCCATTTTGTTGAGCTGGCTACCCCCACTTGGGATAGATGTTCCACAGCAAGCGACTATAGTTCGTCGGAAGCCTTTTTTGCTTCAGGGGTCTCCGGTTCGTTGGGGTTGAACTCCTGCTAGCAAAACCGCCGGGTTGAGGGAAGGGTTCAGACTGTGCCTGGGCCCTGTGGTCTGTTCCAGGTCAGTATATGGCATTTCCTTCCACTTGCCCCAGACACCTGGGAGCATGTCTGCACGTGGAGAAAGACTTTCCCGTGGGAAGCCGGTTTTTCTCAAACGGATCCCAGTGCTGTGCTCCTCTCTTTTCACTCCTGCTACCAGAAGCCCAGGGAGGATGGGAGGGCTTAGAACATGGCTGGGCACTGTGGTTTCTTCCAGAGAAGTGGAGGGCATTTGCTTTACCTTGCCACAACCACTTGGGATAGGGTCTGCACCTCAGGAAAACTGTCTCCGTGGGAAGCCGGCTTTTTGCAAAGGGGTCTCAGGGCCGTGTGCCTCGGCTGTCCGTCCGGCTCCCCATAGCACAGGGACGAGGTGAGGGGCTTAGACCATGCCTGGGCAATGTTGTTTCTTACACCTGGGTGTGTGGCATTTTGTTGAGCTGGCTACCCCCACTTGGAATAGGTGTTCCACAGCAAGCGACTATTGTTCGTCGGAAGCCGTTTTTGCCTCAGGGGTCTCCGGGCTGTGTTCGTTGGGGTTAAACTCCTGCTAGCAAAACCGCCGGGTTGAGGGAAGGGTTCAGACTGTGCCTGGGCCCTGTGTTCTCTTCCAGGTCAGTGTATGGCATTTCCTTCCCCTTGCCACAGGCACCTGGGAGCATGTCTGCACGTGGAGAAAGAATTTCCCGTGGGAAGCCGGGTTTTGTCAAACGGGTCCCAGTGCTCTGCTCCTCTCTTTTCACTCCTGCTGCCAGAAGCCCAGGGAGGATGGGAGGGCTTAGAACATGGCTGGGCACTGTGGTTTCTTCCAGAGAAGTGGAGGGCATTTGCTTTACCTTGCCACAACCACTTGGGATAGGGTCTGCACCTCAGGAAAACTGTTTCCGTGGGAAGCCGGCTTTTGCAAAGGGGTCTCAGGGCCGTGTGCCTCGGCTGTCCCTCCGGCTCCCCAAAGCACAGGGACGAGGTGAGGGGCTTAGACCAAGCCTGGACAATGTTGTTTCTTACACCTGGGTGTGTGGCATTTTGTTGAGCTGGCTTCCCCCACTTGGGATAGGTGTTCCACAGCAAGCACCTATTGTTCGTAGGAAGCCGTTTTTGCCCAGGGTTCTCCGGGCTCTGTTCATTGGGTTTGAACTCCTGCAAGCAAAACCGCCGGGTTGAGGGAAGGGTTCAGACTGTGCCTGGGCCCTGTGGTCTCTTTCAGGTCAGTGTATGGCATTTCATTCCCCTTGCCACAGGCACCTGGGAGCATGTCTGCACGTGGAGAAAGACTTTCCCGTGGGAAACCGGGTTTTGTCAAACGGGTCCCAGTGCTCTGCTCCTCTCTTTTCACTCCTGCTGCCAGAAGCCCAGGGAGGATGGGAGGGCTTAGAACATGGCTGGGCACTGTGGTTTCTTCCAGAGAAGTGGAGGGCATTTGCTTTACCTTGCCACAACCACTTGTGAGAGGGTCTGCACCTCAGGAAAACTGTCTCCGTGGTAAGCCGGCTTTTTGCAAAGGGTTCTCAGGGCCGTGGGCCTCGGCTGTCCCTGCGCCTCCCCAAAGCACAGGGACGAGGTGAGGGGCTTAGACCATGCCTGGGCAATGTTGTTTCTTACACCTGGGTGTGTGGCATTTTGTTGAGCTGGCTACCCCCACTTGTGATAGGTGTTCCACAGGAAGCGACTATTGTTCGTCGGAAGCCGTTTTTGCCTCAGGGGTCTCCGGGCTGTGTTCGTTGGGGTTGAACTCCTGCTAGCAAAACCGCCGGGTTGAGGGAAGGGTTCAGACTGTGCCTGGGCCCTGTGGTCTCTTCCAGGTCAGTGTATGGCATTTCCTTCCCCTTGCCACAGGCACCTGGGAGCATGTCTGCACGTGGAGAAAGACTTTCCCGTGGGAAGCCGGGTTTTGTCAAACGGGTCCCAGTGCTCTGCTCCTCTCTTTTCACTCCTGCTGCCAGAAGCCCAGGGAGGATGGGAGGGCTTAGAACATGGCTGGGCACTGTGGTTTCTTCCAGAGAAGTGGAGGGCATTTGCTTTACCTTGCCACAACCACTTGGGATAGGGTCTGCACCTCAGGAAAACTGTTTCCGTGGGAAGCCGGCTTTTGCAAAGGGGTCTCAGGGCCATGGGCCTCGGCTGTCCCTCCGGCTCCCCAAAGCACAGGGACGAGGTGAGGGGCTTATACCATGCCTGGGCAATGTTGTTTCTTACACCTGGGTGTGTGGCATTTTGTTGAGCTGGCTTCCCCCACTTGGGATAGGTGTTCCACAGCAAGCACCTATTGTTCGTCGGAAGCCGTTTTTGCCCCAGGGGTCTCCTGGCTGTGTTCGTTGGGTTTGAACTCCTGCTAGCAAAACCGCCGGGTTGAGGGAAGGGTTCAGAGTGTGCCTGGGCCCTGTGGTCTCTTCCAGGTCAGTGTATGGCATTTCCTTCCCCTTGCCCCAGACACCTGGGAGCATGTCTGCACGTGGAGAAAGACTTTCCCGTGGGAAGCCGGGTTTTGTCAAACGGGTCCCAGTGCTCTGCTCCTCTCTTTTCACTCCTGCTGCCAGAAGCCCAGGGAGGATGGGAGGGCTTAGAACATGGCTGGGCACTGTGGTTTCTTCCAGAGAAGTGGAGGGCATTTGCTTTACCTTGCCACAACCACTTGGGATAGGGTCTGCACCTCAGGAAAACTGTCTCTGTGGGAAGCAGGCTTTTTGAAAAGGGTTCTCAGGGCCGTGGGCCTCGGCTGTCCCTCCGGCTCCCCAAAGCACAGGGACGAGGTGAGGGGCTTAGACCAAGCCTGGGCAATGTTGTTTCTTACACCTGGGTGTGTGGGATTTTGTTGAGCTGGCTACCCCCACTTGGGATAGATGTTCCACAGCAAGCGACTATTGTTCGTCGAAAGCCGTTTTTGATTCTGGGGTCTCCGTTTCGTTGGGGTTGAACTCCTGCTAGCAAAACCGCCGGTTTGAGGGAAGGGTTCAGACTGTGCCTGGGCCCTGTGGTCTGTTCCAGCTCAGTGTATGGCATTTCCTTCCCCTTGCCACAGGCACATGGGAGCATGTCTGCACGTGGAGAAAGACTTTCCCGTGGGAAGCCGGTTTTTTTCAAACGGGTCCCAGTGCTGTGCTCCTCTCTTTTCACTCCTGCTGCCAGAAGCCCAGGGAGGATGGGAGGGCTTAGAACATGGCTGGGCACTGTGGTTTCTTCCAGAGAAGTGGAGGGCATTTGCTTTACCTTGCCACAACCACTTGGGATAGGGTCTGCACCTCAGGAAAACTGTCTCCGTGGGAAGCTGGCTTTTTGCAAAGGGGTCTCAGGGCCGTGTGCCTCGGCTGTCCGTCCGGCTCCCCATAGCACAGGGACGAGGTGAGGGGCTTAGACCATGCCTGGGCAATGTTGTTTCTTACACCTGGGTGTGTGGCATTTTGTTGAGCTGGCTACCCCCACTTGGAATAGGTGTTCCACAGCAAGCGCCTATTGTTCATCAGAAGCCGTTTTTGCCCCAGGGGTCTCCTGGCTGTGTTCGTTGGGGTTGAACTCCTGCTAGCAAAACCGCCGGGTTGAGGGAAGGGTTCAGACTGTGCCTGGGCCCTGTGGTCTCTTCCAGTTTAGTGTATGGCATTTCCTTCCCCTTGCCACAGGCACCTGGGAGCATGTCTGCACGTGGAGAAAGACTTTCCCGTGGGAAGCCGGGTTTTGTCAAACGGGTCCCAGTGCTCTGCTGTTCTCTTTTCACTCCTGCTGCCAGAAGCCCAGGGAGGATGGGAGGGCTTAGAACATGGCTGGGCACTGTGGTTTCTTCCAGAGAAGTGGAGGGCATTTGCTTTACCTTGCCACAACCACTTGGGATAGGGTCTGCACCTTAGGAAATCGGTTTCCGTGGGACGCCGGCTTTTTGCAAAGGGGTCTCAGGGCCGTGGGCCTCGGCTGTCCCTCCGGCTCTCCAAAGCACAGGGACGAGGTCAGGGGCTTAGACCAAGCCTGGGCAATGTTGTTTCTTACACCTGGGTGTGTGGCATTTTGTTGAGCTGGCTTCCCCCACTTGGGATAGGTGTTCCACAGCAAGCACCTATTGTTCGTCGGAAGCCGTTTTTGCCCCAGGGGTCTCCGGGCTGTGTTCGTTGGGGTTGAACTCCTGCTAGCAAAACCGCCGGGTTGAGGGAAGGGTTCAGACTGTGCCTGGGCCCTGTGGTCTCTTCCAGGTCAGTGTATGGCATTTCCTTCCCCTTGCCACAGGCACCTGGGAGCATGTCTGCACGTGGAGAAAGACTTTCCCGTGGGAAGCCGGGTTTTGTCAAACGGGTCCCAGTGCTGTGCTCCTCTCTTTTCACTCCTGCTGCCAGAAGCCCAGGGAGGATGGGAGGGCTTAGAACATGGCTGGGCACTGTGGTTTCTTCCAGAGAAGTGGAGGGCATTTGCTTTACCTTGCCACAACCACTTGGGATAGGGTCTGCACCTCAGGAAAACTCTCTCGGTGGGAAGCCGGCTTTTTGCAAAGGGGTCTCAGGGCCGTGGCCTCGGCTGTCCCTCCGGCTCCCCAAAGGACAGGGACGAGGTGAGGGGCTTAGACCATGCCTGGGCAATGTTGTTTCTTACACCTGGGTGTGTGGCATTTTGTTGAGCTGGCTACCCCCACTTGGGATAGGTGTTCCACAGGAAGCGACTATTGTTCGTCGGAAGCCGTTTTTGCCCCAGTTGTCTCCTGGCTGTGTTCGTTGGGGTTGAACTCCTGCTAGCAAAACCGCCGGGTTGAGGGAAGGGTTCAGAGTGTGCCTGGGCCCTGTGGTCTCTTCCAGGTCAGTGTTTGGCATTTCCTTCCCCTTGCCCCAGACACCTGGGAGCATGTCTGCACGTGGAGAAAGACTTTCCCGTGGGAAGCCGGGTTTTGTCAAACGGGTCCCAGTGCTCTGCTGTTCTCTTTTCACTCCTGCTGCCAGAAGCCCAGGGAGGATTGGAGGGCTTAGAACATGGCTGGGCACTGTGGTTTCTTCCAGAGAAGTGGAGGGCATTTGCTTTACCTTGCCACAACCACTTGGGATAGGGTCTGCACCTCAGGAAAACTGTCTCTGTGGGAAGCCGGCTTTTTGCAAAAGGGTCTCAGGGCCGTGGGCCTCGGGTGTCCCTCCGGCTCCCCAAAGCACAGGGACGAGGTGAGGGGCTTAGACCATGCCTGGGCAATGTTGTTTCTTACACCTGGGTGTGTGGGATTTTGTTGAGCTGGCTACCCCCACTTGGGATAGATGTTCCACAGCAAGCGACTATTGTTCGTCGAAAGCCGTTTTTGATTCTGGGGTCTCCGTTTCGTTGGGGTTGAACTCCTGCTAGCAAAACCGCCGGTTTGAGGGAAGGGTTCAGACTGTGCCTGGGCCCTGTGGTCTGTTCCAGCTCAGTGTATGGCATTTCCTTCCCCTTGCCACAGGCACATGGGAGCATGTCTGCACGTGGAGAAAGACTTTCCCGTGGGAAGCCGGTTTTTGTCAAACGGGTCCCAGTGCTGTGCTCCTCTCTTTTCACTCCTGCTGCCAGAAGCCCAGGGAGGATGGGAGGGCTTAGAACATGGCTGGGCACTGTGGTTTCTTCCAGAGAAGTGGAGGGCATTTGCTTTACCTTGCCACAACCACTTGGGATAGGGTCTGCACCTCAGGAAAACTGTCTCCGTGGGAAGCTGGCTTTTTGCAAAGGGGTCTCAGGGCCGTGTGCCTCGGCTGTCCCTCCGGCTCCCCATAGCACAGGGACGAGGTGAGGGGCTTAGACCATGCCTGGGCAATGTTGTTTCTTACACCTGGGTGTGTGGCATTTTGTTGAGCTGGCTACCCCCACTTGGAATAGGTGTTCCACAGCAAGCGCCTATTGTTCATCAGAAGCCGTTTTTGCCCCAGGGGTCTCCTGGCTGTGTTCGTTGGGGTTGAACTCCTGCTAGCAAAACCGCCGGGTTGAGGGAAGGGTTCAGACTGTGCCTGGGCCCTGTGGTCTCTTCCAGGTTAGTGTATGGCATTTCCTTCCCCTTGCCACAGGCACCTGGGAGCATGTCTGCACGTGGAGAAAGACTTTCCCGTGGGAAGCCGGGTTTTGTCAAACGGGTCCCAGTGCTCTGCTCCTCTCTTTTCACTCCTGCTGCCAGAAGCCCAGGGAGGATGGGAGGGCTTAGAAAATGGCTGGGCACTGTGGTTTCTTCCAGAGAAGTGGAGGGCATTTGCTTTACCTTGCCACAACCACTTGGGATAGGGTCTGCACCCAGGAAAACTGTCTCTGTGGGAAGCCGGCTTTTTGAAAAGGGGTCTCAGGGCCGTGTGCCTCGGCTGTCCCTCCGGCTCCCCAAAGCACAGGGACGAGGTGAGGGGCTTAGACCATGCCTGGGCAATGTTGTTTCTTACCCCTGGGTGTGTGGCATTTTGTTGAGCTGACTTCCCCCACTTGGGATAGGTGTTCCACAGCAAGCGCCTATTGTTCGTCAGAAGCCGTTTTTGCCCCAGGGGTCTCCGGGCTGTGTTTGTTGGGGTTGAACTCCTGCTAGCAAAACCGCCGAGTTGAGGGAAGGGTTCAGACTGTGCCTGGGCCCTGTGGTCTGTTCCAGCTCAGTGTATGGCATTTCCTTCCCCTTGCCCCAGACACCTGGGAGCATGTCTGCACGTGGAGAAAGACTTTCCCGTGGGAAGCCGGTTTTTGTCAAACGGGTCCCAGTGCTGTGCTCCTCTCTTTTCACTCCTGCTGCCAGAAGCCCAGGGAGGATGGGAGGGCTTAGAACATGGCTGGGCACTGTGGTTTCTTCCAGAGAAGTGGAGGCCATTTGCTTTACCTTGCCACAACCACTTGGGATAGGGTCTGCACCTCAGGAAAAGTGTCTCTGTGGGAAGCCGGCTTTTTGCAAAGGTGTCTCAGGGCCGTGTGCCTAGGCTGTCCCTCCGGCTCCCCAAAGCACAGGGACGAGGTGAGGGGCTTAGACCATACCTGGGCAATGTTGTTTCTTACACCTGGGTGTGTGGCATTTTGTTGAGCTGGCTACCCCCACTTGGGATAGGTGTTCCACAGCATGCACCTATTGTTCGTCGGAAGCAGTTTTTGCCCCAGGTGTCTCCGGGCTGCGTTCGTTGGGGTTGAACTCCTGCTAGCAAAACCGCCGGGTTGTGGGAAGGGTTCAGACTGTGCCTGGGCCCTGTGGTCTCTTCCAGGTCAGTGTATGGCATTTCCTTCCCCTTGCCACAGGCACCTGGGAGCATGTCTGCACGTGGAGAAAGACTTTCCCGTGGGAAGCCGGGTTTTGTCAAACGGGTCCCAGTGCTGTGCTCCTCTCTTTTCACTCCTGCTGCCAGAAGCCCAGGGAGGATGGGAGGGCTTAGAACATGGCTGGGCACTGTGGTTTCTTCCAGAGAAGTGGAGGGCATTTGCTTTACCTTGCCACAACCACTTGGGATAGGGTCTGCACCTCAGGAAAACTGTCTCCGTGGGAAGCCGGCTTTTTGCAAAGGGGTCTCAGGGCCGTGTGCCTCGGTTGTCCGTCCGGCTCCCCATAGCACAGGGACGAGGTGAGGGGCTTAGACCATGCCTGGGCAATGTTGTTTCTTACACCTGGGTGTGTGGCATTTTGTTGAGCTGGCTACCCCCACTTGGGATAGGTGTTCCACAGCAAGCGCCTATTGTTCATCAGAAGCCGTTTTTGCCCCAGGGGTCTCCTGGCTGTGTTCGTTGGGGTTGAACTCCTGCTAGCAAAACCGCCGGGTTGAGGGAAGGGTTCAGACTGTGCCTGGGCCCTGTGGTCTCTTCCAGTTTAGTGTATGGCATTTCCTTCCCCTTGCCACAGGCACCTGGGAGCATGTCTGCACGTGGAGAAAGACTTTCCCGTGGGAAGCCGGGTTTTGTCAAACGGGTCCCAGTGCTCTGCTGTTCTCTTTTCACTCCTGCTGCCAGAAGCCCAGGGAGGATGGGAGGGCTTAGAACATGGCTGGGCACTGTGGTTTCTTCCAGAGAAGTGGAGGGCATTTGCTTTACCTTGCCACAACCACTTGGGATAGGGTCTGCACCTTAGGAAATCGGTTTCCGTGGGACGCCGGCTTTTTGCAAAGGGGTCTCAGGGCCGTGGGCCTCGGCTGTCCCTCCGGCTCTCCAAAGCACAGGGACGAGGTCAGGGGCTTAGACCAAGCCTGGGCAATGTTGTTTCTTACACCTGGGTGTGTGGCATTTTGTTGAGCTGGCTTCTCCCACTTGGGATAGGTGTTCCACAGCAAGCACCTATTGTTCGTCGGAAGCCGTTTTTGCCCCAGGGGTCTCCGGGCTGTGTTCGTTGGGGTTGAACTCCTGCTAGCAAAACCGCCGGGTTGAGGGAAGGGTTCAGACTGTGCCTGGGCCCTGTGGTCTCTTCCAGGTCAGTGTTTGGCATTTCCTTCCCCTTGCCCCAGACACCTGGGAGCATGTCTGCACGTGGAGAAAGACTTTCCCGTGGGAAGCCGGGTTTTGTCAAACGGGTCCCAGTGCTCTGCTCCTCTCTTTTCACTCCTGCTGCCAGAAGCCCAGGGAGGATTGGAGGGCTTAGAACATGGCTGGGCACTGTGGTTTCTTCCAGAGAAGTGGAGGGCATTTGCTTTACCTTGCCACAACCACTTGGGATAGGGTCTGCACCTCAGGAAAACTGTCTCTGTGGGAAGCCGGCTTTTTGCAAAAGGGTCTCAGGGCCGTGGGCCTCGGGTGTCCCTCCGGCTCCCCAAAGCACAGGGACGAGGTGAGGGGCTTAGACCATGCCTGGGCAATGTTGTTTCTTACACCTGGGTGTGTGGGATTTTGTTGAGCTGGCTACCCCCACTTGGGATAGATGTTCCACAGCAAGCGACTATTGTTCGTCGAAAGCCGTTTTGGATTCTGGGGTCTCCGTTTCGTTGGGGTTGAACTCCTGCTAGCAAAACCGCCGGTTTGAGGGAAGGGTTCAGACTGTGCCTGGGCCCTGTGGTCTGTTCCAGCTCAGTGTATGGCATTTCCTTCCCCTTGCCACAGGCACATGGGAGCATGTCTGCACGTGGAGAAAGACTTTCCCGTGGGAAGCCGGTTTTTGTCAAACGGGTCCCAGTGCTGTGCTCCTCTCTTTTCACTCCTGCTGCCAGAAGCCCAGGGAGGATGGGAGGGCTTAGAACATGGCTGGGCACTGTGGTTTCTTCCAGAGAAGTGGAGGGCATTTGCTTTACCTTGCCACAACCACTTGGGATAGGGTCTGCACCTCAGGAAAACTGTCTCCGTGGGAAGCTGGCTTTTTGCAAAGGGGTCTCAGGGCCGTGTGCCTCGGCTGTCCCTCCGGCTCCCCATAGCACAGGGACGAGGTGAGGGGCTTAGACCATGCCTGGGCAATGTTGTTTCTTACACCTGGGTGTGTGGCATTTTGTTGAGCTGGCTACCCCCACTTGGAATAGGTGTTCCACAGCAAGCGCCTATTGTTCATCAGAAGCCGTTTTTGCCCCAGGGGTCTCCTGGCTGTGTTCGTTGGGGTTGAACTCCTGCTAGCAAAACCGCCGGGTTGAGGGAAGGGTTCAGACTGTGCCTGGGCCCTGTGGTCTCTTCCAGGTTAGTGTATGGCATTTCCTTCCCCTTGCCACAGGCACCTGGGAGCATGTCTGCACGTGGAGAAAGACTTTCCCGTGGGAAGCCGGGTTTTGTCAAACGGGTCCCAGTGCTCTGCTCCTCTCTTTTCACTCCTGCTGCCAGAAGCCCAGGGAGGATGGGAGGGCTTAGAACATGGCTGGGCACTGTGGTTTCTTCCAGAGAAGTGGAGGGCATTTGCTTTACCTTGCCACAACCACTTGGGATAGGGTCTGCACCCAGGAAAACTGTCTCTGTGGGAAGCCGGCTTTTTGAAAAGGGGTCTCAGGGCCGTGTGCCTCGGCTGTCCCTCCGGCTCCCCAAAGCACAGGGACGAGGTGAGGGGCTTAGACCATGCCTGGGCAATGTTGTTTCTTACCCCTGGGTGTGTGGCATTTTGTTGAGCTGACTTCCCCCACTTGGGATAGGTGTTCCACAGCAAGCGCCTATTGTTCGTCAGAAGCCGTTTTTGCCCCAGGGGTCTCCGGGCTGTGTTTGTTGGGGTTGAACTCCTGCTAGCAAAACCGCCGAGTTGAGGGAAGGGTTCAGACTGTGCCTGGGCCCTGTGGTCTGTTCCAGCTCAGTGTATGGCATTTCCTTCCCCTTGCCCCAGACACCTGGGAGTATGTCTGCACGTGGAGAAAGACTTTCCCGTGGGAAGCCGGTTTTTCTCAAACGGGTCCCAGTGCTGTGCTCCTCTCTTTTCACTCCTGCTGCCAGAAGCCCAGGGAGGATGGGAGGGCTTAGAACATGGCTGGGCACTGTGGTTTCTTCCAGAGAAGTGGAGGCCATTTGCTTTACCTTGCCACAACCACTTGGGATAGGGTCTGCACCTCAGGAAAAGTGTCTCTGTGGGAAGCCGGCTTTTTGCAAAGGTGTCTCAGGGCCGTGTGCCTAGGCTGTCCCTCCGGCTCCCCAAAGCACAGGGACGAGGTGAGGGGCTTAGACCATACCTGGGCAATGTTGTTTCTTACACCTGGGTGTGTGGCATTTTGTTGAGCTGGCTACCCCCACTTGGGATAGGTGTTCCACAGCATGCACCTATTGTTCGTCGGAAGCAGTTTTTGCCCCAGGTGTCTCCGGGCTGCGTTCGTTGGGGTTGAACTCCTGCTAGCAAAACCGCCGGGTTGTGGGAAGGGTTCAGACTGTGCCTGGGCCCTGTGGTCTCTTCCAGGTCAGTGTATGGCATTTCCTTCCCCTTGCCACAGGCACCTGGGAGCATGTCTGCACGTGGAGAAAGACTTTCCCGTGGGAAGCCGGGTTTTGTCAAACGGGTCCCAGTGCTGTGCTCCTCTCTTTTCACTCCTGCTGCCAGAAGCCCAGGGAGGATGGGAGGGCTTAGAACATGGCTGGGCACTGTGGTTTCTTCCAGAGAAGTGGAGGGCATTTGCTTTACCTTGCCACAACCACTTGGGATAGGGTCTGCACCTCAGGAAAACTGTCTCCGTGGGAGGCCGGCTTTTTGCAAAGGGGTCTCAGGGCCGTGTGCCTCGGTTGTCCGTCCGGCTCCCCATAGCACAGGGACGAGGTGAGGGGCTTAGACCATGCCTGGGCAATGTTGTTTCTTACACCTGGGTGTGTGGCATTTTGTTGAGCTGGCTACCCCCACTTGGGATAGGTGTTCCACAGCAAGCGCCTATTGTTCATCAGAAGCCGTTTTTGCCCCAGGGGTCTCCTGGCTGTGTTCGTTGGGGTTGAACTCCTGCTAGCAAAACCGCCGGGTTGAGGGAAGGGTTCAGACTGTGCCTGGGCCCTGTGGTCTCTTCCAGTTTAGTGTATGGCATTTCCTTCCCCTTGCCACAGGCACCTGGGAGCATGTCTGCACGTGGAGAAAGACTTTCCCGTGGGAAGCCGGGTTTTGTCAAACGGGTCCCAGTGCTCTGCTGTTCTCTTTTCACTCCTGCTGCCAGAAGCCCAGGGAGGATGGGAGGGCTTAGAACATGGCTGGGCACTGTGGTTTCTTCCAGAGAAGTGGAGGGCATTTGCTTTACCTTGCCACAACCACTTGGGATAGGGTCTGCACCTTAGGAAATCGGTTTCCGTGGGACGCCGGCTTTTTGCAAAGGGGTCTCAGGGCCGTGGGCCTCGGCTGTCCCTCCGGCTCTCCAAAGCACAGGGACGAGGTCAGGGGCTTAGACCAAGCCTGGGCAATGTTGTTTCTTACACCTGGGTGTGTGGCATTTTGTTGAGCTGGCTTCTCCCACTTGGGATAGGTGTTCCACAGCAAGCACCTATTGTTCGTCGGAAGCCGTTTTTGCCCCAGGGGTCTCCGGGCTGTGTTCGTTGGGGTTGAACTCCTGCTAGCAAAACCGCCGGGTTGAGGGAAGGGTTCAGACTGTGCCTGGGCCCTGTGGTCTCTTCCAGGTCAGTGTTTGGCATTTCCTTCCCCTTGCCCCAGACACCTGGGAGCATGTCTGCACGTGGAGAAAGACTTTCCCGTGGGAAGCCGGGTTTTGTCAAACGGGTCCCAGTGCTCTGCTCCTCTCTTTTCACTCCTGCTGCCAGAAGCCCAGGGAGGATTGGAGGGCTTAGAACATGGCTGGGCACTGTGGTTTCTTCCAGAGAAGTGGAGGGCATTTGCTTTACCTTGCCACAACCACTTGGGATAGGGTCTGCACCTCAGGAAAACTGTCTCTGTGGGAAGCCGGCTTTTTGCAAAAGGGTCTCAGGGCCGTGGGCCTCGGGTGTCCCTCCGGCTCCCCAAAGCACAGGGACGAGGTGAGGGGCTTAGACCATGCCTGGGCAATGTTGTTTCTTACACCTGGGTGTGTGGGATTTTGTTGAGCTGGCTACCCCCACTTGGGATAGATGTTCCACAGCAAGCGACTATTGTTCGTCGAAAGCCGTTTTGGATTCTGGGGTCTCCGTTTCGTTGGGGTTGAACTCCTGCTAGCAAAACCGCCGGTTTGAGGGAAGGGTTCAGACTGTGCCTGGGCCCTGTGGTCTGTTCCAGCTCAGTGTATGGCATTTCCTTCCCCTTGCCACAGGCACATGGGAGCATGTCTGCACGTGGAGAAAGACTTTCCCGTGGGAAGCCGGTTTTTGTCAAACGGGTCCCAGTGCTGTGCTCCTCTCTTTTCACTCCTGCTGCCAGAAGCCCAGGGAGGATGGGAGGGCTTAGAACATGGCTGGGCACTGTGGTTTCTTCCAGAGAAGTGGAGGGCATTTGCTTTACCTTGCCACAACCACTTGGGATAGGGTCTGCACCTCAGGAAAACTGTCTCCGTGGGAAGCTGGCTTTTTGCAAAGGGGTCTCAGGGCCGTGTGCCTCGGCTGTCCCTCCGGCTCCCCATAGCACAGGGACGAGGTGAGGGGCTTAGACCATGCCTGGGCAATGTTGTTTCTTACACCTGGGTGTGTGGCATTTTGTTGAGCTGGCTACCCCCACTTGGAATAGGTGTTCCACAGCAAGCGCCTATTGTTCATCAGAAGCCGTTTTTGCCCCAGGGGTCTCCTGGCTGTGTTCGTTGGGGTTGAACTCCTGCTAGCAAAACCGCCGGGTTGAGGGAAGGGTTCAGACTGTGCCTGGGCCCTGTGGTCTCTTCCAGGTTAGTGTATGGCATTTCCTTCCCCTTGCCACAGGCACCTGGGAGCATGTCTGCACGTGGAGAAAGACTTTCCCGTTGGAAGCCGGGTTTTGTCAAACGGGTCCCAGTGCTCTGCTCCTCTCTTTTCACTCCTGCTGCCAGAAGCCCAGGGAGGATGGGAGGGATTAGAACATGGCTGGGCACTGTGGTTTCTTCCAGAGAAGTGGAGGGCATTAGCTTTACCTTGCCACAACCACTTGGGATAGGGTCTGCACCTCAGGAAAACTGTCTCTGTGGGAAGCCGGCTTTTTGAAAAGGGGTCTCAGGGCCGTGGGCCTCGGCTGTCCCTCCGGCTCCCCAAAGCACAGGGACGAGGTAAGGGGCTTAGACCATGCCTGGGCAATGTTGTTTCTTACACCTGGGTGTGTGGCATTTTGTTGAGCTGGCTACCCGCACTTGGGATAGATGTTCCACAGCAAGCGACTATTGTTCGTCGGAAGCCGTTTTTGATTCAGGGGTCTCCGTTTCGTTGGGGTTGAACTCCTGCTAGCAAAACCGCCGGGTTGAGGGAAGGGTTCAGACTGTGCCTGGGCCCTGTGGTCTGTTCCAGCTCAGTGTATGGCATTTCCTTCCCCTTGCCCCAGACACCTGGGAGCATGTCTGCACGTGGAGAAAGACTTTCCCGTGGGAAGCCGGTTTTTCTCAAACGGGTCCCAGTGCTGTGCTCCTCTCTTTTCACTCCTGCTGCCAGAAGCCCAGGGAGGATGGGAGGGCTTAGAACATGGCTGGGCACTGTGGTTTCTTCCAGAGAAGTGGAGGCCATTTGCTTTACCTTGCCACAACCACTTGGGATAGGGTCTGCACCTCAGGAAAAGTGTCTCTGTGGGAAGCCGGCTTTTTGCAAAGGTGTCTCAGGGCCGTGTGCCTAGGCTGTCCCTCCGGCTCCCCAAAGCACAGGGACGAGGTGAGGGGCTTAGACCATACCTGGGCAATGTTGTTTCTTACACCTGGGTGTGTGGCATTTTGTTGAGCTGGCTACCCCCACTTGGGATAGGTGTTCCACAGCATGCACCTATTGTTCGTCGGAAGCAGTTTTTGCCCCAGGTGTCTCCGGGCTGCGTTCGTTGGGGTTGAACTCCTGCTAGCAAAACCGCCGGGTTGTGGGAAGGGTTCAGACTGTGCCTGGGCCCTGTGGTCTCTTCCAGGTCAGTGTATGGCATTTCCTTCCCCTTGCCACAGGCACCTGGGAGCATGTCTGCACGTGGAGAAAGACTTTCCCGTGGGAAGCCGGGTTTTGTCAAACGGGTCCCAGTGCTGTGCTCCTCTCTTTTCACTCCTGCTGCCAGAAGCCCAGGGAGGATGGGAGGGCTTAGAACATGGCTGGGCACTGTGGTTTCTTCCAGAGAAGTGGAGGGCATTTGCTTTACCTTGCCACAACCACTTGGGATAGGTTCTGCACCTCAGGAAAACTGTCTCCGTGGGAAGCCGGCTTTTTGCAAAGGGGTCTCAGGGCCGTGTGCCTCGGTTGTCCGTCCGGCTCCCCATAGCACAGGGACGAGGTGAGGGGCTTAGACCATGCCTGGGCAATGTTGTTTCTTACACCTGGGTGTGTGGCATTTTGTTGAGCTGGCTACCCCCACTTGGGATAGGTGTTCCACAGCAAGCGCCTATTGTTCATCAGAAGCCGTTTTTGCCCCAGGGGTCTCCTGGCTGTGTTCGTTGGGGTTGAACTCCTGCTAGCAAAACCGCCGGGTTGAGGGAAGGGTTCAGACTGTGCCTGGGCCCTGTGGTCTCTTCCAGTTTAGTGTATGGCATTTCCTTCCCCTTGCCACAGGCACCTGGGAGCATGTCTGCACGTGGAGAAAGACTTTCCCGTGGGAAGCCGGGTTTTGTCAAACGGGTCCCAGTGCTCTGCTCCTCTCTTTTCACTCCTGCTGCCAGAAGCCCAGGGAGGATGGGAGGGCTTAGAACATGGCTGGGCACTGTGGTTTCTTCCAGAGAAGTGGAGGGCATTTGCTTTACCTTGCCACAACCACTTGGGATAGGGTCTGCACCTTAGGAAATCGGTTTCCGTGGGACGCCGGCTTTTTGCAAAGGGGTCTCAGGGCCGTGGGCCTCGGCTGTCCCTCCGGCTCTCCAAAGCACAGGGACGAGGTCAGGGGCTTAGACCAAGCCTGGGCAATGTTGTTTCTTACACCTGGGTGTGTGGCATTTTGTTGAGCTGGCTTCCCCCACTTGGGATAGGTGTTCCACAGCAAGCACCTATTGTTCGTCGGAAGCCGTTTTTGCCCCAGGGGTCTCCGGGCTGTGTTCGTTGGGGTTGAACTCCTGCTAGCAAAACCGCCGGGTTGAGGGAAGGGTTCAGACTGTGCCTGGGCCCTGTGGTCTCTTCCAGGTCAGTGTATGGCATTTCCTTCCCCTTGCCCCAGGCACCTGGGAGCATGTCTGCACGTGGAGAAAGACTTTCCCGTGGGAAGCCGGGTTTTGTCAAACGGGTCCCAGTGCTGTGCTCCTCTCTTTTCACTCCTGCTGCCAGAAGCCCAGGGAGGATGGGAGGGCTTAGAACATGGCTGGGCACTGTGGTTTCTTCCAGAGAAGTGGAGGGCATTTGCTTTACCTTGCCACAACCACTTGGGATAGGGTCTGCACCTCAGGAAAACTGTCTCTGTGGGAAGCCGGCTTTTTGCAAAAGGGTCTCAGGGCCGTGGGCCTCGGGTGTCCCTCCGGCTCCCCAAAGCACAGGGACGAGGTGAGGGGCTTAGACCATGCCTGGGCAATGTTGTTTCTTACACCTGGGTGTGTGGGATTTTGTTGAGCTGGCTACCCCCACTTGGGATAGATGTTCCACAGCAAGCGACTATTGTTCGTCGAAAGCCGTTTTTGATTCTGGGGTCTCCGTTTCGTTGGGGTTGAACTCCTGCTAGCAAAACCGCCGGTTTGAGGGAAGGGTTCAGACTGTGCCTGGGCCCTGTGGTCTGTTCCAGCTCAGTGTATGGCATTTCCTTCCCCTTGCCACAGGCACATGGGAGCATGTCTGCACGTGGAGAAAGACTTTCCCGTGGGAAGCCGGGTTTTGTCAAACGGGTCCCAGTGCTGTGCTCCTCTCTTTTCACTCCTGCTGCCAGAAGCCCAGGGAGGATGGGAGGGCTTAGAACATGGCTGGGCACTGTGGTTTCTTCCAGAGAAGTGGAGGGCATTTGCTTTACCTTGCCACAACCACTTGGGATAGGGTCTGCACCTCAGGAAAACTGTCTCCGTGGGAAGCTGGCTTTTTGCAAAGGGGTCTCAGGGCCGTGTGCCTCGGCTGTCCCTCCGGCTCCCCATAGCACAGGGACGAGGTGAGGGGCTTAGACCATGCCTGGGCAATGTTGTTTCTTACACCTGGGTGTGTGGCATTTTGTTGAGCTGGCTACCCCCACTTGGAATAGGTGTTCCACAGCAAGCGCCTATTGTTCATCAGAAGCCGTTTTTGCCCCAGGGGTCTCCTGGCTGTGTTCGTTGGGGTTGAACTCCTGCTAGCAAAACCGCCGGGTTGAGGGAAGGGTTCAGACTGTGCCTGGGCCCTGTGGTCTCTTCCAGGTTAGTGTATGGCATTTCCTTCCCCTTGCCACAGGCACCTGGGAGCATGTCTGCACGTGGAGAAAGACTTTCCCGTGGGAAGCCGGGTTTTGTCAAACGGGTCCCAGTGCTCTGCTCCTCTCTTTTCACTCCTGCTGCCAGAAGCCCAGGGAGGATGGGAGGGCTTAGAACATGGCTGGGCACTGTGGTTTCTTCCAGAGAAGTGGAGGGCATTTGCTTTACCTTGCCACAACCACTTGGGATAGGGTCTGCACCCAGGAAAACTGTCTCTGTGGGAAGCCGGCTTTTTGCAAAGGGGTCTCAGGGCCGTGTGCCTCGGTTGTCCGTCCGGCTCCCCAAAGCACAGGGACGAGGTGAGGGGCTTAGACCATGCCTGGGCAATGTTGTTTCTTACACCTGGGTGTGTGGCATTTTGTTGAGCTGGCTACCCCCACTTGGGATAGGTGTTCCACAGCAAGCGCCTATTGTTCATCAGAAGCCGTTTTTGCCCCAGGGGTCTCCTGGCTGTGTTCGTTGGGGTTGAACTCCTGCTAGCAAAACCGCCGGGTTGAGGGAAGGGTTCAGACTGTGCCTGGGCCCTGTGGTCTCTTCCAGTTTAGTGTATGGCATTTCCTTCCCCTTGCCACAGGCACCTGGGAGCATGTCTGCACGTGGAGAAAGACTTTCCCGTGGGAAGCCGGGTTTTGTCAAACGGGTCCCAGTGCTCTGCTGTTCTCTTTTCACTCCTGCTGCCAGAAGCCCAGGGAGGATGGGAGGGCTTAGAACATGGCTGGGCACTGTGGTTTCTTCCAGAGAAGTGGAGGGCATTTGCTTTACCTTGCCACAACCACTTGGGATAGGGTCTGCACCTTAGGAAATCGGTTTCCGTGGGACGCCGGCTTTTTGCAAAGGGGTCTCAGGGCCGTGGGCCTCGGCTGTCCCTCCGGCTCTCCAAAGCACAGGGACGAGGTCAGGGGCTTAGACCAAGCCTGGGCAATGTTGTTTCTTACACCTGGGTGTGTGGCATTTTGTTGAGCTGGCTTCCCCCACTTGGGATAGGTGTTCCACAGCAAGCACCTATTGTTCGTCGGAAGCCGTTTTTGCCCCAGGGGTCTCCGGGCTGTGTTCGTTGGGGTTGAACTCCTGCTAGCAAAACCGCCGGGTTGAGGGAAGGGTTCAGACTGTGCCTGGGCCCTGTGGTCTCTTCCAGGTCAGTGTATGGCATTTCCTTCCCCTTGCCACAGGCACCTGGGAGCATGTCTGCACGTGGAGAAAGACTTTCCCGTGGGAAGCCGGGTTTTGTCAAACGGGTCCCAGTGCTGTGCTCCTCTCTTTTCACTCCTGCTGCCAGAAGCCCAGGGAGGATGGGAGGGCTTAGAACATGGCTGGGCACTGTGGTTTCTTCCAGAGAAGTGGAGGGCATTTGCTTTACCTTGCCACAACCACTTGGGATAGGGTCTGCACCTCAGGAAAACTCTCTCGGTGGGAAGCCGGCTTTTTGCAAAGGGGTCTCAGGGCCGTGTGCCTCGGCTGTCCCTCCGGCTCCCCAAAGGACAGGGACGAGGTGAGGGGCTTAGACCATGCCTGGGCAATGTTGTTTCTTACACCTGGGTGTGTGGCATTTTGTTGAGCTGGCTACCCCCACTTGGGATAGGTGTTCCACAGGAAGCGACTATTGTTCGTCGGAAGCCGTTTTTGCCCCAGTTGTCTCCTGGCTGTGTTCGTTGGGGTTGAACTCCTGCTAGCAAAACCGCCGGGTTGAGGGAAGGGTTCAGAGTGTGCCTGGGCCCTGTGGTCTCTTCCAGGTCAGTGTTTGGCATTTCCTTCCCCTTGCCCCAGACACCTGGGAGCATGTCTGCACGTGGAGAAAGACTTTCCCGTGGGAAGCCGGGTTTTGTCAAACGGGTCCCAGTGCTCTGCTCCTCTCTTTTCACTCCTGCTGCCAGAAGCCCAGGGAGGATTGGAGGGCTTAGAACATGGCTGGGCACTGTGGTTTCTTCCAGAGAAGTGGAGGGCATTTGCTTTACCTTGCCACAACCACTTGGGATAGGGTCTGCACCTCAGGAAAACTGTCTCTGTGGGAAGCCGGCTTTTTGCAAAAGGGTCTCAGGGCCGTGGGCCTCGGGTGTCCCTCCGGCTCCCCAAAGCACAGGGACGAGGTGAGGGGCTTAGACCATGCCTGGGCAATGTTGTTTCTTACACCTGGGTGTGTGGGATTTTGTTGAGCTGGCTACCCCCACTTGGGATAGATGTTCCACAGCAAGCGACTATTGTTCGTCGAAAGCCGTTTTTGATTCTGGGGTCTCCGTTTCGTTGGGGTTGAACTCCTGCTAGCAAAACCGCCGGTTTGAGGGAAGGGTTCAGACTGTGCCTGGGCCCTGTGGTCTGTTCCAGCTCAGTGTATGGCATTTCCTTCCCCTTGCCACAGGCACATGGGAGCATGTCTGCACGTGGAGAAAGACTTTCCCGTGGGAAGCCGGTTTTTGTCAAACGGGTCCCAGTGCTGTGCTCCTCTCTTTTCACTCCTGCTGCCAGAAGCCCAGGGAGGATGGGAGGGCTTAGAACATGGCTGGGCACTGTGGTTTCTTCCAGAGAAGTGGAGGGCATTTGCTTTACCTTGCCACAACCACTTGGGATAGGGTCTGCACCTCAGGAAAACTGTCTCCGTGGGAAGCTGGCTTTTTGCAAAGGGGTCTCAGGGCCGTGTGCATCGGCTGTCCCTCCGGCTCCCCATAGCACAGGGACGAGGTGAGGGGCTTAGACCATGCCTGGGCAATGTTGTTTCTTACACCTGGGTGTGTGGCATTTTGTTGAGCTGGCTACCCCCACTTGGAATAGGTGTTCCACAGCAAGCGCCTATTGTTCATCAGAAGCCGTTTTTGCCCCAGGGGTCTCCTGGCTGTGTTCGTTGGGGTTGAACTCCTGCTAGCAAAACCGCCGGGTTGAGGGAAGGGTTCAGACTGTGCCTGGGCCCTGTGGTCTCTTCCAGGTTAGTGTATGGCATTTCCTTCCCCTTGCCACAGGCACCTGGGAGCATGTCTGCACGTGGAGAAAGACTTTCCCGTGGGAAGCCGGGTTTTGTCAAACGGGTCCCAGTGCTCTGCTCCTCTCTTTTCACTCCTGCTGCCAGAAGCCCAGGGAGGATGGGAGGGCTTAGAACATGGCTGGGCACTGTGGTTTCTTCCAGAGAAGTGGAGGGCATTTGCTTTACCTTGCCACAACCACTTGGGATAGGGTCTGCACCTCAGGAAAACTGTCTCCGTGGGAAGCCGGCTTTTTGCAAAGGGGTCTCAGGGCCGTGTGCCTCGGTTGTCCGTCCGGCTCCCCATAGCACAGGGACGAGGTGAGGGGCTTAGACCATGCCTGGGCAATGTTGTTTCTTACACCTGGGTGTGTGGCATTTTGTTGAGCTGGCTACCCCCACTTGGGATAGGTGTTCCACAGCAAGCGCCTATTGTTCATCAGAAGCCGTTTTTGCCCCAGGGGTCTCCTGGCTGTGTTCGTTGGGGTTGAACTCCTCCTAGCAAAACCGCCGGGTTGAGGGAAGGGTTCAGACTGTGCCTGGGTCCTGTGGTCTCTTCCAGGTCAGTGTATGGCATTTCCTTCCCCTTGCCACAGGCACCTGGGAGCATGTCTGCACGTGGAGAAAGACTTTCCCGTGGGAAGCCGGGTTTTGTCAAACGGGTCCCAGTGCTCTGCTCCTCTCTTTTCACTCCTGCTGCCAGAAGCCCAGGGAGGATGGGAGGGCTTAGAACATGGCTGGGCACTGTGGTTTCTTCCAGAGAAGTGGAGGGCATTTGCTTTACCTTGCCACAACCACTTGTGAGAGGGTCTGCACCTCAGGAAAACTGTCTCCGTGGTAAGCCGGCTTTTTGCAATGGGGTCTCAGGGCCGTGGGCCTCGGCTGTCCCTGCGGCTCCCCAAAGCACAGGGACGAGGTGAGGGGCTTAGACCATGCCTGGGCAATATTGTTTCTTACACCTGGGTGTGTGGCATTTTGTTGAGCTGGCTACCCCCACTTGGGATAGGTGTTCCACAGGAAGCGACTATTGTTCGTCGGAAGCCGTTTTTGCCTCAGGGGTCTCCGGGCTGTGTTCGTTGGGGTTGAACTCCTGCTAGCAAAACCGCCGGGTTGAGGGAAGGGTTCAGACTGTGCCTGGGCCCTCTGGTCTCTTCCAGGTCAGTGTATGGCATTTCCTTCCCCTTGCCCCAGACACCTGGGAGCATGGCTGCACGTGGAGAAAGACTTTCCCGTGGGAAGCCGGGTTTTGTCAAACGGGTCCCAGTGCTCTGCTCCTCTCTTTTCACTCCTGCTGCCAGAAGCCCAGGGAGGATGGGAGGGCTTAGAACATGGCTGGGCACTGTGGTTTCTTCCAGAGAAGTGGAGGGCATTTGCTTTACCTTGCCACAACCACTTGGGATAGGGTCTGCACCTCAGCAAAACTGTTTCTGTGGGAAGCCGGCTTTTGCAAAGGGGTCTCAGGGCCATGGGCCTCGGCTGTCCCTCCGGCTCCCCAAAGCACAGGGACGAGGTGAGGGGCTTAGACCATGCCTGGGCAATGTTGTTTCTTACACCTGGGTGTGTGGCATTTTGTTGAGCTGGCTTCCCCCACTTGGGATAGGTGTTCCACAGCAAGCACCTATTGTTCGTCGGAAGCCGTTTTTGCCCCAGGGGTCTCCTGGCTGTGTTCGTTGGGTTTGAACTCCTGCTAGCAAAACCGCCGGGTTGAGGGAAGGGTTCAGAGTGTGCCTGGGCCCTGTGGTCTCTTCCAGGTCAGTGTATGGCATTTCCTTCCCCTTGCCACAGGCACCTGGGAGCATGTCTGCACGTGGAGAAAGACTTTCCCGTGGGAAGCCGGTTTTTGTCAAACGGGTCCCAGTGCTCTGCTCCTCTCTTTTCACTCCTGCTGCCAGAAGCCCAGGGAGGATGGGAGGGCTTAGAACATGGCTGGGCACTGTGGTTTCTTCCAGAGAAGTGGAGGGCATTTGCTTTACCTTGCCACAACCACTTGGGATAGGGTCTGCACCTCAGGAAAACTGTCTCTGTGGGAAGCCGGCTTTTTGCAAAAGGGTCTCAGGGCCGTGGGCCTCGGGTGTCCCTTCGGCTCCCCAAAGCACAGGGACGAGGTGAGGGGCTTAGACCATGCCTGGGCAATGTTGTTTCTTACACCTGGGTGTGTGGCATTTTGTTGAGCTGGCTACCCCCACTTGGGATAGATGTTCCACAGCAAGCGACTATTGTTCGTCGAAAGCCGTTTTTGATTCAGGGGTCTCCGTTTCGTTGGGGTTGAACTCCTGCTAGCAAAACCGCCGGGTTGAGGGAAGGGTTCAGACTGTGCCTGGGCCCTGTGGTCTGTTCCAGCTCAGTGTATGGCATTTCCTTCCCCTTGCCACAGGCACATGGGAGCATGTCTGCACGTGGAGAAAGACTTTCCCGTGGGAAGCCGGTTTTTGTCAAACGGTTCCCAGTGCTGTGCTCCTCTCTTTTCACTCCTGCTGCCAGAAGCCCAGGGAGGATGGGAGGGCTTAGAACATGGCTGGGCACTGTGGTTTCTTCCAGAGAAGTGGAGGGCATTTGCTTTACCTTGCCACAACCACTTGGGATAGGGTCTGCACCTCAGGAAAACTGTCTCCGTGGGAAGCTGGCTTTTTGCAAAGGGGTCTCAGGGCCGTGTGCCTCGGCTGTCCCTCCGGCTCCCCATAGCACAGGGACGAGGTGAGGGGCTTAGACCATGCCTGGGCAATGTTGTTTCTTACACCTGGGTGTGTGGCATTTTGTTGAGCTGGCTACCCCCACTTGGGATAGATGTTCCACAGCAAGCGACTATAGTTCGTCGGAAGCCGTTTTTGCTTCAGGGGTCTCCGGTTCGTTGGGGTTGAACTCCTGCTAGCAAAACCGCCGGGTTGAGGGAAGGGTTCAGACTGTGCCTGGGCCCTGTGGTCTCTTCCAGGTCAGTGTATGGCATTTCCTTCCCCTTGCCACAGGAACCTGGGAGCATGTCTGCACGTGGAGAAAGACTTTCCCGTGGGAAGCCGGGTTTTGTCAAACGGGTCCCAGTGCTCTGCTCCCCTCTTTTCACTCCTGCTGCCAGAAGCCCAGGGAGGATGGGAGGGCTTAGAACATGGCTGGGCACTGTGTTTTCCTCCAGAGAAGTGGAGGGCATTTGCTTACCTTGCCACAACCACTTGGGATAGGGTCTGCACCTCAGGAAAACTGTCTCCGTGGGAAGCCGGCTTTTTGCAAAAGGGTCTCAGTGCCGTGGGCCTCGGGTGTCCCTCCGTCCCCAAAGCAAAGGGACGGCGTGAGGGGCTTAGACCATGCCTGGGCAATGTTGTTTCTTACACCTGGGTGTGTGGCATTTTGTTGAGCTGGCTACCCCCCTTGGGATAGATGTTCCACAGCAAGCGACTATTGTTCGACGGAAGCCGTTTTTGCCTCAGGGGTCTCCGGGATGTGTTCGTTGGGGTTGAACTCCTGCTAGCAAAACCGCCGGGTTGAGGGAAGGGTTCAGACTGTCCCTGGGCCCTGTGGTATCTTCCAGGTCAGTGTATGGCATTTCCTTCCCCTTGCCCCAGACACCTGGGAGCATGTCTGCACGTGGAGAAAGACTTTCCTGTGGGAGGCCGGGTTTTGTCAAACGGGACCCAGTGCTGTGCTCCTCTCTTTTCACTCCTGCTGCCAGAAGCCCAGGGAGGATGGGAGGGCTTAGAACATGGCTGGGCACTGTGGTTTCTTCCAGAGAAGTGGAGGGCATTTGCTTACCTTGCCACAACCACTTGGGATAGGGTCTGCACCTCAGGAAAACTCTTTCCGTGGGAAGCAGGCTTTTTGCAAAGTGTTCTCAGGGCCGTGGGCCTCGGCTGTCCCTCCGGCTCCCCAAAGCACAGGGACGAGGTCAGGGGCTTAGACCAAGCCTGGGCAATGTTGTTTCTTACACCTGGGTGTGTGGCATTTTGTTGAGCTGGCTTCCCCCACTTGGGATAGGTGTTCCACAGCAAGCACCTATTGTTCGTCGGAAGCCGTTTTTGCCCCAGGGGTCTCCGGGCTGTGTTCGTTGGGGTTGAACTCCTGCTAGCAAAACCGCCGGGTTGAGGGAAGGGTTCAGACTGTGCCTGGGCCCTGTGGTCTCTTCCAGGTCAGTGTATGGCATTTCCTTCCCCTTCCACAGGCACCTGGGAGCATGTCTGCACGTGGAGAAAGACTTTCCCGTGGGAAGCCGGTTTTTGTCAAACGGGTCCCAGTGCTGTGCTCCTCTCTTTTCACTCCTGCTGCCAGAAGCCCAGGGAGGATGGGAGGGCTTAGAACATGGCTGGGCACTGTGGTTTCTTCCAGAGAAGTGGAGGGCATTTGCTTTACCTTGCCACAACCACTTGGGATAGGGTCTGCACCTCAGGAAAACTGTCTCTGTGGGAAGCCGGCTTTTTGCAAAGGTGTCTCAGGGCCGTGTGCCTAGGCTGTCCCTCCGGCTCCCCAAAGCACAGGGACGAGGTGAGGGGCTTAGACCATACCTGGGCAATGTTGTTTCTTACACCTGGGTGTGTGGCATTTTGTTGAGCTGGCTACCCCCACTTGGGATAGGTGTTCCACAGCATGCACCTATTGTTCGTCGGAAGCAGTTTTTGCCCCAGGTGTCTCCGGGCTGTGTTCGTTGGGGTTGAACTCCTGCTAGCAAAACCGCCGGGTTGAGGGAAGGGTTCAGACTGTGCCTGGGCCCTGTGGTCTCTTCCAGGTCAGTGTATGGCATTTCCTTCCCCTTGCCACAGGCACATGGGAGCATGTCTGCACGTGGAGAAAGACTTTCCCGTGGGAAGCCGGTTTTTGTCAAACGGGTCCCAGTGCTCTGCTCCCCTCTTTTCACTCCTGCTGCCAGAAGCCCAGGGAGGATGGGAGGGCTTAGAACATGGCTGGGCACTGTGGTTTCTTCCAGAGAAGTGGAGGCCATTTGCTTTACCTTGCCACAACCACTTGTGAGAGGGTCTGCACCTCAGGAAAACTGTCTCCGTGGGAAGCCGGCTTTTTGCAAAGGGGTCTCAGGGCCGTGGGCCTCGGCTGTCCCTCCGGCTCCCCATAGCACAGGGACGAGGTGAGGGGCTTAGACCATGCCTGGGCAATGTTGTTTCTTACACCTGGGTGTGTGGCATTTTGTTGAGCTGGCTTCCCCCACTTGGGATAGGTGTTCCACAGCAAGCGCCTATTGTTCGTCAGAAGCCGTTTTTGCCCCAGGGGTCTCCTGGCTGTGTTCGTTGGGGTTGAACTCCTGCTAGCAAAACCGCCGGGTTGAGGGAAGGGTTCAGACTGTGCCTGGGCCCTGTGGTCTCTTCCAGGTCAGTGTATGGCATTTCCTTCCCCTTGCCACAGGCACCTGGGAGCATGTCTGCACGTGGAGAAAGACTTTCCCGTGGGAAGCCGGGTTTTGTCAAACGGGTCCCAGTGCTCTGCTCCTCTCTTTTCACTCCTGCTGCCAGAAGCCCAGGGAGGATGGGAGGGATTAGAACATGGCTGGGCACTGTGGTTTCTTCCAGAGAAGTGGAGGGCATTAGCTTTACCTTGCCACAACCACTTGGGATAGGGTCTGCACCTCAGGAAAACTGTCTCTGTGGGAAGCCGGCTTTTTGAAAAGGGGTCTCAGGGCCGTGTGCCTAGGCTGTCCCTCCGGCTCCCCAAAGCACAGGGACGAGGTGAGGGGCTTAGACCATGCCTGGGCAATGTTGTTTCTTACCCCTGGGTGTGTGGCATTTTGTTGAGCTGGCTACCCCCACTTGGGATAGGTGTTCCACAGCATGCACCTATTGTTCGTCGGAAGCAGTTATTGCCCCAGGTGTCTCCGGGCTGCGTTCGTTGGGGTTGAACTCCTGCTAGCAAAACCGCCGGGTTGTGGGAAGGGTTCAGACTGTGCCTGGGCCCTGTGGTCTCTTCCAGGTCAGTGTATGGCATTTCCTTCCCCTTGCCACAGGCACCTGGGAGCATGTCTGCACGTGGAGAAAGACTTTCCCGTGGGAAGCCGGGTTTTGTCAAACGGGTCCCAGTGCTCTGCTCCTCTCTTTTCACTCCTGCTGCCAGAAGCCCAGGGAGGATGGGAGGGCTTAGAACATGGCTGGGCACTGTGGTTTCTTCCAGAGAAGTGGAGGGCATTTGCTTTACCTTGCCACAACCACTTGGGATAGGGTCTGCACCTCAGGAAAACTGTCTCCGTGGGAAGCCGGCTTTTTGCAAAGGGGTCTCAGGGCCGTGTGCCTCGGTTGTCCGTCCGGCTCCCCATAGCACAGGGACGAGGTGAGGGGCTTAGACCATGCCTGGGCAATGTTGTTTCTTACACCTGGGTGTGTGGCATTTTGTTGAGCTGGCTACCCCCACTTGGGATAGGTGTTCCACAGCAAGCGCCTATTGTTCATCAGAAGCCGTTTTTGCCCCAGGGGTCTCCTGGCTGTGTTCGTTGGGGTTGAACTCCTCCTAGCAAAACCGCCGGGTTGAGGGAAGGGTTCAGACTGTGCCTGGGTCCTGTGGTCTCTTCCAGGTCAGTGTATGGCATTTCCTTCCCCTTGCCACAGGCACCTGGGAGCATGTCTGCACGTGGAGAAAGACTTTCCCGTGGGAAGCCGGGTTTTGTCAAACGGGTCCCAGTGCTCTGCTCCTCTCTTTTCACTCCTGCTGCCAGAAGCCCAGGGAGGATGGGAGGGCTTAGAACATGGCTGGGCACTGTGGTTTCTTCCAGAGAAGTGGAGGGCATTTGCTTTACCTTGCCACAACCACTTGTTAGAGGGTCTGCACCTCAGGAAAACTGTCTCCGTGGTAAGCCGGCTTTTTGCAAAGGGGTCTCAGGGCCGTGGGCCTCGGCTGTCCCTGCGGCTCCCCAAAGCACAGGGACGAGGTGAGGGGCTTAGACCATGCCTGGGCAATATTGTTTCTTACACCTGGGTGTGTGGCATTTTGTTGAGCTGGCTACCCCCACTTGGGATAGGTGTTCCACAGGAAGCGACTATTGTTCGTCGGAAGCCGTTTTTGCCTCAGGGGTCTCCGGGCTGTGTTCGTTGGGGTTGAACTCCTGCTAGCAAAACCGCCGGGTTGAGGGAAGGGTTCAGACTGTGCCTGGGCCCTCTGGTCTCTTCCAGGTCAGTGTATGGCATTTCCTTCCCCTTGCCCCAGACACCTGGGAGCATGGCTGCACGTGGAGAAAGACTTTCCCGTGGGAAGCCGGGTTTTGTCAAACGGGTCCCAGTGCTCTGCTCCTCTCTTTTCACTCCTGCTGCCAGAAGCCCAGGGAGGATGGGAGGGCTTAGAACATGGCTGGGCACTGTGGTTTCTTCCAGAGAAGTGGAGGGCATTTGCTTTACCTTGCCACAACCACTTGGGATAGGGTCTGCACCTCAGCAAAACTGTTTCTGTGGGAAGCCGGCTTTTGCAAAGGGGTCTCAGGGCCATGGGCCTCGGCTGTCCCTCCGGCTCCCCAAAGCACAGGGACGAGGTGAGGGGCTTAGACCATGCCTGGGCAATGTTGTTTCTTACACCTGGGTGTGTGGCATTTTGTTGAGCTGGCTTCCCCCACTTGGGATAGGTGTTCCACAGCAAGCACCTATTGTTCGTCGGAAGCCGTTTTTGCCCCAGGGGTCTCCTGGCTGTGTTCGTTGGGTTTGAACTCCTGCTAGCAAAACCGCCGGGTTGAGGGAAGGGTTCAGAGTGTGCCTGGGCCCTGTGGTCTCTTCCAGGTCAGTGTATGGCATTTCCTTCCCCTTGCCACAGGCACCTGGGAGCATGTCTGCACGTGGAGAAAGACTTTCCCGTGGGAAGCCGGTTTTTGTCAAACGGGTCCCAGTGCTCTGCTCCTCTCTTTTCACTCCTGCTGCCAGAAGCCCAGGGAGGATGGGAGGGCTTAGAACATGGCTGGGCACTGTGGTTTCTTCCAGAGAAGTGGAGGGCATTTGCTTTACCTTGCCACAACCACTTGGGATAGGGTCTGCACCTCAGGAAAACTGTCTCTGTGGGAAGCCGGCTTTTTGCAAAAGGGTCTCAGGGCCGTGGGCCTCGGGTGTCCCTTCGGCTCCCCAAAGCACAGGGACGAGGTGAGGGGCTTAGACCATGCCTGGGCAATGTTGTTTCTTACACCTGGGTGTGTGGGATTTTGTTGAGCTGGCTACCCCCACTTGGGATAGATGTTCCACAGCAAGCGACTATTGTTCGTCGAAAGCCGTTTTTGATTCAGGGGTCTCCGTTTCGTTGGGGTTGAACTCCTGCTAGCAAAACCGCCGGGTTGAGGGAAGGGTTCAGACTGTGCCTGGGCCCTGTGGTCTGTTCCAGCTCAGTGTATGGCATTTCCTTCCCCTTGCCACAGGCACATGGGAGCATGTCTGCACGTGGAGAAAGACTTTCCCGTGGGAAGCCGGTTTTTGTCAAACGGTTCCCAGTGCTGTGCTCCTCTCTTTTCACTCCTGCTGCCAGAAGCCCAGGGAGGATGGGAGGGCTTAGAACATGGCTGGGCACTGTGGTTTCTTCCAGAGAAGTGGAGGGCATTTGCTTTACCTTGCCACAACCACTTGGGATAGGGTCTGCACCTCAGGAAAACTGTCTCCGTGGGAAGCTGGCTTTTTGCAAAGGGGTCTCAGGGCCGTGTGCCTCGGCTGTCCCTCCGGCTCCCCATAGCACAGGGACGAGGTGAGGGGCTTAGACCATGCCTGGGCAATGTTGTTTCTTACACCTGGGTGTGTGGCATTTTGTTGAGCTGGCTACCCCCACTTGGGATAGATGTTCCACAGCAAGCGACTATAGTTCGTCGGAAGCCGTTTTTGCTTCAGGGGTCTCCGGTTCGTTGGGGTTGAACTCCTGCTAGCAAAAACGCCGGGTTGAGGGAAGGGTTCAGACTGTGCCTGGGCCCTGTGGTCTCTTCCAGGTCAGTGTATGGCATTTCCTTCCCCTTGCCACAGGCACCTGGGAGCATGTCTGCACGTGGAGAAAGACTTTCCCGTTGGAAGCCGGGTTTTGTCAAACGGGTCCCAGTGCTCTGCTCCCCTCTTTTCACTCCTGCTGCCAGAAGCCCAGGGAGGATGGGAGGGCTTAGAACATGGCTGGGCACTGTGTTTTCCTCCAGAGAAGTGGAGGGCATTTGCTTACCTTGCCACAACCACTTGGGATAGGGTCTGCACCTCAGGAAAACTGTCTCCGTGGGAAGCCGGCTTTTTGCAAAAGGGTCTCAGTGCCGTGGGCCTCGGGTGTCCCTCCGTCCCCAAAGCAAAGGGACGGCGTGAGGGGCTTAGACCATGCCTGGGCAATGTTGTTTCTTACACCTGGGTGTGTGGCATTTTGTTGAGCTGGCTACCCCCCTTGGGATAGATGTTCCACAGCAAGCGACTATTGTTCGACGGAAGCCGTTTTTGCCTCAGGGGTCTCCGGGATGTGTTCGTTGGGGTTGAACTCCTGCTAGCAAAACCGCCGGGTTGAGGGAAGGGTTCAGACTGTGCCTGGGCCCTGTGGTATCTTCCAGGTCAGTGTATGGCATTTCCTTCCCCTTGCCCCAGACACCTGGGAGCATGTCTGCACGTGGAGAAAGACTTTCCCGTGGGAGGCCGGGTTTTGTCAAACGGGACCCAGTGCTGTGCTCCTCTCTTTTCACTCCTGCTGCCAGAAGCCCAGGGAGGATGGGAGGGCTTAGAACATGGCTGGGCACTGTGGTTTCTTCCAGAGAAGTGGAGGGCATTTGCTTACCTTGCCACAACCACTTGGGATAGGGTCTGCACCTCAGGAAAACTCTTTCCGTGGGAAGCAGGCTTTTTGCAAAGTGTTCTCAGGGCTGTGGGCCTCGGCTGTCCCTCCGGCTCCCCAAAGCACAGGGACGAGGTCAGGGGCTTAGACCAAGCCTGGGCAATGTTGTTTCTTACACCTGGGTGTGTGGCATTTTGTTGAGCTGGCTTCCCCCACTTGGGATAGGTGTTCCACAGCAAGCACCTATTGTTCGTCGGAAGCCGTTTTTGCCCCAGGGGTCTCCGGGCTGTGTTCGTTGGGGTTGAACTCCTGCTAGCAAAACCGCCGGGTTGAGGGAAGGGTTCAGACTGTGCCTGGGCCCTGTGGTCTCTTCCAGGTCAGTGTATGGCATTTCCTTCCCCTTGCCACAGGCACCTGGGAGCATGTCTGCACGTGGAGAAAGACTTTCCCGTGGGAAGCCGGTTTTTGTCAAACGGGTCCCAGTGCTGTGCTCCTCTCTTTTCACTCCTGCTGCCAGAAGCCCAGGGAGGATGGGAGGGCTTAGAACATGGCTGGGCACTGTGGTTTCTTCCAGAGAAGTGGAGGGCATTTGCTTTACCTTGCCACAACCACTTGGGATAGGGTCTGCACCTCAGGAAAACTGTCTCCGTGGTAAGCCGGCTTTTTGCAAAGGTGTCTCAGGGCCGTGTGCCTAGGCTGTCCCTCCGGCTCCCCAAAGCACAGGGACGAGGTGAGGGGCTTAGACCATACCTGGGCAATGTTGTTTCTTACACCTGGGTGTGTGGCATTTTGTTGAGCTGGCTACCCCCACTTGGGATAGGTGTTCCACAGCATGCACCTATTGTTCGTCGGAAGCAGTTTTTGCCCCAGGTGTCTCCGGGCTGTGTTCGTTGGGGTTGAACTCCTGCTAGCAAAACCGCCGGGTTGAGGGAAGGGTTCAGACTGTGCCTGGGCCCTGTGGTCTCTTCCAGGTCAGTGTATGGCATTTCCTTCCCCTTGCCACAGGCACATGGGAGCATGTCTGCACGTGGAGAAAGACTTTCCCGTGGGAAGCCGGTTTTTGTCAAACGGGTCCCAGTGCTCTGCTCCCCTCTTTTCACTCCTGCTGCCAGAAGCCCAGGGAGGATGGGAGGGCTTAGAACATGGCTGGGCACTGTGGTTTCTTCCAGAGAAGTGGAGGCCATTTGCTTTACCTTGCCACAACCACTTGTGAGAGGGTCTGCACCTCAGGAAAACTGTCTCCGTGGGAAGCCGGCTTTTTGCAAAGGGGTCTCAGGGCCGTGGGCCTCGGCTGTCCCTCCGGCTCCCCATAGCACAGGGACGAGGTGAGGGGCTTAGACCATGCCTGGGCAATGTTGTTTCTTACACCTGGGTGTGTGGCATTTTGTTGAGCTGGCTTCCCCCACTTGGGATAGGTGTTCCACAGCAAGCGCCTATTGTTCGTCAGAAGCCGTTTTTGCCCCAGGGGTCTCCTGGCTGTGTTCGTTGGGGTTGAACTCCTGCTAGCAAAACCGCCGGGTTGAGGGAAGGGTTCAGACTGTGCCTGGGCCCTGTGGTCTCTTCCAGGTCAGTGTATGGCATTTCCTTCCCCTTGCCACAGGCACCTGGGAGCATGTCTGCACGTGGAGAAAGACTTTCCCGTGGGAAGCCGGGTTTTGTCAAACGGGTCCCAGTGCTCTGCTCCTCTCTTTTCACTCCTGCTGCCAGAAGCCCAGGGAGGATGGGAGGGATTAGAACATGGCTGGGCACTGTGGTTTCTTCCAGAGAAGTGGAGGGCATTAGCTTTACCTTGCAACAACCACTTGGGATAGGGTCTGCACCTCAGGAAAACTGTCTCTGTGGGAAGCCGGCTTTTTGAAAAGGGGTCTCAGGGCCGTGTGCCTCGTCTGTCCCTCCGGCTCCCCAAAGCACAGGGACGAGGTGAGGGGCTTAGACCATGCCTGGGCAATATTGTTTCTTACCCCTGGGTGTGTGGCATTTTGTTGAGCTGGCTACCCCCACTTGGGATAGGTGTTCCACAGCATGCACCTATTGTTCGTCGGAAGCAGTTATTGCCCCAGGTGTCTCCGGGCTGCGTTCGTTGGGGTTGAACTCCTGCTAGCAAAACCGCCGGGTTGTGGGAAGGGTTCAGACTGTGCCTGGGCCCTGTGGTCTCTTCCAGGTCAGTGTATGGCATTTCCTTCCCCTTGCCACAGGCACCTGGGTGCATGTCTGCACGTGGAGAAAGACTTTCCCGTGGGAAGCCGGGTTTTGTCAAACGGGTCCCAGTGCTGTGCTCCTCTCTTTTCACTCCTGCTGCCAGAAGCCCAGGGAGGATGGGAGGGCTTAGAACATGGCTGGGCACTGTGGTTTCTTCCAGAGAAGTGGAGGGCATTTGCTTTACCTTGCCACAACCACTTGGGATAGGGTCTGCACCTCAGGGAAACTGTCTCCGTGGGAAGCCGGCTTTTTGCAAAGGGGTCTCAGGGCCGTGTGCCTCGGTTGTCCGTCCGGCTCCCCATAGCACAGGGACGAGGTGAGGGGCTTAGACCATGCCTGGGCAATGTTGTTTTTTACACCTGGGTGTGTGGCATTTTGTTGAGCTGGCTACCCCCACTTGGGATAGGTGTTCCACAGCAAGCGCCTATTGTTCATCCGAAGCCGTTTTTGCCCCAGGGGTCTCCTGGCTGTGTTCGTTGGGGTTGAACTCCTGCTAGCAAAACCGCCGGGTTGAGGGAAGGGTTCAGACTGTGCCTGGGTCCTGTGGTCTCTTCCGGGTCAGTGTATGGCATTTCCTTCCCCTTGCCACAGGCACCTGGGAGCATGTCTGCACGTGGAGAAAGACTTTCCCGTGGGAAGCCGGGTTTTGTCAAACGGGTCCCAGTACTCTGCTCCTCTCTTTTCACTCCTGCTGCCAGAAGCCCAGGGAGGATGGGAGGGCTTAGAACATGGCTGGGCACTGTGGTTTCTTCCAGAGAAGTGGAGGGCATTTGCTTACCTTGCCACAACCACTTGGGATAGGGTCTGCACCTCAGGAAAACTGTCCGTGGGAAGCCGGCTTTTTGCAAATGGTCTCAGTGCCGTGGGCCTCGGGTGTCCCTCCGTCCCCAAAGCAAAGCGACGGCGTGAGGGGCTTAGACCATGCCTGGGCAATGTTGTTTCTTACACCTGGGTGTGTGGCATTTTGTTGAGCTGGCTACCCCCCTTGGGATAGATGTTCCAGAGCAAGCGACTATTGTTCGACGGAAGCCGTTTTTGCCTCAGGGGTCTCCGGGATGTGTTCGTTGGGGTTGAACTCCTGCTAGCAAAACCGCCGGGTTGAGGGAAGGGTTCAGACTGTGCCTGGGCCCTGTGGTCTCTTCCAGGTCAGTGTATGGCATTTCCTTCCCCTTGCCACAGGCACCTGGGAGCATGTCTGCACGTGGAGAAAGACTTTCCCGTGGGAAGCCGGTTTTTGTCAAACTTGTCCCAGTGCTGTGCTCCTCTCTTTTCACTCCTGCTGCCAGAAGCCCAGGGAGGATGGGAGGGCTTAGAACATGGCTGGGCACTGTGGTTTCTTCCAGAGAAGTGGAGGGCATTTGCTTTACCTTGCCACAACCACTTGGGATAGGGTCTGCACCTTAGGAAATCGGTTTCCGTGGGAAGCCGGCTTTTTGAAAAGGGGTCTCAGGGCCGTGGGCCTCGGCTGTCCCTCCGGTTCCCCAAAGCACAGGGACGAGGTGAGGGGCTTAGACCAAGCCTGGGCAATGTTGTTTCTTACACCTGGGTGTGTGGCATTTTGTTGAGCTGGCTTCCCCCACTTGGGATAGGTGTTCCACAGCAAGCACCTATTGTTCGTCGGAAGCCGTTTTTGCCCCAGGGGTCTCCGGGCTGTGTTCGTTGGGGTTGAACTCCTGCTAGCAAAACCGCCGGGTTGAGGGAAGGGTTCAGACTGTGCCTGGGCCCTGTGGTCTCTTCCAGGTCAGTGTATGGCATTTCCTTCCCCTTGCCACAGGCACCAGGGAGCATGTCTGCACGTGGAGAAAGACTTTCCCGTGGGAAGCCGGTTTTTGTCAAACGGGTCCCAGTGCTGTGCTCCTCTCTTTTCACTCCTGCTGCCAGAAGACCAGGGAGGATGGGAGGGCTTAGAACATGGCTGGGCACTGTGGTTTCTTCCAGAGAAGTGGAGGGCATTTGCTTTACCTTGCCACAACCACTTAGGATAGGGTCTGCACCTCAGGAAAACTGTCTCTGTGGAAGCCGGCTTTTTGCAAAGGTGTCTCAGGACCGTGTGCCTAGGCTGTCCCTCCGGCTCCCCAAAGCACAGGGACGAGGTGAGGGGCTTAGACCATACCTGGGCAATGTTGTTTCTGACACCTGGGTGTGTGGCATTTTGTTGAGCTGGCTACCCCCACTTGGGATAGGTGTTCCACAGCAAGCACCTATTGTTCGTCGGAAGCAGTTTTTGCCCCAGGTGTCTCCGGGCTGTGTTCGTTGGGGTTGAACTCCTGCTAGCAAAACCGCCGGGTTGAGGGAAGGGTTCAGACTGTGCCTGGGCCCTGTGGTCTCTTCCAGGTCAGTGTATGGCATTTCCTTCCCCTTGCCACAGGCACCTGGGAGCATGTCTGCACGTGGAGAAAGACTTTCCCGTGGGAAGCCGGTTTTTGTCAAACGGGTCCCAGTGCTGTGCTCCTCTCTTTTCACTCCTGCTGCCAGAAGCCCAGGGAGGATGGGAGGGCTTAGAACATGGCTGGGCACTGTGGTTTCTTCCAGAGAAGTGGAGGGCATTTGCTTTACCTTGCCACAACCACTTGGGATAGGGTCTGCACCTTAGGAAATCGGTTTCCGTGGGAAGCCGGCTTTTTGCAAAGGGGTCTCAGGGCCGTGGGCCTCAGCTGTCCCTCCGGCTCCCCAAAGCACAGGGACGAGGTCAGGGGCTTAGACCAAGCCTGGGCAATGTTGTTTCTTACACCTGGGTGTGTGGCATTTTGTTGAGCTGGGTTCCCCCACTTGGGATAGGTGTTCCACAGCAAGCACCTATTGTTCGTCGGAAGCAGTTTTTGCCTCAGGGGTCTCCGGGCTGTGTTCCTTGGGTTTGAACTCCTGCTAGCAAAACCGCCGGGTTGAGGGAAGGGTTCAGACTGTGCCTGGGCCCTGTGGTCTCTTCCAGGTCAGTGTATGGCATTTCCTTCCCCTTGCCACAGGCACCTGGGAGCATGTCTGCACGTGGAGAAAGACTTTCCCGTGGGAAGCCGGGTTTTGTCAAACGGGTCCCAGTGCTCTGCTCCTCTCTTTTCACTCCTGCTGCCAGAAGCCCAGGGAGGATGGGAGGGCTTAGAACATGGCTGGGCACTGTGGTTTCTTCCAGAGAAGTGGAGGCCATTTGCTTAACCTTGCCACAACCACTTGGGATAGGGTCTGCACCTCAGGAAAACTCTCTCGGTGGGAAGCCGGCTTTTTGCAAAGGGGTCTCAGGGCCGTGTGCCTCGGCTGTCCCTCCGGCTCCCCAAAGCACAGGGACGAGGTGAGGGGCTTAGACCATGCCTGGGCAATGTTGTTTCTTACACCTGGGTGTGTGGCATTTTGTTGAGCTGGCTACCCCCACTTGGGATAGGTGTTCCACAGCAAGCACCTATTGTTCGTCGGAAGCAGTTTTTGCCCCAGGTGTCTCCGGGCTGTGTTCGTTGGGGTTGAACTCCTGCTAGCAAAACCGCCGGGTTGAGGGAAGGGTTCAGACTGTGCCTGGGCCCTGTGGTCTCTTCCAGGTCAGTGTATGGCATTTCCTTCCCCTTGCCACAGGCACCTGGGAGCATGTCTGCACGTGGAGAAAGACTTTCCCGTGGGAAGCCGGTTTTTGTCAAACTTGTCCCAGTGCTGTGCTCCTCTCTTTTCACTCCTGCTGCCAGAAGCCCAGGGAGGATGGGAGGGCTTAGAACATGGCTGGGCACTGTGGTTTCTTCCAGAGAAGTGGAGGGCATTTGCTTTACCTTGCCACAACCACTTGGGATAGGGTCGGCACCTTAGGAAATCGGTTTCCGTGGGAAGCCGGCTTTTTGAAAAGGGGTCTCAGGGCCGTGGGCCTCGGCTGTCCCTCCGGTTCCCCAAAGCACAGGGACGAGGTGAGGGGCTTAGACCAAGCCTGGGCAATGTTGTTTCTTACACCTGGGTGTGTGGCATTTTGTTGAGCTGGCTTCCCCCACTTGGGATAGGTGTTCCACAGCAAGCACCTATTGTTCGTCGGAAGCCGTTTTTGCCCCAGGGGTCTCCGGGCTGTGTTCGTTGGGGTTGAACTCCTGCTAGCAAAACCGCCGGGTTGAGGGAAGGGTTCAGACTGTGCCTGGGCCCTGTGGTCTCTTCCAGGTCAGTGTATGGCATTTCCTTCCCCTTGCCACAGGCACCAGGGAGCATGTCTGCACGTGGAGAAAGACTTTCCCGTGGGAAGCCGGTTTTTGTCAAACGGGTCCCAGTGCTGTGCTCCTCTCTTTTCACTCCTGCTGCCAGAAGACCAGGGAGGATGGGAGGGCTTAGAACATGGCTGGGCACTGTGGTTTCTTCCAGAGAAGTGGAGGGCATTTGCTTTACCTTGCCACAACCACTTAGGATAGGGTCTGCACCTCAGGAAAACTGTCTCTGTGGAAGCCGGCTTTTTGCAAAGGTGTCTCAGGGCCGTGTGCCTAGGCTGTCCCTCCGGCTCCCCAAAGCACAGGGACGAGGTGAGGGGCTTAGACCATACCTGGGCAATGTTGTTTCTGACACCTGGGTGTGTGGCATTTTGTTGAGCTGGCTACCCCCACTTGGGATAGGTGTTCCACAGCATGCACCTATTGTTCGTCGGAAGCAGTTTTTCCCCCAGGTGTCTCCGGGCTGTGTTCGTTGGGGTTGAACTCCTGCTAGCAAAACCGCCGGGTTGAGGGAAGGGTTCAGACTGTGCCTGGGCCCTGTGGTCTCTTCCAGGTCAGTGTATGGCATTTCCTTCCCCTTGCCACAGGCACCTGGGAGCATGTCTGCACGTGGAGAAAGACTTTCCCGTGGGAAGCCGGTTGTTGTCAAACGGGTCCCAGTGCTGTGCTCCTCTCTTTTCACTCCTGCTGCCAGAAGCCCAGGGAGGATGGGAGGGCTTAGAACATGGCTGGGCACTGTGGTTTCTTCCAGAGAAGTGGAGGGCATTTGCTTTACCTTGCCACAACCACTTGGGATAGGGTCTGCACCTCAGGAAAACTCTCTCGGTGGGAAGCCGGCTTTTTGCAAAGGGGTCTCAGGGCCGTGTGCCTCGGCTGTCCCTCCGGCTCCCCAAAGCACAGGGACGAGGTGAGGGGCTTAGACCATGCCTGGGCAATGTTGTTTCTTACACCTGGGTGTGTGGCATTTTGTTGAGCTGGCTACCCCCACTTGGGATAGGTGTTCCACAGCAAGCACCTATTGTTCGTAGGAAGCAGCTTTTGCCCCAGGTGTCTCCGGGCTGTGTTCGTTGGGGTTGAACTCCTGCTAGCAAAACCGCCGGGTTGAGGGAAGGGTTCAGACTGTGCCTGGGCCCTGTGGTCTCTTCCAGGTCAGTGTATGGCATTTCCTTCCCCTTGCCACAGGCACCTGGGAGCATGTCTGCACGTGGAGAAAGACTTTCCCGTGGGAAGCCGGTTTTTGTCAAACTGGTCCCAGTGCTGTGCTCCTCTCTTTTCACTCCTGCTGCCAGAAGCCCAGGGAGGATGGGAGGGCTTAGAACATGGCTGGGCACTGTGGTTTCTTCCAGAGAAGTGGAGGGCATTTGCTTTACCTTGCCACAACCACTTGGGATAGGGTCTGCACCTTAGGAAATCGGTTTCCGTGGGAAGCCGGCTTTTTGCAAAGGGGTCTCAGGGCCGTGGGCCTCGGCTGTCCCTCCGGCTCCCCAAAGCACAGGGACGAGGTGAGGGGCTTAGACCAAGCCTGGGCAATGTTGTTTCTTACACCTGGGTGTGTGGCATTTTGTTGAGCTGGCTTCCCCCACTTGGGATAGGTGTTCCACAGCAAGCACCTATTGTTCGTCGGAAGCCGTTTTTGCCCCAGGGGTCTCCGGGCTGTGTTCGTTGGGGTTGAACTCCTGCTAGCAAAACCGCCGGGTTGAGGGAAGGGTTCAGACTGTGCCTGGGCCCTGTGGTCTCTTCCAGGTCAGTGTATGGCATTTTCTTCCCCTTGCCACAGGCACCTGGGAGCATGTCTGCACGTGGAGAAAGACTTTCCCGTGGGAAGCCGGTTTTTGTCAAACGGGTCCCAGTGCTGTGCTCCTCTCTTTTCACTCCTGCTGCCAGAAGCCCAGGGAGGATGGGAGGGCTTAGAACATGGCTGGGCACTGTGGTTTCTTCCAGAGAAGTGGAGGGCATTTGCTTTACCTTGCCACAACCACTTGGGATAGGGTCTGCACTTCAGGAAAACTGTCTCTGTGGGAAGCCGGCTTTTTGCAAAGGGGTCTCAGGGCCGTGTGCCTCGGCTGTCCCTCCGGCTCCCCAAAGCACAGGGACGAGGTGAGGGGCTTAGACCATGCCTGGGCAATGTTGTTTCTTACACCTGGGTGTGTGGCATTTTGTTGAGCTGGCTACCCCCACTTGGGATAGGTGTTCCACAGCAAGCACCTATTGTTCGTCGGAAGCAGTTTTTGCCCCAGGTGTCTCCGGGCTGTGTTCGTTGGGGTTGAACTCCTGCTAGCAAAACCGCCGGGTTGAGGGAAGGGTTCAGACTGTGCCTGGGCCCTGTGGTCTCTTCCAGGTCAGTGTATGGCATTTCCTTCCCCTTGCCACAGGCACCTGGGAGCATGTCTGCACGTGGAGAAAGACTTTCCCGTGGGAAGCCGGTTTTTGTCAAACGGGTCCCAGTGCTGTGCTCCTCTCTTTTCACTCCTGCTGCCAGAAGCCCAGGGAGGATGGGAGGGCTTAGAACATGGCTGGGCACTGTGGTTTCTTCCAGAGAAGTGGAGGGCATTTGCTTTACCTTGCCACAACCACTTGGGATAGGGTCTGCACCTTAGGAAATCGGTTTCCGTGGGAAGCCGGCTTTTTGCAAAGGGGTCTCAGGGCCGTGGGCCTCAGCTGTCCCTCCGGCTCCCCAAAGCACAGGGACGAGGTCAGGGGCTTAGACCAAGCCTGGGCAATGTTGTTTCTTACACCTGGGTGTGTGGCATTTTGTTGAGCTGGGTTCCCCCACTTGGGATAGGTGTTCCACAGCAAGCACCTATTGTTCGTCGGAAGCAGTTTTTGCCTCAGGGGTCTCCGGGCTGTGTTCCTTGGGTTTGAACTCCTGCTAGCAAAACCGCCGGGTTGAGGGAAGCGTTCAGACTGTGCCTGGGCCCTGTGGTCTCTTCCAGGTCAGTGTATGGCATTTCCTTCCCCTTGCCACAGGCACCTGGGAGCATGTCTGCACGTGGAGAAAGACTTTCCCGTGGGAAGCCGGGTTTTGTCAAACGGGTCCCAGTGCTCTGCTCCTCTCTTTTCACTCCTGCTGCCAGAAGCCCAGGGAGGATGGGAGGGCTTAGAACATGGCTGGGCACTGTGGTTTCTTCCAGAGAAGTGGAGGCCATTTGCTTAACCTTGCCACAACCACTTGGGATAGGGTCTGCACCTCAGGAAAACTCTCTCGGTGGGAAGCCGGCTTTTTGCAAAGGGGTCTCAGGGCCGTGTGCCTCGGCTGTCCCTCCGGCTCCCCAAAGCACAGGGACGAGGTGAGGGGCTTAGACCATGCCTGGGCAATGTTGTTTCTTACACCTGGGTGTGTGGCATTTTGTTGAGCTGGCTACCCCCACTTGGGATAGGTGTTCCACAGCAAGCACCTATTGTTCGTCGGAAGCAGTTTTTACCCCAGGTGTCTCCGGGCTGTGTTCGTTGGGGTTGAACTCCTGCTAGCAAAACCGCCGGGTTGAGGGAAGGGTTCAGACTGTGCCTGGGCCCTGTGGTCTCTTCCAGGTCAGTGTATGGCATTTCCTTCCCCTTGCCACAGGCACCTGGGAGCATGTCTGCACGTGGAGAAAGACTTTCCCGTGGGAAGCCGGTTTTTGTCAAACTGGTCCCAGTGCTGTGCTCCTCTCTTTTCACTCCTGCTGCCAGAAGCCCAGGGAGGATGGGAGGTCTTAGAACATGGCTGGGCACTGTGGTTTCTTCCAGAGAAGTGGAGGGCATTTGCTTTACCTTGCCACAACCACTTGGGATAGGGTCTGCACCTTAGGAAATCGGTTTCCGTGGGAAGCCGGCTTTTTGCAAAGGGGTCTCAGGGCCGTGGGCCTCAGCTGTCCCTCCGGCTCCCCAAAGCACAGGGACGAGGTCAGGGGCTTAGACCAAGCCTGGGCAATGTTGTTTCTTACACCTGGGTGTGTGGCATTTTGTTGAGCTGGCTTCCCCCACTTGGGATAGGTGTTCCACAGCAAGCACCTATTGTTCGTCGGAAGCCGTTTTTGCCCCAGGGGTCTCCGGGCTGTGTTCGTTGGGGTTGAACTCCTGCTAGCAAAACCGCCGGGTTGAGGGAAGGGTTCAGACTGTGCCTGGGCCCTGTGGTCTCTTCCAGGTCAGTGTATGGCATTTCCTTCCCCTTGCCACAGGCACCTGGGAGCATGTCTGCACGTGGAGAAAGACTTTCCCGTGGGAAGCCGGGTTTTGTCAAACGGGTCCCAGTGCTGTGCTCCTCTCTTTTCACTCCTGCTGCCAGAAGCCCAGGGAGGATGGGAGGGCTTAGAACATGGCTGGGCACTGTGGTTTCTTCCAGAGAAGTGGAGGGCATTTGCTTTACCTTGCCACAACCACTTGGGATAGGGTCTGCACCTCAGGAAAACTCTCTCGGTGGGAAGCCGGCTTTTTGCAAAGGGGTCTCAGTGCCGTGTGCCTCGGCTGTCCCTCCGGCTCCCCAAAGCACAGGGACGAGGTGAGGGGCTTAGACCATGCCTGGGCAATGTTGTTTCTTACACCTGGGTGTGTGGCATTTTGTTGAGCTGGCTACCCCCACTTGGGATAGGTGTTCCACAGCAAGCACCTATTGTTCGTAGGAAGCAGTTTTTGCCCCAGGTGTCTCCGGGCTGTGTTCGTTGGGGTTGAACTCCTGCTAGCAAAACCGCCGGGTTGAGGGAAGGGTTCAGACTGTGCCTGGGCCCTGTGGTCTCTTCCAGGTCAGTGTATGGCATTTCCTTCCCCTTGCCACAGGCACCTGGGAGCATGTCTGCACGTGGAGAAAGACTTTCCCGTGGGAAGCCGGGTTTTGTCAAACTGGTCCCAGTGCTGTGCTCCTCTCTTTTCACTCCTGCTGCCAGAAGCCCAGGGAGGATGGGAGGGCTTAGAACATGGCTGGGCACTGTGGTTTCTTCCAGAGAAGTGGAGGGCATTTGCTTTACATTGCCACAACCACTTGGGATAGGGTCTGCACCTTAGGAAATCGGTTTCCGTGGGAAGCCGGCTTTTTGCAAAGGGGTCTCAGGGCCGTGGGCCTCGGCTGTCCCTCCGGCTCCCCAAAGCACAGGGACGAGGTGAGGGGCTTAGACCAAGCCTGGGCAATGTTGTTTCTTACACCTGGGTGTGTGGCATTTTGTTGAGCTGGCTTCCCCCACTTGGGATAGGTGTTCCACAGCAAGCACCTATTGTTCGTCGGAAGCCGTTTTTGCCCCAGGGGTCTCCGGGCTGTGTTCGTTGGGGTTGAACTCCTGCTAGCAAAACCGCCGGGTTGAGGGAAGGGTTCAGACTGTGCCTGGGCCCTGTGGTCTCTTCCAGGTCAGTGTATGGCATTTCCTTCCCCTTGCCACAGGCACCTGGGAGCATGTCTGCACGTGGAGAAAGACTTTCCCGTGGGAAGCCGGTTTTTGTCAAACGGGTCCCAGTGCTGTGCTCCTCTCTTTTCACTCCTGCTGCCAGAAGCCCAGGGAGGATGGGAGGGCTTAGAACATGGCTGGGCACTGTGGTTTCTTCCAGAGAAGTGGAGGGCATTTGCTTTACCTTGCCACAACCACTTGGGATAGGGTCTGCACTTCAGGAAAACTGTCTCTGTGGGAAGCCGGCTTTTTGCAAAGGGGTCTCAGGGCCGTGTGCCTCGGCTGTCCCTCCGGCTCCCCAAAGCACAGGGACGAGGTGAGGGGCTTAGACCATGCCTGGGCAATGTTGTTTCTTACACCTGGGTGTGTGGCATTTTGTTGAGCTGGCTACCCCCACTTGGGATAGGTGTTCCACAGCAAGCACCTATTGTTCGTCGGAAGCAGTTTTTGCCCCAGGTGTCTCCGGGCTGTGTTCGTTGGGGTTGAACTCCTGCTAGCAAAACCGCCGGGTTGAGGGAAGGGTTCAGACTGTGCCTGGGCCCTGTGGTCTCTTCCAGGTCAGTGTATGGCATTTCCTTCCCCTTGCCACAGGCACCTGGGAGCATGTCTGCACGTGGAGAAAGACTTTCCCGTGGGAAGCCGGTTTTTGTCAAACGGGTCCCAGTGCTGTGCTCCTCTCTTTTCACTCCTGCTGCCAGAAGCCCAGGGAGGATGGGAGGGCTTAGAACATGGCTGGGCACTGTGGTTTCTTCCAGAGAAGTGGAGGGCATTTGCTTTACCTTGCCACAACCACTTGGGATAGGGTCTGCACCTTAGGAAATCGGTTTCCGTGGGAAGCCGGCTTTTTGCAAAGGGGTCTCAGGGCCGTGGGCCTCAGCTGTCCCTCCGGCTCCCCAAAGCACAGGGACGAGGTCAGGGGCTTAGACCAAGCCTGGGCAATGTTGTTTCTTACACCTGGGTGTGTGGCATTTTGTTGAGCTGGGTTCCCCCACTTGGGATAGGTGTTCCACAGCAAGCACCTATTGTTCGTCGGAAGCAGTTTTTGCCTCAGGGGTCTCCGGGCTGTGTTCCTTGGGTTTGAACTCCTGCTAGCAAAACCGCCGGGTTGAGGGAAGGGTTCAGACTGTGCCTGGACCCTGTGGTCTCTTCCAGGTCAGTGTATGGCATTTCCTTCCCCTTGCCACAGGCACCTGGGAGCATGTCTGCACGTGGAGAAAGACTTTCCCGTGGGAAGCCGGGTTTTGTCAAACGGGTCCCAGTGCTCTGCTCCTCTCTTTTCACTCCTGCTGCCAGAAGCCCAGGGAGGATGGGAGGGCTTAGAACATGGCTGGGCACTGTGGTTTCTTCCAGAGAAGTGGAGGCCATTTGCTTAACCTTGCCACAACCACTTGGGATAGGGTCTGCACCTCAGGAAAACTCTCTCGGTGGGAAGCCGGCTTTTTGCAAAGGGGTCTCAGGGCCGTGTGCCTCGGCTGTCCCTCCGGCTCCCCAAAGCACAGGGACGAGGTGAGGGGCTTAGACCATGCCTGGGCAATGTTGTTTCTTACACCTGGGTGTGTGGCATTTTGTTGAGCTGGCTACCCCCACTTGGGATAGGTGTTCCACAGCAAGCACCTATTGTTCGTCGGAAGCAGTTTTTGCCCCAGGTGTCTCCGGGCTGTGTTCGTTGGGGTTGAACTCCTGCTAGCAAAACCGCCGGGTTGAGGGAAGGGTTCAGACAGTGCCTGGGCCCTGTGGTCTCTTCCAGGTCAGTGTATGGCATTTCCTTCCCCTTGCCACAGGCACCTGGGAGCATGTCTGCACGTGGAGAAAGACTTTCCCGTGGGAAGCCGGTTTTTGTCAAACTTGTCCCAGTGCTGTGCTCCTCTCTTTTCACTCCTGCTGCCAGAAGCCCAGGGAGGATGGGAGGGCTTAGAACATGGCTGGGCACTGTGGTTTCTTCCAGAGAAGTGGAGGGCATTTGCTTTACCTTGCCACAACCACTTGGGATAGGGTCTGCACCTTAGGAAATCGGTTTCCGTGGGAAGCCGGCTTTTTGAAAAGGGGTCTCAGGGCCGTGGGCCTCGGCTGTCCCTCCGGTTCCCCAAAGCACAGGGACGAGGTGAGGGGCTTAGACCAAGCCTGGGCAATGTTGTTTCTTACACCTGGGTGTGTGGCATTTTGTTGAGCTGGCTTCCCCCACTTGGGATAGGTGTTCCACAGCAAGCACCTATTGTTCGTCGGAAGCCGTTTTTGCCCCAGGGGTCTCCGGGCTGTGTTCGTTGGGGTTGAACTCCTGCTAGCAAAACCGCCGGGTTGAGGGAAGGGTTCAGACTGTGCCTGGGCCCTGTGGTCTCTTCCAGGTCAGTGTATGGCATTTCCTTCCCCTTGCCACAGGCACCAGGGAGCATGTCTGCACGTGGAGAAAGACTTTCCCGTGGGAAGCCGGTTTTTGTCAAACGGGTCCCAGTGCTGTGCTCCTCTCTTTTCACTCCTGCTGCCAGAAGACCAGGGAGGATGGGAGGGCTTAGAACATGGCTGGGCACTGTGGTTTCTTCCAGAGAAGTGGAGGGCATTTGCTTTACCTTGCCACAACCACTTAGGATAGGGTCTGCACCTCAGGAAAACTGTCTCTGTGGAAGCCGGCTTTTTGCAAAGGTGTCTCAGGGCCGTGTGCCTAGGCTGTCCCTCCGGCTCCCCAAAGCACAGGGACGAGGTGAGGGGCTTAGACCATACCTGGGCAATGTTGTTTCTGACACCTGGGTGTGTGGCATTTTGTTGAGCTGGCTACCCCCACTTGGGATAGGTGTTCCACAGCATGCACCTATTGTTCGTCGGAAGCAGTTTTTCCCCCAGGTGTCTCCGGGCTGTGTTCGTTGGGGTTGAACTCCTGCTAGCAAAACCGCCGGGTTGAGGGAAGGGTTCAGACTGTGCCTGGGCCCTGTGGTCTCTTCCAGGTCAGTGTATGGCATTTCCTTCCCCTTGCCACAGGCACCTGGGAGCATGTCTGCACGTGGAGAAAGACTTTCCCGTGGGAAGCCGGTTGTTGTCAAACGGGTCCCAGTGCTGTGCTCCTCTCTTTTCACTCCTGCTGCCAGAAGCCCAGGGAGGATGGGAGGGCTTAGAACATGGCTGGGCACTGTGGTTTCTTCCAGAGAAGTGGAGGGCATTTGCTTTACCTTGCCACAACCACTTGGGATAGGGTCTGCACCTCAGGAAAACTCTCTCGGTGGGAAGCCGGCTTTTTGCAAAGGGGTCTCAGGGCCGTGTGCCTCGGCTGTCCCTCCGGCTCCCCAAAGCACAGGGACGAGGTGAGGGGCTTAGACCATGCCTGGGCAATGTTGTTTCTTACACCTGGGTGTGTATCATTTTGTTGAGCTGGCTACCCCCACTTGGGATAGGTGTTCCACAGCAAGCACCTATTGTTCGTAGGAAGCAGTTTTTGCCCCAGGTGTCTCCGGGCTGTGTTCGTTGGGGTTGAACTCCTGCTAGCAAAACCGCCGGGTTGAGGGAAGGGTTCAGACTGTGCCTGGGCCCTGTGGTCTCTTCCAGGTCAGTGTATGGCATTTCCTTCCCCTTGCCACAGGCACCTGGGAGCATGTCTGCACGTGGAGAAAGACTTTCCCGTGGGAAGCCGGTTTTTGTCAAACTGGTCCCAGTGCTGTGCTCCTCTCTTTTCACTCCTGCTGCCAGAAGCCCAGGAAGGATGGGAGGGCTTAGAACATGGCTGGGCACTGTGGTTTCTTCCAGAGAAGTGGAGGGCATTTGCTTTACCTTGCCACAACCACTTGGGATAGGGTCTGCACCTTAGGAAATCGGTTTCCGTGGGAAGCCGGCTTTTTGCAAAGGGGTCTCAGGGCCGTGGGCCTCGGCTGTCCCTCCGGCTCCCCAAAGCACAGGGACGAGGTGAGGGGCTTAGACCAAGCCTGGGCAATGTTGTTTCTTACACCTGGGTGTGTGGCATTTTGTTGAGCTGGCTTCCCCCACTTGGGATAGGTGTTCCACAGCAAGCACCTATTGTTCGTCGGAAGCCGTTTTTGCCCCAGGGGTCTCCGGGCTGTGTTCGTTGGGGTTGAACTCCTGCTAGCAAAACCGCCGGGTTGAGGGAAGGGTTCAGACTGTGCCTGGGCCCTGTGGTCTCTTCCAGGTCAGTGTATGGCATTTTCTTCCCCTTGCCACAGGCACCTGGGAGCATGTCTGCACGTGGAGAAAGACTTTCCCGTGGGAAGCCGGTTTTTGTCAAACGGGTCCCAGTGCTGTGCTCCTCTCTTTTCACTCCTGCTGCCAGAAGCCCAGGGAGGATGGGAGGGCTTAGAACATGGCTGGGCACTGTGGTTTCTTCCAGAGAAGTGGAGGGCATTTGCTTTACCTTGCCACAACCACTTGGGATAGGGTCTGCACTTCAGGAAAACTGTCTCTGTGGGAAGCCGGCTTTTTGCAAAGGGGTCTCAGGGCCGTGTGCCTCGGCTGTCCCTCCGGCTCCCCAAAGCACAGGGACGAGGTGAGGGGCTTAGACCATGCCTGGGCAATGTTGTTTCTTACACCTGGGTGTGTGGCATTTTGTTGAGCTGGCTACCCCCACTTGGGATAGGTGTTCCACAGCAAGCACCTATTGTTCGTCGGAAGCAGTTTTTGCCCCAGGTGTCTCCGGGCTGTGTTCGTTGGGGTTGAACTCCTGCTAGCAAAACCGCCGGGTTGAGGGAAGGGTTCAGACTGTGCCTGGGCCCTGTGGTCTCTTCCAGGTCAGTGTATGGCATTTCCTTCCCCTTGCCACAGGCACCTGGGAGCATGTCTGCACGTGGAGAAAGACTTTCCCGTGGGAAGCCGGTTTTTGTCAAACGGGTCCCAGTGCTGTGCTCCTCTCTTTTCACTCCTGCTGCCAGAAGCCCAGGGAGGATGGGAGGGCTTAGAACATGGCTGGGCACTGTGGTTTCTTCCAGAGAAGTGGAGGGCATTTGCTTTACCTTGCCACAACCACTTGGGATAGGGTCTGCACCTTAGGAAATCGGTTTCCGTGGGAAGCCGGCTTTTTGCAAAGGGGTCTCAGGGCCGTGGGCCTCAGCTGTCCCTCCGGCTCCCCAAAGCACAGGGACGAGGTCAGGGGCTTAGACCAAGCCTGGGCAATGTTGTTTCTTACACCTGGGTGTGTGGCATTTTGTTGAGCTGGGTTCCCCCACTTGGGATAGGTGTTCCACAGCAAGCACCTATTGTTCGTCGGAAGCAGTTTTTGCCTCAGGGGTCTCCGGGCTGTGTTCCTTGGGTTTGAACTCCTGCTAGCAAAACCGCCGGGTTGAGGGAAGCGTTCAGACTGTGCCTGGGCCCTGTGGTCTCTTCCAGGTCAGTGTATGGCATTTCCTTCCCCTTGCCACAGGCACCTGGGAGCATGTCTGCACGTGGAGAAAGACTTTCCCGTGGGAAGCCGGGTTTTGTCAAACGGGTCACAGTGCTCTGCTCCTCTCTTTTCACTCCTGCTGCCAGAAGCCCAGGGAGGATGGGAGGGCTTAGAACATGGCTGGGCACTGTGGTTTCTTCCAGAGAAGTGGAGGCCATTTGCTTAACCTTGCCACAACCACTTGGGATAGGGTCTGCACCTCAGGAAAACTCTCTCGGTGGGAAGCCGGCTTTTTGCAAAGGGGTCTCAGGGCCGTGTGCCTCGGCTGTCCCTCCGGCTCCCCAAAGCACAGGGACGAGGTGAGGGGCTTAGACCATGCCTGGGCAATGTTGTTTCTTACACCTGGGTGTGTGGCATTTTGTTGAGCTGGCTACCCCCACTTGGGATAGGTGTTCCACAGCAAGCACCTATTGTTCGTCGGAAGCAGTTTTTGCCCCAGGTGTCTCCGGGCTGTGTTCGTTGGGGTTGAACTCCTGCTAGCAAAACCGCCGGGTTGAGGGAAGGGTTCAGACTGTGCCTGGGCCCTGTGGTCTCTTCCAGGTCAGTGTATGGCATTTCCTTCCCCTTGCCACAGGCACCTGGGAGCATGTCTGCACGTGGAGAAAGACTTTCCCGTGGGAAGCCGGTTTTTGTCAAACTGGTCCCAGTGCTGTGCTCCTCTCTTTTCACTCCTGCTGCCAGAAGCCCAGGGAGGATGGGAGGTCTTAGAACATGGCTGGGCACTGTGGTTTCTTCCAGAGAAGTGGAGGGCATTTGCTTTACCTTGCCACAACCACTTGGGATAGGGTCTGCACCTTAGGAAATCGGTTTCCGTGGGAAGCCGGCTTTTTGCAAAGGGGTCTCAGGGCCGTGGGCCTCAGCTGTCCCTCTGGCTCCCCAAAGCACAGGGACGAGGTCAGGGGCTTAGACCAAGCCTGGGCAATGTTGTTTCTTACACCTGGGTGTGTGGCATTTTGTTGAGCTGGCTTCCCCCACTTGGGATAGGTGTTCCACAGCAAGCACCTATTGTTCGTCGGAAGCCGTTTTTGCCCCAGGGGTCTCCGGGCTGTGTTCGTTGGGGTTGAACTCCTGCTAGCAAAACCGCCGGGTTGAGGGAAGGGTTCAGACTGTGCCTGGGCCCTGTGGTCTCTTCCAGGTCAGTGTATGGCATTTCCTTCCCCTTGCCACAGGCACCTGGGAGCATGTCTGCACGTGGAGAAAGACTTTCCCGTGGGAAGCCGGGTTTTGTCAAACGGGTCCCAGTGCTGTGCTCCTCTCTTTTCACTCCTGCTGCCAGAAGCCCAGGGAGGATGGGAGGGCTTAGAACATGGCTGGGCACTGTGGTTTCTTCCAGAGAAGTGGAGGGCATTTGCTTTACCTTGCCACAACCACTTGGGATAGGGTCTGCACCTCAGGAAAACTCTCTCGGTGGGAAGCCGGCTTTTTGCAAAGGGGTCTCAGTGCCGTGTGCCTCGGCTGTCCCTCCGGCTCCCCAAAGCACAGGGACGAGGTGAGGGGCTTAGACCATGCCTGGGCAATGTTGTTTCTTACACCTGGGTGTGTGGCATTTTGTTGAGCTGGCTACCCCCACTTGGGATAGGTGTTCCACAGCAAGCACCCATTGTTCGTCGGAAGCAGTTTTTGCCCCAGGTGTCTCCGGGCTGTGTTCGTTGGGGTTGAACTCCTGCTAGCAAAACCGCCGGGTTGAGGGAAGGGTTCAGACTGTGCCTTGGCCCTGTGGTCTCTTCCAGGTCAGTGTATGGCATTTCCTTCCCCTTGCCACAGGCACCTGGGAGCATGTCTGCACGTGGAGAAAGACTTTCCCGTGGGAAGCCGGTTTTTGTCAAACTGGTCCCAGTGCTGTGCTCCTCTCTTTTCACTCCTGCTGCCAGAAGCCCAGGGAGGATGGGAGGGCTTAGAACATGGCTGGGCACTGTGGTTTCTTCCAGAGAAGTGGAGGGCATTTGCTTTACCTTGCCACAACCACTTGGGATAGGGTCTGCACCTTAGGAAATCGGTTTCCGTGGGAAGCCGGCTTTTTGCAAAGGGGTCTCAGGGCCGTGGGCCTCAGCTGTCCCTCCGGCTCCCCAAAGCACAGGGACGAGGTCAGGGGCTTAGACCAAGCCTCGGCAATGTTGTTTCTTACACCTGGGTGTGTGGCATTTTGTTGAGCTGGCTTCCCCCACTTGGGATAGGTGTTCCACAGCAAGCACCTATAGTTCGTCGGAAGCCGTTTTTGCCCCAGGGGTCTCCGGGCTGTGTTCGTTGGGTTTGAACTCCTGCTAGCAAAACCGCCGGGTTGAGGGAAGGGTTCAGACTGTGCCTGGGCCCTGTGGTCTCTTCCAGGTCAGTGTATGGCATTTCCTTCCCCTTGCCACAGGCACCTGGGAGCATGTCTGCACGTGGAGAAAGACTTTCCCGTGGGAAGCCGGGTTTTGTCAAACGGGTCCCAGTGCTCTGCTCCTCTCTTTTCACTCCTACTGACAAAAGCCCAGGGATGATGGGAGGGCTTAGAACATGGCTGGGCACTGTGGTTTCTTCAAGAGAAGTGGAGGGCATTTGTTTACCTTGCCACAACCACTTGGGATAGGGTCTGCACCTCAGGAAAACTGTCTCCGGGGGAAGCTGGCTTTTTGAAAAGGGGTCTCAGGGCCGTGTGCCTCGGCTGTCCCTCCGGCTCCCCAAAGCACAGGGACGAGGTGAGGGGCTTAGACCATGCCTGGGCAATGCTGTTTCTTACACCTGGGTGTGTGGCATTTTGTAGAGCTGGCTTCCCCCACTTGGGATAGGTGTTCCACAGCAAGCGCCTATTGTTCGTCAGAAGCCATTTTTGCCCCAGGGGTCTCCGGGCTGTGTTCGTTGGGGTTGAACTCCTGCTAGCAAAACCGCCGGGTTGAGGGAAGGGTTCAGACTGTGCCTGGGCCCTGTGGTCTCTTCCAGGTCAGTGTATGGCAGTTCCTTCCCCTTGCCACAGGCACCTGGAAGCATGTCTGCACGTGGAGAAAGAATTTCCCGTGGGAAGTCGGGTTTTGTCAAACGGGTCCCAGTGCTCTGCTCCTCTCTTTTCACTCCTGCTGCCAAAAGCCCAGGGAGGATGGGAGGGCTTAGAACATGGCTGGGCACTGTGGTTTCTTCCAGAGAAGTGGAGGGCATTTGCTTTACCTTGCCACAACCACTTGGGATAGGGTCTGCACCTTAGGAAAACGGTTTCCGTGGGAAGCCGGCTTTTTGCAAAAGGGTCTCAGGGCCGTGGGCCTCGGGTGTCCCTCCGGCTCCCCAAAGCACAGGGACGAGGTGAGGGGCTTAGACCATGCCTGGGCAATGTTGTTTCTTACACCTGGGTGTGTGGCATTTTGTTGAGCTGGCTACCCCCACTTGGGATAGATGTTCCACAGCAAGCGACTATAGTTCGTCGGAAGCCGTTTTTGCTTCAGGGGTCTCCGGTTCGTTGGGGTTGAACTCCTGCTAGCAAAACCGCCGGGTTGAGGGAAGGGTTCAGACTGTGCCTGGGCCCTGTGGTCTGTTCCAGGTCAGTATATGGCATTTCCTTCCACTTGCCCCAGACACCTGGGAGCATGTCTGCACGTGGAGAAAGACTTTCCCGTGGGAAGCCGGTTTTTGTCAAACGGGTCCCAGTGCTGTGCTCCTCTCTTTTCACTCCTGCTGCCAGAAGCCCAGGGAGGATGGGAGGGCTTAGAACATGGCTGGGCACTGTGGTTTCTTCCAGAGAAGTGGAGGGCATTTGCTTTACCTTGCCACAACCACTTGGGATAGGGTCTGCACCTCAGGAAAACTCTCTCGGTGGAAAGCCGGCTTTTTGCAAAGGGGTCTCAGGGCCGTGTGCCTCGGCTGTCCCTCCGGCTCCCCAAAGCACAGGGACGAGGTGAGGGGCTTAGACCATGCCTGGGCAATGTTGTTTCTTACACCTGGGTGTGTGGCATTTTGTTGAGCTGGCTACCCCCACTTGGGATAGGTGTTCCACAGCAAGCACCTATTGTTCGTCGGACGCCGTTTTTGCCCAGGGGTCTCCGGGCTGTGTTCGTTGGGTTTGAACTCCTGCTAGCAAAACCGCCGGCTTGAGGGAGGGGTTCAGACTGTGCCTGGGCCCTGTGGTCTCTTCCAGGTCAGTGTATGGCATTTCCTTCCCCTTGCCACAGGCACCTGGGAGCATGTCTGCACGTGGAGAAAGACTTTCCCGTGGGAAGCCGGTTTTTGTCAAATGGGTCCCAGTGCTCTGCTCCTCTCTTTTCACTCCTGCGGCCAGAAGCCCAGGGAGGATGGGAGGGATTAGAACATGGCTGGGCACTGTGGTTTCATCCAGAGAAGTGGAGGCCATTAGCTTTACCTTGCCACAACCACTTGGGATAGGGTCTGCACCTCAGGAAAACTGTCTCTGTGGGAAGCCGGCGTTTTGAAAAGGGGTCTCAGGGCCGTGGGCCTCGTCTGTCCCTCCGGCTCCCCAAAGCACAGGGACGAGGTGAGGGGCTTAGACCATGCCTGGGCAATGTTGTTTCTTACCCCTGGGTGTGTGGCATTTTGTTGAGCTGGCTTCCCCCACTTGGGATAGGTGTTCCACAGCAAGCGCCTATTGTTCGTCAGAAGCCGTTTTTGCCCCAGGGGTCTCCGGGCTGTGTTCGTTGGGGTTGAACTCCTGCTAGCAAAACCGCCGGGTTGAGGGAAGGGTTCAGACTGTGCCTGGGCCCTGTGGTCTCTTCCAGGTTAGTGTATGGCATTTCCTTCCCCTTGCCACAGGCACCTGGGAGCATGTCTGCACGTGGAGAAAGACTTTCCCGTGGGAAGCCGGGTTTTGTCAAACGGGTCCCAGTGCTCTGCTCCTCTCTTTTCACTCCTGCTGCCAGAAGCCCAGGGAGGATGGGAGGGCTTAGAACATGGCTGGGCACTGTGGTTTCTTCCAGAGAAGTGGAGGGCATTTGCTTTACCTTGCCACAACCACTTGGGATAGGGTCTGCACCTCAGGAAAACTGTCTCCGTGGGAAGCCGGCTTTTTGCAAAGGGGTCTCAGGGCCGTGTGCCTCGGCTGTCCGTCCGGCTCCCCATAGCACAGGGACGAGGTGAGGGGCTTAGACCATGCCTGGGCAATGTTGTTTCTTACACCTGGGTGTGTGCATTTTGTTGAGCTGGCTACCCCCACTTGGAATAGGTGTTCCACAGCAAGCGACTATTGTTCGTCGGAAGCCGTTTTTGCCTCAGGGGTCTCCGGGCTGTGTTCGTTGGGGTTGAACTCCTGCTAGCAAAACCGCCGGGTTGAGGGAAGGGTTCAGACTGTGCCTGGGCCCTGTGGTCTCTTCCAGGTCAGTGTATGGCATTTCCTTCCCCTTGCCACAGGCACCTGGGAGCATGTCTGCACGTGGAGAAAGACTTTCCCGTGGGAAGCCGGGTTTTGTCAAACGGGTCCCAGTGCTCTGCTCCTCTCTTTTCACTCCTGCTGCCAGAAGCCCAGGGAGGATGGGAGGGCTTAGAACATGGCTGGGCACTGTGGTTTCTTCCAGAGAAGTGGAGGGCATTTGCTTTACCTTGCCACAACCACTTGGGATAGGGTCTGCACCTCAGGAAAACTGTTTCCGTGGGAAGCCGGCTTTTGCAAAGGGGTCTCAGGGCCGTGTGCCTCGGCTGTCCCTCCGGCTCCCCAAAGCACAGGGACGAGGTGAGGGGCTTAGACCAAGCCTGGGCAATGTTGTTTCTTACACCTGGGTGTGTGGCATTTTGTTGAGCTGGCTTCCCCGACTTGGGATAGGTGTTTCACAGCAAGCACCTATTGTTCGTCGGAAGCCGTTTTTGCCCAGGGTTCTCCGGGCTCTGTTCGTTGGGTTTGAACTCCTGCAAGCAAAACCGCCAGGTTGAGGGAAGGGTTCAGACTGTGCCTGGGCCCTGTGGTCTCTTCCAGGTCAGTGTATGGCATTTCCTTCCCCTTGCCACAGGCACCTGGGAGCATGTCTGCACGTGGAGAAAGACTTTCCCGTGGGAAGCCGGTTTTTGTCAAACGGGTCCCAGTGCTCTGCTCCTCTCTTTTCACTCCTGCTGCCAGAAGCCCAGAGAGGATGGGAGGGATTAGAACATGGCTGGGCACTGTGGTTTCTTCCAAAGAGTGGAGGGCATTAGCTTTAACTTGCCACAACCACTTGGGATAGGGTCTGCACCTCAGGAAAACTGTGTCTGTGGGAAGCCGGCTTTTTGAAAAGGGGTCTCAGGGCCGTGTGCCTCGGCTGTCCCTCCGGCTCCCCAAAGCACAGGGACGAGGTGAGGGGCTTAGACCATGCCTGGGCAATGTTGTTTCTTACCCCTGGGTGTGTGGCATTTTGTTGAGCTGGCTTCCCCCACTTGGGATAGGTGTTCCACATTAAGCGCCTATTGTTCGTCAGAAGCCGTTTTTGCCCCAGGGTTCTCCAGGCTGTGTTTGTTGGGGTTGAACTCCTGCTAGCAAAACCGCCGGGTTGAGGGAAGGGTTCAGACTGTGCCTGGGCCCTGTGGTCTCTTCCAGGTCAGTGTATGGCATTTCCTTCCCCTTGCCCCAGACACCTGGGAGCATGTCTGCACGTGGAGAAAGACTTTCGCGTGGGAAGCCGGGTTTTGTCAAACGGGTCCCAGTGCTCTCTCCTCTCTTTTCACTCCTGCTGCCAGAAGCCCAGGGAGGATGGGAGGGCTTAGAACATGGCTGGGCACTGTGGTTTCTTCCATAGAAGTGGAGGCCATTTGCTTTACCTTGCCACAACCACTTGGGAGAGGGTCTGCACCTCAGGAAAACTGTCTCTGTGGGAAGCCGGCTTTTTGCAAAAGGGTCTCAGGGCCGTGGGCCTCGGGTGTCCCTCCGGCTCCCCAAAGCACAGGGACGAGGTGAGGGGCTTAGACCATGCCTGGGCAATGTTGTTTCTTACACCTGGGTGTGTGGAATTTTGTTGAGCTGGCTACCCCCACTTGGGATAGATGTTCCACAGCAAGCGACTATTGTTCGTCGGAAGCCGTTTTTGATTCAGGGGTCTCCGTTTCGTTGGGGTTGAACTCCTGCTAGCAAACCGGCCGGGTTGAGGGAAGGGTTCAGACTGTGCCTGGGCCCTGTGGTCTGTTCCAGCTCAGTGTATGGCATTTCCTTCCCCTTGCCCCAGACACCTGTGAGCATGTCTGCACGTGGAGAAAGACTTTCCCGTGGGAAGCCGGTTTTTCTCAAACGGGTCCCAGTGCTGTGCTCCTCTCTTTTCACTCCTGCTGCCAGAAGCCCAGGGAGGATGGGAGGGCTTAGAACATGGCTGGGCACTGTGGTTTCTTCCAGAGAAGTGGAGGGCATTTGCTTTACCTTGCCACAACCACTTGGGATAGGGTCTGCACCTCAGGAAAACTGTCTCTGTGGGAAGCCGGCTTTTTGCAAAGGTGTCTCAGGGCCGTGTGCCTAGGCTGTCCCTCCGGCTCCCCAAAGCACAGGGACGAGGTGAGGGGCTTAGACCATACCTGGGCAATGTTGTTTCTTACACCTGGGTGTGTGGCATTTTGTTGAGCTGGCTACCCCCACTTGGGATAGGTGTTCCACAGCATGCACCTATTGTTCGTCGGAAGCAGTTTTTGCCCCAGGTGTCTCCGGGCTGTGTTCATTGGGGTTGAACTCTTGCTAGCAAAACCGCCGGATTGTGGGAAGGGTTCAGACTGTGCCTGGGCCCTGTGGTCTCTTCCAGGTCAGTGTATGGCATTTCCTTCCCCTTGCCACAGGTACATGGGAGCATGTCTGCACGTGGAGAAAGACTTTCCCGTGGGAAGCCGGTTTTTGTCAAACGGGTCCCAGTGCTCTGTTCCCCTCTTTTCACTCCTCCTGCCAGAAGCCCAGGGAGGATGGGAGGGCTTAGAACATGGCTGGGCACTGTGGTTTCTTCCAGAGAAGTGGAGGGCATTTGCTTTACCTTGCCACAACCACTTGGGATAGGGTCTGCACCTCAGGAAAACTGTCTCCGTGGGAAGCTGGCTTTTTGCAAAGGGGTCTCAGGGCGGTGTGCCTCGGCTGTCCCTCCGGCTCCCCATAGCACAGGGACGAGGTGAGGGGCTTAGACCATGCCTGGGCAATGTTGTTTCTTACACCTGGGTGTGTGGCATTTTGTTGAGCTGGTTACCCCCACTTGGAATAGGTGTTCCACAGCAAGCGCCTATTGTTCATCAGAAGCCGTTTTTGCCCCAGGGGTCTCCTGGCTGTGTTCGTTGGGGTTGAACTCCTGCTAGCAAAACCGCCGGGTTGAGGGAAGGGTTCAGACTGTGCCTGGGCCCTGTGGTCTCTTCCAGGTTAGTGTATGGCATTTCCTTCCCCTTGCCACAGGCACCAGGGAGCATGTCTGCACGTGGAGAAAGACTTTCCCTTGGGAAGCCGGTTTTTCTCAAACGGGTCCCAGTGCTGTGCTCCTCTCTTTTCACTCCTGCTGCCAGAAGCCCAGGGAGGATGGGAGGGCTTAGAACATGGCTGGGCACTGTGGTTTCTTCCAGAGAAGTGGAGGCCATTTGCTTTACCTTGCCACAACCACTTGGGATAGGGTCTGCACCTCAGGAAAACTGTCTCCGTGGGAAGCCGGCTTTTTGCAAAGGTGTCTCAGGGCCGTGTGCCTAGGCTGTCCCTCCGGCTTCCCAAAGCACAGGGACGAGGTGAGGGGCTTAGACCATACCTGGGCAATGTTGTTTCTTACACCTGGGTGTGTGGCATTTTGTTGAGCTGGGTACCCCCACTTGAGATAGGTGTTCCACAGCATGCACCTATTGTTCGTCGGAAGCAGTTTTTGCCCCAGGTGTCTCCGGGCTGCGTTCGTTGGGGTTGAACTCCTGCTAGCAAAAACGCCGGGTTGTGGGAAGGGTTCAGACTGTGCCTGGGCCCTGTGGTCTCTTCCAGGTCAGTGTATGGCATTTCCTTCCCCTTTCCACAGGCACCTGGGAGCATGTCTGCACGTGGAGAAAGACTTTCCCGTGGGAAGCCGGGTTTTGTCAAACGGGTCCCAGTGCTGTGCTCCTCTCTTTTCACTCCTGCTGCCAGAAGCCCAGGGAGGATGGGAGGGCTTAGAACATGGCTGGGCACTGTGGTTTCTTCCAGAGAAGTGGAGGGCATTTGCTTTACCTTGCCACAACCACTTGGGATAGGGTCTGCACCTCAGGAAAACTGTCTCCGGGGGAAGCTGGCTTTTTGCAAAGGGGTCTCAGGGCCGTGTGCCTCGGCTGTCCCTCCGGCTCCCCATAGCACAGGGATGAGGTGAGGGGCTTAGACCATGCCTGGGCAATGTTGTTTCTTACACCTGGGTGTGTGGCATTTTGTTGAGCTGGCTACCCCCACTTGGAATTGGTGTTCCACAGCAAGCGCCTATTATTCATCAGAAGCCGTTTTTGCCCCAGGGGTCTCCTGGCTGTGTTCGTTGGGGTTGAACTCCTGCTAACAAAACCGCCGGGTTGAGGGAAGGGTTCAGACTGTGCCTGGGCCCTGTGGTCTCTTCCAGGTTAGTGTATGGCATTTCCTTCCCCTTGCCACAGGCACCTGGGAGCATGTCTGCACGTGGAGAAAGACTTTCCCGTGGGAAGCCGGGTTTTGTCAAACGGGTCCCAGTGCTCTGCTCCTCTCTTTTCACTCCTGCTGCCAGAAGCCCAGGGAGGATGGGAGGGCTTAGAACATGGCTGGGCACTGTGGTTTCTTCCAGAGAAGTGGAGGGCATTTGCTTTACCTTGCCACAACCACTTGGGATAGGGTCTGCACCTCAGGAACACTGTCTCTGTGGGAAGCCGGCTTTTTGAAAAGGGGTCTCAGGGCCGTGTGCCTCGGCTGTCCCTCCGGCTCCCCAAAGCACAGGGACGAGGTGAGGGTCTTAGACCATGCCTGGGCAATGTTGTTTCTTACCCCTGGGTGTGTGGCATTTTGTTGAGCTGGCTACCCCCACTTGGGATAGGTGTTCCACAGCAAGCGCCTATTGTTCGTCAGAAGCCGTTTTTGCCCCAGGGGTCTCCGGGCTGTGTTTGTTGGGGTTGAACTCCTGCTAGCAAAACCGCCGGGTTGAGGGAAGGGTTCAGACTGTGCCTGGGCCCTGTGGTCTCTTCCAGGTCAGTGTATGGCATTTCCTTCCCCTTGCCCCAGGCACCTGGGAGCATGTCTGCACGTGGAGAAAGACTTTCGCGAGGGAAGCCGGGTTTTGTCAAACGGGTCCCAGTGCTCTCTCCTCTCTTTTCACTCCTGCTGCCAGAAGCCCAGGGAGGATGGGAGGGCTTAGAACATGGCTGGGCACTGTGGTTTCTTCCAGAGAAGTGGAGGCCATTTGCTTTACCTTGCCACAACCACTTGGGAGAGGGTCTGCACCTCAGGAAAACTGTCTCTGTGGGAAGCCGGCTTTTTGCAAAAGGGTCTCAGGGCCGTGGGCCTTGGGTGTCCCTCCGGCTCCCCAAAGCACAGGGACGAGGTGAGGGGCTTAGACCATGCCTGGGCAATGTTGTTTCTTACACCTGGGTGTGTGGCATTTTGTTGAGCTGGCTACCCCCACTTGGGATAGATGTTCCACAGCAAGCGACTATTGTTCGTCGAAAGCCGTTTTTGATTCAGGGGTCTCCGTTTCGTTGGGGTTAAACTCCTGCTAGCAAAACCGCCGGGTTGAGGGAAGGGTTCAGACTGTGCCTGGGCCCTGTGGTCTGTTCCAGCTCAGTGTATGGCATTTCCTTCCCCTTCCCAAGGCACATGGGAGCATGTCTGCACGTGGAGAAAGACTTTCCCGTGGGAAGCCGGGTTTTGTCAAACGGGTCCCAGTGCTCTGCTCCTCTCTTTTCACTCCTGCTGCCAGAAGCCCAGGGAGGATGGGAGGGCTTAGAACATGGCTGGGCACTGTGGTTTCTTCCAGAGAATTGGAGGGCATTTGCTTTACCTTGCCACAACCACTTGTGTGAGGGTCTGCACCTCAGGAAAACTGTCTCCGTGGGAAGCCGGCTTTTTGCAAAGGGGTTTCAGGGCCGTGGGCCTCGTCTGTCCCTCCGGCTCCCCAAAGCACAGGGACGAGGTGAGGGGCTTAGACCATGCCTGGGCAATGTTGTTTCTTACACCTGGGTGTGTGGCATTTTGTTGAGCTGGCTACCCCCACTTGGGATAGATGTTCCACAGCAGGCACCTATTGATCGTCGGAAGCCGTTTTTGCCTCAGGGGTCTCCGGGCTGTGTTCGTTGGGGTTGAACTCCTGCTAGCAAAACCGCCGGGTTGAGGGAAGGGTTCAGACTGTGCCTGGGCCCTGTGGTCTCTTCCAGGTCAGTGTATGGCATTTCCTTCCCCTTGCCACAGGCACCTGGGAGCATGTCTGCACGTGGAGAAAGACTTTCCCGTGGGAAGCCGGTTTTTGTCAAACTGGTCCCAGTGCTGTGCTCCTCTCTTTTCACTCCTGCTGCCAGAAGCCCTGGGAGGATGGGAGGGCTTAGAACATGGCTGGGCACTGTGGTTTCTTCCAGAGAAGTGGAGGGCATTTGCTTTACCTTGCCACAACCACTTGGGATAGGGTGTGCACCTCAGGAAAACTGTCTCTGTGGGTAGCCGGCTTTTTGCAAAAGGGTCTCAGGGCCGTGGGCCTCGGGTGTCCCTCCGGCTCCCCAAAGCACAGGGACGAGGTGAGGGGCTTAGACCATGCCTGGGCAATGTTGTTTCTTACACCTGGGTGTGTGGCATTTTGTTGAGCTGGCTACCCCCACTTGGGATAGATGTTCCACAGCAAGCGACTATTGTTCGTCGGAAGCCGTTTTTGCCTCAGGGGTCTCCGGGCTGTGTTCGTTGGGGTTGAACTCCTGCTAGCAAAACCGCCGGGTTGAGGGAAGGGTTCAGACTGTGCCTGGGCCCTGTGGTCTCTTCCAGGTCAGTGTATGGCATTTCCTTCCCCTTGCCACAGGCACCTGGGAGCATGTCTGCACGTCTAGAAAGACTTTCCCGTGGGAAGCCGGGTTTTGTGAAACTGGTCCCAGTGCTGTGCTCCTCTCTTTTCACTCCTGCTGTCAAAAGCCCAGGGAGGATGGGAGGGATTAGAACATGGCTGGGCACTGTGGTTTCCTCCAGAGAACTGGAGGGCATTAGCTTTACCTTGCAACAACCACTTGGGATAGGGTCTGCACCTCAGGAAAACTGTCTCTGTGGGAAGCCGGCTTTTTGAAAAGGGGTCTCAGGGCCGTGTGCCTCGTCTGTCCCTCCGGCTCCCCAAAGCACAGGGACGAGGTGAGGGGCTTAGACCATGCCTGGGCAATGTTGTTTCTTACCCCTGGGTGTGTGGCATTTTGTTGAGCTGGCTTCCCCCACTTGGGATAGGTGTTCCACAGCAAGCGCCTATTGTTCGTCAGAAGCCGTTTTTGCCCCAGGGGTCTCCGGGCTGTGTTCGTTGGGGTTGAACTCCTGCTAGCAAAACCGCAGGGTTGAGGGAAGGGTTCAGACTGTGCCTGGGCCCTGTGGTCTCTTCCAGGTCAGTGTATGGCATTTCCTTCCCCTTGCCACAGGCACCTGGGAGCATGTCTGCACGTGGAGAAGACTTTCCCGTGGGAAGCCGGGTTTTGTCAAACGGGTCCCAGTGCTCTGCTCCTCTCTTTTCACTCCTGCTGCCAGAAGCCCAGGGAGGATGGGAGGGCTTAGAACATGGCTGGGCACTGTGGTTTCTTCCACAGAAGTGGAGGGCATTTGCTTTACCTTGCCACAACCCCTTGGGATAGGGTCTGCACCTCAGTAAAACGGTTTCCGTGGGAAGCCGGCTTTTGCAAAGGGGTCTCAGGGCCGTGGGCCTCGGCTGTCCCTCCGGCTCCCCAAAGCACAGGGACGAGGTGAGGGGCTTAGACCATACCGGGACAATGTTGTTTCTTACACCTGGGTGTGTGGCATTTTGTTGAGCTGGCTTCCCCCACTTGGGATAGGTGTTCCACAGCAAGTGCCTGTTGTTCGTCAGAAGCCGTTTTTGCCCCAGGGGTCTCCTGGCTGTGTTCGTTGGGGTTGAACTCCTGCTAGCAAAACCGCCGGGTTGAGGGAAGGGTTCAGACTGTGCCTGGGTCCTGTGGTCTCTTCCAGGTCAGTGTATGGCATTTCCTTCCCCTTGCCACAGGCACCTGGGAGCATGTCTGCACGTGGAGAAAGACTTTCCCGTGGGAAGCCGGGTTTTGTCAAACGGGTCCCAGTGCTCTGCTCCTCTCTTTTCACTCCTGCTGCCAGAAGCCCAGGGAAGATGGGAGGGCTTAGAACATGGCTGGGCACTGTGGTTTCTTCCAGAGAAGTGGAGGGCATTTGCTTTACCTTGCCACAACCACTTGTGTGAGGGTCTGCACCTCAGGAAAACTGTCTCCGTGGGAAGCCGGCTTTTTGCAAAGGGGTTTCAGGGCCGTGGGCCTCGTCTGTCCCTCCGGCTCCCCAAAGCACAGGGACGAGGTGAGGGGCTTAGACCATGCCTGGGCAATGTTGTTTCTTACACCTGGGTGTGTGGCATTTTGTTGAGCTGGCTACCCCCACTTGGGATAGATGTTCCACAGCAAGCACCTATTGATCGTCGGAAGCCGTTTTTGCCTCAGGGGTCTCCGGGCTGTGTTCGTTGGGGTTGAACTCCTGCTAGCAAAACCGCCGGGTTGAGGGAAGGGTTCAGACTGTGCCTGGGCCCTGTGGTCTCTTCCAGGTCAGTGTATGGCATTTCGTTCCCCTTGCCACAGGCACCTGGGAGCATGTCTGCACGTGGAGAAAGACTTTCCCGTGGGAAGCCGGTTTTTGTCAAACGGGTCCCAGTGCTCTGCTCCCCTCTTTTCACTCCTGCTGCCAGAAGCCCAGGGAGGATGGGAGGGCTTAGAACATGGCTGGGCACTGTGGTTTCTTCCAGAGAAGTGGAGGGCATTTGCTTACCTTGCCACAACCACTTGGGATAGGGTGTGCACCTCAGGAAAACTGTCTCTGTGGGTAGCCGGCTTTTTGCAAAAGGGTCTCAGGGCCGTGGGCCTCGGGTGTCCCTCCGGCTCCCCAAAGCACAGGCACGAGGTGAGGGGCTTAGACCATGCCTGGGCAATGTTGTTTCTTACACCTGGGTGTGTGGCATTTTGTTGAGCTGGCTACCCCCACTTGGGATAGATGTTCCACAGCAAGCGACTATTGTTCGTCGGAAGCCGTTTTTGCCCCAGGGGTCTCCGGGCTGTGTTCGTTGGGGTTGAACTCCTGCTAGCAAAACCGCCGGGTTGAGGGAAGGGTTCAGACTGTGCCTGGGCCCTGTGGTCTCTTCCAGGTCAGTGTATGGCATTTCCTTCCCCTTGCCACAGGCACCTGGGAGCATGTCTGCACGTCTAGAAAGACTTTCCCGTGGGAAGCCGGGTTTTGTCAAACTGGTCCCAGTGCTGTGCTCCTCTCTTTTCACTCCTGCTGCCAGAAGCCCAGGGAGGATGGGAGGGATTAGAACATGGCTGGGCACTGTGGTTTCTTCCAGAGAACTGGAGGGCATTAGCTTTACCTTGCAACAACCACTTGGGATAGGGTCTGCACCTCAGGGAAACTGTCTCTGTGGGAAGCCGGCTTTTTGAAAAGGGGTCTCAGGGCCGTGTGCCTCGTCTGTCCCTCCGGCTCCCCAAAGCACAGGGACGAGGTGAGGGGCTTAGACCATGCCTGGGCAATGTTGTTTCTTACCCCTGGGTGTGTGGCATTTTGTTGAGCTGGCTTCCCCCACTTGGGATAGGTGTTCCACAGCAAGCGCCTATTGTTCGTCAGAAGCCGTTTTTGCCCCAGGGGTCTCCGGGCGTGTTCGTTGGGGTTGAACTCCTGCTAGCAAAACCGCAGGGTTGAGGGAAGGGTTCAGACTGTGCCTGGGCCCTGTGGTCTCTTCCAGGTCAGTGTATGGCATTTCCTTCCCCTTGCCACAGGCACCTGGGAGCATGTCTGCACGTGGAGAAGACTTTCCCGTGGGAAGCCGGGTTTTGTCAAACGGGTCCCAGTGCTCTGCTCCTCTCTTTTCACTCCTGCTGCCAGAAGCCCAGGGAGGATGGGAGGGCTTAGAACATGGCTGGGCACTGTGGTTTCTTCCACAGAAGTGGAGGGCATTTGCTTTACCTTCCCACAACCCCTTGGGATAGGGTCTGCACCTCAGTAAAACGGTTTCCGTGGGAAGCCGGCTTTTGCAAAGGGGTCTCAGGGCCGTGGGCCTCGGCTGTCCCTCCGGCTCCCCAAAGCACAGGGACGAGGTGAGGGGCTTAGACCATGCCGGGACAATGTTGTTTCTTACACCTGGGTGTGTGGCATTTTGTTGAGCTGGCTTCCCCCACTTGGGATAGGTGTTCCACAGCAAGTGCCTGTTGTTCGTCAGAAGCCGTTTTTGCCCCAGGGGTCTCCTGGCTGTGTTCGTTGGGGTTGAACTCCTGCTAGCAAAACCCCCGGGTTGAGGGAAGGGTTTAGACTGTGCCTGGGTCCTGTGGTCTCTTCCAGGTCAGTGTATGGCATTTCCTTCCCCTTGCCACAGGCACCTGGGAGCATGTCTGCACGTGGAGAAAGACTTTCCCGTGGGAAGCCGGGTTTTGTCAAACGGGTCCCAGTGCTCTGCTCCTCTCTTTTCACTCCTGCTGCCAGAAGCCCAGGGAGGATGGGAGGGCTTAGAACATGGCTGGGCACTGTGGTTTCTTCCAGAGAAGTGTAGGGCATTTGCTTTACCTTGCCACAACCACTTGGGATAGGGTCTGCACCTCAGGAAAACTGTTTCCGTGGGAAGCCGGCTTTTGCAAAGGGGTCTCAGGGCCGTGGGCCTCGGCTGTCCCTCCGGCTCCCCAAAGCACAGGGACGAGGTGAGGGGCCTAGACCAAGCCTGGGCAATGTTGTTTCTTACACCTGGGTGTGTGGCATTTTGTTGAGCTGGCTTCCCCCACTTGGGATAGGTGTTCCACAGCAAGCACCTATTGTTCGTCGGAAGCCGTTTTTGCCCAGGGGTCTCAGGGCTGTGTTCGTTGGGTTTGAACTCCTGCTAGCAAAACCGCCGGGTTGAGGGAAGGGTTCAGACTGTGCCTGGGCCCTGTGGTCTCTTCCAGGTCAGTGTATGGCATTTCCTTCCCCTTGCCACAGGCACCTGGGAGCATGTCTGCACGTGGAGAAAGACTTTCCCGTGGGAAGCCGGGTTTTGTCAAACGGGTCCCAGTGCTCTGCTCCTCTCTTTTCACTCCTGCTGCCAGAAGCCCAGGGAGGATGGGAGGGCTTGGAACATGGCTGGGCACTGTGGTTTCTTCCAGAGAAGTGGAGGCCATTTGCTTACCTTGCCACAACCACTTGGGATAGGGTCTGCACCTCAGGAAAACTGTCTCCGTGGGTAGCCGGCTTTTTGCAAAAGGGTCTCAGGGCCGTGGGCCTCGGGTGTCCCTCCGGCTCCCCCAATCACAGGGACGAGGTGAGGGGCTTAGACCATGCCTGGGCAATGTTGTTTCTTACACCTGGGTGTGTGGCATTTTGTTGAGCTGGCTACCCCCACTTGGGATAGATGTTCCACAGCAAGCGACTATTGTTCGTCGGAAGCCGTTTTTGCCTCAGCGGTCTCCGGGCTGTGTTCGTTGGGGTTGAACTCCTGCTAGCAAAACCGCCGGGTTGAGGGAAGGGTTCAGACTGTGCCTGGGCCCTGTGGTCTCTTCCAGGTCAGTGTATGGCATTTCCTTCCCCTTGCCCCAGACACCTGGGAGCATGTCTGCACGTGGAGAAAGACTTTCCCGTGGGAAGCCGGTTTTTGTCAAACTGGTCCCAGTGCTGTGCTCCTCTCTTTTCACTCCTGCTGCCAGAAGCCCTGGGAGGATGGGAGGGCTTAGAACATGGCTGGGCACTGTGGTTTCTTCCAGAGAAGTGGAGGGCATTTGCTTTACCTTGCCACAACCACTTGGGATAGGGTCTGCACCTCAGGAAAACTGTCTCCGTGGGAAGCCAGCTTTTTGCAAAGGGGTTTCAGGGCCGTGTGCCTCGGCTGTCCCTCCGGCTCCCCATAGCACAGGGACGAGGTGAGGGGCTTAGACCATGCCTGGGCAATGTTGTTTCTTACACCTGGGTGTGTGGCATTTTGTTGAGCTGGCTACCCCCACTTGGGATAGGTGTTCCACAGCAAGCGCCTATTGTTCGTCAGAAGCCGTTTTTGCCCCAGGGGTCTCCGGGCTGTGTTTGTTGGGGTTGAACTCCTGCTAGCAAAACCGCCGGGTTGAGGGAAGGGTTCAGACTGTGCCTGGGCCCTGTGGTCTCTTCCAGGTCAGTGTATGGCATTTCCTTCCCCTTGCCACAGGCACCTGGGAGCATGTCTGCTCGTCTAGAAAGACTTTCCCGTGGGAAGCCGGTTTTTGTCAAACGGGTCCCAGTGCTCTGCTCCCCTCTTTTCACTCCTGCTGCCAGAAGCCCAGGGAGGATGGGAGGGCTTAGAACATGGCTGGGCACTGTGGTTTCTTCCAGAGAAGTGGAGGGCATTTGCTTTACCTTGCCACAACCACTTGTGAGAGGGTCTGCACCTCAGGAAAACTGTCTCCGTGGGAAGCCGGCTTTTTGCAAAGGGGTCAGGGCCGTGGGCCTCGGCTGTCCCTGTGGCTCCCCAAAGCACAGGGACGAGGTGAGGGGCTTAGACCATGCCTGGGCAATGTTGTTTCTTACACCTGGGTGTGTGGCATTTTGTTGAGCTGGCTACCCCCACTTGGGATAGATGTTCCACAGCAAGCACCTATTGATCGTCGGAAGCCGTTTTTGCCCCAGGGGTCTCCGGGCTCTGTTCGTTGGGGTTGAACTCCTGCTAGCAAAACCGCCGGGTTGAGGGAAGGGTTCAGACTGGGCCTGGGCCCTGTGGTCTCTTCCAGGTCAGTGTATGGCATTTCCTTCCCCTTGCCACAGGCACCTGGGAGCATGTCTGCACGTGGAGAAAGACTTTCCCATGGGAAGCCGGTTTTTGTCAAACGGGTCCCAGTGCTCTGCTCCCCTCTTTTCACTCCTGCTGCCAGAAGCCCAGGGAGGATGGGAGGGCTTAGAACATGGCTGGGCACTGTGGTTTCTTCCAGAGAAGTGGAGGGCATTTGCTTACCTTGCCACAACCACTTGGGATAGGGTGTGCACCTCAGGAAAACTGTCTCTGTGGGTAGCCGGCTTTTTGCAAAAGGGTCTCAGGGCCGTGGGCCTCGGGTGTCCCTCCGGCTCCCCAAAGCACAGGGACGAGGTGAGGGGCTTAGACCATGCCTGGGCAATGTTGTTTCTTACACCTGGGTGTGTGGCATTTTGTTGAGCTGGCTACCCCCACTTGGGATAGATGTTCCACAGCAAGCGACTATTGTTCGTCGGAAGCCGTTTTTGCCTCAGGGGTCTCCGGGCTGTGTTC